>NW_026989814.1:4448601-5084116 GCF_036321535.1 Camelus dromedarius
TTTCTCAGTCTGTTTCCTAGTGCCGGTTTGAAGTTCCTGCAGTTTTCACTGTAAAACCGAGTTGGAGCTAGTACCTCCAAATATATATGTATGGAGTGGATTTTGCAACTGAAAAGAAATTTTGTGTTCCCAACAAGCTAGGTGAAGGACGGCTTTCACACACACTTATCTCTCAGAACTGAGCATGTGGACAGACGTTCGTTCATCTAGCACAAATATAACGGGTTGCAGGAGAAACTATTACTCTGGTTTCTCAGTCTGTTTCCTAGTGCCGGTTTGAAGTTCCTGCAGTTATCACTGTAAAACCGAGTTGGAGCTAGTAACTCCCCATATATATGTATGGAGTAGAATTTTCAACTGAAAAAACTTTGTGTTCCCAACAAGCTAGGTGAAGGACGGCTTTCACACACACTTATCTCTCAGAACTGAGCATGTGGACAGACTTTCGTTCATCTAGCAGAAATGGAACGGGTTGTAGGAGAAACTTTTACTCTGGTTTCTCAGTCTGTTTCCTAGTGCCGGTTTGAAGTTCCTGCAATTTTCACTGTAAAACCGATTTGGAGCTTGTACCTCCCCTTATATATGTATGGAGTGGAGTTTGCAACTGAAAAGAAACTTTGTGTTCCCAACAAGCTAGGTGAAGGACGGCTTTCACACACAATTATCTCTCAGAACTGATCATGTGGAGAGACGTTCTTTCATCTAGCAGAAAGGGAACGGGTTGTAATAGAAACTTTTACTTTGGTTTCTCACTCTGTTTCCTAGTGCCGGTTTGATTTTCCTGCAGTTTTCACTGTAAAACCGAGTTGGAGCTAGTACCTCCCCATATATATTTATGGAGTGGAGTTTGCAACTGAAAAGAAACTTTGTGTTCCCAACAAGCTAGGTGAAGGACGGCTTTCACACACACTTATCTCTCAGAACTTAGCATGTGGACAGACGTTCGTTCATCTAGCACAAATGGAACGGGTTGCAGGTGAAACCTTTACTCTGGTTTATCAGTCTGTTTCCTAGTGCCGGTATGAAGTTCCTGCAGTTTTCACTGTAAAACCGAGTTGGAGCTATTACCTCCTAATATATATGTATGGAGTGGATTTTGCAACTGAAAAGAAACTTTGTGTTCCCAACAGGCTATGTGAAGGACGGCTTTCACACACACATATCTCTCAGAACTGAGCATGTGGACAGACGTTCGTTCATCTAGCACAAATCGAAAGGGTTGCAGGAGAAACTATTACTCTGGTTTCTCATTCTGTTTCCTAGTGCCGGTTTGAAGTTCCTGCAGTTTTCACTGTAAAACCGAGTTGGAATTACTACCTCCCCATATATATGTATGGAGTGGAGTTTGCAACTGAAAAGAAACTTTGTGTTCCCAACAAGATAGGTGAAGGACGGCTTTCACACACACTTATCTCTCAGAACTGAGCATGTGGACAGACGTTCGTTCATCTAGCAGAAAGGGAACGGTTTGTAGGAGAAACTTTTTCTCTGGTTTCTCAGTCTGTTTCCTAGTGCCGGTTTGAAGTTCCTGCAGTTTTCACTGTAAAACCGAGTTGGAGCTAGTACCTCGCCATATATATGTATGGAGTGGGGTTTGCAACTGAAAAGAAACTTTGTGTTCCCAACAAGCTAGGTGAAGGACGGCTTTCACACACAATTACTCTCAGAAATGAGCATGTGGACAGACGTTCGTTCATCTAGCACAAAGGAATCGGGTTGCAGAAGAAACTTTTACTCTGGATTCTCAGTCTGTTTCCTAGTGCCGGTTTGAAGTTCCTGCAGTTTTCACTGTAAAACCGAGTTGGAGCTAGTACATACCCATATATATGTATGGAGTGGAGTTTGCATCTGAAAAGAAACTATGTGTTCCCAAAAAGCTAGGTGAAGGACGGCATTCACACTCACTTAACTCTCAGAACTGAGCATGTGGACAGACGTTCGTTCATCTAGCACAAATGGAACGGGTTGCAGGAGAAACTTTTACTCTGCTTTTTCAGTCTGTTTCCTAATGCCGGTTTGAAGTTCCTGCAGTTTTCACTGTAAAACCGAGATGGAGCTAGTACCTCCCCATATATATATATGGAGTGGAGTTGCAACTGAAAAGAAACTTTGTGTTCCCAACATGATAGGTGAAGGACGGCTTTCACACACACATATCCCTCAGAACTGAGCATGTGGACAGATGTTCGTTCATCTAGCACAAAGGGAAAGTTTTGTAGGAGAAACTTTTACTCTGGTTTCTCAGTCTGTTTCCTAGTGCCGGTTTGAAGTTCCTGCAGTTTTCACTGTAAAACCGAGTTGGAGCTAGTACCTCCAAATATATATGTATGGAGTGGATTTTGCAACTGAAAAGAAACTTTGTGTTCCCAACAAGCTAGGTGAAGGACGGCTTTCACACACATTTATCTCTCAGAACTGAGCATGTGGACAGACGTTCGTTCATCTAGCACAAATGGAAAGGGTTGCAGGAGAAACTATTACTCTGGTTTCTCAGTCTGTTTCCTAGTGCCGGTTTGAAATTCCTGCAGTTATCACTGTAAAACCGAGTTGGAGCTACTACCTCCCCATATATATGTATGGAGTGGAGTTTGCAACTGAAAAAACTTTGTGTTCCCAACAAGCTAGGTGAAGGACGGCTTTCACACACAATTATCTCTCAGAACTGAGCATGTGGACAGACTTTCGTTCATCTAGCAGAATTGGAACTGGTTGTAGGAGAAACTTTTACTCTGGTTTCTCAGTCTGTTTCCTAGTGCCGGTTTGAAGTTCCTGCAATTTTCACTGTAAAACCGATTTGGAGCTTGTACCTCCCCTTATATATGTATGGAGTGGAATTTGCAACTGAAAAAAACTTTGTGTTCCCAACAAGCTAGGTGAAGAACGGCTTTCACACACACTTATCTCTCAGAACTGATCATGTGGAGAGACGTTCTTTCATCTAGCAGAAAGGGAACGGGTTGTAGTAGAAAATTTACTTTGGTTTCTCACTCTGTTTCCTAGTGCCGGTTTGATTTTCCTGCAGTTTTCACTGTAAAACCGAGTTGGAGCTACTACCTCCCCATATATATGTATGGAGTGGAGTTTGCAACTGAAAAGAAACTTTGTGTTCCCAACAAGCTAGGTGAAGGACGGCTTTCACACACACTTATCTCTCAGAACTGAGCATGTGGACAGACGTTCATTCATCTAGCACAAAGGGAACGGGTTGCAGGAGAAAATTTTACTCTGGTTTCCCAGTCTGTTTCCAAGTGCCGGTTTGAAGTTCCTGCAGTTTTCACTGTAAAACCGAGTTGGAGCAAGTACCTCCCAATATATTTGTAAGGAGTGGAGTTTGCAACTGAAAAGAAACTTTGTGTTCCCAACAAGCTAGGTGAAGGATGGCTTTCACACACAATTATCTCTCAGAAATGAGCATGAGGACAGACGTTCGTTCATCTAGCATAAATGGAACGGTTTGCAGAAGAAACAATTACTCTGGTTTCTCAATCTGTTTCCTAGTGCCGGTTTGAAGTTCCTGCAGTTTTCACTGTAAAACCGAGTTGGAGCTAGTACCTACCCATATATATGTATGGAGTGGAGTTTGCAACTGAAAAGAAACTTTGTGTTCCCAACAAGCTAGGTGAAGGACGGCTTTCACACACACTTATCTCTCAGACCTGAGCATGTGGACAGACGTTCGTTCAACTAGCACAAAGGGAACGGGTTGCAGGGGAAACTTTTCTCTGCTTTCTCAGTCTGTTTCCTAGTGCCGGTTTGAAGTTCCTGCAGTTTTCACTGTAAAACCGAGTTGGAGCTAGTACCTCCAAATATATATGTATGGAGTGGATTTTGCAACTGAAAAGAAACTTTGTGTTCCCAACAAGCTAGGTGAAGGACGGCTTTCCCACACAATTTTCTCTCAGAACTGAGCATGTGGACAGACGTTCGTTCATCTATCAGAAAGGAAACGGTTTGTAGGAGAAACTTTTACTCTGGTTTCTCAGTCTGTTTCCTAGTGCTGGTTTGAAGTTCCTGCAGTTTTCACTGTAAAACCGAGTTGGAGCTAGTACCTCCCCTTATATATGTATGGAGTGGAGTTTGCAACTGAAAAGAAACTTTTTGTTCCCAACAAGCTAGGTGAAGGACGGCTTTCACACACACTTATCTCTCAGAACTGATAATGTGGAGAGACTTTCGTTCATCTAGCAGAAAGGGTACGGGTTGTAGTAGAAACTTTTACTCTGGTTTCTCAGTCTGTTTCCTAGTGCCGGTTTGAATTTCCTGCAGTTTTCACTGTAAAACCGAGTTGGAGCTAGTACATCCCCATATATATGTATGGAGTGCAGTTTTCAACTGAAAAGAAACTTTTTGTTCCCAACAACTTGGTGAAGGACGGCTTTCACACACAATTTTCTCTCAGAACTGAGCATGTGGAGAGACGTTCGTTCATCTAGCAGAAATGGAACTGGTTGTAGGAGAAACTTTTACTCTGGTTTCTCAGTCTGTTTCCTAGTGCAGGTTTGAAGTTCCTGCATTTTTCACTTAAAACCGAGTTGGAGCTAGTACCTCCAAATATATATGTATGGAGTGGAGTTAGCAACTGAAAAGAAACTTTGTTTTCCCTACAAGCTAGGTGAAGGACGGCTTTCACACACACTTATCACTCAGAACTGAGCATGTGGAGAGACGTTCCTTCATCTAGCAGAAAGGAAACGGGTTTTAGTAGAAACTTTTACTCTGGTTTCTCACTCTGATTCCTAGTGCCTGTTTGTAGTTCCTGCAGTTTTCACTGTAAAACGGAGTTGGAGCTAATACCTCCCCATATATATGCATGGAGTGGAGTTAGCAACTGAAAAGAAACTTTGTGTTCCCAACAAGCTAGTTGAAGGACGGCTTTCACACACACTTATCTCTCAGAACTGATCATGTGGAGAGACGTTCTTTCATCTAGCAGAAAGGGAACGGGTTGTAATAGAAAATTTTACTTTGGTTTCTCACTCTGTTTCCTAGTGCCGGTTTGATTTTCCTGCAGTTTTCACTGTAAAACCGAGTTGGAGCTACTACCTCCCCATATATAAGTATGGAGTAGAGTTTGCAACTGAAAAGAAACTTTGTGTTCCCAACAAGCTAGGTGAAGTACGGCTTTCACACACACTTATCTCTCAGAACTGAGCATGTGGACAGACGTTCATTCATCTAGCACAAAGGGAACGGGTTGCAGGAGAAAATTTTACTCTGGTTTCCCAGTCTGTTTCCTAGTGCCGGTTTGAAGTTCCTGCAGTTTTCACTGTAAAACCGAGTTGGAGCAAGTACCTCCCAATATATTTGTATGGAGTGGAGTTTGCAACTGAAAAGAAACTTTGTGTTCCCAACAAGCTAGGTGAAGGATGGCTTTCACACACAATTATCTCTCAGAAATGAGCATGTGGACAGACGTTCGTTCATCTAGCATAAAGGGAACGGTTTGCAGAAGAAACAATTACTCTGGTTTCTCAATCTGTTTCCTAGTGCCGGTTTGAAATTCCTGCAGTTTTCACTGTAAAACCGAGTTGGAGCTAGTACCTACCCATATATATGTATGGAGTGGAGTTTGCAACTGAAAAGAAACTTTGTGTTCCCAACAAGCTAGGTGAAGGACGGCTTTCACACACACTTATCTCTCAGACCTGAGCATGTGGACAGACGTTCGTTCAACTAGCACAAAAGGAACGGGTTGCAGGGGAAACTTTTCTCTGCTTTCTCAGTCTGTTTCCTAGTGCCAGTTTGATGTTCCTGCAGTTTTCAATGTAAAACCGATTTGGAGCTAGTACCTCCAAATATAAATGTATGGAGTGGATTTTGCAACTGAAAAGAAATTTTGTGTTCCCAACAAGCTAGGTGAAGGACGGCTTTCCCACACAATTTTCTCTCAGAACTGAGCATGTGGACAGACGTTCGTTCATCTATCAGAAAGGAAACGGTTTGTAGGAGAAACTTTTACTCTGGTTTCTCAGTCTGTTTCCTAGTGCTGGTTTGAAGTTCCTGCAGTTTTCACTGTAAAACCGAGTTGGAGCTAGTACCTCTCCTTATATATGTATGGAGTGGAGTTTGCAACTGAAAAGAAACTTTTTGTTCCCAACAAGCTAGGTGAAGGACGGCTTTCACACACACTTATCTCTCAGAAATGATAATGTGGAGAGACTTTCGTTCATCTAGCAGAAAGGGAACGGGTTGTAGTAGAAACTTTTACTCTGGTTTCTCAGTCTGTTTCCTAGTGCCGGTTTGAATTTCCTGCAGTTTTCACTGTAAAACCGAGTTGGAGCTAGTACATCCCCATATATATGTATGGAGTGCAGTTTTCAACTGAAAAGAAACTTTTTGTTCCCAACAACTTGGTGAAGGACGGCTTTCACACACAATTTTCTCTAAGAACTGAGCATGTGGAGAGACGTTCGTTCATCTAGCAGAAATGGAACTGGTTGTAGGAGAAACGTTTACTCTGGTTTCTCAGTCTGTTTCCTAGTGCAGGTTTGAAGTTCCTGCATTTTTCACTTAAAACCGAGTTGGAGCTAGTACCTCCAAATATATATGTATGGTGTGGAGTTTGCAACTGAAAAAACTTTGTGTTCCCAACAAGCTAGGTGAAGGACTGCTTTCACACACACTTATCTCTCAGAACTGAGCATGTGGACAGACTTTCGTTCATCTAGCAGAAATGGAACGGGTTGTAATAGAAACTTTTACTCTGGTTTCTCAGTCTGTTTCCTAGTGCCGGTTTGAAGTTCCTGCAATTTTCACTGAAAAACCGATTTGGAGCTTATACCTCCCCTTATATATGTATGGAGTGGAGTTTGCAACTGAAAAGAAACTTTGTGTTCCCAACAAGCTAGGTGAAGGATGGCTTTCACACACAATTATCTCTCAGAAATGAGCATGTGGACAGACGTTCGTTCATCTAGCAGAAAGGGAACGGTTTGCAGAAGAAACAATTACTCTGGTTTCTCAATCTGTTTCCTAGTGCCGGTTTGAAGTTCCTGCAGTTTTCACTGTAAAACCGAGTTGGAGCTAGTACCTACCCATATATATGTATGGAGTGGAGTTTGCAACTGAAAAGAAACTTTGTGTTCCCAACAAGCTAGTTGAAGGACGGCTTTCACACACACTTATCTCTCAGACCTGAGCATGTGGACAGACGTTCTTTCAACTAGCACAAAAGGAACGGGTTGCAGGGGAAACTTTTCTCTACTTTCTCAGTCTGTTTCCTAGTGCCGGTTTGAAGTTCCTGCAGTTTTCACTGTAAAACCGAGTTGGAGCTAGTACCTCCAAATATATATGTATGGAGTGGATTTTGCAACTGAAAAGAAACTTTGTGTTCCCAACAAGCTAGGTGAAGTACGGCTTTCCCACACAATTTTCTCTCAGAACTGAGCATGTGGACAGACGTTCGTTCATCTATCAGAAAGGAAACGGTTTGTAGGAGAAACTTTTACTCTGGTTTCTCAGTCTGTTTCCTAGTGCTGGTTTGAAGTTCCTGCATTTTTCACTGTAAAACCGAGTTGGAGCTAGTACCTCCCCTTATATATGTATGGAGTGGAGTTTGCAACTGAAAAGAAACTTTTTGTTCCCAACAAGCTAGGTGAAGGACGGCTTTCACACACACTTATCTCTCAGAACTGATAATATGGAGAGACTTTCGTTCATCTAGCAGAAAGGGAACGGTTTGTAGTAGAAACTTTTACTCTGGTTTCTC
The DNA here is from genome assembly GCF_036321535.1 of Camelus dromedarius. Lineage (NCBI taxonomy): Eukaryota > Metazoa > Chordata > Mammalia > Artiodactyla > Camelidae > Camelus > Camelus dromedarius. Next base: position 4,456,310 of record NW_026989814.1, read on the forward strand.
AGTCTGTTTCCTAGTGCCGGTTTGAATTTCCTGCAGTTTTCACTGTAAAACCGAGTTGGAGCTAGTACATCCCCATATATATGTATGGAGTGCAGTTTTCAACTGAAAAGAAACTTTTTGTTCCCAACAACTTGGTGAAGGACGGCTTTCACACACAATTTTCTCTCAGAACTGAGCATGTGGAGAGACGTTCGTTCATGTAGCAGAAGTGGAACTGGTTGTAGGAGAAACTTTTACTCTGGTTTCTCAGTCTGTTTCCTAGTGCAGGTTTGAAGTTCCTGCATTTTTCACTTAAAACCGAGTTGGAGCTAGTACCTCCAAATATATATGTATGGAGTGGAGTTAGCAACTGAAAAGAAACTTTGTGTTCCCTACAAGCTAGGTGAAGGACGGCTTTCACACACACTTATCACTCAGAACTGAGCATGTGGAGAGACGTTCGTTCATCTAGCAGAAAGGAAACGGGTTTTAGTAGAAACTTTTACTCTGGTTTCTCACTCTGATTCCTAGTGCCTGTTTGTAGTTCCTGCAGTTTTCACTGTAAAACGGAGTTGGAGCTAGTACCTCCCCATATATATGCATGGAGTGGAGTTAGCAACTGAAAAGAAACTTTGTGTTCCCAACAAGCTAGTTGAAGGACGGCTTTCACACACACTTATCTCTCAGAACTGATCATGTGGAGAGACGTTCTTTCATCTAGCAGAAAGGGAACGGGTTGTAGTAGAAAATTTACTTTGGTTTCTCACTCTGTTTCCTAGTGCCGGTTTGATTTTCCTGCAGTTTTCACTGTAAAACCGAGTTGGAGCTACTACCTCCCCATATATATGTATGGAGTGGAGTTTGCAACTGAAAAGAAACTTTGTGTTCCCAACAAGCTAGGTGAAGGACGGCTTTCACACACACTTATCTCTCAGAACTGAGCATGTGGACAGACGTTCATTCATCTAGCACAAAGGGAACGGGTTGCAGGAGAAAATTTTACTCTGGTTTCCCAGTCTGTTTCCTAGTGCCGGTTTGAAGTTCCTGCAGTTTTCACTGTAAAACCGAGTTGGAGATAGTACCTACCCATATATATGTATGGAGTGGAGCTTGCAACTGAAAAGAATCTATGTTTTCCCAACAAGATAGGTGAAGGACGGCATTCACACACACTTATCTCTCAGAACTGAGCATGTGGAGAGACGTTCTTTCATGTAGCACAAAAGGAACGGTTTGTAAGAGAAATTTTAACTCTGGTTTCTCATTCTGTTTCCTAGTGCCTTTTTGAAGTTCCTGCATTTTTCACTGTAAAACCGAGTTGGAGCTAGTACCTCCCAATATATATGTATGGAGTGGAGTTTGCAACTGAAAAGAAATTTTGTGTTCCCAACAAGCTAGCTGAAGGACGGCTTTCACACACATTTATCTCTCAGAACTGAGCATGTGGAGAGACTTTCGTTCGTCTACCAGAAAGGGAATGGTTTGTAGGAGAAACTTTTACTCTGGTTTCTCAGTATGTTTCCTAGTGCCTTTTTGAACTTCCTGCAGTTTTCACTGTAAAACCGATTTGGAGCTAGTACCTCCCCATATATAATTATGGGGTGGAGTTTGCAACTGAAAAGAAACTTTGTGTTCCCAACAAGCTATTTGAAGGACGGCATTCACACACAATTATCTCTCAGAACTGAGCATGTGGACAGACGTTCGTTCATCTAGCACAAAAAGAACGGGTTGTAGGAGAAACTTTACTCTGATTTCTCAGTCTGTTTCCTACTGCCGGTTTGAAGTTCCTGCAGTTTTCTCTGTAAAACCGAGTTGGAGCTAATACCTCCCCATATATATGTATGGAGTGGAGTTTGCAACTGAAAAGAAACTTTGTGTTCCCTACAAGCTAGGTGAAGGACGGCTTTCACACACACATATCTCTCAGAACTGAGCATGTGGACAGACGTTCGTTCATCAGGCACAACAGGAACGGTTTGCAGGAGAAACATTTACTCTGGATTCTCAGTCTGTTTCCTAGTGCCGGTTTGAAATTGCTGCAGTTTTCACTGTAAAACCGAGTTGGAGCAAGTACCTCCCAATATATTTTTATGGATTGGAGTTTGCAAATGAAAAGAAACTTTGTGTTCCCAACAAGCTAGGTGAAGGACGGCTTTCACACACAATTATCACTCAGAAATGAGCATGTGGAGACACGTTCGTTCATATTGCATAAATGGAACGGTTTGCAGTAGAAACATTTACTCTGGTTTCTCAGTCTGTTTCCTAGTGCCGGTTAGAAGTTCCTGCATTTTTCACTGTAAAATCGAGTTGGAGCTAGTACCTCCCCATATATATGTATGGAGTGGAGTTGGCAACTGAAAAGAAACTTTGTGTTCCCAACAAGCTAGGTGAAGGACGGCTTTCACACACACTTATCTCTCAGAACTGAGCATGTGGACAGACGTTCGTTCATCTAGCACAACGGGAACGGGTTGCAGGGGAAACTTTTACTCTGCTTTCTAAGTCTGTTTCCTAGTGCCGGTTTGAATTTCCTGCAGTTTTCACTGTAAAACCTGGTTGGAGCTACTACCTCCCAATATTTATGTATGGAGTGCAGTTTGAACTGAAAAGAAACTTTGTGTTCCCAACAACTTGGTGAAGGCCGGCTTTCCCACACACTTATACCTCAGAACTGAGCATGTGGACAGACGTTCGTTCATCTAGCACAAAGTGAACATGTTGTAGGAGAAACTTTTACTCTGGTTTCTCAGTCTGTTTCCTAGTGCAGGTTTGAAGTTCCTGCAGTTTTCACTGTAAAACCGTGTTGGAGCTAGTACTTCCCCATATATATGTGGAGTGGAGTTTGCAACTGAAAAGAAACTTTGTGTTCCCAACAAGTTAGGTGAAGGACGGCTTTCACACACACATATCTGTCACAACTGAGCATGTGGACAGACGTTCGTTCATGAAGGCCAAAGTGAACGGGTTGTAGGAGAAACTTTTACTCTGGTTTCTCAGTCTGTTTCCTAGTGCCGGTTTGAAGTTCCTGCAGTTTTCACTGTAAAATCGAGTTGGAGCTTGTACCTCCCAATATATTTGTATGGAGTGGAGTTTGCAACTGAAAAGAAACTTTGTGTTCCCAACAAGCTAGGTGAAGGACGGATTTCACACACACTTATCTCTCAGAACTGAGCATGTGGACAGACGTTCATTCATCTAGCACAAAGGGAACAGTTTGCAGAAGAAACAATTACTCTGGTTTCTCAATCTGTTTCCTAGTGCCTGTATGAAGTTCCTGCAGTTTTCACTGTAAAACCGAGTTGGAGCTAGTACCTACTCATATATATGTATGGAGTGGAGTTTGCAACTGAAAAGAAACTTTGTGTTCCCAACAAGCTAGGTGAAGGACGGCTTTCACACACACTTATCTCTCAGACCTGAGCATGTGGACAGACGTTCGTTCAACTAGCACAAAAGGAACGGGTTGCAGGGGAAACTTTTCTCTGCTTTCTCAGTCTGTTTCCTAGTGCCGGTTTGAAGTTCCTGCAGTTTTCAATGTAAAACCGAGTTGGAGCTAGTACCTCCAAATATATATGTATGGAGTGTATTTTGCAACTGAAAAGAAACTTTGTGTTCCCAACAAGCTAGGTGAAGGACGGCTTTCCCACACAAATTTCTCTCAGAACTGAGCATGTGGACAGACGTTCGTTCATCTATCAGAAAGGAAACGGTTTGTAGGAGAAACTATTACTCTGGTTTCTCTGTCTGTTTCCTAGTGCTGCTTTGTAGTTCCTGCAGTTTTCACTGTAAAACCGAGTTGGAGCTAGTACCTCCCCTTATATATGTATGGAGTGGAGTTTGCAACTGAAAAGAAACTTTTTGTTCCCAACAAGCTAGGTGAAGTACGGCTTTCACACACACTTATCTCTCAGAACTGATAATGTGGAGAGACTTTCGTTCATCTAGCCGAAAGGGAACGGGTTGTTGTAGAAACTTTTACTCTGGTTTCTCAGTCTGTTTCCTAGTGCCGGTTTTGTATTTCCTGCAGTTTTCACTGTAAAACCGAGTTGGAGCTAGTACATTACCATATATATGTATGGAGTGCAGTTTTCAACTGAAAAGGAACTTTTTGTTCCCAACAACTTGGTGAAGGACGGCTTTCACACACAATTTTCTCTCAGAACTGAGCATGTGGAGAGACGTTCGTTCATCTAGCAGAAATGGAACTGGTTGTAGGAGAAACTTTTACTCTGGTTTCTCAGTCTGTTTCCTAGTGCAGGTTTGAAGTTCCTGCATTTTTCACTTAAAACCGAGTTGGAGCTAGTACCTCCAAATATATATGTATGGAGTGGAGTTAGCAACTGAAAAGAAACTTTGTGTTCCCTACAAGCTAGGTGAAGGACGGCTTTCACACACACTTATCACTCAGAACTGAGCATGTGGAGAGACGTTCGTTCATCTAGCAGAAATGAAACGGGTTTTAGTAGAAACTTTTACTCTGGTTTCTCACTCTGATCCCTAGTGCCTGTTTGTAGTTCCTGCAGTTTTCACTGTAAAACGGATTTAGAGCTAGTACCTCCCCATATATATGCATGGAGTGGAGTTAGCAACTGAAAAGAAACTTTGTGTTCCCAACAAGCTAGGTGAAGGACGGCTTTCACACACACTTATCTCTCAGAACTGAGCATGTGGACAGACGTTCGTTCATCTAGCACAAAGGGAACGGGGTGCAGGGGAAACTTTTACTCTGGTTTCACAGTCTGTTTCCTAGTGCCGGTTTGTAGTTCCTGCAGTTTTCACTGTAAAACATACTTGGAACTAGTACCTCCCTATATATTTGTATGGAGTGGAGTTTGCAACTGAAAAGAAACTTTGTGTTCCCAACAAGCTAGGTGAAAGACGGCTTTCACACACAATTATCTCTCAGATCTGAGCATGTGGACAGACGTTCGTTCATCTAGCACAAAGGGAACGGGTTGCAGGTGAAACCTTTACTCTGGTTTCTCAGTCTGTTTCCTAGTGCCGGTATGAAGTTCCTGCAGTTTTCAATGTAAAATCGAGTTGGAGCTATTACCTCCAAATATATATGTATGGAGTGGATTTTGCAACTGACAAGAAACTTTGTGTTCCCAACAAGCTATGTGAAGGACGGCTTTCACACACACTTATCTCTCAGAACTGAGCATGTGGACAGACGTTCGTTCATCTAGCACAAATGGAAAGGGTTGCAGGAGAAACTATTACTCTGGTTTCTCATTCTGTTTCCTAGTGCCGGTTTGAAGTTCCTGCAGTTTTCACTGTAAAACCGATTTGGAGCTACTACCTCCCCATATATATGTATGGAGTGGAGTTTGCAACTGAAAAGAAACTTTGTGTTCCCAACAAGATAGGTGAAGGACGGCTTTCACACACACTTATCTCTCAGAACTGAGCATGTGGACAGACGTTCGTTCATCTAGCAGAAATGGAACGGGTTGTAGGAGAAACATTTTCTCTGGTTTCTCAGTCTGTTTCTTAGAGCCGGTATGAAGTTCCTGCAGTTATCACTGTAAAACCGAGTTGGAGCTAGTACCTCCCCATATATATGTATGGAGTGGAGTTTGCAAGTGAAAAGAAACTTTGTGTTCCCAACAAGCTAGGTGAAGTACGGCTTTCACACACAATTATCTCTCAGAAATGAGCATGTGGACAGACGTTCGTTCATCTAGCACAAAGGAATCGGGTTGCAGAAGAAACTTTTACTCTGGTTTCTCAGTCTGTTTCCTAGTGCCGGTTTGAAGTTCCTGCAGTTTTCACTGTAAAACCGTGTTGGAGCTAGTACATACCCATATATATTTATGGAGTGGAGTTTGCATCTGAAAAGAAACTATGTGTTCCCAAAAAGCTAGGTGAAGTACGGCATTCACACTCACTTAAGTCTCAGAACTGAGCATGTGGACAGACGTTCGTTCATCTAGCACAAATGGAACGGGTTGCAGGAGAAACTTTTACTCTGCTTTCTCAGTCTGTTTCCTATTGCCGGTTTGAAGTTCCTGCAGTTTTCACTGTAAAACCGAGTTGGAGCTAGTACCTCCAAATATATATGTATGGAGTGGATTTTGCAACTGAAAAGAAACTTTGTGTTCCCAACAAGCTAGGTGAAGGACGGCTTTCCCACACAATTTTCTCTCAGAACTGAGCATGTGGACAGACGTTCGTTCATCTATCAGAAAGGAAACGGTTTGTAGGAGAAACTTTTACTCTGGTTTCTCAGTCTGTTTCCTAGTGCTGGTTTGAAGTTCCTGCAGTTTTCACTGTAAAACCGAGTTGGAGAAAGTACCTCCCCTTATATATGTATGGAGTGGAGTTTGCAACTGAAAAGAAACTTTTGTTCCCAACAAGCTAGGTGAAGGACGGCTTTCACACACACTTATCTCTCAGAACTGATAATGTGGAGAGACTTTCGTTCATCTAGCAGAAAGGGAACGGGTTGTAGTAGAAACTTTTACTCTGGTTTCTCAGTCTGTTTCCTAGTGCCGGTTAGAATTTCCTGCAGTTTTCACTGTAAAACCGAGTTGGAGCTAGTACATCCCCATATATATGTATGGAGTGCAGTTTTCAACTGAAAAGAAACTTTTTGTTCCCAACAACTTGGTGAAGGACGGCATTCACACACAATTTTCTCTCAGAACTGAGCATGTGGAGAGACGTTCGTTCATGTAGCAGAAATGGAACTGGTTGTAGGAGAAACTTTTACTCTGGTTTCTCAGTCTGTTTCCTAGTGCAGGTTTGAAGTTCCTGCATTTTTCACTTAAAACCGAGTTGGAGCTAGTACATCCAAATATATATGTATGGAGTGGAGTTAGCAACTGAAAAGAAACTTTGTGTTCCCTACAAGCTAGGTGAAGGACGGCTTTCACACACACTTATCACTCAGAACTGAGCATGTGGAGAGACGTTCGTTCATCTAGCAGAAAGGAAACGGGTTTTAGTAGAAACTTTTACTCTGGTTGCTCACTCTGATTCCTAGTGCCTGTTTGTAGTTCCTGCATTTTTCACTGTAAAACGGAGTTGGAGCTAGTACCTCCCCATATATATGCATGGAGTGGAGTTTGCAACTGAAAAGAAACTTTGTGTTCCCAACAAGCTAGTTGAAGGACGGCTTTCACACACACTTATCTCTCAGAACTGATCATGTGGAGAGACGTTCTTTCATCTAGCAGAAAGGGAACGGGTTGTAGTAGAAACTTTTACTTTGGTTTCTCACTCTGTTTCCTAGTGCCGGTTTGATTTTCCTGCAGTTTTCACTGTAAAACCGAGTTGGAGCTACTACCTCCCCATATATATGTATGGAGTGGAGGTTGCAACTGAAAAGAAACTTTGTGTTCCCCACAAGCTAGTTGAAGGACGGCTTTCACACACACTTATCTCTCAGAACTGAGCATGTGGATAGACTTTCGTTCATCTAGCAGAAAGGGAACGGGTTGTAGGGGAAACTTTACTCTGGTATCTCAGTCTGTTTCCTAGTGCCGGTATGAAGTTCCTGCAGTTTTCACTGTAAAACCGAGTTGGAGGTAGTACCTCCGCATATATATTTATGGAGTAGATTTTGCAACTGAAAAGAAACTTTGTGTTCCAAACAAGGTAGGTTAAGGACGGCTTTCACACACACATACCTCTCAGGACTGAGCATGTGGAGAGACGTTCGTTCATCTAGCAGAAAGGGAACTGTTTGTAGGAGCAACTTTTACTCTGGTTTCTCAGTCTGCTTCCTATTGCCGGGTTGATGTTCCTGCAGTTTTCACTGTAAAACCGATTTGGTGCTAGTACCTCCCCATATATATGTATGGAGTGGAGTTTGCAACTGAAAAGAACTTTGTGTTCCCAACAAGCTAGTTGAAGTTCGGCTTTCACACACACTTATCTCTCAGAACTGAGCATGTGGACAGACGTTCATTCATCTAGCACAAAGGGAACGGGTTGCAGGGGAAACTTTTACTCTGCTTTCTCAGTCTGTTTCCTAGTGCCGGTTTGAAGATCCTTCAATTTTCACTGTAAAACTGAGTTGGAGCTAGTACCTCCCCATATATATGTATGGAGTGGAGTTGGCAACTGGAAAGAAACTTTGTGATCCCAACAAGCTAGGTGAAGGACGGCTTTCACACACACATATCTTTCTGAACTGAGCATGTGGAGAGACGTTCGTTCATCTAGCACAAAGGGAAAGTTTTGTAGGAGAAACTTTTACCCTGGTTTCTCAGTCTGTTTCCTAGTGCCGTGTTGAAGTTCCTGCAGTTTTCACTGTAAAATCGATTTGGAGCTAGTACCTCCCCATATATATGTATGGAGTGTAGTTTGCAACTGAAAAGAAACTTTGTGTTCCCAACAAGCTTGGTGAAGGACGGCTTTCACAAACAATTATCTCTCAGAACTGAGCATTTGGAGAGACGTTCGTTCATGTATCACAAAGGGAACGGGTTGTAGGAGAAACTTTTACTCTGGTTTCTCAGTCTGTTTCCTAGTGCCGGTTTGATGTTCCTGCAGTTTTCACTGTAAAACCGAGTTGGAGCTAGTACCTCCCCATATATATGTATGGAGTGGAGTTTGCAAATGAAAAGAAACTTTGTGTTCCCATCAAGCTTTCTTAAGGACGGCTTTCACACACAATTATCTCTCAGAACTGAGCATGTGTAGAGACGTTCGTTCATCTAGCACAAAGGGAACGGGATGTAGGAGGAACTTTTACTCTGGTTTCTCAGTCTGTTTCCTAGTGCCGGTTTGAAGTTCCTGCAGTTTTCACTGTAAAACCGAGTTGGGGCTAGTACCTACCCATATATATGTATGGAGTGGAGTTTGCAAGTGAAAAGAAACTTTGTGTTCCCAAAAAGGTAGGTGAAGTACGGCTTTCACACACACTTATCTCTCAGGACTGTGCATGTGGAGAGACATTTTTTAACCTAGCAGAAATGGAACGGGTTGTAGGAGAAATTTTTACTCCGGGTTCTCAGTCTGTTTCCTAGTGCCGTTTGAAGTTCCGGCAGTTTTCACTGTAAAACCGAGTTGGAACTTGTACCTCCCCATATATATGTATGGAGTGGAGTATGCAACTGAAAAGAACTTTGTGTTCGGAACAGGCTAGGTGAAGTTCGGCTTTCACACAAACTTATCTCTCAGAACTTAGCATGTGGAGAGACGTTCCTTCATCTCCCACAAAGGGAACGGGTTGTAGGAGAAAATTTTACTCTGGTTTATCAGTCTGTTTCCTAGTGCCGGTATGAAGTTCCTGCAGTTTTCACTGTAAAACCGTGTTGGTGCTTGTACATCCCCATATATATGTATGGAGTGGAGTTGGCAACTGAAAAGAAACTTTGTGTTCCCAACAAGCTAGTTGAAGGACGGCTTTCACACACACGTATCTCTCAGGACTGAGCATGTGGACAGACGTTCGTTCATCTAGCACAAATGGAAAGGGTTGCAGGAGAAACTATTACTCTGGTTTCTCATTCTGTTTCTTAGTGCCGGTTTGAAGTTCCTGCAGTTTTCACTGTAAAACCGAGTTGAAGCTAGTACCTACCCATATATATGTATGGAGTGGAGTTTGCAACTGAAAAGAAACTTTGTGTTCCCAACAGGCTAGGTGAAGGACGGCTTTCACACACACTTATCTCTCAGAAATGAGCATGTGGACAGACGTTCGTTCATCTAGCACAAATGGAACGGGTTGCAGGAGAAACTTTTACTCTGCTTTTTCAGTCTGTTTCCTAATGCCGGTTTGAAGTTCCTGCAGTTTTCACTGTAAAACCGAGATAGAGCTAGTACCTCCCCATATATATATATGGAGTGGAGTTGCAACTGAAAAGAAACTTTGTGTTCCCAACAAGATAGGTGAAGGACGGCTTTCACACACACATATCCCTCAGAACTGAGCATGTGGACAGATGTTCGTTCAAATAACACAAAGGGAAAGGTTTGTAGGAGAAACTTTTACTCTGGTTTCTCAGTCTGTTTCCTAGTGCCGGTTTGAAGTTCCTGCAGTTTTCACTGTAAAACCGAGTTGGAGCTAGTACCTCCAAATATATATGTATGGAGTGGATTTTGCAACTGAAAAGAAACTTTGTTTTCCCAACATGCTAGGTGAAGGACGGCTTTCACACACACTTATCCCTCAGAACTGAGCATGTGGACAAATGTTCTTTCATTTAGCACAAAGGGAACGGTTTGTAGGAGAAACCTTTACTCTGGTATCTCAGTCTGTTTCCTAGTGCCGGTATGAAGTTCCTGCAGTTTTCACTGTAAAACCGAGTTGGAGCTATTACCTCCAAATATATATGTATGTAGTGGATTTTGCAACTGAAAAGAAACTTTGTGTTCCCAACAAGCTATGTGAAGGACGGCTTTCACACACACTTATCTCTCAGACCTGAGCATGTGGACAGACGTTCGTTCATCTAGCACAAATGGAAAGGGTTGCAGGAGAAACTATTACTCTGGTTTCTCATTCTGTTTCCTAGTGCCGGTTTGAAGTTCCTGCAGTTTTCACTGTAAAACCGATTTGGAGCTACTACCTCCCCATATATATGTATGGAGTGGAGTTTGCAACTGAAAAGAAACTTTGTGTTCCCAACAAGATATGTGAAGGACGGCTTTCACACACACTTATCTCTCAGAACTGAGCATGTGGACAGACGTTCGTTCATCTAGCACAAAGGAATCGGGTTGCAGAAGAAACTTTTACTCTGGATTCTCAGTCTGTTTCCTAGTGCCGGTTTGAAGTTCCTGCAGTTTTCACTGTAAAACCGAGTTGGAGCTAGTACATACCCATATATATGTATGGAGTGGAGTTTGCATCTGAAAAGAAACTATGTGTTCCCAAAAAGCTAGGTGAAGGACGGCATTCACACTCACTTAACTCTCAGAACTGAGCATGTGGACAGACGTTCGTTCATCTAGCACAAATGGAAAGGGTTGCAGGAGAAACTTTTACTCTGCTTTTTCAGTCTGTTACCTAATGCCGGTTTGAAGTTCCTGCAGTTTTCACTGTAAAACCGAGATGGAGCTAGTACCTCCCCATATATATATATGGAGTGGAGTTGCAACTGAAAAGAAACTTTGTGTTCCCAACAAGATAGGTGAAGGACGGCTTTCACACACACATATCCCTCAGAACTGAGCATGTGGACAGATGTTCGTTCATCTAGCACAAAGGGAAAGGTTTGTAGGAGAAACTTTTACTCTGGTTTCTCAGTCTGTTTCCTAGTGCCGGTTTGAAGTTCCTGCAGTTTTCACTGTAAAACCGAGTTGGAGCTAGTACCTCTAAATATATATGTATGGAGTGGATTTTGCAACTGAAAAGAAACTTTGTGTTCCCAACAAGCTAGGTGAAGGACGGCTTTCACACACACTTATCTCTCAGAACTGAGCATGTGGACAGACGTTCGTTCATCTAGCACAAATGGAAAGGGTTGCAGGAGAAACTATTACTCTGGTTTCTCAGTCTGTTTCCTAGTGCCGGTTTGAAGTTCCTGCAGTTATCACTGTAAAACCGAGTTGGAGCTAGTACCTCCCCATATATATGTATGGAGTGGAGATTGCAACTGAAAAAATTTTGTGTTCCCAACAAGCTAGGTGAAGGACGGCTTTCACACACACTTATCTCTCAGAACTGAGCATGTGGACAGACTTTCGTTCATCTAGCAGAATTGGAACTGGTTGTAGGAGAAACTTTTACTCTGGTTTCTCAGTCTGTTTCCTAGTGCCGGTTTGAAGTTCCTGCAATTTTCACTGTAAAACCGATTTGGAGCTTGTACCTCCCCTTATATATGTATGGAGTGGAGTATGCAACTGAAAAAAACTTTGTGTTCCCAACAAGCTAGGTGAAGAACGGCTTTCACACACACTTATCTCTCAGAACTGATCATGTGGAGAGACGTTCTTTCATCTAGCAGAAAGGGAACGGGTTGTAGTAGAAACTTTTACTTTGGTTTCTCACTCTGTTTCCTAGTGCCGGTTTGATTTTCCTGCAGTTTTCACTGTAAAACCGAGTTGGAGCTACTACCTCCCCATATATATGTATGGAGTGGAGTTTGCATCTGAAAAGAAACTATGTGTTCCCAAAAAGCTAGGTGAAGGACGGCATTCACACTCACTTAACTCTCAGAACTGAGCATGTGGACAGACGTTCGTTCATCTAGCACAAATGGAACGGGTTGCAGGAGAAACTTTTACTCTGCTTTTTCAGTCTGTTTCCTAATGCCGGTTTGAAGTTCCTGCAGTTTTCACTGTAAAACCGAGATGGAGCTAGTAACTCCCCATATATATATATGGAGTGGAGTTGCAACTGAAAAGAAACTTTGTGTTCCCAACAAGATAGGTGAAGGACGGCTTTCACACACACATATCCCTCAGAACTGAGAATGTGGACAGATGTTCGTTCATCTAGCACAAAGGGAAAGTTTTGTAGGAGAAACTTTTACTCTGGTTTCTCAGTCTGTTTCCTAGTGCCGGTTTGAAGTTCCTGCAGTTTTCACTGTAAAACCGAGTTGGAGCTAGTACCTCCAAATATATATGTATGGAGTGGATTTTGCAACTGAAAAGAAACTTTGTGTTCCCAACAAGCTAGGTGAAGGACGGCTTTCACACACACTTATCTCTCAGAACTGAGCATGTGGACAGACGTTCGTTCATCTAGCACAAATGGAAAGGGTTGCAGGAGAAACTATTACTCTGGTTTCTCAGTCTGTTTCCTAGTGCCGGTTTGAAGTTCCTGCAGTTATCACTGTAAAACCGAGTTGGAGCTAGTACCTCCCCATATATATGTATGGAGTGGAGTTTGCAACTGAAAAAACTTTGTGTTCCCAACAAGCTAGGTGAAGGACGGCTTTCACACACACTTATCTCTCAGAACTGAGCATGTGGACAGACTTTCGTTCATCTAGCAGAATTGGAACTGGTTGTAGGAGAAACTTTTACTCTGGTTTCTCAGTCTGTTTCCTAGTGCCGGTTTGAAGTTCCTGCAATTTTCACTGTAAAACCGATTTGGAGCTTGTACCTCCCCTTATATATGTATGGAGTGGGGTTTGCAACTGAAAAGAAACTTTGTGTTCCCAACAAGCTAGGTGAAGGACGGCTTTCACACACAATTACTCTCAGAAATGAGCATGTGGACAGACGTTCGTTCATCTAGCACAAAGGAATCGGGTTGCAGAAGAAACTTTTACTCTGGATTCTCAGTCTGTTTCCTAGTGCCGGTTTGAAGTTCCTGCAGTTTTCACTGTAAAACCGAGTTGGAGCTAGTACATACCCATATATATGTATGGAGTGGAGTTTGCATCTGAAAAGAAACTATGTGTTCCCAAAAAGCTAGGTGAAGGACGGCATTCACACTCACTTAACTCTCAGAACTGAGCATGTGGACAGACGTTCGTTCATCTAGCACAAATGGAAAGGTTTGTAGGAGAAACTTTTACTCTGGTTTCTCAGTCTGTTTCCTAGTGCCGGTTTGAAGTTCCTGCAGTTTTCACTGTAAAACCGAGTTGGAGCTAGTACCTCCAAATATATATGTATGGAGTGGATTTTGCAACTGAAAAGAAACTTTGTGTTCCCAACAAGCTAGGTGAAGGACGGCTTTCACACAAACTTATCTCTCAGAACTGAGCATGTGGACAGACGTTCGTTCATCTAGCACAAATGGAAAGGGTTGCAGGAGAAACTATTACTCTGGTTTCTCAGTCTGTTTCCTAGTGCCGGTTTGAAGTTCCTGCAATTTTCACTGTAAAACCGATTTGGAGCTTGTACCTCCCCTTATATATGTATGGAGTGGAGTTTGCAACTGAAAAAAACTTTGTGTTCCCAACAAGCTAGGTGAAGAACGGCTTTCACACACACTTATCTCTCAGAACTGATCATGTGGAGAGACGTTCTTTCATCTAGCATAAAGGGAACGGGTTGTAGTAGAAACTTTTACTTTGGTTTCTCACTCTGTTTCCTAGTGCCGGTTTGATTTTCCTGCAGTTTTCACTATAAAACCGAGTTGGAGCTACTACCTCCCCATATATATGTATGGAGTGGAGTTTGCAACTGAAAAGAAACTTTGTGTTCCCAACAAGCTAGGTGAAGGACGGCTTTCACACACACTTATCTCTCAGAACTGAGCATGTGGACAGACGTTCATTCATCTAGCACAAAGGGAACGGGTTGCAGGAGAAAATTTTACTCTGGTTTCCCAGTCTGTTTCCAAGTGCCGGTTTGAAGTTCCTGCAGTTTTCACTGTAAAACCGAGTTGGAGCAAGTACCTCCCAATATATTTGTAAGGAGTGGAGTTTGCAACTGAAAAGAAACTTTGTGTTCCCAACAAGCTAGGTGAAGGATGGCTTTCACACACAATTATCTCTCAGAAATGAGCATGTGGACAGACGTTCGTTCATCTAGCATAAATGGAACGGTTTGCAGAAGAAACAATTACTCTGGTTTCTCAATCTGTTTCCTAGTGCCGGTTTGAAGTTCCTGCAGTTTTCACTGTAAAACCGAGTTGGAGCTAGTACCTACCCATATATATGTATGGAGTGGAGTTTGCAACTGAAAAAACTTTGTGTTCCCAACAAGCTAGGTGAAGGACGGCTTTCACACACACTTATCTCTCAGAACTGAGCATGTGGACAGACTTTCGTTCATCTAGCAGAATTGGAACTGGTTGTAGGAGAAACTTTTACTCTGGTTTCTCAGTCTGTTTCCTAGTGCCGGTTTGAAGTTCCTGCAATTTTCACTGTAAAACCGATTTGGAGCTTGTAACTCCCCTTATATATGTATGGAGTGGGGTTTGCAACTGAAAAGAAACTTTGTGTTCCCAACAAGCTAGGTGAAGGACGGCTTTCACACACAATTACTCTCAGAAATGAGCATGTGGACAGACGTTCGTTCATCTAGCACAAAGGAATCGGGTTGCAGAAGAAACTTTTACTCTGGATTCTCAGTCTGTTTCCTAGTGCCGGTTTGAAGTTCCTGCAGTTTTCACTGTAAAACCGAGTTGGAGCTAGTACATACCCATATATATGTATGGAGTGGAGTTTGCATCTGAAAAGAAACTATGTGTTCCCAAAAAGCTAGGTGAAGGACGGCATTCACACTCACTTAACTCTCAGAACTGAGCATGTGGACAGACGTTCGTTCATCTAGCACAAATGGAACGGGTTGCAGGAGAAACTTTTACTCTGCTTTTTCAGTCTGTTTCCTAATGCCGGTTTGAAGTTCCTGCAGTTTTCACTGTAAAACCGAGATGGAGCTAGTACCTCCCCATATATATATATGGAGTGGAGTTGCAACTGAAAAGAAACTTTGTGTTCCCAACAAGATAGGTGAAGGACGGCTTTCACACACACATATCCCTCAGAACTGAGCATGTGGACAGATGTTCGTTCATCTAGCACAAAGGGAAAGGTTTGTAGGAGAAACTTTTACTCTGGTTTCTCAGTCTGTTTCCTAGTGCCGGTTTGAAGTTCCTGCAGTTTTCACTGTAAAACCGAGTTGGAGCTAGTACCTCCAAATATATATGTATGGAGTGGATTTTGCAACTGAAAAGAAACTTTGTGTTCCCAACAAGCTAGGTGAAGGACGGCTTTCACACACACTTATCTCTCAGAACTGAGCATGTGGACAGACGTTCGTTCATCTAGCACAAATGGAAAGGGTTGTAGTAGAAACTATTACTCTGGTTTCTCAGTCTGTTTCCTAGTGCCGGTTTGAAGTTCCTGCAATTTTCACTGTAAAACCGATTTGGAGCTTGTACCTCCCCTTATATATGTATGGAGTGGAGTTTGCAACTGAAAAAAACTTTGTGTTCCCAACAAGCTAGGTGAAGAACGGCTTTCACACACACTTATCTCTCAGAACTGATCATGTGGAGAGACGTTCTTTCATCTAGCATAAAGGGAACGGGTTGTAGTAGAAACTTTTACTTTGGTTTCTCACTCTGTTTCCTAGTGCCGGTTTGATTTTCCTGCAGTTTTCACTGTAAAACCGAGTTGGAGCTACTACCTCCCCATATATATGTATGGAGTGGAGTTTGCAACTGAAAAGAAACTTTGTGTTCCCAACAAGCTAGGTGAAGGACGGCTTTCACACACACTTATCTCTCAGAACTGAGCATGTGGACAGACGTTCATTCATCTAGCACAAAGGGAACGGGTTGCAGGAGAAAATTTTACTCTGGTTTCCCAGTCTGTTTCCAAGTGCCGGTTTGAAGTTCCTGCAGTTTTCACTGTAAAACCGAGTTGGAGCAAGTACCTCCCAATATATTTGTAAGGAGTGGAGTTTGCAACTGAAAAGAAACTTTGTGTTCCCAACAAGCTAGGTGAAGGATGGCTTTCACACACAATTATCTCTCAGAAATGAGCATGTGGACAGACGTTCGTTCATCTAGCATAAATGGAACGGTTTGCAGGAGAAACAATTACTCTGGTTTCTCAATCTGTTTCCTAGTGCCGGTTTGAAGTTCCTGCAGTTTTCACTGTAAAACCGAGTTGGAGCTAGTACCTACCCATATATATGTATGGAGTGGAGTTTGCAACTGAAAAGAAACTTTGTGTTCCCAACAAGCTAGGTGAAGGACGGCTTTCACACACACTTATCTCTCAGACCTGAGCATGTGGACAGACGTTCGTTCAACTAGCACAAAAGGAACGGGTTGCAGGGGAAACTTTTCTCTGCTTTCTCAGTCAGTTTCCTAGTGCCGGTTTGAAGTTCCTGCAGTTTTCACTGTAAAACCGAGTTGGAGCTAGTACCTCCAAATATATATGTATGGAGTGGATTTTGCAACTGAAAAGAAACTTTGTGTTCCCAACAAGCTAGGTGAAGGACGGCTTTCCCACACAATTTTCTCTCAGAACTGAGCATGTGGACAGACGTTCGTTCATCTATCAGAAAGGAAACGGTTTGTAGGAGAAACTTTTACTCTGGTTTCTCAGTCTGTTTCCTAGTGCTGGTTTGAAGTTCCTGCAGTTTTCACTGTAAAACCGAGTTGGAGCTAGTACCTACCCTTATATATGTATGGAGTGGAGTTTGCAACTGAAAAGAAACTTTTTGTTCCCAACAAGCTAGGTGAAGGACGGCTTTCACACACACTTATCTCTCAGAACTGATAATGTGGAGAGACATTCGTTCATCTAGCAGAAAGGGAACGGGTTGTAGTAGAAACTTTTACTCTGGTTTCTCAGTCTGTTTCCTAGTGCCGGTTTGAATTTCCTGCAATTTTCACTGTAAAACCGAGTTGGAGCTAGTACATCCCCATATATATGTATGGAGTGCAGTTTTCAACTGAAAAGAAACTTTTTGTTCCCAACAACTTGTTGAAGGACGGCTTTCACACACAATTTTCTCTCAGAACTGAGCATGTGGAGAGACGTTCGTTCATCTAGCAGAAATGGAACTGGTTGTAGGAGAAATTTTTACTCTGGTTCCTCAGTCTGTTTCCTAGTGCAGGTTTGAAGTTCCTGCATTTTTCACTTAAAACCGAGTTGGAGCTAGTACCTCCAAATATATATGTATGGAGTGGAGTTAGCAACTGAAAAGAAACTTTGTTTTCCCTACAAGCTAGGTGAAGGACGGCTTTCACACACACTTATCACTCAGAACTGAGCATGTGGAGAGACGTTCGTTCATCTAGCAGAAAGGAAACGGGTTTTAGTAGAAACTTTTACTCTGGTTTCTCACTCTGCTTCCTAGTGCCTGTTTGTAGTTCCTGCAGTTTTCACTGTAAAACGGAGTTGGAGCTAATACCTCCCCATATATATGCATGGAGTGGAGTTAGCAACTGAAAAGAAACTTTGTGTTCCCAACAAGCTAGTTGAAGGACGGCTTTCACACACACTTATCTCTCAGAACTGATCATGTGGAGAGACGTTCTTTCATCTAGCAGAAAGGGAACGGGTTGTAATAGAAAATTTTACTTTGGTTTCTCACTCTGTTTCCTAGTGCCGGTTTGATTTTCCTGCAGTTTTCACTGTAAAACCGAGTTGGAGCTACTACCTCCCCATATATAAGTATGGAGTAGAGTTTGCAACTGAAAAGAAACTTTGTGTTCCCAACAAGCTAGGTGAAGGACGGCTTTCACACACACTTATCTCTCAGAACTGAGCATGTGGACAGACGTTCATTCATCTAGCACAAAGGGAACGGGTTGCAGGAGAAAATTTTACTCTGGTTTCCCAGTCTGTTTCCTAGTGCCGGTTTGAAGTTCCTGCAGTTTTCACTGTAAAACCGAGTTGGAGCAAGTACCTCCCAATATATTTGTATGGAGTGGAGTTTGCAACTGAAAAGAAACTTTGTGTTCCCAACAAGCTAGGTGAAGGATGGCTTTCACACACAATTATCTCTCAGAAATGAGCATGTGGACAGACGTTCGTTCATCTAGCATAAAGGGAATGGTTTGCAGAAGAAACAATTACTCTGGTTTCTCAATCTGTTTCCTAGTGCCGGTTTGAAGTTCCTGCAGTTTTCACTGTAAAACCGAGTTGGAGCTAGTACCTACCCATATATATGTATGGAGTGGAGTTTGCAACTGAAAAGAAACTTTGTGTTCCCAACAAGCTAGGTGAAGGACGGCTTTCACACACACTTATCTCTCAGACCTGAGCATGTGGACAGACGTTCGTTCAACTAGCACAAAAGGAACGGGTTGCAGGGGAAACTTTTCTCTGCTTTCTCAGTCTGTTTCCTAGTGCCGGTTTGAAGTTCCTGCAGTTTTCAATGTAAAACCGAGTTGGAGCTAGTACCTCCAAATATAAATGTATGGAGTGGATTTTGCAACTGAAAAGAAACTTTGTGTTCCCAACAAGCTAGGTGAAGGACGGCTTTCCCACACAATTTTCTCTCAGAACTGAGCATGTGGACAGACGTTCGTTCATCTATCAGAAAGGAAACGGTTTGTAGGAGAAACTTTTACTCTGGTTTCTCAGTCTGTTTCCTAGTGCTGGTTTGAAGTTCCTGCAGTTTTCACTGTAAAACCGAGTTGGAGCTAGTACCTCTCCTTATATATGTATGGAGTGGAGTTTGCAACTGAAAAGAAACTTTTTGTTCCCAACAAGCTAGGTGAAGGACGGCTTTCACACACACTTATCTCTCAGAACTGATAATGTGGAGAGACTTTCGTTCATCTAGCAGAAAGGGAACGGGTTGTAGTAGAAACTTTTACTCTGGTTTCTCAGTCTGTTTCCTAGTGCCGGTTTGAATTTCCTGCAGTTTTCACTGTAAAACCGAGTTGGAGCTAGTACATCCCCATATATATGTATGGAGTGCAGTTTTCAACTGAAAAGAAACTTTTGTTCCCAACAACTTGGTGAAGGACGGCTTTCACACACAATTTTCTCTCAGAACTGAGCATGTGGAGAGACGTTCGTTCATCTAGCAGAAATGGAACTGGTTGTAGGAGAAACTTTTACTCTGGTTTCTCAGTCTGTTTCCTAGTGCAGGTTTGAAGTTCCTGCATTTTTCACTTAAAACCGAGTTGGAGCTAGTACCTCCAAATATATATGTATGGAGTGGAGTTTGCAACTGAAAAAACTTTGTGTTCCCAACAAGCTAGGTGAAGGACTGCTTTCACACACACTTATCTCTCAGAACTGAGCATGTGGACAGACTTTCGTTCATCTAGCAGAAATGGAACGGGTTGTAGGAGAAACTTTTACTCTGGTTTCTCAGTCTGTTTCCTAGTGCCGGTTTGAAGTTCCTGCAGTTTTCACTGAAAAACCGATTTGGAGCTTGTACCTCCCCTTATATATGTATGGAGTGGAGTTTGCAACTGAAAAGAAACTTTGTGTTCCCAACAAGCTAGGTGAAGGATGGCTTTCACACACAATTATCTCTCAGAAATGAGCATGTGGACAGACGTTCGTTCATCTAGCATAAAGGGAACGGTTTGCAGAAGAAACAATTACTCTGGTTTCTCAATCTGTTTCCTAGTGCCGGTTTGAAGTTCCTGCAGTTTTCACTGTAAAACCGAGTTGGAGCTAGTACCTACCCATATATATGTATGGAGTGGAGTTTGCAACTGAAAAGAAACTTTGTGTTCCCAACAAGCTAGGTGAAGGACGGCTTTCACACTCACTTAAGTCTCAGAACTGAGCATGTGGACAGCCGTTCGTTCATCTAGCACAAATGGAACGGGTTGCAGGAGAAACTTTTACTCTGCTTTCTCAGTCTGTTTCCTATTGCCGTTTTGAAGTTCCTGCAGTTTTCACTGTAAAACCGAGTTGGAGCTAGTACCTCCAAATATATATGTATGGAGTGGATTTTGCAACTGAAAAGAAACTTTGTGTTCCCAACAAGCTAGGTGAAGGACGGCTTTCCCACACAATTTTCTCTCAGAACTGAGCATGTGGACAGACGTTCGTTCATCTATCAGAAAGGAAACGGTTTGTAGGAGAAACTTTTACTCTGGTTTCTCAGTCTGTTTCCTAGTGCTGGTTTGAAGTTCCTGCAGTTTTCACTGTAAAACCGAGTTGGAGAAAGTACCTCCCCTTATATATGTATGGAGTGGAGTTTGCAACTGAAAAGAAACTTTTTGTTCCCAACAAGCTAGGTGAAGGACGGCTTTCACACACACTTATCTCTCAGAACTGATAATGTGGAGAGACTTTCGTTCATCTAGCAGAAAGGGAACGGGTTGTAGTAGAAACTTTTACTCTGGTTTCTCAGTCTGTTTCCTAGTGCCGGTTTGAATTTCCTGCAGTTTTCACTGTAAAACCGAGTTGGAGCTAGTACATCCCCATATATATGTATGGAGTGCAGTTTTCAACTGAAAAGAAACTTTTTGTTCCCAACAACTTGGTGAAGGACGGCATTCACACACAATTTTCTCTCAGAACTGAGCATGTGGAGAGACGTTCGTTCATGTAGCAGAAATGGAACTGGTTGTAGGAGAAACTTTTACTCTGGTTTCTCAGTCTGTTTCCTAGTGCAGGTTTGAAGTTCCTGCATTTTTCACTTAAAACCGAGTTGGAGCTAGTACATCCAAATATATATGTATGGAGTGGAGTTAGCAACTGAAAAGAAACTTTGTGTTCCCTACAAGCTAGGTGAAGGACGGCTTTCACACACACTTATCACTCAGAACTGAGCATGTGGAGAGACGTTCGTTCATCTAGCAGAAAGGAAACGGGTTTTAGTAGAAACTTTTACTCTGGTTGCTCACTCTGATTCCTAGTGCCTGTTTGTAGTTCCTGCATTTTTCACTGTCAAACGGAGTTGGAGCTAGTACCTCCCCATATATATGCATGGAGTGGAGTTTGCAACTGAAAAGAAACTTTGTGTTCCCAACAAGCTAGTTGAAGGACGGCTTTCACACACAATTATCTCTCAGAACTGATCATGTGGAGAGACGTTCTTTCATCTAGCAGAAAGGGAACGGGTTGTAGTAGAAACTTTTACTTTGGTTTCTCACTCTGTTTCCTAGTGCCGGTTTGATTTTCCTGCAGTTTTCACTGTAAAACCGAGTTGGAGCTACTACCTCCCCATATATATGTATGGAGTGGAGTTTGCAACTGAAAAGAAACTTTGTGTTCCCAACAAGCTAGGTGAAGGACGGCTTTCACACACACTTATCTCTCAGAACTGAGCATGTGGATAGACTTTCGTTCATCTAGCAGAAAGGGAACGGGTTGTAGGGGAAACTTTTACTCTGGTATCTCAGTCTGTTTCCTAGTGCCGGTATGAAGTTCCTGCAGTTTTCACTGTAAAACCGAGTTGGAGGTAGTACCTCCGCATATATATTTATGGAGTAGATTTTGCAACTGAAAAGAAACTTTGTGTTCCAAACAAGGTAGGTTAAGGACGGCTTTCACACACACATACCTCTCAGGACTGAGCATGTGGAGAGACGTTCGTTCATCTAGCAGAAAGGGAACTGTTTGTAGGAGCAACTTTTACTCTGGTTTCTCAGTCTGCTTCCTATTGCCGGGTTGATGTTCCTGCAGTTTTCACTGTAAAACCGATTTGGTGCTAGTACCTCCCCATATATATGTATGGAGTGGAGTTTGCAACTGAAAAGAACTTTGTGTTCCCAACAAGCTAGTTGAAGTTCGGCTTTCACACACACTTATCTCTCAGAACTGAGCATGTGGACAGACGTTCATTCATCTAGCACAAAGGGAACGGGTTGCAGGGGAAACTTTTACTCTGCTTTCTCAGTCTGTTTCCTAGTGCCGGTTTGAAGATCCTTCAATTTTCACTGTAAAACTGAGTTGGAGCTAGTACCTCCCCATATATATTTATGGAGTGGAGTTGGCAACTGGAAAGAAACTTTGTGATCCCAACAAGCTAGGTGAAGGACGGCTTTCACACACACATATCTTTCTGAACTGAGCATGTGGAGAGACGTTCGTTCATCTAGCACAAAGGGAAAGTTTTGTAGGAGAAACTTTTACCCTGGTTTCTCAGTCTGTTTCCTAGTGCCGTGTTGAAGTTCCTGCAGTTTTCACTGTAAAATCGATTTGGAGCTAGTACCTCCCCATATATATGTATGGAGTGTAGTTTGCAACTGAAAAGAAACTTTGTGTTCCCAACAAGCTAGGTGAAGGACGGCTTTCACAAACAATTATCTCTCAGAACTGAGCATTTGGAGAGACGTTCGTTCATGTATCACAAAGGGAACGGGTTGTAGGAGAAACTTTTACTCTGGTTTCTCAGTCTGTTTCCTAGTGCCGGTTTGATGTTCCTGCAGTTTTCACTGTAAAACCGAGTTGGAGCTAGTACCTCCCCATATATATGTATGGAGTGGAGTTTGCAACTGAAAAGAAACTTTGTGTTCCCATCAAGCTTTCTTAAGGACGGCTTTCACACACAATTATCTCTCAGAACTGAGCATGTGTAGAGACGTTCGTTCATCTAGCACAAAGGGAACGGGATGTAGGAGGAACTTTTACTCTGGTTTCTCAGTCTGTTTCCTAGTGCCGGTTTGAAGTTCCTGCAGTTTTCACTGTAAAACCGAGTTGGGGCTAGTACCTACCCATATATATGTATGGAGTGGAGTTTGCAAGTGAAAAGAAACTTTGTGTTCCCAAAAAGGTAGGTGAAGGACGGCTTTCACACACACTTATCTCTCAGGACTGTGCATGTGGAGAGACATTTTTTAACCTAGCAGAAATGGAACGGGTTGTAGGAGAAATTTTTACTCCGGGTTCTCAGTCTGTTTCCTAGTGCCGTTTGAAGTTCCGGCAGTTTTCACTGTAAAACCGAGTTGGAACTTGTACCTCCCCATATATATGTATGGAGTGGAGTATGCAACTGAAAAGAACTTTGTGTTCGGAACAGGCTAGGTGAAGTTCGGCTTTCACACAAACTTATCTCTCAGAACTTAGCATGTGGAGAGACGTTCCTTCATCTCCCACAAAGGGAACGGGTTGTAGGAGAAAATTTTACTCTGGTTTATCAGTCTGTTTCCTAGTGCCGGTATGAAGTTCCTGCAGTTTTCACTGTAAAACCGTGTTGGTGCTTGTACATCCCCATATATATGTATGGAGTGGAGTTGGCAACTGAAAAGAAACTTTGTGTTCCCAACAAGCTAGTTGAAGGACGGCTTTCACACACACGTATCTCTCAGGACTGAGCATGTGGACAGACGTTCGTTCATCTAGCACAAATGGAAAGGGTTGCAGGAGAAACTATTACTCTGGTTTCTCATTCTGTTTCTTAGTGCCGGTTTGAAGTTCCTGCAGTTTTCACTGTAAAACCGAGTTGGAGCTAGTACCTACCCATATATATGTATGGAGTGGAGTTTGCAACTGAAAAGAAACTTTGTGTTCCCAACAGGCTAGGTGAAGGACGGCTTTCACACACACTTATCTCTCAGAAATGAGCATGTGGACAGACGTTCGTTCATCTAGCACAAATGGAACGGGTTGCAGGAGAAACTTTTACTCTGCTTTTTCAGTCTGTTTCCTAATGCCGGTTTGAAGTTCCTGCAGTTTTCACTGTAAAACCGAGATAGAGCTAGTACCTCCCCATATATATATATGGAGTGGAGTTGCAACTGAAAAGAAACTTTGTGTTCCCAACAAGATAGGTGAAGGACGGCTTTCACACACACATATCCCTCAGAACTGAGCATGTGGACAGATGTTCGTTCAAATAACACAAAGGGAAAGGTTTGTAGGAGAAACTTTTACTCTGGTTTCTCAGTCTGTTTCCTAGTGCCGGTTTGAAGTTCCTGCAGTTTTCACTGTAAAACCGAGTTGGAGCTAGTACCTCCAAATATATATGTATGGAGTGGATTTTGCAACTGAAAAGAAACTTTGTTTTCCCAACATGCTAGGTGAAGGACGGCTTTCACACACACTTATCCCTCAGAACTGAGCATGTGGACAAATGTTCTTTCATTTAGCACAAAGGGAACGGTTTGTAGGAGAAACCTTTACTCTGGTATCTCAGTCTGTTTCCAAGTGCCGGTATGAAGTTCCTGCAGTTTTCACTGTAAAACCGAGTTGGAGCTATTACCTCCAAATATATATGTATGGAGTGGATTTTGCAACTGAAAAGAAACTTTGTGTTCCCAACAAGCTATGTGAAGGACGGCTTTCACACACACTTATCTCTCAGACATGAGCATGTGGACAGACGTTCGTTCATCTAGCACAAATGGAAAGGGTTGCAGGAGAAACTATTACTCTGGTTTCTCATTCTGTTTCCTAGTGCCGGTTTGAAGTTCCTGCAGTTTTCACTGTAAAACCGATTTGGAGCTACTACCTCCCCATATATATGTATGGAGTGGATTTTGCAACTGAAAAGAAACTTTGTGTTCCCAACAAGCTAGGTGAAGGACGGCTTTCCCACACACTTATCTCTCAGAACTGAGCATGTGGACAGACGTTCGTTCATCTATCAGAAAGGAAACGGTTTGTAGGAGAAACTTTTACTCTGGTTTCTCAGTCTGTTTCCTAGTGCTGGTTTGAAGTTCCTGCTGTTTTCACTGTAAAACCGAGTTGGAGCTAGTACCTCCCCTTATATATGTATGGAGTGGAGTTTGCAACTGAAAAGAAACTTTTTGTTCCCAACAAGCTAGGTGAAGGACGGCTTTCACACACACTTATCTCTCAGAACTGATAATGTGGAGAGACATTCGTTCATCTAGCAGAAAGGGAACGGGTTGTAGTAGAAACTTTTACTCTGGTTTCTCAGTCTGTTTCCTAGTGCCGGTTTGAATTTCCTGCAATTTTCACTGTAAAACCG
Organism: Camelus dromedarius; assembly: GCF_036321535.1. NCBI lineage: Eukaryota > Metazoa > Chordata > Mammalia > Artiodactyla > Camelidae > Camelus > Camelus dromedarius. The sequence continues at coordinate 4,481,465 of NW_026989814.1, forward strand.
AGTTGGAGCTAGTACATCCCCATATATATGTATGGAGTGCAGTTTTCAACTGAAAAGAAACTTTTTGTTCCCAACAACTTGTTGAAGGACGGCTTTCACACACAATTTTCTCTCAGAACTGAGCATGTGGAGAGACGTTCGTTCATCTAGCAGAAATGGAACTGGTTGTAGGAGAAATTTTTACTCTGGTTCCTCAGTCTGTTTCCTAGTGCAGGTTTGAAGTTCCTGCATTTTTCACTTAAAACCGAGTTGGAGCTAGTACCTCCAAATATATATGTATGGAGTGGAGTTAGCAACTGAAAAGAAACTTTGTTTTCCCTAAAAGCTAGGTGAAGGACGGCTTTCACACACACTTATCACTCAGAACTGAGCATGTGGAGAGACGTTCGTTCATCTAGCAGAAAGGAAACGGGTTTTAGTAGAAACTTTTACTCTGGTTTCTCACTCTGCTTCCTAGTGCCTGTTTGTAGTTCCTGCAGTTTTCACTGTAAAACGGAGTTGGAGCTAATACCTCCCCATATATATGCATGGAGTGGAGTTAGCAACTGAAAAGAAACTTTGTGTTCCCAACAAGCTAGTTGAAGGACGGCTTTCACACACACTTATCTCTCAGAACTGATCATGTGGAGAGACGTTCTTTCATCTAGCAGAAAGGGAACGGGTTGTAATAGAAAATTTTACTTTGGTTTCTCACTCTGTTTCCTAGTGCCGGTTTGATTTTCCTGCAGTTTTCACTGTAAAACCGAGTTGGAGCTACTACCTCCCCATATATAAGTATGGAGTAGAGTTTGCAACTGAAAAGAAACTTTGTGTTCCCAACAAGCTAGGTGAAGGACGGCTTTCACACACACTTATCTCTCAGAACTGAGCATGTGGACAGACGTTCATTCATCTAGCACAAAGGGAACGGGTTGCAGGAGAAAATTTTACTCTGGTTTCCCAGTCTGTTTCCTAGTGCCGGTTTGAAGTTCCTGCAGTTTTCACTGTAAAACCGAGTTGGAGCAAGTACCTCCCAATATATTTGTATGGAGTGGAGTTTGCAACTGAAAAGAAACTTTGTGTTCCCAACAAGCTAGGTGAAGGATGGCTTTCACACACAATTATCTCTCAGAAATGAGCATGTGGACAGACGTTCGTTCATCTAGCATAAAGGGAATGGTTTGCAGAAGAAACAATTACTCTGGTTTCTCAATCTGTTTCCTAGTGCCGGTTTGAAGTTCCTGCAGTTTTCACTGTAAAACCGAGTTGGAGCTAGTACCTACCCATATATATGTATGGAGTGGAGTTTGCAACTGAAAAGAAACTTTGTGTTCCCAACAAGCTAGGTGAAGGACGGCTTTCACACACACTTATCTCTCAGACCTGAGCATGTGGACAGACGTTCGTTCAACTAGCACAAAAGGAACGGGTTGCAGGGGAAACTTTTCTCTGCTTTCTCAGTCTGTTTCCTAGTGCCGGTTTGAAGTTCCTGCAGTTTTCAATGTAAAACCGAGTTGGAGCTAGTACCTCCAAATATAAATGTATGGAGTGGATTTTGCAACTGAAAAGAAACTTTGTGTTCCCAACAAGCTAGGTGAAGGACGGCTTTCCCACACAATTTTCTCTCAGAACTGAGCATGTGGACAGACGTTCGTTCATCTATCAGAAAGGAAACGGTTTGTAGGAGAAACTTTTACTCTGGTTTCTCAGTCTGTTTCCTAGTGCTGGTTTGAAGTTCCTGCAGTTTTCACTGTAAAACCGAGTTGGAGCTAGTACCTCTCCTTATATATGTATGGAGTGGAGTTTGCAACTGAAAAGAAACTTTTTGTTCCCAACAAGCTAGGTGAAGGACGGCTTTCACACACACTTATCTCTCAGAACTGATAATGTGGAGAGACTTTCGTTCATCTAGCAGAAAGGGAACGGGTTGTAGTAGAAACTTTTACTCTGGTTTCTCAGTCTGTTTCCTAGTGCCGGTTTGAATTTCATGCAGTTTTCACTGTAAAACCGAGTTGGAGCTAGTACATCCCCATATATATGTATGGAGTGCAGTTTTCAACTGAAAAGAAACTTTTGTTCCCAACAACTTGGTGAAGGACGGCTTTCACACACAATTTTCTCTCAGAACTGAGCATGTGGAGAGACGTTCGTTCATCTAGCAGAAATGGAACTGGTTGTAGGAGAAACTTTTACTCTGGTTTCTCAGTCTGTTTCCTAGTGCAGGTTTGAAGTTCCTGCATTTTTCACTTAAAACCGAGTTGGAGCTAGTACCTCCAAATATATATGTATGGAGTGGAGTTTGCAACTGAAAAAACTTTGTGTTCCCAACAAGCTAGGTGAAGGACTGCTTTCACACACACTTATCTCTCAGAACTGAGCATGTGGACAGACTTTCGTTCATCTAGCAGAAATGGAACGGGTTGTAGGAGAAACTTTTACTCTGGTTTCTCAGTCTGTTTCCTAGTGCCGGTTTGAAGTTCCTGCAGTTTTCACTGAAAAACCGATTTGGAGCTTGTACCTCCCCTTATATATGTATGGAGTGGAGTTTGCAACTGAAAAGAAACTTTGTGTTCCCAACAAGCTAGATGAAGGATGGCTTTCACACACAATTATCTCTCAGAAATGAGCATGTGGACAGACGTTCGTTCATCTAGCATAAAGGGAACGGTTTGCAGAAGAAACAATTACTCTGGTTTCTCAATCTGTTTCCTAGTGCCGGTTTGAAGTTCCTGCAGTTTTCACTGTAAAACCGAGTTGGAGCTAGTACCTACCCATATATATGTATGGAGTGGAGTTTGCAACTGAAAAGAAACTTTGTGTTCCCAACAAGCTAGGTGAAGGACGGCTTTCACACTCACTTAAGTCTCAGAACTGAGCATGTGGACAGACGTTCGTTCATCTAGCACAAATGGAACGGGTTGCAGGAGAAACTTTTACTCTGCTTTCTCAGTCTGTTTCCTATTGCCGTTTTGAAGTTCCTGCAGTTTTCACTGTAAAACCGAGTTGGAGCTAGTACCTCCAAATATATATGTATGGAGTGGATTTTGCAACTGAAAAGAAACTTTGTGTTCCCAACAAGCTAGGTGAAGGACGGCTTTCCCACACAATTTTCTCTCAGAACTGAGCATGTGGACAGACGTTCGTTCATCTATCAGAAAGGAAACGGTTTGTAGGAGAAACTTTTACTCTGGTTTCTCAGTCTGTTTCCTAGTGCTGGTTTGAAGTTCCTGCAGTTTTCACTGTAAAACCGAGTTGGAGAAAGTACCTCCCCTTATATATGTATGGAGTGGAGTTTGCAACTGAAAAGAAACTTTTTGTTCCCAACAAGCTAAGTGAAGGACGGCTTTCACACACACTTATCTCTCAGAACTGATAATGTGGAGAGACTTTCGTTCATCTAGCAGAAAGGGAACGGGTTGTAGTAGAAACTTTTACTCTGGTTTCTCAGTCTGTTTCCTAGTGCCGGTTTGAATTTCCTGCAGTTTTCACTGTAAAACCGAGTTGGAGCTAGTACATCCCCATATATATGTATGGAGTGCAGTTTTCAACTGAAAAGAAACTTTTTGTTCCCAACAACTTGGTGATGGACGGCATTCACACACAATTTTCTCTCAGAACTGAGCATGTGGAGAGACGTTCGTTCATGTAGCAGAAATGGAACTGGTTGTAGGAGAAACTTTTACTCTGGTTTCTCAGTCTGTTTCCTAGTGCAGGTTTGAAGTTCCTGCATTTTTCACTTAAAACCGAGTTGGAGCTAGTACATCCAAATATATATGTATGGAGTGGAGTTAGCAACTGAAAAGAAACTTTGTGTTCCCTACAAGCTAGGTGAAGGACGGCTTTCACACACACTTATCACTCAGAACTGAGCATGTGGAGAGACGTTCGTTCATCTAGCAGAAAGGAAACGGGTTTTAGTAGAAACTTTTACTCTGGTTGCTCACTCTGATTCCTAGTGCCTGTTTGTAGTTCCTGCATTTTTCACTGTCAAACGGAGTTGGAGCTAGTACCTCCCCATATATATGCATGGAGTGGAGTTTGCAACTGAAAAGAAACTTTGTGTTCCCAACAAGCTAGTTGAAGGACGGCTTTCACACACACTTATCTCTCAGAACTGATCATGTGGAGAGACGTTCTTTCATCTAGCAGAAAGGGAACGGGTTGTAGTAGAAACTTTTACTTTGGTTTCTCACTCTGTTTCCTAGTGCCGGTTTGATTTTCCTGCAGTTTTCACTGTAAAACCGAGTTGGAGCTACTACCTCCCCATATATATGTATGGAGTGGAGTTTGCAACTGAAAAGAAACTTTGTGTTCCCAACAAGCTAGGTGAAGGACGGCTTTCACACACACTTATCTCTCAGAACTGAGCATGTGGATAGACTTTCGTTCATCTAGCAGAAAGGGAACGGGTTGTAGGGGAAACTTTTACTCTGTTATCTCAGTCTGTTTCCTAGTGCCGGTATGAAGTTCCTGCAGTTTTCACTGTAAAACCGAGTTGGAGGTAGTACCTCCGCATATATATTTATGGAGTAGATTTTGCAACTGAAAAGAAACTTTGTGTTCCAAACAAGGTAGGTTAAGTACGGCTTTCACACACACATACCTCTCAGGACTGAGCATGTGGAGAGACGTTCGTTCATCTAGCAGAAAGGGAACTGTTTGTAGGAGCAACTTTTACTCTGGTTTCTCAGTCTGCTTCCTATTGCCGGGTTGATGTTCCTGCAGTTTTCACTGTAAAACCGATTTGGTGCTAGTACCTCCCCATATATATGTATGGAGTGGAGTTTGCAACTGAAAAGAACTTTGTGTTCCCAACAAGCTAGTTGAAGTTCGGCTTTCACACACACTTATCTCTCAGAACTGAGCATGTGGACAGACGTTCATTCATCTAGCACAAAGGGAACGGGTTGCAGGGGAAACTTTTACTCTGCTTTCTCAGTCTGTTTCCTAGTGCCGGTTTGAAGATCCTTCAATTTTCACTGTAAAACTGAGTTGGAGCTAGTACCTCCCCATATATATTTATGGAGTGGAGTTGGCAACTGGAAAGAAACTTTGTGATCCCAACAAGCTAGGTGAAGGACGGCTTTCACACACACATATCTTTCTGAACTGAGCATGTGGAGAGACGTTCGTTCATCTAGCACAAAGGGAAAGTTTTGTAGGAGAAACTTTTACCCTGGTTTCTCACTCTGTTTCCTAGTGCCGGTTTGATTTTCCTGCAGTTTTCACTGTAAAACCGAGTTGGAGCTACTACCTCCCCATATATATGTATGGAGTGGAGTTTGCAACTGAAAAGAAACTTTGTGTTCCCAACAAGCTAGGTGAAGGACGGCTTTCACACACACTTATCTCTCAGAACTGAGCATGTGGACAGACGTTCATTCATCTAGCACAAAGGGAACGGGTTGCAGGAGAAAATTTTACTCTGGTTTCCCAGTCTGTTTCCAAGTGCCGGTTTGAAGTTCCTGCAGTTTTCACTGTAAAACCGAGTTGGAGCAAGTACCTCCCAATATATTTGTAAGGAGTGGAGTTTGCAACTGAAAAGAAACTTTGTGTTCCCAACAAGCTAGGTGAAGGATGGCTTTCACACACAATTATCTCTCAGAAATGAGCATGTGGACAGACGTTCGTTCATCTAGCATAAATGGAACGGTTTGCAGGAGAAACAATTACTCTGGTTTCTCAATCTGTTTCCTAGTGCCGGTTTGAAGTTCCTGCAGTTTTCACTGTAAAACCGAGTTGGAGCTAGTACCTACCCATATATATGTATGGAGTGGAGTTTGCAACTGAAAAGAAACTTTGTGTTCCCAACAAGCTAGGTGAAGGACGGCTTTCACACACACTTATCTCTCAGACCTGAGCATGTGGACAGACGTTCGTTCAACTAGCACAAAAGGAACGGGTTGCAGGGGAAACTTTTCTCTGCTTTCTCAGTCAGTTTCCTAGTGCCGGTTTGAAGTTCCTGCAGTTTTCACTGTAAAACCGAGTTGGAGCTAGTACCTCCAAATATATATGTATGGAGTGGATTTTGCAACTGAAAAGAAACTTTGTGTTCCCAACAAGCTAGGTGAAGGACGGCTTTCCCACACAATTTTCTCTCAGAACTGAGCATGTGGACAGACGTTCGTTCATCTATCAGAAAGGAAACGGTTTGTAGGAGAAACTTTTACTCTGGTTTCTCAGTCTGTTTCCTAGTGCTGGTTTGAAGTTCCTGCAGTTTTCACTGTAAAACCGAGTTGGAGCTAGTACCTACCCTTATATATGTATGGAGTGGAGTTTGCAACTGAAAAGAAACTTTTTGTTCCCAACAAGCTAGGTGAAGGACGGCTTTCACACACACTTATCTCTCAGAACTGATAATGTGGAGAGACATTCGTTCATCTAGCAGAAAGGGAACGGGTTGTAGTAGAAACTTTTACTCTGGTTTCTCAGTCTGTTTCCTAGTGCCGGTTTGAATTTCCTGCAATTTTCACTGTAAAACCGAGTTGGAGCTAGTACATCCCCATATATATGTATGGAGTGCAGTTTTCAACTGAAAAGAAACTTTTTGTTCCCAACAACTTGTTGAAGGACGGCTTTCACACACAATTTTCTCTCAGAACTGAGCATGTGGAGAGACGTTCGTTCATCTAGCAGAAATGGAACTGGTTGTAGGAGAAATTTTTACTCTGGTTCCTCAGTCTGTTTCCTAGTGCAGGTTTGAAGTTCCTGCATTTTTCACTTAAAACCGAGTTGGAGCTAGTACCTCCAAATATATATGTATGGAGTGGAGTTAGCAACTGAAAAGAAACTTTGTTTTCCCTACAAGCTAGGTGAAGGACGGCTTTCACACACACTTATCACTCAGAACTGAGCATGTGGAGAGACGTTCGTTCATCTAGCAGAAAGGAAACGGGTTTTAGTAGAAACTTTTACTCTGGTTTCTCACTCTGCTTCCTAGTGCCTGTTTGTAGTTCCTGCAGTTTTCACTGTAAAACGGAGTTGGAGCTAATACCTCCCCATATATATGCATGGAGTGGAGTTAGCAACTGAAAAGAAACTTTGTGTTCCCAACAAGCTAGTTGAAGGACGGCTTTCACACACACTTATCTCTCAGAACTGATCATGTGGAGAGACGTTCTTTCATCTAGCAGAAAGGGAACGGGTTGTAATAGAAAATTTTACTTTGGTTTCTCACTCTGTTTCCTAGTGCCGGTTTGATTTTCCTGCAGTTTTCACTGTAAAACCGAGTTGGAGCTACTACCTCCCCATATATAAGTATGGAGTAGAGTTTGCAACTGAAAAGAAACTTTGTGTTCCCAACAAGCTAGGTGAAGGACGGCTTTCACACACACTTATCTCTCAGAACTGAGCATGTGGACAGACGTTCATTCATCTAGCACAAAGGGAACGGGTTGCAGGAGAAAATTTTACTCTGGTTTCCCAGTCTGTTTCCTAGTGCCGGTTTGAAGTTCCTGCAGTTTTCACTGTAAAACCGAGTTGGAGCAAGTACCTCCCAATATATTTGTATGGAGTGGAGTTTGCAACTGAAAAGAAACTTTGTGTTCCCAACAAGCTAGGTGAAGGATGGCTTTCACACACAATTATCTCTCAGAAATGAGCATGTGGACAGACGTTCGTTCATCTAGCATAAAGGGAATGGTTTGCAGAAGAAACAATTACTCTGGTTTCTCAATCTGTTTCCTAGTGCCGGTTTGAAGTTCCTGCAGTTTTCACTGTAAAACCGAGTTGGAGCTAGTACCTACCCATATATATGTATGGAGTGGAGTTTGCAACTGAAAAGAAACTTTGTGTTCCCAACAAGCTAGGTGAAGGACGGCTTTCACACACACTTATCTCTCAGACCTGAGCATGTGGACAGACGTTCGTTCAACTAGCACAAAAGGAACGGGTTGCAGGGGAAACTTTTCTCTGCTTTCTCAGTCTGTTTCCTAGTGCCGGTTTGAAGTTCCTGCAGTTTTCAATGTAAAACCGAGTTGGAGCTAGTACCTCCAAATATAAATGTATGGAGTGGATTTTGCAACTGAAAAGAAACTTTGTGTTCCCAACAAGCTAGGTGAAGGACGGCTTTCCCACACAATTTTCTCTCAGAACTGAGCATGTGGACAGACGTTCGTTCATCTATCAGAAAGGAAACGGTTTGTAGGAGAAACTTTTACTCTGGTTTCTCAGTCTGTTTCCTAGTGCTGGTTTGAAGTTCCTGCAGTTTTCACTGTAAAACCGAGTTGGAGCTAGTACCTCTCCTTATATATGTATGGAGTGGAGTTTGCAACTGAAAAGAAACTTTTTGTTCCCAACAAGCTAGGTGAAGGACGGCTTTCACACACACTTATCTCTCAGAACTGATAATGTGGAGAGACTTTCGTTCATCTAGCAGAAAGGGAACGGGTTGTAGTAGAAACTTTTACTCTGGTTTCTCAGTCTGTTTCCTAGTGCCGGTTTGAATTTCCTGCAGTTTTCACTGTAAAACCGAGTTGGAGCTAGTACATCCCCATATATATGTATGGAGTGCAGTTTTCAACTGAAAAGAAACTTTTGTTCCCAACAACTTGGTGAAGGACGGCTTTCACACACAATTTTCTCTCAGAACTGAGCATGTGGAGAGACGTTCGTTCATCTAGCAGAAATGGAACTGGTTGTAGGAGAAACTTTTACTCTGGTTTCTCAGTCTGTTTCCTAGTGCAGGTTTGAAGTTCCTGCATTTTTCACTTAAAACCGAGTTGGAGCTAGTACCTCCAAATATATATGTATGGAGTGGAGTTTGCAACTGAAAAAACTTTGTGTTCCCAACAAGCTAGGTGAAGGACTGCTTTCACACACACTTATCTCTCAGAACTGAGCATGTGGACAGACTTTCGTTCATCTAGCAGAAATGGAACGGGTTGTAGGAGAAACTTTTACTCTGGTTTCTCAGTCTGTTTCCTAGTGCCGGTTTGAAGTTCCTGCAGTTTTCACTGAAAAACCGATTTGGAGCTTGTACCTCCCCTTATATATGTATGGAGTGGAGTTTGCAACTGAAAAGAAACTTTGTGTTCCCAACAAGCTAGGTGAAGGATGGCTTTCACACACAATTATCTCTCAGAAATGAGCATGTGGACAGACGTTCGTTCATCTAGCATAAAGGGAACGGTTTGCAGAAGAAACAATTACTCTGGTTTCTCAATCTGTTTCCTAGTGCCTGTTTGAAGTTCCTGCAGTTTTCACTGTAAAACCGAGTTGGAGCTAGTACCTACCCATATATATGTATGGAGTGGAGTTTGCAACTGAAAAGAAACTTTGTGTTCCCAACAAGCTAGGTGAAGGACGGCTTTCACACTCACTTAAGTCTCAGAACTGAGCATGTGGACAGCCGTTCGTTCATCTAGCACAAATGGAACGGGTTGCAGGAGAAACTTTTACTCTGCTTTCTCAGTCTGTTTCCTATTGCCGTTTTGAAGTTCCTGCAGTTTTCACTGTAAAACCGAGTTGGAGCTAGTACCTCCAAATATATATGTATGGAGTGGATTTTGCAACTGAAAAGAAACTTTGTGTTCCCAACAAGCTAGGTGAAGGACGGCTTTCCCACACAATTTTCTCTCAGAACTGAGCATGTGGACAGACGTTCGTTCATCTATCAGAAAGGAAACGGTTTGTAGGAGAAACTTTTACTCTGGTTTCTCAGTCTGTTTCCTAGTGCTGGTTTGAAGTTCCTGCAGTTTTCACTGTAAAACCGAGTTGGAGAAAGTACCTCCCCTTATATATGTATGGAGTGGAGTTTGCAACTGAAAAGAAACTTTTTGTTCCCAACAAGCTAGGTGAAGGACGGCTTTCACACACACTTATCTCTCAGAACTGATAATGTGGAGAGACTTTCGTTCATCTAGCAGAAAGGGAACGGGTTGTAGTAGAAACTTTTACTCTGGTTTCTCAGTCTGTTTCCTAGTGCCGGTTTGAATTTCCTGCAGTTTTCACTGTAAAACCGAGTTGGAGCTAGTACATCCCCATATATATGTATGGAGTGCAGTTTTCAACTGAAAAGAAACTTTTTGTTCCCAACAACTTGGTGAAGGACGGCATTCACACACAATTTTCTCTCAGAACTGAGCATGTGGAGAGACGTTCGTTCATGTAGCAGAAATGGAACTGGTTGTAGGAGAAACTTTTACTCTGGTTTCTCAGTCTGTTTCCTAGTGCAGGTTTGAAGTTCCTGCATTTTTCACTTAAAACCGAGTTGGAGCTAGTACATCCAAATATATATGTATGGAGTGGAGTTAGCAACTGAAAAGAAACTTTGTGTTCCCTACAAGCTAGGTGAAGGACGGCTTTCACACACACTTATCACTCAGAACTGAGCATGTGGAGAGACGTTCGTTCATCTAGCAGAAAGGAAACGGGTTTTAGTAGAAACTTTTACTCTGGTTGCTCACTCTGATTCCTAGTGCCTGTTTGTAGTTCCTGCATTTTTCACTGTCAAACGGAGTTGGAGCTAGTACCTCCCCATATATATGCATGGAGTGGAGTTTGCAACTGAAAAGAAACTTTGTGTTCCCAACAAGCTAGTTGAAGGACGGCTTTCACACACACTTATCTCTCAGAACTGATCATGTGGAGAGACGTTCTTTCATCTAGCAGAAAGGGAACGGGTTGTAGTAGAAACTTTTACTTTGGTTTCTCACTCTGTTTCCTAGTGCCGGTTTGATTTTCCTGCAGTTTTCACTGTAAAACCGAGTTGGAGCTACTACCTCCCCATATATATGTATGGAGTGGAGTTTGCAACTGAAAAGAAACTTTGTGTTCCCAACAAGCTAGGTGAAGGACGGCTTTCACACACACTTATCTCTCAGAACTGAGCATGTGGATAGACTTTCGTTCATCTAGCAGAAAGGGAACGGGTTGTAGGGGAAACTTTTACTCTGGTATCTCAGTCTGTTTCCTAGTGCCGGTATGAAGTTCCTGCAGTTTTCACTGTAAAACCGAGTTGGAGGTAGTACCTCCGCATATATATTTATGGAGTAGATTTTGCAACTGAAAAGAAACTTTGTGTTCCAAACAAGGTAGGTTAAGGACGGCTTTCACACACACATACCTCTCAGGACTGAGCATGTGGAGAGACGTTCGTTCATCTAGCAGAAAGGGAACTGTTTGTAGGAGCAACTTTTACTCTGGTTTCTCAGTCTGCTTCCTATTGCCGGGTTGATGTTCCTGCAGTTTTCACTGTAAAACCGATTTGGTGCTAGTACCTCCCCATATATATGTATGGAGTGGAGTTTGCAACTGAAAAGAACTTTGTGTTCCCAACAAGCTAGTTGAAGTTCGGCTTTCACACACACTTATCTCTCAGAACTGAGCATGTGGACAGACGTTCATTCATCTAGCACAAAGGGAACGGGTTGCAGGGGAAACTTTTACTCTGCTTTCTCAGTCTGTTTCCTAGTGCCGGTTTGAAGATCCTTCAATTTTCACTGTAAAACTGAGTTGGAGCTAGTACCTCCCCATATATATTTATGGAGTGGAGTTGGCAACTGGAAAGAAACTTTGTGATCCCAACAAGCTAGGTGAAGGACGGCTTTCACACACACATATCTTTCTGAACTGAGCATGTGGAGAGACGTTCGTTCATCTAGCACAAAGGGAAAGTTTTGTAGGAGAAACTTTTACCCTGGTTTCTCAGTCTGTTTCCTAGTGCCGTGTTGAAGTTCCTGCAGTTTTCACTGTAAAATCGATTTGGAGCTAGTACCTCCCCATATATATGTATGGAGTGTAGTTTGCAACTGAAAAGAAACTTTGTGTTCCCAACAAGCTAGGTGAAGGACGGCTTTCACAAACAATTATCTCTCAGAACTGAGCATTTGGAGAGACGTTCGTTCATGTATCACAAAGGGAACGGGTTGTAGGAGAAACTTTTACTCTGGTTTCTCAGTCTGTTTCCTAGTGCCGGTTTGATGTTCCTGCAGTTTTCACTGTAAAACCGAGTTGGAGCTAGTACCTCCCCATATATATGTATGGAGTGGAGTTTGCAACTGAAAAGAAACTTTGTGTTCCCATCAAGCTTTCTTAAGGACGGCTTTCACACACAATTATCTCTCAGAACTGAGCATGTGTAGAGACGTTCGTTCATCTAGCACAAAGGGAACGGGATGTAGGAGGAACTTTTACTCTGGTTTCTCAGTCTGTTTCCTAGTGCCGGTTTGAAGTTCCTGCAGTTTTCACTGTAAAACCGAGTTGGGGCTAGTACCTACCCATATATATGTATGGAGTGGAGTTTGCAAGTGAAAAGAAACTTTGTGTTCCCAAAAAGGTAGGTGAAGGACGGCTTTCACACACACTTATCTCTCAGGACTGTGCATGTGGAGAGACATTTTTTAACCTAGCAGAAATGGAACGGGTTGTAGGAGAAATTTTTACTCCGGGTTCTCAGTCTGTTTCCTAGTGCCGTTTGAAGTTCCGGCAGTTTTCACTGTAAAACCGAGTTGGAACTTGTACCTCCCCATATATATGTATGGAGTGGAGTATGCAACTGAAAAGAACTTTGTGTTCGGAACAGGCTAGGTGAAGTTCGGCTTTCACACAAACTTATCTCTCAGAACTTAGCATGTGGAGAGACGTTCCTTCATCTCCCACAAAGGGAACGGGTTGTAGGAGAAAATTTTACTCTGGTTTATCAGTCTGTTTCCTAGTGCCGGTATGAAGTTCCTGCAGTTTTCACTGTAAAACCGTGTTGGTGCTTGTACATCCCCATATATATGTATGGAGTGGAGTTGGCAACTGAAAAGAAACTTTGTGTTCCCAACAAGCTAGTTGAAGGACGGCTTTCACACACACGTATCTCTCAGGACTGAGCATGTGGACAGACGTTCGTTCATCTAGCACAAATGGAAAGGGTTGCAGGAGAAACTATTACTCTGGTTTCTCATTCTGTTTCTTAGTGCCGGTTTGAAGTTCCTGCAGTTTTCACTGTAAAACCGAGTTGGAGCTAGTACCTACCCATATATATGTATGGAGTGGAGTTTGCAACTGAAAAGAAACTTTGTGTTCCCAACAGGCTAGGTGAAGGACGGCTTTCACACACACTTATCTCTCAGAAATGAGCATGTGGACAGACGTTCGTTCATCTAGCACAAATGGAACGGGTTGCAGGAGAAACTTTTACTCTGCTTTTTCAGTCTGTTTCCTAATGCCGGTTTGAAGTTCCTGCAGTTTTCACTGTAAAACCGAGATAGAGCTAGTACCTCCCCATATATATATATGGAGTGGAGTTGCAACTGAAAAGAAACTTTGTGTTCCCAACAAGATAGGTGAAGGACGGCTTTCACACACACATATCCCTCAGAACTGAGCATGTGGACAGATGTTCGTTCAAATAACACAAAGGGAAAGGTTTGTAGGAGAAACTTTTACTCTGCTTTCTCAGTCTGTTTCCTAGTGCCGGTTTGAAGTTCCTGCAGTTTTCACTGTAAAACCGAGTTGGAGCTAGTACCTCCAAATATATATGTATGGAGTGGATTTTGCAACTGAAAAGAAACTTTGTTTTCCCAACATGCTAGGTGAAGGACGGCTTTCACACACACTTATCCCTCAGAACTGAGCATGTGGACAAATGTTCTTTCATTTAGCACAAAGGGAACGGTTTGTAGGAGAAACCTTTACTCTGGTATCTCAGTCTGTTTCCTAGTGCCGGTATGAAGTTCCTGCAGTTTTCACTGTAAAACCGAGTTGGAGCTATTACCTCCAAATATATATGTATGGAGTGGATTTTGCAACTGAAAAGAAACTTTGTGTTCCCAACAAGCTATGTGAAGGACGGCTTTCACACACACTTATCTCTCAGACATGAGCATGTGGACAGACGTTCGTTCATCTAGCACAAATGGAAAGGGTTGCAGGAGAAACTATTACTCTGGTTTCTCATTCTGTTTCCTAGTGCCGGTTTGAAGTTCCTGCAGTTTTCACTGTAAAACCGATTTGGAGCTACTACCTCCCCATATATATGTATGGAGTGGATTTTGCAACTGAAAAGAAACTTTGTGTTCCCAACAAGCTAGGTGAAGGACGGCTTTCCCACACACTTATCTCTCAGAACTGAGCATGTGGACAGACGTTCGTTCATCTATCAGAAAGGAAACGGTTTGTAGGAGAAACTTTTACTCTGGTTTCTCAGTCTGTTTCCTAGTGCTGGTTTGAAGTTCCTGCTGTTTTCACTGTAAAACCGAGTTGGAGCTAGTACCTCCCCTTATATATGTATGGAGTGGAGTTTGCAACTGAAAAGAAACTTTTTGTTCCCAACAAGCTAGGTGAAGGACGGCTTTCACACACACTTATCTCTCAGAACTGATAATGTGGAGAGACATTCGTTCATCTAGCAGAAAGGGAACGGGTTGTAGTAGAAACTTTTACTCTGGTTTCTCAGTCTGTTTCCTAGTGCCGGTTTGAATTTCCTGCAATTTTCACTGTAAAACCGAGTTGGAGCTAGTACATCCCCATATATATGTATGGAGTGCAGTTTTCAACTGAAAAGAAACTTTTTGTTCCCAACAACTTGTTGAAGGACGGCTTTCACACACAATTTTCTCTCAGAACTGAGCATGTGGAGAGACGTTCGTTCATCTAGCAGAAATGGAACTGGTTGTAGGAGAAATTTTTACTCTGGTTCCTCAGTCTGTTTCCTAGTGCAGGTTTGAAGTTCCTGCATTTTTCACTTAAAACCGAGTTGGAGCTAGTACCTCCAAATATATATGTATGGAGTGGAGTTAGCAACTGAAAAGAAACTTTGTTTTCCCTAAAAGCTAGGTGAAGGACGGCTTTCACACACACTTATCACTCAGAACTGAGCATGTGGAGAGACGTTCGTTCATCTAGCAGAAAGGAAACGGGTTTTAGTAGAAACTTTTACTCTGGTTTCTCACTCTGCTTCCTAGTGCCTGTTTGTAGTTCCTGCAGTTTTCACTGTAAAACGGAGTTGGAGCTAATACCTCCCCATATATATGCATGGAGTGGAGTTAGCAACTGAAAAGAAACTTTGTGTTCCCAACAAGCTAGTTGAAGGACGGCTTTCACACACACTTATCTCTCAGAACTGATCATGTGGAGAGACGTTCTTTCATCTAGCAGAAAGGGAACGGGTTGTAATAGAAAATTTTACTTTGGTTTCTCACTCTGTTTCCTAGTGCCGGTTTGATTTTCCTGCAGTTTTCACTGTAAAACCGAGTTGGAGCTACTACCTCCCCATATATAAGTATGGAGTAGAGTTTGCAACTGAAAAGAAACTTTGTGTTCCCAACAAGCTAGGTGAAGGACGGCTTTCACACACACTTATCTCTCAGAACTGAGCATGTGGACAGACGTTCATTCATCTAGCACAAAGGGAACGGGTTGCAGGAGAAAATTTTACTCTGGTTTCCCAGTCTGTTTCCTAGTGCCGGTTTGAAGTTCCTGCAGTTTTCACTGTAAAACCGAGTTGGAGCAAGTACCTCCCAATATATTTGTATGGAGTGGAGTTTGCAACTGAAAAGAAACTTTGTGTTCCCAACAAGCTAGGTGAAGGATGGCTTTCACACACAATTATCTCTCAGAAATGAGCATGTGGACAGACGTTCGTTCATCTAGCATAAAGGGAATGGTTTGCAGAAGAAACAATTACTCTGGTTTCTCAATCTGTTTCCTAGTGCCGGTTTGAAGTTCCTGCAGTTTTCACTGTAAAACCGAGTTGGAGCTAGTACCTACCCATATATATGTATGGAGTGGAGTTTGCAACTGAAAAGAAACTTTGTGTTCCCAACAAGCTAGGTGAAGGACGGCTTTCACACACACTTATCTCTCAGACCTGAGCATGTGGACAGACGTTCGTTCAACTAGCACAAAAGGAACGGGTTGCAGGGGAAACTTTTCTCTGCTTTCTCAGTCTGTTTCCTAGTGCCGGTTTGAAGTTCCTGCAGTTTTCAATGTAAAACCGAGTTGGAGCTAGTACCTCCAAATATAAATGTATGGAGTGGATTTTGCAACTGAAAAGAAACTTTGTGTTCCCAACAAGCTAGGTGAAGGACGGCTTTCCCACTCAATTTTCTCTCAGAACTGAGCATGTGGACAGACGTTCGTTCATCTATCAGAAAGGAAACGGTTTGTAGGAGAAACTTTTACTCTGGTTTCTCAGTCTGTTTCCTAGTGCTGGTTTGAAGTTCCTGCAGTTTTCACTGTAAAACCGAGTTGGAGCTAGTACCTCTCCTTATATATGTATGGAGTGGAGTTTGCAACTGAAAAGAAACTTTTTGTTCCCAACAAGCTAGGTGAAGGACGGCTTTCACACACACTTATCTCTCAGAACTGATAATGTGGAGAGACTTTCGTTCATCTAGCAGAAAGGGAACGGGTTGTAGTAGAAACTTTTACTCTGGTTTCTCAGTCTGTTTCCTAGTGCCGGTTTGAATTTCATGCAGTTTTCACTGTAAAACCGAGTTGGAGCTAGTACATCCCCATATATATGTATGGAGTGCAGTTTTCAACTGAAAAGAAACTTTTGTTCCCAACAACTTGGTGAAGGACGGCTTTCACACACAATTTTCTCTCAGAACTGAGCATGTGGAGAGACGTTCGTTCATCTAGCAGAAATGGAACTGGTTGTAGGAGAAACTTTTACTCTGGTTTCTCAGTCTGTTTCCTAGTGCAGGTTTGAAGTTCCTGCATTTTTCACTTAAAACCGAGTTGGAGCTAGTACCTCCAAATATATATGTATGGAGTGGAGTTTGCAACTGAAAAAACTTTGTGTTCCCAACAAGCTAGGTGAAGGACTGCTTTCACACACACTTATCTCTCAGAACTGAGCATGTGGACAGACTTTCGTTCATCTAGCAGAAATGGAACGGGTTGTAGGAGAAACTTTTACTCTGGTTTCTCAGTCTGTTTCCTAGTGCCGGTTTGAAGTTCCTGCAGTTTTCACTGAAAAACCGATTTGGAGCTTGTACCTCCCCTTATATATGTATGGAGTGGAGTTTGCAACTGAAAAGAAACTTTGTGTTCCCAACAAGCTAGGTGAAGGATGGCTTTCACACACAATTATCTCTCAGAAATGAGCATGTGGACAGACGTTCGTTCATCTAGCATAAAGGGAACGGTTTGCAGAAGAAACAATTACTCTGGTTTCTCAATCTGTTTCCTAGTGCCGGTTTGAAGTTCCTGCAGTTTTCACTGTAAAACCGAGTTGGAGCTAGTACCTACCCATATATATGTATGGAGTGGAGTTTGCAACTGAAAAGAAACTTTGTGTTCCCAACAAGCTAGGTGAAGGACGGCTTTCACACTCACTTAAGTCTCAGAACTGAGCATGTGGACAGACGTTCGTTCATCTAGCACAAATGGAACGGGTTGCAGGAGAAACTTTTACTCTGCTTTCTCAGTCTGTTTCCTATTGCCGTTTTGAAGTTCCTGCAGTTTTCACTGTAAAACCGAGTTGGAGCTAGTACCTCCAAATATATATGTATGGAGTGGATTTTGCAACTGAAAAGAAACTTTGTGTTCCCAACAAGCTAGGTGAAGGACGGCTTTCCCACACAATTTTCTCTCAGAACTGAGCATGTGGACAGACGTTCGTTCATCTATCAGAAAGGAAACGGTTTGTAGGAGAAACTTTTACTCTGGTTTCTCAGTCTGTTTCCTAGTGCTGGTTTGAAGTTCCTGCAGTTTTCACTGTAAAACCGAGTTGGAGAAAGTACCTCCCCTTATATATGTATGGAGTGGAGTTTGCAACTGAAAAGAAACTTTTTGTTCCCAACAAGCTAAGTGAAGGACGGCTTTCACACACACTTATCTCTCAGAACTGATAATGTGGAGAGACTTTCGTTCATCTAGCAGAAAGGGAACGGGTTGTAGTAGAAACTTTTACTCTGGTTTCTCAGTCTGTTTCCTAGTGCCGGTTTGAATTTCCTGCAGTTTTCACTGTAAAACCGAGTTGGAGCTAGTACATCCCCATATATATGTATGGAGTGCAGTTTTCAACTGAAAAGAAACTTTTTGTTCCCAACAACTTGGTGATGGACGGCATTCACACACAATTTTCTCTCAGAACTGAGCATGTGGAGAGACGTTCGTTCATGTAGCAGAAATGGAACTGGTTGTAGGAGAAACTTTTACTCTGGTTTCTCAGTCTGTTTCCTAGTGCAGGTTTGAAGTTCCTGCATTTTTCACTTAAAACCGAGTTGGAGCTAGTACATCCAAATATATATGTATGGAGTGGAGTTAGCAACTGAAAAGAAACTTTGTGTTCCCTACAAGCTAGGTGAAGGACGGCTTTCACACACACTTATCACTCAGAACTGAGCATGTGGAGAGACGTTCGTTCATCTAGCAGAAAGGAAACGGGTTTTAGTAGAAACTTTTACTCTGGTTGCTCACTCTGATTCCTAGTGCCTGTTTGTAGTTCCTGCATTTTTCACTGTCAAACGGAGTTGGAGCTAGTACCTCCCCATATATATGCATGGAGTGGAGTTTGCAACTGAAAAGAAACTTTGTGTTCCCAACAAGCTAGTTGAAGGACGGCTTTCACACACACTTATCTCTCAGAACTGATCATGTGGAGAGACGTTCTTTCATCTAGCAGAAAGGGAACGGGTTGTAGTAGAAACTTTTACTTTGGTTTCTCACTCTGTTTCCTAGTGCCGGTTTGATTTTCCTGCAGTTTTCACTGTAAAACCGAGTTGGAGCTACTACCTCCCCATATATATGTATGGAGTGGAGTTTGCAACTGAAAAGAAACTTTGTGTTCCCAACAAGCTAGGTGAAGGACGGCTTTCACACACACTTATCTCTCAGAACTGAGCATGTGGATAGACTTTCGTTCATCTAGCAGAAAGGGAACGGGTTGTAGGGGAAACTTTTACTCTGTTATCTCAGTCTGTTTCCTAGTGCCGGTATGAAGTTCCTGCAGTTTTCACTGTAAAACCGAGTTGGAGGTAGTACCTCCGCATATATATTTATGGAGTAGATTTTGCAACTGAAAAGAAACTTTGTGTTCCAAACAAGGTAGGTTAAGTACGGCTTTCACACACACATACCTCTCAGGACTGAGCATGTGGAGAGACGTTCGTTCATCTAGCAGAAAGGGAACTGTTTGTAGGAGCAACTTTTACTCTGGTTTCTCAGTCTGCTTCCTATTGCCGGGTTGATGTTCCTGCAGTTTTCACTGTAAAACCGATTTGGTGCTAGTACCTCCCCATATATATGTATGGAGTGGAGTTTGCAACTGAAAAGAACTTTGTGTTCCCAACAAGCTAGTTGAAGTTCGGCTTTCACACACACTTATCTCTCAGAACTGAGCATGTGGACAGACGTTCATTCATCTAGCACAAAGGGAACGGGTTGCAGGGGAAACTTTTACTCTGCTTTCTCAGTCTGTTTCCTAGTGCCGGTTTGAAGATCCTTCAATTTTCACTGTAAAACTGAGTTGGAGCTAGTACCTCCCCATATATATTTATGGAGTGGAGTTGGCAACTGGAAAGAAACTTTGTGATCCCAACAAGCTAGGTGAAGGACGGCTTTCACACACACATATCTTTCTGAACTGAGCATGTGGAGAGACGTTCGTTCATCTAGCACAAAGGGAAAGTTTTGTAGGAGAAACTTTTACCCTGGTTTCTCAGTCTGTTTCCTAGTGCCGTGTTGAAGTTCCTGCAGTTTTCACTGTAAAATCGATTTGGAGCTAGTACCTCCCCATATATATGTATGGAGTGTAGTTTGCAACTGAAAAGAAACTTTGTGTTCCCAACAAGCTTGGTGAAGGACGGCTTTCACAAACAATTATCTCTCAGAACTGAGCATTTGGAGAGACGTTCGTTCATGTATCACAAAGGGAACGGGTTGTAGGAGAAACTTTTACTCTGGTTTCTCAGTCTGTTTCCTAGTGCCGGTTTGATGTTCCTGCAGTTTTCACTGTAAAACCGAGTTGGAGCTAGTACCTCCCCATATATATGTATGGAGTGGAGTTTGCAACTGAAAAGAAACTTTGTGTTCCCATCAAGCTTTCTTAAGGACGGCTTTCACACACAATTATCTCTCAGAACTGAGCATGTGTAGAGTCGTTCGTTCATCTAGCACAAAGGGAACGGGATGTAGGAGGAACTTTTACTCTGGTTTCTCAGTCTGTTTCCTAGTGCCGGTTTGAAGTTCCTGCAGTTTTCACTGTAAAACCGAGTTGGGGCTAGTACCTACCCATATATATGTATGGAGTGGAGTTTGCAAGTGAAAAGAAACTTTGTGTTCCCAAAAAGGTAGGTGAAGGACGGCTTTCACACACACTTATCTCTCAGGACTGTGCATGTGGAGAGACATTTTTTAACCTAGCAGAAATGGAACGGGTTGTAGGAGAAATTTTTACTCCGGGTTCTCAGTCTGTTTCCTAGTGCCGTTTGAAGTTCCGGCAGTTTTCACTGTAAAACCGAGTTGGAACTTGTACCTCCCCATATATATGTATGGAGTGGAGTATGCAACTGAAAAGAACTTTGTGTTCGGAACAGGCTAGGTGAAGTTCGGCTTTCACACAAACTTATCTCTCAGAACTTAGCATGTGGAGAGACGTTCCTTCATCTCCCACAAAGGGAACGGGTTGTAGGAGAAAATTTTACTCTGGTTTATCAGTCTGTTTCCTAGTGCCGGTATGAAGTTCCTGCAGTTTTCACTGTAAAACCGTGTTGGTGCTTGTACATCCCCATATATATGTATGGAGTGGAGTTGGCAACTGAAAAGAAACTTTGTGTTCCCAACAAGCTAGTTGAAGGACGGCTTTCACACACACGTATCTCTCAGGACTGAGCATGTGGACAGACGTTCGTTCATCTAGCACAAATGGAAAGGGTTGCAGGAGAAACTATTACTCTGGTTTCTCATTCTGTTTCTTAGTGCCGGTTTGAAGTTCCTGCAGTTTTCACTGTAAAACCGAGTTGGAGCTAGTACCTACCCATATATATGTATGGAGTGGAGTTTGCAACTGAAAAGAAACTTTGTGTTCCCAACAGGCTAGGTGAAGGACGGCTTTCACACACACTTATCTCTCAGAAATGAGCATGTGGACAGACGTTCGTTCATCTAGCACAAATGGAACGGGTTGCAGGAGAAACTTTTACTCTGCTTTTTCAGTCTGTTTCCTAATGCCGGTTGGAAGTTCCTGCAGTTTTCACTGTAAAACCGAGATAGAGCTAGTACCTCCCCATATATATATATGGAGTGGAGTTGCAACTGAAAAGAAACTTTGTGTTCCCAACAAGATAGGTGAAGGACGGCTTTCACACACACATATCCCTCAGAACTGAGCATGTGGACAGATGTTCGTTCAAATAACACAAAGGGAAAGTTTTGTAGGAGAAACTTTTACTCTGGTTTCTCAGTCTGTTTCCTAGTGCCGGTTTGAAGTTCCTGCAGTTTTCACTGTAAAACCGAGTTGGAGCTAGTACCTCCAAATATATATGTATGGAGTGGATTTTGCAACTGAAAAGAAACTTTGTTTTCCCAACATGCTAGGTGAAGGACGGCTTTCACACACACTTATCCCTCAGAACTGAGCATGTGGACAAATGTTCTTTCATTTAGCACAAAGGGAACGGTTTGTAGGAGAAACCTTTACTCTGGTATCTCAGTCTGTTTCCTAGTGCCGGTATGAAGTTCCTGCAGTTTTCACTGTAAAACCGAGTTGGAGCTATTACCTCCAAATATATATGTATGGAGTGGATTTTGCAACTGAAAAGAAACTTTGTGTTCCCAACAAGCTATGTGAAGGACGGCTTTCACACACACTTATCTCTCAGACATGAGCATGTGGACAGACGTTCGTTCATCTAGCACAAATGGAAAGGGTTGCAGGAGAAACTATTACTCTGGTTTCTCATTCTGTTTCCTAGTGCCGGTTTGAAGTTCCTGCAGTTTTCACTGTAAAACCGATTTGGAGCTACTACCTCCCCATATATATGTATGGAGTGGAGTTTGCAACTGAAAAGAAACTTTGTGTTCCCAACAAGATAGGTGAAGGACGGCTTTCACACACACTTATCTCTCAGAACTGAGCATGTGGACAGACGTTCGTTCATCTAGCAGAAAGGGAACTGGTTGTAGGAGAAACTTTTTCTCTGGTTTCTCAGTCTGTTTCCTAGTGCCGGTTTGAAGTTCCTGCAGTTTTCACTGTAAAACCGAGTTGGAGCTAGTACCTCCCCATATATATGTATGGAGTGGAGTTTGCAACTGAAAAGAAAGTTTGTGTTCCCAACAAGCTAGGTGAAGGACGGCTTTCACACACAAATATCTCTCAGAAATGAGCATGTGGACAGACGTTCGTTCATCTAGCACAAAGGAATCGGGTTGCAGAAGAAACTTTTACTCTGGATTCTCAGTCTGTTTCCTAGTGCCGGTTTGAAGTTCCTGCAGTTTTCACTGTAAAACCGAGTTGGAGCTAGTACATACCCATATATATGTATGGAGTGGAGTTTGCATCTGAAAAGAAACTATGTGTTCCCAAAAAGCTAGGTGAAGGACGGCATTCACACTCACTTAAGTCTCAGAACAGAG
The DNA here is from genome assembly GCF_036321535.1 of Camelus dromedarius. NCBI lineage: Eukaryota > Metazoa > Chordata > Mammalia > Artiodactyla > Camelidae > Camelus > Camelus dromedarius. The sequence continues at coordinate 4,503,959 of NW_026989814.1, forward strand.
CATGTGGACAGACGTTCGTTCATCTAGCACAAATGGAACGGGTTGCAGGAGAAACTTTTACTCTGCTTTTTCAGTCTGTTTCCTAATGCCGGTTTGAAGTTCCTGCAGTTTTCACTGTAAAACCGAGATGGAGCTAGTACCTCCCCATATATATATATGGAGTGGAGTTGCAACTGAAAAGAAACTTTGTGTTCCCAACAAGATAGTTGAAGGACGGCTTTCACACACACATATCCCTCAGAACTGAGCATGTGGACAGATGTTCGTTCATCTAGCACAAAGGGAAAGGTTTGTAGGAGAAACTTTTACTCTGGTTTCTCAGTCTGTTTCCTAGTGCCGGTTTGAAGTTCCTGCAGTTTTCACTGTAAAACCGAGTTGGAGCTAGTACCTCCAAATATATATGTATGGAGTGGATTTTGCAACTGAAAAGAAACTTTGTGTTCCCAACAAGCTAGGTGAAGGACGGCTTTCACACACACTTATCTCTCAGAACTGAGCATGTGGACAGACGTTCGTTCATCTAGCACAAATGGAACGGGTTGCAGGAGAAACTATTACTCTGGTTTCTCAGTCTGTTTCCTAGTGCCGGTTTGAAGTTCCTGCAGTTATCACTGTAAAACCGAGTTGGAGCTAGTACCTCCCCATATATATGTATGGAGTAGAATTTTCAACTGAAAAAACTTTGTGTTCCCAACAAGCTAGGTGAAGGACGGCTTTCACACACACTTATCTCTCAGAACTGAGCATGTGGACAGACTTTCGTTCATCTAGCAGAAATGGAACGGGTTGTAGGAGAAACTTTTACTCTGGTTTCTCAGTCTGTTTCCTAGTGCCGGTTTGAAGTTCCTGCAATTTTCTCTGTAAAACCGATTTGGAGCTTGTACCTCCCCTTATATATGTATGGAGTGGAGTTTGCAACTGAAAAGAAACTTTGTGTTCCCAACAAGCTAGGTGAAGGACGGCTTTCACACACACTTATCTCTCAGAACTGATCATGTGGAGAGACGTTCTTTCATCTAGCAGAAAGGGAACGGGTTGTAATAGAAACTTTTACTTTGGTTTCTCACTCTGTTTCCTAGTGCCGGTTTGATTTTCCTGCAGTTTTCACTGTAAAACCGAGTTGGAGCTAGTACCTCCCCATATATATGTATGGAGTGGAGTTTGCAACTGAAAAGAAACTTTGTGTTCCCAACAAGCTAGGTGAAGGACGGCTTTCACACACACTTATCTCTCAGAACTGAGCATGTGGACAGACGTTCGTTCATCTAGCACAAATGGAACGGGTTGCAGGTGAAACCTTTACTCTGGTTTCTCAGTCTGTTTCCTAGTGCCGGTATGAAGTTCCTGCAGTTTTCACTGTAAAACCGAGTTGGAGCTATTACCTCCTAATATATATGTATGGAGTGGATTTTGCAACTGAAAAGAAACTTTGTGTTCCCAACAAGCTATGTGAAGGACGGCTTTCACACACACATATCTCTCAGAACTGTGCATGTGGACAGACGTTCGTTCATCTAGCACAAATCGAAAGGGTTGCAGGAGAAACTATTACTCTGGTTTCTCATTCTGTTTCCTAGTGCCGGTTTGAAGTTCCTGCAGTTTTCACTGTAAAACCGAGTTGGAATTACTACCTCCCCATATATATGTATGGAGTGGAGTTTGCAACTGAAAAGAAACTTTGTGTTCCCAACAAGATAGGTGAAGGACGGCTTTCACACACACTTATATCTCAGAACTGAGCATGTGGACAGACGTTCGTTCATCTAGCAGAAAGGGAACGGGTTGTAGGAGAAACTTTTTCTCTGGTTTCTCAGTCTGTTTCCTAGTGCCGGTTTGAAGTTCCTGAAGTTTTCACTGTAAAACAGAGTTGGAGCTAGTACCTCGCCATATATATGTATGGAGTGGGGTTTGCAACTGAAAAGAAACTTTGTGTTCCCAACAAGCTAGTTGAAGTACGGCTTTCACACACAATTACTCTCAGAAATGAGCATGTGGACAGACGTTCGTTCATCTAGCACAAAGGAATCGGGTTGCAGAAGAAACTTTTACTCTGGATTCTCAGTCTGTTTCCTAGTGCCGGTTTGAAGTTCCTGCAGTTTTCACTGTAAAACCGAGTTGGAGCTAGTACATACCCATATATATGTATGGAGTGGAGTTTGCATCTGAAAAGAAACTATGTGTTCCCAAAAAGCTAGGTGAAGGACGGCATTCACACTCACTTAACTCTCAGAACTGAGCATGTGGACAGACGTTCGTTCATCTAGCACAAATGGAACGGGTTGCAGGAGAAACTTTTACTCTGCTTTTTCAGTCTGTTTCCTAATGCCGGTTTGAAGTTCCTGCAGTTTTCACTGTAAAACCGAGATGGAGCTAGTACCTCCCCATATATATATATGGAGTGGAGTTGCAACTGAAAAGAAACTTTGTGTTCCCAACAAGATAGGTGAAGGACGGCTTTCACACACACATATCCCTCAGAACTGAGCATGTGGACAGATGTTCGTTCATCTAGCACAAAGGGAAAGGTTTGTAGGAGAAACTTTTACTCTGGTTTCTCAGTCTGTTTCCTAGTGCTGGTTTGAAGTTCCTGCAGTTTTCACTGTAAAACCGAGTTGGAGAAAGTACCTCCCCTTATATATGTATGGAGTGGAGTTTGCAACTGAAAAGAAACTTTTTGTTCCCAACAAGCTAAGTGAAGGACGGCTTTCACACACACTTATCTCTCAGAACTGATAATGTGGAGAGACTTTCGTTCATCTAGCAGAAAGGGAACGGGTTGTAGTAGAAACTTTTACTCTGGTTTCTCAGTCTGTTTCCTAGTGCCGGTTTGAATTTCCTGCAGTTTTCACTGTAAAACCGAGTTGGAGCTAGTACATCCCCATATATATGTATGGAGTGCAGTTTTCAACTGAAAAGAAACTTTTTGTTCCCAACAACTTGGTGAAGGACGGCATTCACACACAATTTTCTCTCAGAACTGAGCATGTGGAGAGACGTTCGTTCATGTAGCAGAAATGGAACTGGTTGTAGGAGAAACTTTTACTCTGGTTTCTCAGTCTGTTTCCTAGTGCAGGTTTGAAGTTCCTGCATTTTTCACTTAAAACCGAGTTGGAGCTAGTACATCCAAATATATATGTATGGAGTGGAGTTAGCAACTGAAAAGAAACTTTGTGTTCCCTACAAGCTAGGTGAAGGACGGCTTTCACACACACTTATCACTCAGAACTGAGCATGTGGAGAGACGTTCGTTCATCTAGCAGAAAGGAAACGGGTTTTAGTAGAAACTTTTACTCTGGTTGCTCACTCTGATTCCTAGTGCCTGTTTGTAGTTCCTGCATTTTTCACTGTCAAACGGAGTTGGAGCTAGTACCTCCCCATATATATGCATGGAGTGGAGTTTGCAACTGAAAAGAAACTTTGTGTTCCCAACAAGCTAGTTGAAGGACGGCTTTCACACACACTTATCTCTCAGAACTGATCATGTGGAGAGACGTTCTTTCATCTAGCAGAAAGGGAACGGGTTGTAGTAGAAACTTTTACTTTGGTTTCTCACTCTGTTTCCTAGTGCCGGTTTGATTTTCCTGCAGTTTTCACTGTAAAACCGAGTTGGAGCTACTACCTCCCCATATATATGTATGGAGTGGAGTTTGCAACTGAAAAGAAACTTTGTGTTCCCAACAAGCTAGGTGAAGGACGGCTTTCACACACACTTATCTCTCAGAACTGAGCATGTGGATAGACTTTCGTTCATCTAGCAGAAAGGGAACGGGTTGTAGGGGAAACTTTTACTCTGTTATCTCAGTCTGTTTCCTAGTGCCGGTATGAAGTTCCTGCAGTTTTCACTGTAAAACCGAGTTGGAGGTAGTACCTCCGCATATATATTTATGGAGTAGATTTTGCAACTGAAAAGAAACTTTGTGTTCCAAACAAGGTAGGTTAAGGACGGCTTTCACACACACATACCTCTCAGGACTGAGCATGTGGAGAGACGTTCGTTCATCTAGCAGAAAGGGAACTGTTTGTAGGAGCAACTTTTACTCTGGTTTCTCAGTCTGCTTCCTATTGCCGGGTTGATGTTCCTGCAGTTTTCACTGTAAAACCGATTTGGTGCTAGTACCTCCCCATATATATGTATGGAGTGGAGTTTGCAACTGAAAAGAACTTTGTGTTCCCAACAAGCTAGTTGAAGTTCGGCTTTCACACACACTTATCTCTCAGAACTGAGCATTTGGAGAGACGTTCGTTCATGTATCACAAAGGGAACGGGTTGTAGGAGAAACTTTTACTCTGGTTTCTCAGTCTGTTTCCTAGTGCCGGTTTGATGTTCCTGCAGTTTTCACTGTAAAACCGAGTTGGAGCTAGTACCTCCCCATATATATGTATGGAGTGGAGTTTGCAACTGAAAAGAAACTTTGTGTTCCCATCAAGCTTTCTTAAGGACGGCTTTCACACACAATTATCTCTCAGAACTGAGCATGTGTAGAGACGTTCGTTCATCTAGCACAAAGGGAACGGGATGTAGGAGGAACTTTTACTCTGGTTTCTCAGTCTGTTTCCTAGTGCCGGTTTGAAGTTCCTGCAGTTTTCACTGTAAAACCGAGTTGGGGCTAGTACCTACCCATATATATGTATGGAGTGGAGTTTGCAAGTGAAAAGAAACTTTGTGTTCCCAAAAAGGTAGGTGAAGGACGGCTTTCACACACACTTATCTCTCAGGACTGTGCATGTGGAGAGACATTTTTTAACCTAGCAGAAATGGAACGGGTTGTAGGAGAAATTTTTACTCCGGGTTCTCAGTCTGTTTCCTAGTGCCGTTTGAAGTTCCGGCAGTTTTCACTGTAAAACCGAGTTGGAACTTGTACCTCCCCATATATATGTATGGAGTGGAGTATGCAACTGAAAAGAACTTTGTGTTCGGAACAGGCTAGGTGAAGTTCGGCTTTCACACAAACTTATCTCTCAGAACTTAGCATGTGGAGAGACGTTCCTTCATCTCCCACAAAGGGAACGGGTTGTAGGAGAAAATTTTACTCTGGTTTATCAGTCTGTTTCCTAGTGCCGGTATGAAGTTCCTGCAGTTTTCCCTGTAAAACCGTGTTGGTGCTTGTACATCCCCATATATATGTATGGAGTGGAGTTGGCAACTGAAAAGAAACTTTGTGTTCCCAACAAGCTAGTTGAAGGACGGCTTTCACACACACGTATCTCTCAGGACTGAGCATGTGGACAGACGTTCGTTCATCTAGCACAAATGGAAAGGGTTGCAGGAGAAACTATTACTCTGGTTTCTCATTCTGTTTCTTAGTGCCGGTTTGAAGTTCCTGCAGTTTTCACTGTAAAACCGAGTTGGAGCTAGTACCTACCCATATATATGTATGGAGTGGAGTTTGCAACTGAAAAGAAACTTTGTGTTCCCAACAGGCTAGGTGAAGGACGGCTTTCACACACACTTATCTCTCAGAAATGAGCATGTGGACAGACGTTCGTTCATCTAGCACAAATGGAACGGGTTGCAGGAGAAACTTTTACTCTGCTTTTTCAGTCTGTTTCCTAATGCCGGTTTGAAGTTCCTGCAGTTTTCACTGTAAAACCGAGATAGAGCTAGTACCTCCCCATATATATATATGGAGTGGAGTTGCAACTGAAAAGAAACTTTGTGTTCCCAACAAGATAGGTGAAGGACGGCTTTCACACACACATATCCCTCAGAACTGAGCATGTGGACAGATGTTCGTTCAAATAACACAAAGGGAAAGTTTTGTAGGAGAAACTTTTACTCTGGTTTCTCAGTCTGTTTCCTAGTGCCGGTTTGAAGTTCCTGCAGTTTTCACTGTAAAACCGAGTTGGAGCTAGTACCTCCAAATATATATGTATGGAGTGGATTTTGCAACTGAAAAGAAACTTTGTTTTCCCAACATGCTAGGTGAAGGACGGCTTTCACACACACTTATCCCTCAGAACTGAGCATGTGGACAAATGTTCTTTCATTTAGCACAAAGGGAACGGTTTGTAGGAGAAACCTTTACTCTGGTATCTCAGTCTGTTTCCTAGTGCCGGTATGAAGTTCCTGCAGTTTTCACTGTAAAACCGAGTTGGAGCTATTACCTCCAAATATATATGTATGGAGTGGATTTTGCAACTGAAAAGAAACTTTGTGTTCCCAACAAGCTATGTGAAGGACGGCTTTCACACACACTTATCTCTCAGACATGAGCATGTGGACAGACGTTCGTTCATCTAGCACAAATGGAAAGGGTTGCAGGAGAAACTATTACTCTGGTTTCTCATTCTGTTTCCTAGTGCCGGTTTGAAGTTCCTGCAGTTTTCACTGTAAAACCGATTTGGAGCTACTACCTCCCCATATATATGTATGGAGTGGAGTTTGCAACTGAAAAGAAACTTTGTGTTCCCAACAAGATAGGTGAAGGACGGCTTTCACACACACTTATCTCTCAGAACTGAGCATGTGGACAGACGTTCGTTCATCTAGCAGAAAGGGAACTGGTTGTAGGAGAAACTTTTTCTCTGGTTTCTCAGTCTGTTTCCTAGTGCCGGTTTGAAGTTCCTGCAGTTTTCACTGTAAAACCGAGTTGGAGCTAGTACCTCCCCATATATATGTATGGAGTGGAGTTTGCAACTGAAAAGAAAGTTTGTGTTCCCAACAAGCTAGGTGAAGGACGGCTTTCACACACAAATATCTCTCAGAAATGAGCATGTGGACAGACGTTCGTTCATCTAGCACAAAGGAATCGGGTTGCAGAAGAAACTTTTACTCTGGATTCTCAGTCTGTTTCCTAGTGCCGGTTTGAAGTTCCTGCAGTTTTCACTGTAAAACCGAGTTGGAGCTAGTACATACCCATATATATGTATGGAGTGGAGTTTGCATCTGAAAAGAAACTATGTGTTCCCAAAAAGCTAGGTGAAGGACGGCATTCACACTCACTTAAGTCTCAGAACAGAGCATGTGGACAGACGTTCGTTCATCTAGCACAAATGGAACGGGTTGCAGGAGAAACTTTTACTCTGCTTTTTCAGTCTGTTTCCTAATGCCGGTTTGAAGTTCCTGCAGTTTTCACTGTAAAACCGAGATGGAGCTAGTACCTCCCCATATATATATATGGAGTGGAGTTGCAACTGAAAAGAAACTTTGTGTTCCCAACAAGATAGTTGAAGGACGGCTTTCACACACACATATCCCTCAGAACTGAGCATGTGGACAGATATTCGTTCATCTAGCACAAAGGGAAAAGTTTGTAGGAGAAACTTTTACTCTGGTTTCTCAGTCTGTTTCCTAGTGCCGGTTTGAAGTTCCTGCAGTTTTCACTGTAAAACCGAGTTGGAGCTAGTACCTCCAAATATATATGTATGGAGTGGATTTTGCAACTGAAAAGAAACTTTGTGTTCCCAACAAGCTAGGTGAAGGACGGCTTTCACACACACTTATCTCTCAGAACTGAGCATGTGGACAGACGTTCGTTCATCTAGCACAAATGGAACGGGTTGCAGGAGAAACTATTACTCTGGTTTCTCAGTCTGTTTCCTAGTGCCGGTTTGAAGTTCCTGCAGTTATCACTGTAAAACCGAGTTGGAGCTAGTACCTCCCCATATATATGTATGGAGTAGAATTTTCAACTGAAAAAACTTTGTGTTCCCAACAAGCTAGGTGAAGGACGGCTTTCACACACACTTATCTCTCAGAACTGAGCATGTGGACAGACTTTCGTTCATCTAGCAGAAATGGAACGGGTTGTAGGAGAAACTTTTACTCTGGTTTCTCAGTCTGTTTCCTAGTGCCGGTTTGAAGTTCCTGCAATTTTCACTGTAAAACCGATTTGGAGCTTGTACCTCCCCTTATATATGTATGGAGTGGAGTTTGCAACTGAAAAGAAACTTTGTGTTCCCAACAAGCTAGGTGAAGGACGGCTTTCACACACACTTATCTCTCAGAACTGATCATGTGGAGAGACGTTCTTTCATCTAGCAGAAAGGGAACGGGTTGTAATAGAAACTTTTACTTTGGTTTCTCACTCTGTTTCCTAGTGCCGGTTTGATATTCCTGCAGTTTTCACTGTAAAACCGAGTTGGAGCTAGTACCTCCCCATATATATGTATGGAGTGGAGTTTGCAACTGAAAAGAAACTTTGTGTTCCCAACAAGCTAGGTGAAGGACGGCTTTCACACACACTTATCTCTCAGAACTGAGCATGTGGACAGACGTTCGTTCATCTAGCACAAATGGAACGGGTTGCAGGTGAAACCTTTACTCTGGTTTCTCAGTCTGTTTCCTAGTGCCGGTATGAAGTTCCTGCAGTTTTCACTGTAAAACCGAGTTGGAGCTATTACCTCCTAATATATATGTATGGAGTGGATTTTGCAACTGAAAAGAAACTTTGTGTTCCCAACAAGCTATGTGAAGGACGGCTTTCACACACACATATCTCTCAGAACTGAGCATGTGGACAGACGTTCGTTCATCTAGCACAAATCGAAAGGGTTGCAGGAGAAACTATTACTCTGGTTTCTCATTCTGTTTCCTAGTGCCGGTTTGAAGTTCCTGCAGTTTTCACTGTAAAACCGAGTTGGAATTACTACCTCCCCATATATATGTATGGAGTGGAGTTTGCAACTGAAAAGAAACTTTGTGTTCCCAACAAGATAGGTGAAGGACGGCTTTCACACACACTTATATCTCAGAACTGAGCATGTGGACAGACGTTCGTTCATCTAGCAGAAAGGGAACGGGTTGTAGGAGAAACTTTTTCTCTGGTTTCTCAGTCTGTTTCCTAGTGCCGGTTTGAAGTTCCTGATGTTTTCACTGTAAAACCGAGTTGGAGCTAGTACCTCGCCATATATATGTATGGAGTGGGGTTTGCAACTGAAAAGAAACTTTGTGTTCCCAACAAGCTAGTTGAAGTACGGCTTTCACACACAATTACTCTCAGAAATGAGCATGTGGACAGACGTTCGTTCATCTAGCACAAAGGAATCGGGTTGCAGAAGAAACTTTTACTCTGGATTCTCAGTCTGTTTCCTAGTGCCGGTTTGAAGTTCCTGCAGTTTTCACTGTAAAACCGAGTTGGAGCTAGTACATACCCATATATATGTATGGAGTGGAGTTTGCATCTGAAAAGAAACTATGTGTTCCCAAAAAGATAGGTGAAGGACGGCATTCACACTCACTTAACTCTCAGAACTGAGCATGTGGACAGACGTTCGTTCATCTAGCACAAATGGAACGGGTTGCAGGAGAAACTTTTACTCTGCTTTTTCAGTCTGTTTCCTAATGCCGGTTTGAAGTTCCTGCAGTTTTCACTGTAAAACCGAGATGGAGCTAGTACCTCCCCATATATATATATGGAGTGGAGTTGCAACTGAAAAGAAACTTTGTGTTCCCAACAAGATAGGTGAAGGACGGCTTTCACACACACATATCCCTCAGAACTGAGCATGTGGACAGATGTTCGTTCATCTAGCACAAAGGGAAAGGTTTGTAGGAGAAACTTTTACTCTGGTTTCTCAGTCTGTTTCCTAGTGCCGGTTTGAAGTTCCTGCAGTTTTCACTGTAAAACCGAGTTGGAGCTAGTACCTCCAAATATATATGTATGGAGTGGATTTTGCAACTGAAAAGAAACTTTGTGTTCCCAACAAGCTAGGTGAAGGACGGCTTTCACACACACTTATCTCTCAGAACTGAGCATGTGGACAGACGTTCGTTCATCTAGCACAAATGGAAAGGGTTGCAGGAGAAACTATTACTCTGGTTTCTCAGTCTGTTTCCTAGTGCCGGTTTGAAGTTCCTGCAGTTATCACTGTAAAACCGAGTTGGAGCTAGTACCTCCCCATATATATGTATGGAGTGGAGATTGCAACTGAAAAAACTTTGTGTTCCCAACAAGCTAGGTGAAGGACGGCTTTCACACACACTTATCTCTCAGAACTGAGCATGTGGACAGACTTTCGTTCATCTAGCAGAATTGGAACTGGTTGTAGGAGAAACTTTTACTCTGGTTTCTCAGTCTGTTTCCTAGTGCCGGTTTGAAGTTCCTGCAATTTTCACTGTAAAACCGATTTGGAGCTTGTACCTCCCCTTATATATGTATGGAGTGGAGTTTGCAACTGAAAAAAACTTTGTGTTCCCAACAAGCTAGGTGAAGAACGGCTTTCACACACACTTATCTCTCAGAACTGATCATGTGGAGAGACGTTCTTTCATCTAGCAGAAAGGGAACGGGTTGTAGTAGAAACTTTTACTTTGGTTTCTCACTCTGTTTCCTAGTGCCGGTTTGATTTTCCTGCAGTTTTCACTGTAAAACCGAGTTGGAGCTACTACCTCCCCATATATATGTATGGAGTGGAGTTTGCATCTGAAAAGAAACTATGTGTTCCCAAAAAGCTAGGTGAAGGACGGCATTCACACTCACTTAACTCTCAGAACTGAGCATGTGGACAGACGTTCGTTCATCTAGCACAAATGGAACGGGTTGCAGGAGAAACTTTTACTCTGCTTTTTCAGTCTGTTTCCTAATGCCGGTTTGAAGTTCCTGCAGTTTTCACTGTAAAACCGAGATGGAGCTAGTAACTCCCCATATATATATATGGAGTGGAGTTGCAACTGAAAAGAAACTTTGTGTTCCCAACAAGATAGGTGAAGGACGGCTTTCACACACACATATCCCTCAGAACTGAGAATGTGGACAGATTTTCGTTCATCTAGCACAAAGGGAAAGTTTTGTAGGAGAAACTTTTACTCTGGTTTCTCAGTCTGTTTCCTAGTGCCGGTTTGAAGTTCCTGCAGTTTTCACTGTAAAACCGAGTTGGAGCTAGTACCTCCAAATATATATGTATGGAGTGGATTTTGCAACTGAAAAGAAACTTTGTGTTCCCAACAAGCTAGGTGAAGGACGGCTTTCACACACACTTATCTCTGAGAACTGAGCATGTGGACAGACGTTCGTTCATCTAGCACAAATGGAAAGGGTTGCAGGAGAAACTATTACTCTGGTTTCTCAGTCTGTTTCCTAGTGCCGGTTTGAAGTTCCTGCAGTTATCACTGTAAAACCGAGTTGGAGCTAGTACCTCCCCATATATATGTATGGAGTGGAGTTTGCAACTGAAAAAACTTTGTGTTCCCAACAAGCTAGGTGAAGGACGGCTTTCACACACACTTATCTCTCAGAACTGAGCATGTGGACAGACTTTCGTTCATCTAGCAGAATTGGAACTGGTTGTAGGAGAAACTTTTACTCTGGTTTCTCAGTCTGTTTCCTAGTGCCGGTTTGAAGTTCCTGCAATTTTCACTGTAAAACCGATTTGGAGCTTGTACCTCCCCTTATATATGTATGGAGTGGGGTTTGCAACTGAAAAGAAACTTTGTGTTCCCAACAAGCTAGGTGAAGGACGGCTTTCACACACAATTACTCTCAGAAATGAGCATGTGGACAGACGTTCGTTCATCTAGCACAAAGGAATCGGGTTGCAGAAGAAACTTTTACTCTGGATTCTCAGTCTGTTTCCTAGTGCCGGTTTGAAGTTCCTGCAGTTTTCACTGTAAAACCGAGTTGGAGCTAGTACATACCCATATATATGTATGGAGTGGAGTTTGCATCTGAAAAGAAACTATGTGTTCCCAAAAAGCTAGGTGAAGGACGGCATTCACACTCACTTAACTCTCAGAACTGAGCATGTGGACAGACGTTCGTTCATCTAGCACAAATGGAACGGGTTGCAGGAGAAACTTTTACTCTGCTTTTTCAGTCTGTTTCCTAATGCCGGTTTGAAGTTCCTGCAGTTTTCACTGTAAAACCGAGATGGAGCTAGTACCTCCCCATATATATATATGGAGTGGAGTTGCAACTGAAAAGAAACTTTGTGTTCCCAACAAGATAGGTGAAGGACGGCTTTCACACACACATATCCCTCAGAACTGAGCATGTGGACAGATGTTCGTTCATCTAGCACAAAGGGAAAGGTTTGTAGGAGAAACTTTTACTCTGGTTTCTCAGTCTGTTTCCTAGTGCCGGTTTGAAGTTCCTGCAGTTTTCACTGTAAAACCGAGTTGGAGCTAGTACCTCCAAATATATATGTATGGAGTGGATTTTGCAACTGAAAAGAAACTTTGTGTTCCCAACAAGCTAGGTGAAGGACGGCTTTCACACACACTTATCTCTCAGAACTGAGCATGTGGACAGACGTTCGTTCATCTAGCACAAATGGAAAGGGTTGCAGGAGAAACTATTACTCTGGTTTCTCAGTCTGTTTCCTAGTGCCGGTTTGAAGTTCCTGCAGTTATCACTGTAAAACCGAGTTGGAGCTAGTACCTCCCCATATATATGTATGGAGTGGAGGTTGCAACTGAAAAAACTTTGTGTTCCCAACAAGCTAGGTGAAGGACGGCTTTCACACACACTTATCTCTCAGAACTGAGCATGTGGACAGACTTTCGTTCATCTAGCAGAATTGGAACTGGTTGTAGGAGAAACTTTTACTCTGGTTTCTCAGTCTGTTTCCTAGTGCCGGTTTGAAGTTCCTGCAATTTTCACTGTAAAACCGATTTGGAGATTGTACCTCCCCTTATATATGTATGGAGTGGAGTTTGCAACTGAAAAAAACTTTGTGTTCCCAACAAGCTAGGTGAAGAACGGCTTTCACACACACTTATCTCTCAGAACTGATCATGTGGAGAGACGTTCTTTCATCTAGCAGAAAGGGAACGGGTGGTAGTAGAAACTTTTACTTTGGTTTCTCACTCTGTTTCCTAGTGCCGGTTTGATTTTCCTGCAGTTTTCACTGTAAAACCGAGTTGGAGCTACTACCTCCCCATATATATGTATGGAGTGGAGTTTGCAACTGAAAAGAAACTTTGTGTTCCCAACAAGCTAGGTGAAGGACGGCTTTCACACACACTTATCTCTCAGAACTGAGCATGTGGACAGACGTTCATTCATCTAGCACAAAGGGAACGGGTTGCAGGAGAAAATTTTACTCTGGTTTCCCAGTCTGTTTCCAAGTGCCGGTTTGAAGTTCCTGCAGTTTTCACTGTAAAACCGAGTTGGAGCAAGTACCTCCCAATATATTTGTAAGGAGTGGAGTTTGCAACTGAAAAGAAACTTTGTGTTCCCAACAAGCTAGGTGAAGGATGGCTTTCACACACAATTATCTCTCAGAAATGAGCATGTGGACAGACGTTCGTTCATCTAGCATAAATGGAACGGTTTGCAGAAGAAACAATTACTCTGGTTTCTCAATCTGTTTCCTAGTGCCGGTTTGAAGTTCCTGCAGTTTTCACTGTAAAACCGAGTTGGAGCTAGTACCTACCCATATATATGTATGGAGTGGAGTTTGCAACTGAAAAGAAACTTTGTGTTCCCAACAAGCTAGGTGAAGGACGGCTTTCACACACACTTATCTCTCAGACCTGAGCATGTGGACAGACGTTCGTTCAACTAGCACAAAAGGAACGGGTTGCAGGGGAAACTTTTCTCTGCTTTCTCAGTCTGTTTCCTAGTGCCGGTTTGAAGTTCCTGCAGTTTTCACTGTAAAACCGAGTTGGAGCTAGTACCTCCAAATATATATGTATGGAGTGGATTTTGCAACTGAAAAGAAACTTTGTGTTCCCAACAAGCTAGGTGAAGGACGGCTTTCCCACACAATTTTCTCTCAGAACTGAGCATGTGGACAGACGTTCGTTCATCTATCAGAAAGGAAACGGTTTGTAGGAGAAACTTTTACTCTGGTTTCTCAGTCTGTTTCCTAGTGCTGGTTTGAAGTTCCTGCAGTTTTCACTGTAAAACCGAGTTGGAGCTAGTACCTCCCCTTATATATGTATGGAGTGGAGTTTGCAACTGAAAAGAAACTTTTTGTTCCCAACAAGCTAGGTGAAGGACGGCTTTCACACACACTTATCTCTCAGAACTGATAATGTGGAGAGACTTTCGTTCATCTAGCAGAAAGGGAACGGGTTGTAGTAGAAACTTTTACTCTGGTTTCTCAGTCTGTTTCCTAGTGCCGGTTTGAATTTCCTGCAATTTTCACTGTAAAACCGAGTTGGAGCTAGTACATCCCCATATATATGTATGGAGTGCAGTTTTCAACTGAAAAGAAACTTTTTGTTCCCAACAACTTGGTGAAGGACGGCTTTCACACACAATTTTCTCTCAGAACTGAGCATGTGGAGAGACGTTCGTTCATCTAGCAGAAATGGAACTGGTTGTAGGAGAAACTTTTACTCTGGTTTCTCAGTCTGTTTCCTAGTGCAGGTTTGAAGTTCCTGCATTTTTCACTTAAAACCGAGTTGGAGCTAGTACCTCCAAATATATATGTATGGAGTGGAGTTAGCAACTGAAAAGAAACTTTGTTTTCCCTACAAGCTAGGTGAAGGACGGCTTTCACACACACTTATCACTCAGAACTGAGCATGTGGAGAGACGTTCGTTCATCTAGCAGAAAGGAAACGGGTTTTAGTAGAAACTTTTACTCTGGTTTCTCACTCTGCTTCCTAGTGCCTGTTTGTAGTTCCTGCAGTTTTCACTGTAAAACGGAGTTGGAGCTAATACCTCCCCATATATATGCATGGAGTGGAGTTAGCAACTGAAAAGAAACTTTGTGTTCCCAACAAGCTAGTTGAAGGACGGCTTTCACACACACTTATCTCTCAGAACTGATCATGTGGAGAGACGTTCTTTCATCTAGCAGAAAGGGAACGGGTTGTAATAGAAAATTTTACTTTGGTTTCTCACTCTGTTTCCTAGTGCCGGTTTGATTTTCCTGCAGTTTTCACTGTAAAACCGAGTTGGAGCTACTACCTCCCCATATATAAGTATGGAGTAGAGTTTGCAACTGAAAAGAAACTTTGTGTTCCCAACAAGCTAGGTGAAGGACGGCTTTCACACACACTTATCTCTCAGAACTGAGCATGTGGACAGACGTTCATTCATCTAGCACAAAGGGAACGGGTTGCAGGAGAAAATTTTACTCTGGTTTCCCAGTCTGTTTCCTAGTGCCGGTTTGAAGTTCCTGCATTTTTCACTGTAAAACCGAGTTGGAGCAAGTACCTCCCAATATATTTGTATGGAGTGGAGTTTGCAACTGAAAAGAATCTTTGTGTTCCCAACAAGCTAGGTGAAGGATGGCTTTCACACACAATTATCTCTCAGAAATGAGCATGTGGACAGACGTTCGTTCATCTAGCATAAAGGGAATGGATTGCAGAAGAAACAATTACTCTGGTTTCTCAATCTGTTTCCTAGTGCCGGTTTGAAGTTCCTGCAGTTTTCACTGTAAAACCGAGTTGGAGCTAGTACCTACCCATATATATGTATGGAGTGGAGTTTGCAACTGAAAAGAAACTTTGTGTTCCCAACAAGCTAGGTGAAGGACGGCTTTCACACACACTTATCTCTCAGACCTGAGCATGTGGACAGACGTTCGTTCAAATAGCACAAAAGGAACGGGTTGCAGGGGAAACTTTTCTCTGCTTTCTCAGTCTGTTTCCTAGTGCCGGTTTGAAGTTCCTGCAGTTTTCAATGTAAAACCGAGTTGGAGCTAGTACCTCCAAATATAAATGTATGGAGTGGATTTTGCAACTGAAAAGAAACTTTGTGTTCCCAACAAGCTAGGTGAAGGACGGCTTTCCCACACAATTTTCTCTCAGAACTGAGCATGTGGACAGACGTTCGTTCATCTATCAGAAAGGAAACGGTTTGTAGGAGAAACTTTTACTCTGGTTTCTCAGTCTGTTTCCTAGTGCTGGTTTGAAGTTCCTGCAGTTTTCACTGTAAAACCGAGTTGGAGCTAGTACCTCTCCTTATATATGTATGGAGTGGAGTTTGCAACTGAAAAGAAACTTTTTGTTCCCAACAAGCTAGGTGAAGGACGGCTTTCACACACACTTATCTCTCAGAACTGATAATGTGGAGAGACTTTCGTTCATCTAGCAGAAAGGGAACGGGTTGTAGTAGAAACTTTTACTCTGGTTTCTCAGTCTGTTTCCTAGTGCCGGTTTGAATTTCCTGCAGTTTTCACTGTAAAACCGAGTTGGAGCTAGTACATCCCCATATATATGTATGGAGTGCAGTTTTCAACTGAAAAGAAACTTTTGTTCCCAACAACTTGGTGAAGGACGGCTTTCACACACAATTTTCTCTCAGAACTGAGCATGTGGAGAGACGTTCGTTCATGTAGCAGAAGTGGAACTGGTTGTAGGAGAAACTTTTACTCTGGTTTCTCAGTCTGTTTCCTAGTGCAGGTTTGAAGTTCCTGCATTTTTCACTTAAAACCGAGTTGGAGCTAGTACCTCCAAATATATATGTATGGAGTGGAGTTAGCAACTGAAAAGAAACTTTGTTTTCCCTACAAGCTAGGTGAAGGACGGCTTTCACACACACTTATCACTCAGAACTGAGCATGTGGAGAGACGTTCGTTCATCTAGCAGAAAGGAAACGGGTTTTAGTAGAAACTTTTACTCTGGTTTCTCACTCTGTTTCCTAGTGCCGGTTTGATTTTCCTGCAGTTTTCACTGTAAAACCGAGTTGGAGCTACTACCTCCCCATATATAAGTATGGAGTAGAGTTTGCAACTGAAAAGAAACTTTGTGTTCCCAACAAGCTAGGTGAAGGACGGCTTTCACACACACTTATCTCTCAGAACTGAGCATGTGGACAGACGTTCATTCATCTAGCACAAAGGGAATGGTTTGCAGAAGAAACAATTACTCTGGTTTCTCAATCTGTTTCCTAGTGCCGGTTTGAAGTTCCTGCAGTTTTCACTGTAAAACCGAGTTGGAGCTAGTACCTACCCATATATATGTAAGGAGTGGAGTTTGCAACTGAAAAGAAACTTTGTGTTCCCAACAAGCTAGGTGAAGGACGGCTTTCACACACACTTATCTCTCAGACCTGAGCATGTGGACAGACGTTCGTTCAACTAGCACAAAAGGAACGGTTTGCAGGGGAAACTTTTCTCTGCTTTCTCAGTCTGTTTCCTCGTGCCGGTTTGAAGTTCCTGCAGTTTTCAATGTAAAACCGTGTTGGAGCTAGTACCTCCAAATATAAATGTATGGAGTGGATTTTGCAACTGAAAAGAAACTTTGTGTTCCCAACAAGCTAGGTGAAGGACGGCTTTCCCACACAATTTTCTCTCAGAACTGAGCATGTGGACAGACGTTCGTTCATCTATCAGAAAGGAAACGGTTTGTAGGAGAAACTTTTACTCTGGTTTCTCAGTCTGTTTCCTAGTGCTGGTTTGAAGTTCCTGCAGTTTTCACTGTAAAACCGAGTTGGAGCTAGTACCTCTCCTTATATATGTATGGAGTGGAGTTTGCAACTGAAAAGAAACTTTTTGTTCCCAACAAGCTAGGTGAAGGACGGCTTTCACACACACTTATCTCTCAGAACTGATAATGTGGAGAGACTTTCGTTCATCTAGCAGAAAGGGAACGGGTTGTAGTAGAAACTTTTACTCTGGTTTCTCAGTCTGTTTCCTAGTGCCGGTTTGAATTTCCTGCAGTTTTCACTGTAAAACCGAGTTGGAGCTAGTACATCCCCATATATATGTATGGAGTGCAGTTTTCAACTGAAAAGAAACTTTTGTTCCCAACAACTTGGTGAAGGACGGCTTTCACACACAATTTTCTCTCAGAACTGAGCATGTGGAGAGACGTTCGTTCATCTAGCAGAAATGGAACTGGTTGTAGGAGAAACTTTTACTCTGGTTTCTCAGTCTGTTTCCTAGTGCAGGTTTGAAGTTCCTGCATTTTTCACTTAAAACCGAGTTGGATCTAGTACCTCCAAATATATATGTATGGAGTGGAGTTTGCAACTGAAAAAACTTTGTGTTCCCAACAAGCTAGGTGAAGGACTGCTTTCACACACACTTATCTCTCAGAAATGAGCATGTGGACAGACTTTCGTTCATCTAGCAGAATTGGAACGGGTTGTAGGAGAAACTTTTACTCTGGTTTCTCAGTCTGTTTCCTAGTGCCGGTTTGAAGTTCCTGCAGTTTTCACTGAAAAACCGATTTGGAGCTTGTACCTCCCCTTATATATGTATGGAGTGGAGTTTGCAACTGAAAAGAAACTTTGTGTTCCCAACAAGCTAGGTGAAGGATGGCTTTCACACACAATTATCTCTCAGAAATGAGCATGTGGACAGACGTTCGTTCATCTAGCATAAAGGGAACGGTTTGCAGAAGAAACAATTACTCTGGTTTCTCAATCTGTTTCCTAGTGCCGGTTTGAAGTTCCTGCAGTTTTCACTGTAAAACCGAGTTGGAGCTAGTACCTACCCATATATATGTATGGAGTGGAGTTTGCAACTGAAAAGAAACTTTGTGTTCCCAACAAGCTAGGTGAAGGACGGCTTTCACACACACTTATCTCTCAGACCTGAGCATGTGGACAGACGTTCGTTCAACTAGCACAAAAGGAACGGGTTGCAGGGGAAACTTTTCTCTGCTTTCTCAGTCTGTTTCCTAGTGCCGGTTTGAAGTTCCTGCAGTTTTCACTGTAAAACCGAGTTGGAGCTAGTACCTCCAAATATATATGTATGGAGTGGATTTTGCAACTGAAAAGAAACTTTGTGTTCCCAACAAGCTAGGTGAAGGACGGCTTTCCCACACAATTTTCTCTCAGAACTGAGCATGTGGACAGACGTTCGTTCATCTATCAGAAAGGAAACGGTTTGTAGGAGAAACTTTTACTCTGGTTTCTCAGTCTGTTTCCTAGTGCTGGTTTGAAGTTCCTGCAGTTTTCACTGTAAAACCGAGTTGGAGCTAGTACCTCCCCTTATATATGTATGGAGTGGAGTTTGCAACTGAAAAGAAACTTTTTGTTCCCAACAAGCTAGGTGAAGGACGGCTTTCACACACACTTATCTCTCAGAACTGATAATATGGAGAGACTTTCGTTCATCTAGCAGAAAGGGAACGGTTTGTAGTAGAAACTTTTACTCTGGTTTCTCAGTCTGTTTCCTAGTGCCGGTTTGAATTTCCTGCAGTTTTCACTCTAAAACCGAGTTGGAGCTAGTACATCCCCATATATATGTATGGAGTGCAGTTTTCAACTGAAAAGAAACTTTTTGTTCCCAACAACTTGGTGAAGGACGGCTTTCACACACAATTTTCTCTCAGAACTGAGCATGTGGAGAGACGTTCGTTCATGTAGCAGAAGTGGAACTGGTTGTAGGAGAAACTTTTACTCTGGTTTCTCAGTCTGTTTCCTAGTGCAGGTTTGAAGTTCCTGCATTTTTCACTTAAAACCGAGTTGGAGCTAGTACCTCCAAATATATATGTATGGAGTGGAGTTAGCAACTGAAAAGAAACTTTGTGTTCCCTACAAGCTAGGTGAAGGACGGCTTTCACACACACTTATCACTCAGAACTGAGCATGTGGAGAGACGTTCGTTCATCTAGCAGAAAGGAAACGGGTTTTAGTAGAAACTTTTACTCTGGTTTCTCACTCTGATTCCTAGTGCCTGTTTGTAGTTCCTGCAGTTTTCACTGTAAAACGGAGTTGGAACTAGTACCTCCCCATATATATGCATGGAGTGGAGTTAGCAACTGAAAAGAAACTTTGTGTTCCCAACAAGCTAGTTGAAGGACGGCTTTCACACACACTTATCTCTCAGAACTGATCATGTGGAGAGACGTTCTTTCATCTAGCAGAAAGGGAACGGGTTGTAGTAGAAAATTTACTTTGGTTTCTCACTCTGTTTCCTAGTGCCGGTTTGATTTTCCTGCAGTTTTCACTGTAAAACCGAGTTGGAGCTACTACCTCCCCATATATATGTATGGAGTGGAGTTTGCAACTGAAAAGAAACTTTGTGTTCCCAACAAGCTAGGTGAAGGACGGCTTTCACACACACTTATCTCTCAGAACTGAGCATGTGGACAGACGTTCATTCATCTAGCACAAAGGGAACGGGTTGCAGGAGAAAATTTTACTCTGGTTTCCCAGTCTGTTTCCTAGTGCCGGTTTGAAGTTCCTGCAGTTTTCACTGTAAAACCGAGTTGGAGATAGTACCTACCCATATATATGTATGGAGTGGAGCTTGCAACTGAAAAGAATCTATGTTTTCCCAACAAGCTAGGTGAAGGACGGCATTCACACACACTTATCTCTCAGAACTGAGCATGTGGAGAGACGTTCTTTCATGTAGCACAAAAGGAACGGTTTGTAAGAGAAATTTTAACTCTGGTTTCTCATTCTGTTTCCTAGTGCCTTTTTGAAGTTCCTGCATTTTTCACTGTAAAACCGAGTTGGAGCTAGTACCTCCCAATATATATGTATGGAGTGGAGTTTGCAACTGAAAAGAAATTTTGTTTTCCCAACAAGCTAGCTGAAGGACGGCTTTCACACACATTTATCTCTCAGAACTGAGCATGTGGAGAGACTTTCGTTCGTCTACCAGAAAGGGAATGGTTTGTAGGAGAAACTTTTACTCTGGTTTCTCAGTATGTTTCCTAGTGCCTTTTTGAACTTCCTGCAGTTTTCACTGTAAAACCGATTTGGAGCTAGTACCTCCCCATATATAATTATGGGGTGGAGTTTGCAACTGAAAAGAAACTTTGTGTTCCCAACAAGCTATTTGAAGGACGGCATTCACACACAATTATCTCTCAGAACTGAGCATGTGGACAGACGTTCGTTCATCAGGCACAACAGGAACGGTTTGCAGGAGAAACATTTACTCTGGATTCTCAGTCTGTTTCCTAGTGCCGGTTTGAAATTGCTGCAGTTTTCACTGTAAAACCGAGTTGGAGCAAGTACCTCCCAATATATTTTTATGGATTGGAGTTTGCAAATGAAAAGAAACTTTGTGTTCCCAACAAGCTAGGTGAAGGACGGCTTTCACACACAATTATCACTCAGAAATGAGCATGTGGAGACACGTTCGTTCATATTGCATAAATGGAACGGTTTGCAGTAGAAACATTTACTCTGGTTTCTCAGTCTGTTTCCTAGTGCCGGTTAGAATTTCCTGCATTTTTCACTGTAAAATCGAGTTGGAGCTAGTACCTCCCCATATATATGTATGGAGTGGAGTTGGCAACTGAAAAGAAACTTTGTGTTCCCAACAAGCTAGGTGAAGGACGGCTTTCACACACACTTATCTCTCAGAACTGAGCATGTGGACAGACGTTCGTTCATCTAGCACAACGGGAACGGGTTGCAGGGGAAACTTTTACTCTGCTTTCTAAGTCTGTTTCCTAGTGCCGGTTTGAATTTCCTGCAGTTTTCACTGTAAAACTTGGTTGGAGCTACTACCTCCCAATATTTATGTATGGAGTGCAGTTTGAACTGAAAAGAAACTTTGTGTTCCCAACAACTTGGTGAAGGTCGGCTTTCCCACACACTTATCTCTCAGAACTGAGCATGTGGACAGACGTTCGTTCATCTAGCACAAAGTGAACATGTTGTAGGAGAAACTTTTACTCTGGTTTCTCAGTCTGTTTCCTAGTGCCGGTTTGAAGTTCCTTCAGTTTTCACTGTAAAACCGAGTTGGAGCTAGTACCTCCCCATATATATGTATGGAGTGGAGTTTGCAACTGAAAAGAAACTTTGTGTTCCCAACAAGCTAGGTGAAGGACGGCTTTCACACACACTTATCTCTCAGAACTGAGCATGTGGAGAGACTTTCGTACATGTAGCACAAAGGAACGGGTTGTAGGAGAAACATTTACTTTTGTTTCTCAGTCTGTTTCCTAGTGCCGGTTTGAAGTTCCTGCAGTTTTCACTGTAAAACCGAGTTGGAGCTAGTACCTACCAATATATATGTATGGAGTGGAGATTGCAACTGAAAACAAAGTTTGTGTTCCCAACAACTAGGTGAAGGACGGCTTTCACACACACTTATCTCTCAGAACTGAGCATGTGGAGAGACGTTCGTTCATCTAGCACAAAGGGAACGGGTTGTAGGAGGAAATTTTACTCTGGTTTCTCAGTCTGTCTCCTAGTGCAGGTTTGAAGTTCCTGCAGTTTTCACTGTAATTCCGATTTGGTGCTATTAACTCCCCATATATATGTATGGAGTGGAGAAGAAAATTTGTGTTCCCAACAAGGTAGGTGAAGGACGGCTTTCACACACACTTATCTCTCAGAACTGAGCATGTGGAGAGACGTTCGTTCATCTAGCAGAAAGGGAACGGGTTGAAGGAGAAACTTTTACTCTGGTTTCTCAGCATGTTTCCTAGTGCCGGTTTGAAGTTCCTGCAGTTTTCACTGTAAAACCGAGTTGGAGCTCGTACCTCCCCATATATATTTATGGAGTAGATTTTGCAACTGAAAAGAAACTTTGCATTCCCAACAAGGTTGGTTAAGGACGGCTTTCACACACACATACCTCTCAGGACTGAGCATGTGGAGAGACGTTCGTTCATCTAGCAGAAAGGGAACTGGTTGCAGGAGAAACTTTTACTCTGGTTTCTCAGTCTGTTTCCTATTGCCGGGTTGATGTACCTGCAGTTTTCCCTGTAAAACCGAGTTGGAGCTAGTACATCCCCATATATATGTATGGAGTGGAGTTTGCAACTGAAAAGAACTTTGTGTTCCCAACAAGCTAGTTGAAGTTCGGCTTTCACACACACTTATCTCTCAGAACTCAGCATGTGGACAGACGTTCGTTCATCTAGCACAAAGGGAACGGGTTGCAGGGGAAACTTTTACTCTGCTTTCTCAGTCTGTTTCCTAGTGCCGGTTTGAAGTTCCTGCAGTTTTCACTGTAAAACCGAGTTGGAGCTAGTACCTCACCATATATATATATGGAGTGGAGTTTGCAACTGAAAAGAAACTTTGTGTTCCCACAAGCTACGTGAAGGACGGCTTTCACACACACTTATCTCTCCGAACTGAGCATGTGGAGAGACGTTCGTTCATCTAGCACAAATGGAACGGTTTGCAGGAGAAACTTTTCTCTGTTTTCTCAGTCTTTTTCCTAGTGCCGGTTTGAAGTTCCTTCAGTTTTAACTGTAAAACCGTGTTGGAGCTAGTACCTCCCCATATATATGTATGGAGTGGAGTTTGCAACTGAAAAGAAACTTTGTGTTCCCAACAACTAGGTGAAGGACGGCTTTCACACACACTTATCTCTCAGAACTGAGCATGTGGAGAGACGTTCGTTCATCTAGCACAAAGGGAACGGGTTGTAGGTGGAAATTTTACTCTGGTTTCTCAGTCTGTCTCCTAGTGCAGGTTTGAAGTTCCTGCAGTTTTCACTGTAATTCCGATTTGGTGCTATTAACTCCCCATATATATGTATGGAGTGGAGTTTGCAACTGAAAAGAAAATTTGTGTTCCCAACAAGGTAGGTGAAGGACGGCTTTCACACACACTTATCTCTCAGAACTTAGCATGTGGAGAGACGTTCGTTCATCTAGCAGAAATGGAACGGGTTGTAGGAGAAACTTTTACTCTGGTTTCTCAGCATGTTTCCTAGTGCCGGTTTGAAGTTCCTGCAGTATTCTCTGTAAAACAGAGTTGGAGCTAGTACCACCCCATATAAATGTGTGGAGTGGATTTTGCAACTGAAAAGAAACTTTGTGTTCCCAACAAGCTAGGTGAAGGACGGCTTTCACACACACTTATCTCTCAGAAATGAGCATGTGGACAGACGTTCGTTCATCTAGCAGAAAGGGAACGGGTTGAAGGAATAACATTTACTCTGGTTTCTCAGTCTGTTTCCTAGTGCCGGTTTGAAGTTCCTGCTATTTTCACAGTAAAACCGAGTTGGAGCTTTTACCTCCCCATATATATGTAATGATTGGAGTTTGCAACTGAAAAGAAACTTTGTGTCCCCAAAAAGCTAGGTGAAGGACGGCTTTCAAACACACTTATCTCTCAGAACAGAGTATGTGGAGAGACGTTCCTTCATCTAGCACAAAGGGAACAGGTTGCAGGAGAAACTTTTACTCTGGTTTCTCAGTCTGTTTCCTAGGGCCGGTTTGAAGTTCCTGCAGTTTTCACTGTAAAACCGAGTTGGAGCTAGTACCTCCACATATATATATATGGAGTGGAGTTTGCAACTGAAAAGAAACTTTGTGTTCCCAACAAGCTAGTTGAAGGACGCCTTTCAAACACACTTATCTCTCAGAACTGAGCATGTGGACAGACGTTCGTTCTT
This sequence comes from Camelus dromedarius, assembly GCF_036321535.1. NCBI lineage: Eukaryota > Metazoa > Chordata > Mammalia > Artiodactyla > Camelidae > Camelus > Camelus dromedarius. Next base: position 4,528,071 of record NW_026989814.1, read on the forward strand.
TTAGCACAAATGGAACGGGTTGCAGTAGAAACTTTTACTCTGCTTTCTCATGCTGTTTCCTAGTGCAGGTTTGAAGTTCCTGCATTTTTCACTGTAAAACCGAGTTGCAGCTTGTACCTCCCCATATATATGTATGGAGTGGAGTTTGCAACTGAATAGAAACTTTGTGTTCCCATCAAGCTAGGTGAAGTTCGGCTTTCACACACACTTATCTCTCAGAACTGAGCATGTGGAGAGACTTCGTTCATCTAGCAGAAAGGGAACGGGTTGTAGGAGAAACTTTTACTCTGGTATCTCAGTCTGTTTCCTAGTGCCGGTATGAAGTTCCTGCAGTTTTCACTGTAAAACCGAGTTGGAGCTCGTACCTCCCCATATATATGTATGGAGTAGATTTTGCAACTGAAAAGAAACTTTGCATTCCCAACAAGGTTGGTTAAGGACGGCTTTCACACACACATACCTCTCAGGACTGAGCATGTGGAGAGACGTTCGTTCATCTAGCAGAAAGGGAACTGGTTGCAGGAGAAACTTTTACTCTGGTTTCTCAGTCTGTTTCCTATTGCCGGGTTGATGTACCTGCAGTTTTCACTTTAAAACCGAGTTGGAGCTAGTACATCCCCATATATATGTATGGAGTGGAGTTTGCAACTGAAAAGAACTTTGTGTTCCCAACAAGCTAGTTGAAGGTCGGCTTTCACACACACTTATCTCTCAGAACTCAGCATGTGGACAGACGTTCGTTCATCTAGCACAAAGGGAACGGGTTGTAGGGGAAACTTTTACTCTGCTTTCTCAGTCTGTTTCCTAGTGCCGGTTTGAAGTTCCTGCAGTTTTCACTGTAAAACCGTGTTGGAGCTAGTACCTCACCATATATATGTATGGAGTGGAGTTTGCAACTGAAAAGAAACTTTGTGTTCCCACAAGCTACGTGAAGGACGGCTTTCACACACACTTATCTCTCAGAACTGAGCATGTGGAGAGACGTTCGTTCATCTAGCACAAATGGAACGGGTTGCAGGAGAAACTTTTCTATGTTTTCTCAGTCTGTTTCCTAGTGCCGTTTTGAAGTTCCTTCAGTTTTAACTGTAAAACAGAGTTGGAGCTAGTACCTTCCCATAAATATGTATGGAGTGGAGTTTGCAACTGAAAAGAAACTTTGTGTTCCCAACAACTAGTTGAAGGACGGCTTTCACACACACTTATCTCTCAGAACTGAGCATGTGGAGAGACGTTCGTTCATGTAGCACAAAGGAACGGGTTGTAGGAGAAACTTTTACTTTTGTTTCTCAGTCTGTTTCCTAGTGCCGGTTTTAAGTTCCTGCAGTTTTCACTGTAAAAACGAGTTGGAGCTAGTACCTACCCATATATATGTATGGAGTGGAGATTACAACTGAAAACAACCTTTGTGTTCCCAACAACTAGGTGAAGGACGGCTTTCACACACACTTATCTCTCAGAACTGAGCATGTGGAGAGACGTTCGTTCATCTAGCAGAAAGGGAACTGGTTGCAGGAGAAACTTTTACTCTGGTTTCTCAGTCTGTTTCCTATTGCCGGGTTGATGTTCCTGCAGTTTTCACTGTAAAACCGAGTTGGAGCTAGTACATCCCCATATATATGTATGGAGTGGAGTTTGCAACTGAAAAGAAACTTTTTGTTCCCACAAGCTACGTGAAGGACGGCTTTCACACACACTTATCTCTCAGAACTGAGCATGTGGAGAGACGTTCGTTCATCTAGCACAAAGGGAACGGGTTGCAGGAGAAACTTTTACTCTCTTTTCTCAGTCTGTTTCCTAGTGCCGGTTTGAAGTTCCTTCAGTTTTAACTGTAAAACCGAGTTGGAGCTAGTACCTCCCCATATATATGTATGGAGTGGAGTTTGCAACTGAAAAGAAACTTTGTGTTCCCAACAAGCTAGGTGAAGGGCGGCTTTCACACACACTTATCTCTGAGAACTGAGCATGTGGAGAGACTTTCGTACATGTAGCACAAAGGAACGGGTTGTAGGAGAAACATTTACTTTTGTTTCTCAGTCTGTTTCCTAGTGCCGGTTTGAAGTTCCTGCAGTTTTCACTGTAAACCCGAGTTGGAGCTAGTACCTACCAATATATATGTATGGAGTGGAGTTTGCAACTGAAAAGAAAATTTGTGTTCCCAACAAGGTTGGTGAAGGACGGCTTTCACACACACTTATCTCTCAGAACTGAGCATGTGGAGAGACGTTCGTTCATCTAGCAGAAAGGGAACGGGTTGAAGGAGAAACTTTTACTCTGGTTTCTCAGCATGTTTCCTAGTGCCGGTTTGAAGTTCCTGCAGTTTTCACTGTAAAACCGAGTTGGAGCTCGTACCTCCCCATATATATTTATGGAGTAGATTTTGCAACTGAAAAGAAACTTTGCATTCCCAACAAGGTTGGTTAAGGACGGCTTTCACACACACATACCTCTCAGGACTGAGCATGTGGAGAGACGTTCGTTCATCTAGCAGAAAGGGAACTGGTTGCAGGAGAAACTTTTACTCTGGTTTCTCAGTCTGTTTCCTATTGCCGGGTTGATGTACCTGCAGTTTTCCCTGTAAAACCGAGTTGGAGCTAGTACATCCCCATATATATGTATGGAGTGGAGTTTGCAACTGAAAAGAACTTTGTGTTCCCAACAAGCTAGTTGAAGTTCGGCTTTCACACACACTTATCTCTCAGAACTCAGCATGTGGACAGACGTTCGTTCATCTAGCACAAAGGGAACGGGTTGCAGGGGAAACTTTTACTCTGCTTTCTCAGTCTGTTTCCTAGTGCCGGTTTGAAGTTCCTGCAGTTTTCACTGTAAAACCGAGTTGGAGCTAGTACCTCCCCATATATATGTATGGAGTGGAGTTTGCAACTGAAAAGAAACTTTGTGTTCCCAACAACTAGGTGAAGGACGGCTTTCACACACACTTATCTCTCAGAACTGAGCATGTGGAGAGACGTTCGTTCATCTAGCACAAAGGGAACGGGTTGTAGGTGGAAATTTTACTCTGGTTTCTCAGTCTGTCTCCTAGTGCAGGTTTGAAGTTCCTGCAGTTTTCACTGTAATTCCGATTTGGTGCTATTAACTCCCCATATATATGTATGGAGTGGAGTTTGCAACTGAAAAGAAAATTTGTGTTCCCAACAAGGTAGGTGAAGGACGGCTTTCACACACACGTATCTCTCAGAACTTAGCATGTGGAGAGACGTTCGTTCATCTAGCAGAAATGGAACGGGTTGTAGGAGAAACTTTTACTCTGGTTTCTCAGCATGTTTCCTAGTGCCGGTTTGAAGTTCCTGCAGTATTCTCTGTAAAACAGAGTTGGAGCTAGAACCACCCCATATAAATGTGTGGAGTGGATTTTGCAACTGAAAAGAAACTTTGTGTTCCCAACAAGCTAGGTGAAGGACGGCTTTCACACACACTTATCTCTCAGAAATGAGCATGTGGACAGACGTTCGTTCATCTAGCAGAAAGGGAACGGGTTGAAGGAATAACATTTACTCTGGTTTCTCAGTCTGTTTCCTAGTGCCGGTTTGAAGTTCCTGCTATTTTCACAGTAAAACCGAGTTGGACCTTTTACCTCCCCATATATATTTAATGATTGGAGTTTGCAACTGAAAAGAAACTTTGTGTTCCCAAAAAGCTAGGTGAAGGACGGCTTTCAAACACACTTATCTCTCAGAACAGAGTATGTGGAGAGACGTTCCTTCATCTAGCACAAAGGGAACAGGATGCAGGAGAAACTTTTACTCTGGTTTCTCAGTCTGTTTCCTAGGGCCGGTTTGAAGTTCCTGCAGTTTTCACTGTAAAACCGAGTTGGAGCTAGTACATCCACATATATATATATGGAGTGTAGTTTGCAACTGAAAAGAAAATTTGTGTTCCCAACAAGCTAGTTGAAGGACGCCTTTCAAACACACTTATCTCTCAGAACTGAGCATGTGGAGAGACGTTCGTTCATCTAGCAGAAAGGGAACTGGTTGCAGGAGAAACTTTTACTCTGGTTTCTCAGTCTGTTTCCTATTGCCGGGTTGATGTTCCTGCAGTTTTCACTGTAAAACCGAGTTGGAGCTAGTACATCCCCATATATATGTATGGAGTGGAGTTTGCAACTGAAAAGAAACTTTGTGTTCCCACAAGCTACGTGAAGGACGGCTTTCACACACACTTATCACTCAGAACTGAGCATGTGGAGAGACGTTCGTTCATCTAGCACAAAGGGAACGGGTTGCAGGAGAAACTTTTACTCTGTTTTCTCAGTCTGTTTCCTAGTGCCGGTTTGAAGTTCCTTCAGTTTTAACTGTAAAACCGAGTTGGAGCTAGTACCTCCCCATATATATGTATGGAGTGGAGTTTGCAACTGAAAAGAAACTTTGTGTTCCCAACAAGCTAGGTGAAGGACGGCTTTCACACACACTTATCTCTCAGAACTGAGCATGTGGAGAGACTTTCGTTCATGTAGCACAAAGGAACGGGTTGTAGGAGAAACTTTTACTTTTGTTTCTCAGTCTGTTTCCTAGTGCCGGTTTGAAGTTCCTGCAGTTTTCACTGTAAAACCGAGTTGGAGCTAGTACCTACCCATATATATGTATGGAGTGGAGATTGCAACTGAAAACAAACTTTGTGTTCCCAACAACTAGGTGAAGGACGGCTTTCACACACACTTATCTCTCAGAACTGAGCATGTGGAGAGACGTTCGTTCATCTAGCACAAAGGGAACGGGTTGTAGGAGGAAATTTTACTCTGGTTTCTCAGTCTGTCTCCTAGTGCAGGTTTGAAGTTCCTGCAGTTTTCAGTGTAATTCCGATTTGATGCTATTAACTCCTCATATATATGTATGGAGTGGAGTTTGCAACTGAAAAGAAAATTTGTGTTCCCAACAAGGTAGGTGAAGGACGGCTTTCACACACACTTATCTCTCAGAAATGAGCATGTGGAGAGACGTTCGTTCATCTAGCAGAAAGGGAACGGTTTGTAGGAGAAACTTTTACTCTGGTTTCTCAGCATGTTTCCTAGTGCCTGTTTGAAGTTCCTGCAGTTTTCTCTGTAAAACAGATTTGGAGCTAGTACCACCCCATATAAATGTTTGGAGTGGATTTTGAAACTGAAAAGAAACTTTGTGTTCCCAACAAGCTAGGTGAAGGACGGCTTTCACACACACTTATCTCTCAGAAATGAGCATGTGGACAGACGTTCGTTCATCTAACAGAAAGGGAACGGGATGAAGGAATAACGTTTACTCTGGTTTCTCAGTCTATTTCCAGCCGGTTTGAAGTTCCTGCTATTTTCACTGTAAAACCGATTTGGAGCTTGTACCTCCCCATATATATGTATTGATTGGAGTTTGCAACTGAAAAGAAACTTTGTGTTCCCAAAAAGCTAGGTGAAGGACGGCTTTCACACACACTTATCTCTCAGAACAGAGTATGTGGAGAGACGTTCCTTCATCTAGCACAAAGGGAACAGGTTGCAGGAGAAACTTTAACTCTGGTTTCTCAGTCTGTTTCCTAGGGCCGGTTTGAAGTTCCTGCAGTTTTCACTGTAAAACCGAGTTGGAGCTAGTACCTCCCCATATATATATATGGAGTGGAGTTTGCAACTGAAAAGAAACTTTGTGTTCCCAACAAGCTAGTTGAAGGACGCCTTTCAAACACACTTATTTCTCAGAACTGAGCATGTGGACAGACGTTCATTCTTTTAGCACAAATGGAACGGGTTGCAGTAGAAACTTTAACTCTGCTTTCTCATGCTGTTTCCTAGTGCAGGTTTGAAGTTCCTGCATTTTTCACTGTAAAACCGAGTTGCAGCTTGTACCTCCCCATATATATGTATGGAGTGGAGTTTGCAACTGAATAGAAACTTTGTGTTCCCATCAAGCTAGGTGAAGTTCGGCTTTCACACACACTTATCTCTCAGAACTGAGCATGTGGAGAGACTTCGTTCATCTAGCAGAAAGGGAACGGGTTGTAGGAGAAACTTTTACTCTGGTATCTCAGTCTGTTTCCTAGTGCCGGTATGAAGTTCCTGCAGTTTTCACTGTAAAACCGAGTTGGAGCTCGTACCTCCCCATATATATGTATGGAGTAGATTTTGCAACTGAAAAGAAACTTTGCGTTCCCAACAAGTTTGGTTAAGGACGGCTTTCACACACACATACCTCTCAGGACTGAGCATGTGGAGAGACGTTCGTTCATCTAGCAGAAAGGGAACTGGTTGCAGGAGAAACTTTTACTCTGGTTTCTCAGTCTGTTTCCTATTGCCGGGTTGATGTACCTGCAGTTTTCACTTTAAAACCGAGTTGGAGCTAGTACATCCCCATATATATGTATGGAGTGGAGTTTGCAACTGAAAAGAACTTTGTGTTCCCAACAAGCTAGTTGAAGGTCGGCTTTCACACACACTTATCTCTCAGAACTCAGCATGTGGACAGACGTTCGTTCATCTAGCACAAATGGAACGGGTTGCAGGGGAAACTTTTACTCTGCTTTCTCAGTCTGTTTCCTAGTGCCGGTTTGAAGTTCCTGCAGTTTTCACTGTAAAACCGAGTTGGAGCTAGTACCTCACCATATATATGTATGGAGTGGAGTTTGCAACTGAAAAGAAACTTTGTGTTCCCAACAAGCTAGGTGAAGGACGGCTTTCACACACACTTATCTCTCAGAACTGAGCATGTGGAGAGACTTTCGTACATGTAGCACAAAGGAACGGGTTGTAGGAGAAACATTTACTTTTGTTTCTCAGTCTGTTTCCTAGTGCCGGTTTGAAGTTCCTGCAGTTTTCACTGTAAACCCGAGTTGGAGCTAGTACCTACCAATATATATGTATGGAGAGGAGATTGCAACTGAAAACAAAGTTTGTGTTCCCAACAACTAGGTGAAGGACGGCTTTCACACACACTTATCTCTCAGAACTGAGCATGTGGAGAGATGTTCGTTCATCTAGCACAAAGGGAACGGGTTGTAGGAGGAAATTTTACTCTGGTTTCTCAGTCTGTCACCTAGTGCAGGTTTGAAGTTCCTGCAGTTTTCACTGTAATTCCGATTTGGTGCTATTAACTCCCCATATATATGTATGGAGTGGAGTTTGCAACTGAAAAGAAAATTTGTGTTCCCAACAAGGTAGGTGAAGGACGGCTTTCACACACACTTATCTCTCAGAACTGAGCATGTGGAGAGACGTTCGTTCATCTAGCAGAAAGGGAACGGGTTGAAGGAGAAACTTTTACTCTGGTTTCTCAGCATGTTTCCTAGTGCCGGTTTGAAGTTCCTGCAGTTTTCACTGTAAAACCGAGTTGGTGCTCGTACCTCCCCATATATATTTATGGAGTAGATTTTGCAACTGAAAAGAAACTTTGCATTCCCAACAAGGTTGGTTAAGGACGGCTTTCACACACACATACCCCTCAGGACTGAGCATGTGGAGAGACGTTCGTTCATCTAGCAGAAAGGGAACTGGTTGCAGGAGAAACTTTTACTCTGGTTTCTCAGTCTGTTTCCTATTGCCGGGTTGATGTACCTGCAGTTTTCCCTGTAAAACCGAGTTGGAGCTAGTACATCCCCATATATATGTATGGAGTGGAGTTTGCAACTGAAAAGAACTTTGTGTTCCCAACAAGCTAGTTGAAGTTCGGCTTTCACACACACTTATCTCTCAGAACTCAGCATGTGGACAGACGTTCGTTCATCTAGCACAAAGGGAACGGGTTGCAGGGGAAACTTTTACTCTGCTTTCTCAGTCTGTTTCCTAGTGCCGGTTTGAAGTTCCTGCAGTTTTCACTGTAAAACCGAGTTGGAGCTAGTACCTCACCATATATATATATGGAGTGGAGTTTGCAACTGAAAAGAAACTTTGTGTTCCCACAAGCTACGTGAAGGACGGCTTTCACACACACTTATCTCTCAGAACTGAGCATGTGGAGAGACGTTCGTTCATCTAGCACAAATGGAACGGTTTGCAGGAGAAACTTTTCTCTGTTTTCTCAGTCTTTTTCCTAGTGCCGGTTTGAAGTTCCTTCAGTTTTAACTGTAAAACCGAGTTGGAGCTAGTACCTCCCCATATATATGTATGGAGTGGAGTTTGCAACTGAAAAGAAACTTTGTGTTCCCAACAACTAGGTGAAGGACGGCTTTCACACACACTTATCTCTCAGAACTGAGCATGTGGAGAGACGTTCGTTCATCTAGCACAAAGGGAACGGGTTGTAGGTGGAAATTTTACTCTGGTTTCTCAGTCTGTCTCCTAGTGCAGGTTTGAAGTTCCTGCAGTTTTCACTGTAATTCCGATTTGGTGCTATTAACTCCCCATATATATGTATGGAGTGGAGTTTGCAACTGAAAAGAAAATTTGTGTTCCCAACAAGGTAGGTGAAGGACGGCTTTCACACACACTTATCTCTCAGAAATTAGCATGTGGAGAGACGTTCGTTCATCTAGCAGAAATGGAACGGGTTGTAGGAGAAACTTTTACTCTGGTTTCTCAGCATGTTTCCTAGTGCCGGTTTGAAGTTCCTGCAGTATTCTCTGTAAAACAGAGTTGGAGCTAGAACCACCCCATATAAATGTGTGGAGTGGATTTTGCAACTGAAAAGAAACTTTGTGTTCCCAACAAGCTAGGTGAAGGACGGCTTTCACACACACTTATCTCTCAGAAATGAGCATGTGGACAGACGTTCGTTCATCTAGCAGAAAGGGAACGGGTTGAAGGAATAACATTTACTCTGGTTTCTCAGTCTGTTTCCTAGTGCCGGTTTGAAGTTCCTGCTATTTTCACAGTAAAACCGAGTTGGAGCTTTTACCTCCCCATATATATTTAATGATTGGAGTTTGCAACTGAAAAGAAACTTTGTGTTCCCAAAAAGCTAGGTGAAGGACGGCTTTCAAACACACTTATCTCTCAGAACAGAGTATGTGGAGAGACGTTCCTTCATCTAGCACAAAGGGAACAGGTTGCAGGAGAAACTTTTACTCTGGTTTCTCAGTCTGTTTCCTAGGGCCGGTTTGAAGTTCCTGCAGTTTTCACTGTAAAACCGAGTTGGAGCTAGTACCTCCACATATATATATATGGAGTGTAGTTTGCAACTGAAAAGAAAATTTGTGTTCCCAACAAGCTAGTTGAAGGACGCCTTTCAAACACACTTATCTCTCAGAACTGAGCATGTGGAGAGACGTTCGTTCATCTAGCAGAAAGGGAACTGGTTGCAGGAGAAACTTTTACTCTGGTTTCTCAGTCTGTTTCCTATTGCCGGGTTGATGTTCCTGCAGTTTTCACTGTAAAACCGAGTTGGAGCTAGTACATCCCCATATATATGTATGGAGTGGAGTTTGCAACTGAAAAGAAACTTTGTGTTCCCACAAGCTACGTGAAGGACGGCTTTCACACACACTTATCACTCAGAACTGAGCATGTGGAGAGACGTTCGTTCATCTAGCACAAAGGGAACGGGTTGCAGGAGAAACTTTTACTCTGTTTTCTCAGTCTGTTTCCTAGTGCCGGTTTGAAGTTCCTTCAGTTTTAACTGTAAAACCGAGTTGGAGCTAGTACCTCCCCATATATATGTATGGAGTGGAGTTTGCAACTGAAAAGAAACTTTGTGTTCCCAACAAGCTAGGTGAAGGACGGCTTTCACACACACTTATCTCTCAGAACTGAGCATGTGGAGAGACTTTCGTTCATGTAGCACAAAGGAACGGGTTGTAGGAGAAACTTTTACTTTTGTTTCTCAGTCTGTTTCCTAGTGCCGGTTTGAAGTTCCTGCAGTTTTCACTGTAAAACCGAGTTGGAGCTAGTACCTACCCATATATATGTATGGAGTGGAGATTGCAACTGAAAACAAACTTTGTGTTCCCAACAACTAGGTGAAGGACGGCTTTCACACACACTTATCTCTCAGAACTGAGCATGTGGAGAGACGTTCGTTCATCTAGCACAAAGGGAACGGGTTGTAGGAGGAAATTTTACTCTGGTTTCTCAGTCTGTCTCCTAGTGCAGGTTTGAAGTTCCTGCAGTTTTCAGTGTAATTCCGATTTGATGCTATTAACTCCTCATATATATGTATGGAGTGGAGTTTGCAACTGAAAAGAAAATTTGTGTTCCCAACAAGGTAGGTGAAGGACGGCTTTCACACACACTTATCTCTCAGAACTGAGCATGTGGAGAGACGTTCGTTCATCTAGCAGAAAGGGAACGGTTTGTAGGAGAAACTTTTACTCTGGTTTCTCAGCATGTTTCCTAGTGCCTGTTTGAAGTTCCTGCAGTTTTCTCTGTAAAACAGATTTGGAGCTAGTACCACCCCATATAAATGTTTGGAGTGGATTTTGAAACTGAAAAGAAACTTTGTGTTCCCAACAAGCTAGGTGAAGGACGGCTTTCACACACACTTATCTCTCAGAAATGAGCATGTGGACAGACGTTCGTTCATCTAACAGAAAGGGAACGGGATGAAGGAATAACGTTTACTCTGGTTTCTCAGTCTATTTCCAGCCGGTTTGAAGTTCCTGCTATTTTCACTGTAAAACCGATTTGGAGCTTGTACCTCCCCATATATATGTATTGATTGGAGTTTGCAACTGAAAAGAAACTTTGTGTTCCCAAAAAGCTAGGTGAAGGACGGCTTTCACACACACTTATCTCTCAGAACAGAGTATGTGGAGAGACGTTCCTTCATCTAGCACAAAGGGAACAGGTTGCAGGAGAAACTTTAACTCTGGTTTCTCAGTCTGTTTCCTAGGGCCGGTTTGAAGTTCCTGCAGTTTTCACTGTAAAACCGAGTTGGAGCTAGTACCTCCCCATATATATATATGGAGTGGAGTTTGCAACTGAAAAGAAACTTTGTGTTCCCAACAAGCTAGTTGAAGGACGCCTTTCAAACACACTTATTTCTCAGAACTGAGCATGTGGACAGACGTTCATTCTTTTAGCACAAATGGAACGGGTTGCAGTAGAAACTTTTACTCTGCTTTCTCATGCTGTTTCCTAGTGCAGGTTTGAAGTTCCTGCATTTTTCACTGTAAAACCGAGTTGCAGCTAGTACCTCCCCATATATATGTATGGAGTGGAGTTTGCAACTGAATAGAAACTTTGTGTTCCCATCAAGCTAGGTGAAGTTCGGCTTTCACACACACTTATCTCTCAGAACTGAGCATGTGGAGAGACTTCGTTCATCTAGCAGAAAGGGAACGGGTTGTAGGAGAAACTTTTACTCTGGTATCTCAGTCTGTTTCCTAGTGCCGGTATGAAGTTCCTGCAGTTTTCACTGTAAAACCGAGTTGGAGCTCGTACCTCCCCATATATATGTATGGAGTAGATTTTGCAACTGAAAAGAAACTTTGCGTTCCCAACAAGTTTGGTTAAGGACGGCTTTCACACACACATACCTCTCAGGACTGAGCATGTGGAGAGACGTTCGTTCATCTAGCAGAAAGGGAACTGGTTGCAGGAGAAACTTTTACTCTGGTTTCTCAGTCTGTTTCCTATTGCCGGGTTGATGTACCTGCAGTTTTCACTTTAAAACCGAGTTGGAGCTAGTACATCCCCATATATATGTATGGAGTGGAGTTTGCAACTGAAAAGAACTTTGTGTTCCCAACAAGCTAGTTGAAGGTCGGCTTTCACACACACTTATCTCTCAGAACTCAGCATGTGGACAGACGTTCGTTCATCTAGCACAAATGGAACGGGTTGCAGGGGAAACTTTTACTCTGCTTTCTCAGTCTGTTTCCTAGTGCCGGTTTGAAGTTCCTGCAGTTTTCACTGTAAAACCGTGTTGGAGCTAGTACCTCACCATATATATGTATGGAGTGGAGTTTGCAACTGAAAAGAAACTTTGTGTTCCCACAAGCTACGTGAAGGACGGCTTTCACACACACTTATCTCTCAGAACTGAGCATGTGGAGAGACGTTCGTTCATCTAGCACAAATGGAACGGGTTGCAGGAGAAACTTTTCTCTGTTTTCTCAGTCTGTTTCCTAGTGCCGGTTTGAAGTTCCTTCAGTTTTAACTGTAAAACAGAGTTGGAGCTAGTACCTCCCCATATATATGTATGGAGTGGAGTTTGCAACAGAAAAGAAACTTTGTGTTCCCAACAAGCTAGTTGAAGGACGGCTTTCACACACACTTATCTCTCAGAACTGAGCATGTGGAGAGACGTTCGTTCATGTAGCACAAAGGAACGGGTTGTAGGAGAAACTTTTACTTTTGTTTCTCAGTCTGTTTCCTAGTGCCGGTTTGAAGTTCCTGCAGTTTTCACTGTAAAACCGAGTTGGAGCTAGTACCTACCCATATATATGTATGGAGTGGAGATTGCAACTGAAAACAAACTTTGTGTTCCCAACAACTAGGTGAAGGACGGCTTTCACACACACTTATCTCCCAGAACTGAGCATGTGGAGAGACGTTCGTTCATCTAGCACAAAGGGAACGGGTTGTAGGAGGAAATTTTACTCTGGTTTCTCAGTCTGTCTCCTAGTGCAGGTTTGAAGTTCCTGCAGTTTTCACTGTAATTCCGAATTGGTGCTATTAACTCCCCATATATATGTATGGAGTGGAGTTTGCAACTGAAAAGAAAATTTGTGTTCCCAACAAGGTAGGTGAAGGACGGCTTTCACACACACTTATCTCTCAGAACTGAGCATGTGGAGAGACGTTCGTTCATCTAGCAGAAATGGAACGGTTTGTAGGAGAAACTTTTACTCTGGTTTCTCAGCATGTTTCCTAGTGCCGGTTTGAAGTTCCTGCAGTTTTCTCTGTAAAACAGAGTTGGAGCTAGTACCACCCCATATAAATGTGTGGAGTGGATTTTGCAACTGAAAAGAAACTTTGTGTTCCCAACAAGCTAGGTGAAGGACGGCATTCACACACACTTATCTCTCAGAAATGAGCATGTGGACAGACGTTCGTTCAGCTTGCAGAAAGGGAACGGGTTGAAGGAATAACTTTTACTCTGATTTCTCAGTCTGTTTCCTAGTGCCGGTTTGAAGTTCCTGCTATTTTCACAGTAAAACCGAGTTGGAGCTTGTACCTCCCCATATATATGTATTGATTGGAGTTTGCAACTGAAAAGAAACTTTGTGTTCCCAAAAAGCTAGGTGAAGGACGGCTTTCAAACACACATATCTCTCAGAAGAGAGTATGTGGAGAGACGTTCCTTCATCTAGCACAAAGTGAACAGGTTGCAGGAGAAACTTTTACTCTGGTTTCTCAGTCTGTTTCCTAGGGCCGGTTTGAATTTCCTGCAGTTTTCACTGTAAAACCGAGTTGGAGCTAGTAGCTCCCCATATATATATATGGAGTGGAGTTTGCAACTGAAAAGAAAATTTGTGTTCCCAACAAGCTAGTTGAAAGACGCCTTTCAAACACACATATCTCTCAAAACTGAGCATGTGGAGAGACGTTCGTTCATCTAGCAGAAAGGGAACTGGTTGCAGGAGAAACTTTTACTCTGGTTTCTCAGTCTGTTTCCTATTGCCGGGTTGATGTTCCTGCAGTTTTCACTGTAAAACCGAGTTGGAGCTAGTACATCCCCATATATATGTATGGAGTGGAGTTTGCAACTGAAAAGAAACTTTGTGTTCCCACAAGCTACGTGAAGGACGGCTTTCACACACACTTATCTCTCAGAACTGAGCATGTGGAGAGACGTTCGTTCATCTAGCACAAAGGGAACGGGTTGCAGGAGAAACTTTTACTCTGTTTTCTCAGTCTGTTTCCTAGTGCCGGTTTGAAGTTCCTTCAGTTTTAACTGTAAAACCGAGTTGGAGCTAGTACCTCCCCATATATATGTATGGAGTGGAGTTTGCAACTGAAAAGAAACTTTGTGTTCCCAACAAGCTAGGTGAAGGACGGCTTTCACACACACTTATCTCTCAGAACTGAGCATGTGGAGAGACTTTCGTTCATGTAGCACAAAGGAACGGGTTGTAGGAGAAACATTTACTTTTGTTTCTCAGTCTGTTTCCTAGTGCCGGTTTGAAGTTCCTGCAGTTTTCACTGTAAAACCGAGTTGGAGCTAGTACCTAGCAATATATATGTATGGAGTGGAGATTGCAACTGAAAACAAAGTTTGTGTTCCCAACAACTAGGTGAAGGACGGCTTTCACACACACTTATCTCTCAGAACTGAGCATGTGGAGAGACGTTCGTTCATCTAGCACAAAGGGAACGGGTTGTAGGAGGAAATTTTAATCTGGTTTCTCAGTCTGTCTCCTAGTGCAGGTTTGAAGTTCCTGCAGTTTTCACTGTAATTCCGATTTGGTGCTATTAACTCCCCATATATATGTATGGAGTGGAGTTTGCAACTGAAAAGAAAATTTGTGTTCCCAACAAGGTACGTGAAGGACGGCTTTCACACACACATATCTCTCAGAACTGAGCATGTGGAGAGACGTTCGTTCATCTAGCAGAAAGAGAACGGGTTGTAGGAGAAACTTTTACTCTGGTTTCTCAGCATGTTTCCTAGTGCCGGTTTGAAGTTCCTGCAGTTTTCACTGTAAAACCGAGTTGGAGCTCGTACCTCCCCATATATATTTATGGAGTAGATTTTGCAACTGAAAAGAAACTTTGCATTCCCAACAAGGTTGGTTAAGGACGGCTTTCACACACACATACCTCTCAGGACTGAGCATGTGGAGAGACGTTCGTTCATCTAGCAGAAAGGGAACTGGTTGCAGGAGAAACTTTTACTCTGGTTTCTCAGTCTGTTTCCTATTGCCGGGTTGATGTACCTGCAGTTTTCACTGTAAAACCGAGTTGGAGCTAGTACATCCCCATATATATGTATGGAGTGGAGTTTGCAACTGAAAAGAACTTTGTGTTCCCAACAAGCTAGTTGAAGTTCGGCTTTCACACACACTTATCTCTCAGAACTCAGCATGTGGACAGACGTTCGTTCATCTAGCACAAAGGGAACGGGTTGCAGGGGAAACTTTTACTCTGCTTTCTCAGTCTGTTTCCTAGTGCCGGTTTGAAGTTCCTGCAGTTTTCACTGTAAAACCGAGTTGGAGCTTGTACCTCACCATATATATGTATGGAGTGGAGTTTGCAACTGAAAAGAATCTTTGTGTTCCCACAAGCTACGTGAAGGACGGCTTTCACACACACTTATCTCTCAGAACTGAGCATGTGGAGAGACGTTCGTTCATCTAGCACAAATGGAACGGTTTGCAGGAGAAACTTTTCTCTGTTTTCTCAGTCTTTTTCCTAGTGCCGGTTTGAAGTTCCTTCAGTTTTAACTGTAAAACCGAGTTGGAGCTAGTACATCCCCATATATATGTATTGAGTGGAGTTTGCAACTGAAAAGAAACTTTGTGTTCCCAAAAGCTAGGTGAAGGACGGCTTTCACACACACTTATCTCTCAGAACTGAGCATGTGGAGAGACGTTCGTTCATGTAGCACAAAGGAACGGGTTGTAGGAGAAACTTTTACTTTTGTTTCTCAGACTGTTTCCTAGTGCCGGTTTGAAGTTCCTGCAGTTTTCACTGTAAAACCGAGTTGGAGCTAGTACCTACCCATATATATGTATGGAGTGGAGATTGCAACTAAAAACAAACTTTGTGTTCCCAACAACTAGGTGAAGGACGGCTTTCACACACACTTATCTCTCAGAACTGAGCATGTGGAGAGACGTTCGTTCATCTAGCACAAAGGGAACGGGTTGTAGGCGGAAATTTTACTCTGGTTTCTCAGTCTGTCTCCTAGTGCAGGTTTGAAGTTCCTGCAGTTTTCACTGTAATTCCGATTTGGTGCTATTAACTCCCCATATATATGTATGGAGTGGAGTTTGCAACTGAAAAGAAAATTTGTGTTCCCAACAAGGTAGGTGAAGGACGGCTTTCACACACACTTATCACTCAGAACTGAGCATGTGGAGAGACGTTCGTTCATCTAGCAGAAATGGAACGGGTTGTAGGAGAAACTTTTACTCTGGTTTCTCAGCATGTTTCCTAGTGCCGGTTTGAAGTTCCTGCAGTTTTCTCTGTAAAACAGAGTTGGAGCTAGTACCACCCCATATAAATGTGTGGAGTGGATTTTGCAACTGAAAAGAAACTTTGTGTTCCCAACAAGCTAGGTGAAGGACGGCTTTCACACACAATTATCTCTCAGAAATGAGCATGTGGACAGACGTTCGTTCATCTAGCAGAAAGGGAACGGGTTGAAGGAATAACTTTTACTCTGGTTTCTCAGTCTGTTTCCTAGGGCCGGTTTGAAGTTCCTGCAGTTTTCACTGTAAAACCGAGTTGCAGCTAGTACCTCCCCATATATATATATGGAGTGGAGTTTGCAACTGAAAAGAAACTTTGTGTTCCCAACAAGCTAGTTGAAGGACGCCTTTCAAACACACTTATCTCTCAGAACTGAGCATGTGGAGAGACGTTCGTTCATCTAGCAGAAAGGGAACTGGTTGCAGGAGAAACTTTTACTCTGGTTTCTCAGTCTGTTTCCTATTGCCGGGTTGATGTTCCTGCAGTTTTCACTGTAAAACCGAGTTGGAGCTAGTACATCCCCATATATATGTATGGAGTGGAGTTTGCAACTGAAAAGAAACTTTGTGTTCCCACAAGCTACGTGAAGGACGGCTTTCACACACACTTATCTCTCAGAACTGAGCATGTGGAGAGACGTTCGTTCATCTAGCACAAAGGGAACGGGTTGCAGGAGAAACTTTTACTCTGTTTTCTCAGTCTGTTTCCTAGTGCCGGTTTGAAGTTCCTTCAGTTTTAACTGTAAAAGCGAGTTGGAGCTAGTACCTCCCCATATATATGTATGGAGTAGGGTTTGCAACTGAAAAGAAACTTTGTGTTCCCAACAAGCTAGGTGAAGGACGGCTTTCACACACACTTATCTCTCAGAACTGAGCATGTGGAGAGACTTTCGTTCATGTAGCACAAAGGAACGGGTTGTAGGGGAAACTTTTACTTTTGTTTCTCAGTCTGTTTCCTAGTGCCGGTTTGAAGTTCCTGCAGTTTTCACTGTAAAACCGAGTTGGAGCTAGTACCTACCCATATATATGTATGGAGTGGAGATTTCAACTGAAAACAAACTTTGTGTTCCCAACAACTAGGTGAAGGACGGCTTTCACACACACTTATCTCTCAGAACTGAGCATGTGGAGAGACGTTCGTTCATCTAGCACAAAGGGAACGGGTTGTAGGAGGAAATTTTACTCTGGTTTCTCAGTCTGTCTCCTAGTGCAGGTTTGAAGTTCCTGCAGTTTTCACTGTAATTCCGATTTGGTGCTATTAACTCCCCATATATATGTATGGAGTGGAGTTTGCAACTGAAAATAAAATTTATGTTCCCAACAAGGTAGGTGAAGGAAGGCTTTCACACACACTTATCTCTCAGAACTGAGCATGTGGAGAGACGTTCGTTCATCTAGCAGAAAGGGAACGGGTTGTAGGAGAAACTTTTACTCTGGTTTCTCAGCATGTTTCCTAGTGCCGGTTTGAAGTTCCTGCAGTTTTCACTGTAAAACCGAGTTGGAGCTCGTACCTCCCCATATATATGTATGGAGTAGATTTTGCAACTGAAAAGAAACTTTGCGTTCCCAACAAGGTTGGTTAAGGACGGCTTTCACACACACATACCTCTCAGGACTGAGCATGTGGAGAGACGTTCGTTCATCTAGCAGAAAGGGAACTGGTTGCAGGAGAAACTTTTACTCTGGTTTCTCAGTCTGTTTCCTATTGCCGGGTTGATGTACCTGCAGTTTTCACTGTAAAACCGAGTTGGAGCTAGTACATCCCCATATATATGTATGGAGTGGAGTTTGCAACTGAAAAGAACTTTGTGTTCCCAACAAGCTAGTTGAAGGTCGGCTTTCACACACACTTATCTCTCAGAACTCAGCATGTGGACAGACGTTCGTTCATCTAGCACAAAGGGAACGGGTTGCAGGGGAAACTTTTACTCTGCTTTCTCAGTCTGTTTCCTAGTGCCGGTTTGAAGTTCCTGCAGTTTTCACTGTAAAACCGAGTTGGAGCTAGTACCTCACCATATATATGTATGGAGTAGAGTTTGCGAATGAAAAGAAACTTTGTGTTCCCAACAAGCTAGGTGAAGGACGGCTTTCACACACACTTATCTCTCAGAACTGAGCATGTGGAGAGACGTTCGTTCATCTAGCACAAATGGAACGGGTTGCAGGAGAAACTTTTCTCTGTTTTCTCAGTCTGTTTCCTAGTGCCGGTTTGAAGTTCCTTCAGTTTTAACTGTAAAACCGAGTTGGAGCTAGTACCTCCCCATATATATGTATGGAGTGGAGTTTGCAACTGAAAAGAAACTTTGTGTTCCCAACAAGCTAGGTGAAGGACGGCTATCACACACACTTATCTCTCAGAACTGAGCATGTGGAGAGACGTTCGTTCATGTAGCACAAAGGAACGGGTTGTAGGAGAAACTTTTACTTTTGTTTCTCAGTCTGTTTCCTAGTGCCGGTTTGAAGTTCCTGCAGTTTTCACTGTAAAACCGAGTTGGAGCTAGTACCTACCCATATATATGTATGGAGTGGAGATTGCAACTGAAAACAAACTTTGTGTTCCCAACATCTAGGTGAAGGACGGCTTTCACACACACTTATTTCTCAGAACTCTGCATGTGGAGAGACGTTCGTTCATCTAGCACAAAGGGAACGGTTTTCATGAGAAACTTTTACTCTGCTTTCTCAGTCTGTTTCCTAGTGCCGGTTTGAAGTTCCTGCAGTTTCCACTGTAACAAAGATTTGGAGCTAGTACCTCCCCATATATATTTTTGGAGTGGGGTTTTCAACTGAAAAGAAACTTTGGGTTCCCAACAAGCTAGTTCAAGGACGGCTTTCACACACACTTATCTCTCAGAACTGAGAATGTGGATAGACGTTCGTTCATCTAGCAGAAAGGGAACGGGTTGTAGTAGAAACTTTTATTCTGGTTTCTCAGTCTGTTTCCTAGTGCATGTTTGAAGTTCCTGCATTTTTCACTGTAAAACCGAGTTGCAGCTAGTACCTCCCCATATATATGTATGGAGTGGAGTTTGCACAGAATAGAAACTTTGTGTTCCCAACAAGCTAGGTGAAGTTCGGCTTTCACACACACTTATCTCTCAGAACTGAGCATGTGGACAGACGTTCGTTCATCTAGCAGAAAGAGAAAGGGTTGTAGGGGAAACTTTTACTCTGGTATCTCAGTCTGTTTCCTAGTGCCGGTATGAAGTTCCTGCAGTTTTCACTGTAAAACAGAGTTGGAGCTCGTACCTCCCCATATATATGTATGGAGAAGATCTTGCAACTGAAAAGAAACTTTGTGTTCCCAACATGGTTGGTTAAGGACGGCTTTCACACACACATACCTCTCAGGACTGAGCATGTGGAGAGACGTTCGTTCATATAGCAGAAAGGGAACGGGTTGCCGGGGAAACTTTACTCTGCTTTCTCAGTCTGTTTCCTAGTGCCGGTTTGAAGTTCCTGCAGTTTTCACTGTAAAACCGAGTTGGAGCTAGTACCTCCCCATATATATGTATGGAGTGGAGTTTGCAACTGAAAAGAAACTTTGTGTTCCCAACAAGCTACGTGAAGGACGGCTTTCACACACACTTATCTCTCAGAACTGAGCATGTGGAGAGACGTTCGTTCATCTAGCACCAAGGGAACGGGTTGCAGGAGAAACTTTTAGTCTGATTTCTCAGTCTGTTTCCTAGTGCAGGTTTGAAGTTCCTGCAGTTTTCACTGTAAAACCGAGTTGGAGCTATTACCTCCCCATATATATGTATGGAGTGGAGTTTGCAACTGAAAAGAAACTTTGTGTTCCCAACAAGCTAGTTGAAGGACGGCTTTCACACACACTTATCTCTCAGAACTGAACATGTGGAGAGACGTTCGTTCATCTAGCACAAAAGGAACGGGTTGCAGGAGAAACTTTTACTCTGGGTTCTCAGTCTTTTTCCTAGTGCCGGTTTGATGTTCCTGCAGTTTTCACAGTAAAACCGAGTTGGAGCTAGTACCTCCCCATATATATTTATGGATTGGAGTTTGCAACTGAAAAGAAACTTTGTGTTCCCAACAAGCTAGTTGAAGGACGGCTTCACACACACTTATCTCTCAGAACTGAACATATGGAGAGACGTTCGTTCATCTAGCACAAAGTGAACGGGTTGCAGGAGAAACTTTTACTCTGTTTCTCAGTCTGTTTCCTAGTGCCGGTTTGAAGTTCCTTCAGTTTTAACTGTAAAACCGTGTTGGAGCTAGTACCTCCCCATATATATGTATGGAGTGGAGTTTGCAACTGAAAAGAAACTTTGTGTTCCCAACAAGCTAGGTGAAGGACGGCTTTCACACACACTTATCTCTCAGAACTGAGCATGTGGAGAGACATTCGTTAATGTAGCACAAAGAACGGGTTGTAGGAGAAACTTTTACTTTTGTTTCTCAGTATGTTTCCTAGTGCCGGTTTGAAGTTCCTGCAGTTTTCACTGTAAAACCGAGTTGGAGGTAGTACCACCCCATATATATGTATGGAGTGGAGTTTGCAACTGAAAAGAAACTTTGTGTTCCCATCAAGCTAGGTGAAGGACGGCTTTCACACACACTTATCTCTCAGAACTTAGCATGTGGAGAGACGTTCGTTCATCAAGCACAAAGGGAACAGGGAGTAGGAGGAACTTTTACTCTGGTTTCTCAGTCTGTTTCCTAGTGCAGGTTTGAATTTCCTGCAGTTTTCACTGTAAATCAGAGTTCGAGCTACTACTTCCCCATATATATGTATGGAGTGGAGTTTGTAAATGAAAAGAAACTTTGTGTTACCATCAAGGTAGGTGAAGGACGGCTTTCACACACACTTATCTCTCAAGACTGAGCATGTGGAGAGACGTTCGTTCATCTAGCAGAAAGGGAACGGGTTGTAGGAGAAATTTTTACTCTGGTTTCTCAGTCTGTGTCCTAGTGCCGGTTTGAAGTTCCTGCAGTTTTCTCTGTAAATCGGAGTTGGAGCTAGTACCTCCCCATAATTATGTATGGAGTGGGGTTTGCAACTGAAAAGAATCTTTATTTTCCCAACAAGCTAGGTGAATGACGGCTTTCACACACACTTATCTCTCAGAAATGAGCATGTGGAGAGACGTTCGTTCATCTAGCAGAAAGGGAACGGGTTGTAGTAGAAAGTTTTACTTGGTTTTCTCAGTCTGTTTCCTAGTGCCGGTTTGAAGTTCCTGCAGTTTTCACTGTAAAACCGAGTTATAGCTAGTACCCCCCCATATGTATGTATGGAGTGGAATTTGCAACTGAAAAGAAACTTTGTGTTCCCAACAAGCTAGGTGAATGTCGGGTTTCACACACACTTATCTCTCAGAACTGAGCATGTGGAGAGACTTTCGTTCATCTAGCAGAAAGGGATCAGGTTGTAGGAGAAACTTTTACTCTGGTATCTCACTCTGTTTCTTAGTGCAGGTTTGTAGTTCCTACATTTTTCACTGTAAAACCGATTTGGAGCTTGTACATCTCCATATATATGTATGGAGTGGAGTTTGCAACTGAAAAGAAACTTTGTGTTCCCAACAAGCTAGGTGAAGGCCGGCATTCACACACACTTATCTCTCAGAACTGATTATGTGGAGAGACGTTCCTTCATCTAGCACAAAGGGAACAGGTTGCAGGAGAAACTTTTACTCTGGTTTCTCAGTCTGTTTCCTAGGGCCGGTTTGAATTTCCTGCAGTTTTCACTGTAAAACCGAGTTGGAGCTAGTACCACCCCTTATATATATATGGAGTGGAGATTGCAACTGAAAAGAAACTTTGTGTTCCCAACAAGCTAGTTGAAGGACGCCTTTCAAACACACTTATCCCTCAGAACTGAGCATGTGGAGAGACGTTCGTTCATCTAGCACAAATGGAACGGGTTGCAGTAGAAACTTTTTCTCTGCTTTCTCATGCTGTTTCCTAGTGCCGGTTTGAAGTTCCTGCAGTTTTCTCTGTAAAACAGAGTTGGAGCTAGTACCTCCCCGTATTTATGTATGGAGTGGAGTTTACAACTGAAAAGAATCTTTGTGTTCCCAACAAGCTAGTTGAAGGACGGCTTTCACACACAATTTTCTCTCAGAAATGAGCATGTGGAGAGACGTTCGTTCATCTAGCAGAAAGGGAACGTGTTGTAGTAGAAACTTTTACTTGGTTTTCTCAGTCTGTTTCCTAGTGCCGGTTTGAAGTTCCTGCAGTTTTCACTGTAAAACCGAGTTATAGCTAGTACCTCCCCATATATATGTATGGAGTGGAATTTGCAACTGAAAAGATACTTTGTGTTCCCAACAAGCTAGGTGAAGGTCGGGTTTCACACACACTTATCTCTCAGAACTGAGCATGTGTAGAGACATTCGTTCATCTAGCACAAAGGGAACGGTTTGCAGGAGAAACTTTTATCTGATTTCTCAGTCTGTTTCCTAGTACCGGTTTGAAGTTCCTGCAGTTTTCACTGTAAAACCGAGTTGGAGATATAACCTCCCCATATATATGTATGGAGTGGAGTTTGCAACTGAAAAGAAACTTTGTGTTCCCAACAAGCTAGTTGAAGGACGGCTATCACACACACTTTTCTCTCAGAACTGAACATGTGGAGAGACGTTCGTTCATCTAGCAAAAAAGAACGGGTTGCAGGAGAAACTTTTACTCTGGGTTCTCAGTCTTTTTCCTAGTGCTGGTTTGATGTTCCTGCAGTTTTCACTGTAAAACCGTGTTGGGGCTAGTACCTCTCCATATTTATTTATGGATTGGAGTTTGCAACTGAAAAGAAACTTTGTGTTCCCAACAAGCTAGGTGAAGGACGGCTTTCACACACACTTTTCTCTCAGAACTGAGCATGTGGAGAGACGTTCGTTCATCTAGCACAAAGGAACGGGTTGCAGGATAAACATTTACTCTGGTTTCTCAGTCTGTTTCCTAGTGCCGGTATTAAGTTTCTGCAGTTTTCACTGTAAAACCGAGTTGGGGCTAGTACCTCCCCATATATATGTATGGAGTGGAGTTTGCAACTGAAAAGAATCTTTGTGTTCCCAACAAGCTAGGTGAAGGACGGCTTTCACACACACTTATCACTCAAAACTGAGCATGTGGACAGACGTTCGTTCATCTAGCAAAAAGGAAATGGTTTGTAGGAGAAACTTTTACTCTGGTTTCTCAGTCTGTTTCCTACGGCCGGTTTGAAGTTCCTGCAGTTTTCACTGTAAAACCGAGTTGGGGCTAGTACCTCCCAATATATATATATGGAGTGGTGTTTGCAACTGAAAAGAAACTTTGTGTTCCCAACAAACTACTTGAAGGACGCCTTTCAAACCCACTTATCTCTCAGAACTGAGCATGTGGAGAGACGTTCTTTCATCTAGCACAAATGGAACAGGATGCAGTAGAAACATTTAATCTGCTTTCTCATGCTGTTTCCTAGTGCCGGTTTGAATTTACTGCAGTTTTCTCTGTAAAATGGTGTTGGAGGTAGTACCTCCCCATATTTATGTATGGAGTGGAGTTTGCAACTGAAAAGAATCTTTGTGTTCCCAACAAGCTAGTTGAAGGACGGCTTTCAAACACACTTATCTCTCAGAAATGAGCATGTGGAGAGACGTTCGTTCATCTAGCAAAAAGGGAAGGGGTTGTGGTAGAAACTTTTACTTGGTTTTCTCAGTCTGTTTCCTAGTGCCGGTTTGAATTTCCTGCAGTTTTCACTGTAAAACCGAGTTATAGCTTGTACCTCCCCATATATATGTATGGAGTGGAATTAGCAAATTAAAAGATACTTTGTGTTCCCAACAAGCTAGGTGAAGTTCGGTTTTCACACACACTTATCTCTCAGAACTGAGCATGTGGAGAGACTTTCGTTCATCTAGCAGAAAGGGATCAGGTTGTAGGAGAAACTTTTACTCTGCTGTCTCATTCTGTTTCCTAGTGCCGGTTTGAAGTTCCTGCATTTTTCACTGTAAAACCGATTTGGAGCTAGTACCTCCCCATATATATGTATGGAGTGGAGTTTGCAACTGAAAAGAAACTTTGTGTTCCGAACAAGGCAGGTGAAGGACGGCTTTCACACACAGTTATCTCTCAGGACTGAGCATGTGGAGAGACATTCCGTCATCTAGCAAAAAGGGAACGTGTTGTAGGAGAAACTTTTACTCTGGATTCTCAGTCTGTTTCCTAGTGCAGGTTTGAAGTTCCTGCAGTTTTCACTGTAAAACCGAGTTGGAGCTAGTACTTCCCCATATATATGTATGGAGTAGAGTTGGCAACTGAAAAGAAACTTTGTGTTCTCAACAAGCTAGGTGAAGGACGGCTTTCACACACACTTAACTCTCAGAAATGAGCATGTGGAGAGACTTTCGTTCATCTAGCACAAAGGGAACGGTTTGCAGGAGAAACATTTGCTCTGCTTTCTCAGTCTATTTCCTAGTGCCGTTTTGATGTTCCTGCAGTTTTCACTGTAAAACCGAGTTGGAGCCAATAACTCCCCATATATATGAATGGATTGGAGTTTGCAACTGAAAAGAAACTTTCTGTTCCCAACAAGCTAGGTTAAGGACGGCTTTCACACACACTTATCTCTCAGAACTGAGCATGTGGAGAGATGTTCGTTCATCTAGCACAAAGGGAACGGGTTGCAGGAGGAACTTTTACTCTGGTTTCTCAGACTGTTTCCTACTGCCGGTTTGAATTTCCTGCAGTTTTCACTGTAAAACCGAGTTGGTGCTCGTACCAACCCATATATATGTATGGAGTGGAGATTGCAACTGAAAACAAACTTTGTGTTCCCAACAAGCTAGGTGAAGGACGGCTTTCACACACCTTTTTCTCAGAACTGTGCATGTGGAGAGACGTTCGTTCATCTAGCACAAAGGGAACGGGATGCAGGAGAAACTTTACTCTGCTTTCTCAGTCTGTTTCCTAGTGCCGGTTTGAAGTTCCTGCAGTTTCCACTGTAACATGCAGTTGGAGCTAGTACCTCCCCATATATATGTTTGGAGTGGGGTTTGCAACTGAAAAGAAACTTTGGGTTCCCAACAAGCTAGTTCAAGGACGGCTTTCAGACACACTTATCTCACAGAACTTAGCATGTGGAGAGACTTTCGTACATCTAGCAGAAAGGGAACGGGTTGTAGTAGAAACTTTTATTCTGGTTTCTCAGTCTGTTTCCTAGTGCAGTTTTGAAGTTCCTGCAATTTTCACTGTAAACCCGAGTTGCAGCTAGTATCTCCCCATATATATGTATGGAGTGGAGTTTGCAACTGAATAGAAACTTTGTGTTCCCAACAAGCTAGGTGAAGTTCGGCTTTCACACACACTTATCTCTCGGAACTGAGCATGTGGAGAGACTTCGTTCATCTAGCAGAAAGGGTACGGGTTGTAGGAGAAACTTTTACTTGGTTTCTCAGTCTGTTTCCTAGTGCCGTTTGGAAGTTCCTGCAGTTTTCACTGTAAAACCGAGTTATAGCTAGTACCTCCCCATATATATGTATGGAGTGGAATTTGCAACTGAAAAGAAACTTTGTGTTCCCAACAAGCTAGGTGAAGTTCAGGTTTCACACACAATTATCTCTCAGAAATGAGCATGTGGAGAGACTTTCGTTCATCTAGCAGAAAGGGATCAGGTTGTAGGAGAAACTTTTACTCTGGTTTCTCACTCTTTTTCCTAGTGCCGGTTTGAAGTTCCTGCATTTTTCACTGTAAAACCGATTTGGAGCTAGTACCTCCCCATATATATGTATGGAGTGGAGTTTGCAACTGAAAAGAAACTTTGTGTTCCGAACAAGGTAGGTGAAGGACGGCTTTCACACACAGTTATCTCTCAGGACTGAGCATGTGGAGAGACATTCGTTCATCTAGCAGAAAGGGAACTGGATGTAGGAGAAACTTTTACTCTGGATTCTCAGTCTGTTTCCTATTTCCGGGTTGAAATTCCTGCAGTTTTCACTATAAAACCGAGTTGGAGCTTGTACCTCCCCATATATATTTATGGAGTGGAGTTTGCAACTGAAAAGAAACTTTGTGTTCCCAACAATCTAGGTGAAGGACGGCTTTCACACACACTTATCTTTCAGAACTGAGCATGTGGAGGGACGTTACTTCATCTAGCACAAAGGGAACGTGTTGTAGGAGAAACTTTTACTCTGGATTCTCAGTCTGTTTCCTAGTGCCGGTTTGAAGTTCCTACAGTTTCCACTGTAACATGGAGTTGGAGTTAGTACCTCCCCATATATATGTTTGGAGTGGGGTTTGCAACTGAAAAGAAACTTTGGGTTCCCAACAAGCTAGTTCAAGGACGGCTTTCACACACACTTAACTCTCAGAACTGAGCATGTGGAGAGACTTTCGTTCATCTAGCACAAAGGGAACGGTTTGCAGGAGAAACATTTGCTCTGTTTCTCAGTATATTTCCTAGTGCCGTTTTGAAGTTCCTGCAGTTTTCACTGTAAAACCGAGTTGGAGCCAATAACTCCCCATATATATGAATGGATTGGAGTTTGCAACTGAAAAGAAACTTTGTGTTCCCAACAAGCTAGGTTAAGGACGGCTTTCACACACACTTATCTCTCAGAACTGAGCATGTGGAGAGACGTTCGTTCATCTAGCACAAAGGGAACGGGTTGCAGGAGGAACTTTTACTCTGATTTCTCAGACTGTTTCCTACTGCCGGTTTGAATTTCCTGCAGTTTTCACTGTAAAACCGAGTTGGTGCTAGTACCAACCCATATATATGTATGGAGTGGAGATTGCAACTGAAAACAGACTTTGTGTTCCCAACAAGCTAGGTGAAGGACGGCTTTCACACACTTATTTCTCAGAACTGTGCATGTGGAGAGACGTTCGTTCATCTAGCACAAAGGGAACGAGATGCAGGAGAAACTTTACTCTGCTTTCTCAGTCTGTTTCCTAGTGCCGGTTTGAAGTTCCTGCAGTTTCCACTGTAACATGCAGTTGGAGCTAGTACCTCCCCATATATATGTTTGGAGTGGGGTTTGCAACTGAAAAGAAACTTTGGGTTCCCAACAAGCTAGTTCAAGGACGGCTTTCAGACACACTTATCTCACAGAACTGAGCATGTGGAGAGACTTTCGTACATCTAGCAGAAAGGGAACGGGTTGTAGTAGAAACTTTTATTCTGGTTTCTCAGTCTGTTTCCTAGTGCAGTTTTGAAGTTCCTGCAATTTTCACTGTAAACCCGAGTTGCAGCTAGTACCTCCCCATATATATGTATGGAGTGGAGTTTGCAACTGAATAGAAACTTTGTGTTCCCAACAAGCTAGGTGAAGTTCCGCTTTCACACACACTTATCTCTCAGAACTGAGCATGTGGAGAGACTTCGTTCATCTAGCAGAAAGGGTACGGGTTGTAGGAGAAACTTTTACTTGGTTTCTCAGTCTGTTTCCTAGTGCCGTTTGGAAGTTCCTGCAGTTTTCACTGTAAAACCGAGTTATAGCTAGTACCTCCCCATATATATGTATGGAGTGGAATTTGCAACTGAAAAGAAACTTTGTGTTCCCAACAAGCTAGGTGAAGTTCAGGTTTCACACACAATTATCTCTCAGAAATGAGCATGTGGAGAGACTTTCGTTCATCTAGCAGAAAGGGATCAGGTTGTAGGAGAAACTTTTACTCTGGTTTCTCACTCTTTTTCCTAGTGCCGGTTTGAAGTTCCTGCATTTTTCACTGTAAAACCGATTTGGAGCTAGTACCTCCCCATATATATGTATGGAGTGGAGTTTGCAACTGAAAAGAAACTTTGTGTTCCGAACAAGGTAGGTGAAGGACGGCTTTCACACACAGTTATCTCTCAGGACTGAGCATGTGGAGAGACATTCGTTCATCTAGCAGAAAGGGAACTGGTTGTAGGAGAAACTTTTACTCTGGATTCTCAGTCTGTTTCCTATTTCCGGGTTGAAATTCCTGCAGTTTTCACTATAAAACCGAGTTGGAGCTTGTACCTCCCCATATATATTTATGGAGTGGAGTTTGCAACTGAAAAGAAACTTTGTGTTCCCAACAATCTAGGTGAAGGACGGCTTTCACACACACTTATCTTTCAGAACTGAGCATGTGGAGGGACGTTACTTCATCTAGCACAAAGGGAACGTGTTGTAGGAGAAACTTTTACTCTGGATTCTCAGTCTGTTTCCTAGTGCCGGTTTGAAGTTCCTACAGTTTCCACTGTAACATGGAGTTGGAGTTAGTACCTCCCCATATATATGTTTGGAGTGGGGTTTGCAACTGAAAAGAAACTTTGGGTTCCCAACAAGCTAGTTCAAGGACGGCTTTCACACACACTTAACTCTCAGAACTGAGCATGTGGAGAGACTTTCGTTCATCTAGCACAAAGGGAACGGTTTGCAGGAGAAACATTTGCTCTGTTTCTCAGTATATTTCCTAGTGCCGTTTTGAAGTTCCTGCAGTTTTCACTGTAAAACCGAGTTGGAGCCAATAACTCCCCATATATATGAATGGATTGGAGTTTGCAACTGAAAAGAAACTTTGTGTTCCCAACAAGCTAGGTTAAGGACGGCTTTCACACACACTTATCTCTCAGAACTGAGCATGTGGAGAGACGTTCGTTCATCTAGCACAAAGGGAACGGGTTGCAGGAGGAACTTTTACTCTGATTTCTCAGACTGTTTCCTACTGCCGGTTTGAATTTCCTGCAGTTTTCACTGTAAAACCGAGTTGGTGCTAGTACCAACCCATATATATGTATGGAGTGGAGATTGCAACTGAAAACAAATTTGTGTTCCCAACAAGCTAGGTGAAGGACGGCTTTCACACACTTATTTCTCAGAACTGTGCATGTGGAGAGACGTTCGTTCATCTAGCACAAAGGGAACGGGATGCAGGAGAAACTTTTACTCTGCTTTATCAGTCTGTGTCCTAGTGCCGGTTTGAAGTTCCTGCAGTTTCCACACTAACATGGAATTGGAGCTAGTACCTCCCCATATATATGTTTGGAGTGGGGTTTGCAACTGAAAAGAAACTTTGGGTTCCCAAAAAGCTAGTTCAAGGACGGCTTTCAGACACACTTATCTCACAGAACTGAGCATGTGGAGAGACTTTCGTACATCTAGCAGAAAGGGAACGGGTTGTAGTAGAAACTTTTATTCTGGTTTCTCAGTCTGTTTCCCAGTGCAGTTTTGAAGTTCCTGCAATTTTCACTGTAAACCCGAGTTGCAGCTAGTACCTCCCCATATATATGTATGGAGTGGAGTTTGCAACTGAATAGAAACTTTGTGTTCCCAACAAGCTAGGTGAAGTTCGGCTTTCACACACACTTATCTCTCAGAACTGAGCATGTGGAGAGGCGTTCGTTCATCTAGCACATAGGGAACGGTTTGCAGGAGAAACTTTTACTCTGTTTTCTCAGTCTGTTTCCTAGTGCCGGTTTGAAGTTCCTTCAGTTTTAACTGTAAAACCGAGTTGGAGCTAGTACCACCCCATATATATGTATGGATTGGAGTTTGCAACTGAAAAGAAACTTTGTGTTCCCATCAAGCTATGTGAAGGACGGCTTTCACACACACTTATCTCTCAGAACTAAGCATGTGGACAGACGTTCGTTCATCAAGCAAAAAGGGAAACGGTAGTAGGAGGAACTTTTACTCTGGTTTCTCAGTCTGTTTCCTAGTGCAGGTTTGAATTTCCTGCAGATTTCACTGTAAATCCGAGTTGGAGCTATTACCTCCCCTTATATAGGTATGGAGTGGAGTTTGTAAAAGAAAAGAATCTTTCTGTTCCCAACAAGGTAGGTGAAGGACGGCTTTCACACACACTTATCTCTCAAGACTGAGCATGTGGAGAGACGTTCGTTCATCTAGCAGAAAGGGAACGGGTTGTAGGAGAAATTTTTACTCTGGTTTCTCAGTCTGTTTCCTAGTGCCGGTTTGAAGTTCCTGCAGTTTTCACTGTAAAACCGAGTTGGAGCTAGTACCACCCCATATATATGTATGGAGTGGAGTTTGCAACTGAAAAGAAACTTTGTGTTCCCAACAAGCTAGGTGAAGGACGGCTTTCACACACACGTATCTCTCAGAACTGAGCATGTGGAGAGACGTTCGTTCATGTAGCACAAAGGGAACGGGTGTTGGATAAAATTTTACTCTGGTTTCTCAGTCTATTTCCTAGTGCCGGTTTGAAGTTCCTGCAGTTTTCACTGTAAAAGCGTGTTGGAGCAGTACCTCCCCATATATATCTGTATGGAGTGGATTTGGCAACCGAAAAGAAACTTTGTGTTCCCAACAAGCTATGTGAAGGGACGGCTTTCACACACACATATCTCTCACAACTGAGCATGTGGACAGACGTTCGTTCATCAAGCACAAAGTGAACGGTTTGCAGGAGAAACTTTTACTCTGCTTTCTCAGTCTGTTTCCTAGTGCCGGTTTTAAGATCCTGCAGTTTTCAATGTAAAACCGTGTTGGAGCTAGTACCTCCCCATATACATGTATGGAGTGTAGTTTGCAACTGAAAAGAAACTTTGTGTTCCCAACAAGCTAGGTTAATTACGGGTTTCACACACACTTAACTCTCAGAACTGAACATGTGGAGAGACGTTCGTTCATCTAGCACAAATGGAACGGGTTGCAGGAGAAACTTTTAATCTGGGTTCTCAGTCTGTTTCCTAGTGCAGGTTTGAATTTCCTGCAGTTTTCACTGTAAATCCGAGTTGGAGCTATTACCTAGCCTTATATATGTATGGAGTGGGTTTTGTAAAAGAAAAGAATCTTTCTGTTCCCAACAAGGTAGGTGAAGGACGGCTTTCACACACACTTATCTCTCAAGACTGAGCATGTGGAGAGACGTTCGTTCATCTAGCAGAAAGGGAACGGGTTGTAGGAGAAATTTTTACTCTGGTTTCTCAGTGTGTTTCCTAGTGCCGGTTTGAAGTTCCTGCAGTTTTCACTGTAAAACAGAGTTGGAGCTAGTACCTCCCCATATATATGTATGGAGTGGAGTTTGCAACTGAAAAGAAACTTTGTGTTCCCAACAAGCTAGGTGAAGGACGGCTTTCACACACACTTATCTCTCAGAACTGAGCATGTGGAGAGACGTTCGTTCATGTAGCACAAAGGGAACGGGTGTAGGATAAACTTATACTCTGGATTCTCAGTCTATTTCCTAGTGCCGGTTTGAATTTCCTGCAGTTTTCACTGTAAATGCGTGTTGGAGCAGTACCTCCCCATATATATCTGTATGGAGTGGATTTGGCAACCGAAAAGAAACTTTGTGTTCCCAACAAGCTATGTGAAGGGACGGCTTTCACACACACATATCTCTCACAACTGAGCATGTGGACAGACGTTCGTTCATCAAGCACAAAAGGAACGGTTTGCAGGAGAATCTTTTACTCTGGTTTCTCAGTCTGTTTCCTAGTGCCGGTTTGAAGATCCTGCAGTTTTCAATGTAAAACCGTGTTGGAGCTAGTACCTCCCCATATACATGTATGGAGTGTAGTTTGCAACTGAAAAGAAACTTTGTGTTCCCAACAAGCTAGGTTAATTACGGGTTTCACACACACTTAACTCTCAGAACTGAACATGTGGAGAGACGTTCGTTCATCTAGCACAAATGGAACGGTTTGCAGGAGAAACTTTTACTCTGGGTTGTCAGTCTGTTTCCTAGTGCCGGTTTGAAGTTCCTGCAGTTTTCACTGTAAAACCGAGTTGGAGCTAGTACTTACCCATATATATGTATGGGGTAGAGTTTGCAACTGAAAAGAAACTTTGTGTTCCCAACAAGCTAGGTGAAGAACGGCTTTCACAAACACTTATCTCTCAGAACTGAGCATGTGGAGAGACTTTCGTTCATGTAGCACAAAGGGAACGGGTTGTAGGAGAAACTTTTACTCTGGTTTCTCAGTCTGTTTCCAAGTGCCGGTTTGAAGTTCCTGCAGTTTTCACTGTAAAACCGTGTTAGAGCTTGTACCTTCCCATATATATGTATGGATTGGAGTTGGCAACTGAAAAGAAACCTTGTGTTCCCAACAAGCTAGGTGAACGACGGCTTTCACACACAATTATCTCTCAGAACTGAGCATGTGGAGAGACGTTCGTTCATCTAGCACAAAGGGAATGTTTTGTAGAAGAAACTTTTACTCTGGTTTCTCAGTCTGTTTCCTAGGGCCGGTTTGAAGATCCTTCAATTTTCACTGTAAAACCGAGTTGGAGCTAGTACCTCCCCATATATAATTATGGAGTGGAGTTGGCAACTGAAAAGAAACTTTGTGTTCCCAACAAGCTAGGTGAAGGACGGCTTTCACACACACATATCTTTCAGAACTTAGCATGAGGAGAGACGTTCGTTCATCTAGCACAAAGGGAAAAGTTTGTAGGAGAAACTTTTACCCTGGTTTCTCAGTCTGTTTCCTAGTGCCGGGTTGAAGTTCCTGCAGTTTTCACTGTAAAATCGAGTTGGAACTAGTACCTCCCCATATATATATGGAGTGGAGTTTGCAACTGAAAAGAAACTTTGTGTTCCCAAAAAGCTAGGTGAAGGTCGGCTTTCACACACACTTATCTCTCAGAATTGAGCATGTGGAGAGACGTTCCTTCATCTACCACAAATGTAACGGGTTGTAGGAGAAATTTTACTCTGGTTTCTCAGTCTGTTTCCTAGTGCCGGTTTGAATTTCCTGCAGTTTTCACTGTAAAATCGTGTTGGAGCTTGTATCTCCCCATATATAATTATGGAGTGGAGTTGGCAACTGAAAAGAAACTTTGTGTTCCCAACAAGCTATGTGAAGGACGGCTTTCACACACACTTATCTCTCAGAACTGAGCATGTGGAGAGACTTTCGTTCATCTAGCACAACGGGAGCTGTTTGCAGGAGAAACTTTTACTCTGCATTCTCAGTCTGTTTCCTAGTGCCGGATTGATGTTCCTGCAGTTTTCACTGTAAAAACGTGTTGGACCTAGTACCTCCCCATATATATGTATGGATTGGAGTTTGCAACTGAAAAGAATCTTTGTGATCCCAACAAGCTAGTTGAAGGCGGCTTTCACACACACTTATCTCTCAGAACTGAGCATGTAGAGAGATGTTCATTCATCTAGCACAAAGGAAACGGGTTGTAGGAGAAACTTACACTCTGGTTTCTCTGTCTGTTTCCTAGTGCCGTTATGAAGTTCCTGCAATTTTCACTGTAAAATCGATTTGGAGCTAGTACCATCCCATATATATGTTTGGAGTGGAGTTTGCAACTGAAAAGAAACTTTGTGTTCCCAACAAGCTAGGTGAAGGAAGGCTTTCACACACACTTATCTCTCAGAACTGAGCATGTGGACAGGCGTTCGTTCATCTAGCACAAAGGGAATGGGTTGTAGGAGAAACTTTTACTCTGGTTTCTCAGTCTGATTCCTAGTGCCGGTTTGAAGTTAATTCAGTTTTCACTGTAAAATCGTGTTGGAGCTTGTACCTCCCCATATATATGTAAGGATTGGAGTTTGCAACTGAAAAGAAACTTTGTGTTCCCAACAAGATAGGTGAAGGACGGCTTTCACACACACTTATTTCTCAGAACTGTGCATGTGGAGAGACGTTCGTTCATCTAGCACAAAGGGAACGGGTTGCAGGAGAAACTTTTACTCTGGTTTCTCAGTCTGTTTCCTAGTGCCTGTTTGACGTTCATTCAGTTTCCACTGTAACATGGAGTTGGATCTAGTTCTTCCCCATATATATGTTTGGAGTGGGGTTTGCAACTGAAAAGAAACTTTGGGTTCCCAACAAGCTAGTTCAAGGACGGCTTTCACACACACTTATCTCTCAGAACTGAGCATGTGGAGAGACGTTCGTTCATCTAGCAGAAAGGGAACGGGTTGTAGTAGAAACTTTTACTCTGGGTTCTCAGTCTGTTTCCTAGTGCCGGTTTGAAGTTCCTGCATTTTTCACTGTAAAACCGAGTTGCAGCTAGTACCTCCCCGTATATATGTATGGATTGGAGTTTGCAACTGAATAGAAACTTTGTGTTCCCAACAAACTAGGTGAAGTTCGGCTTCACACACACTTATCTCTCAGAACTGAGCATGTGGATAGACTTTCGTTCATCTAGCAGAAAGGGAACGGGTTGTAGGGGAAACTTTTACTCTGGTATCTCAGTCTGTTTCCTAGTGCCGGTATGAAGTTCCTGCAGTTTTCACTGTAAAACCGAGTTGGAGGTAGTACCTCCGCATATATATTTATGGAGTAGATTTTGCAACTGAAAAGAAACTTTGTGTTCCAAACAAGGTAGGTTAAGGACGGCTTTCACACACACATACCTCTCAGGACTGAGCATGTGGAGAGACGTTCGTTCATCTAGCAGAAAAGGAACTGGTTGTAGGAGCAACTTTTACTCTGGTTTCTCAGTCTGCTTCCTATTGCCGGGTTGATGTTCCTGCAGTTTCCACTGTAAAACCGATTTGGTGCTAGTACCTCCCCATATATATGTATGGAGTGGAGTTTGCAACTGAAAAGAACTTTGTGTTCCCAACAAGCTAGTTGAAGTTCGGCTTTCACACACACTTATCTCTCAGAACTGAGCATGTGGACAGACGTTCATTCATCTAGCACAAAGGGAACGGGTTGCAGGGGAAACTTTTACTCTGCTTTCTCAGTCTTTTTCCTAGTGCCGGTTTGAAGATCCTTCAATTTTCACTGTAAAAATGAGTTGGAGCTAGTACCTCCCCATATATATTTATGGAGTGGAGTTGGCAACTGGAAAGAAACTTTGTGATCCCAACAAGCTAGGTGAAGGACGGCTTTCACACACACATATCTTTCAGAACTGAGCATGTGGAGAGACGTTCGTTCATCTAGCACAAAGGGAAAGTTTTGTAGGAGAAACTTTTACTCTGGTTTCTCAGTCTGTTTCCTAGTACCGTGTTGAAGTTCCTGCAGTTTTCACTGTAAAATCGATTTGGAGCTAGTACCTCCCCATATATATGTATGGAGTGGAGTTTGCAACTGAAAAGAAACTTTGTGTTCCCATCAAGCTTTCGAAGGACGGCTTTCACACACAATTATCTCTCAGAACTGAGCATGTGTAGAGACGTTCGTTCATCTAGCACAAAGGGAACGGGATGTAGGAGGAACTTTTACTCTGGTATCTCAGTCTGTTTCCTAGTGCCGGTTTGAAGTTCCTGCAGTTTTCACTGTAAAACCGAGTTGGGGCTAGTACCTACCCATATATATGTATGGAGTGGAGTTTGCAACTGAAAAGAAACTTTGTGTTCCCAAAAAGGTAGGTGAAGGACGGCTTTCACACACACTTATCTCTCAGGACTGTGCATGTGGAAAGACGTTTTTTAACCTAGCAGAAATGGAACGGGTTGTAGGAGAAATTTTTACTCCGGGTTCTCAGTCTGTTTCCTAGTGCCGTTTGAAGTTCCGGCAGTTTTCACTGTAAAACCGAGTTGGAACTTGTACCTCCCCATATATATGTATGGAGTGGAGTATGCAACTGAAAAGAACTTTGTGTTCGGAACAAGCTAGGTGAAGTTCGGCTTTCACACACACTTTTCTCTCAGAACTGAGCATGTGGAGATTCGTTCGTTCATCTAGCAGAATGGGAACGGTTTGTAGGAGAAACTTTTACTCTGGTTTCTCAGTCTGTTTCCTAGTGCCGGTTTGAATTTCCTGCAGTTTTCAATGTAAAACCGAGTTGGAGCTTGTACCTCCCCATATATATGTATGGAGTGGAGTTTGCAACTGAAAAGAAACTTTGTGTTCCCAACAAGCTAGGTGAAGTGTGGCTTTCACACAAAATTATCTCTCAGAACTTAGCATGTGGAGAGACGTTCCTTCATCTACCACAAAGGGAACGGGTTGTAGGAGAAAATTTTACTCTGGTTTATCAGTCTGTTTCCTAGTGCCGGTATGAAGTTCCTGCAGTTTTCACTGTAAAACCGTGTTGGTGCTTGTACATCCCCATATATATGTATGGAGTGGAGTTGGCAACTGAAAAGTAACTTTGTGTTCCCAACAATCTATATGAAGGACGGCTTTCACACACACTTATCTCTCAGAAATGAGAATGTGGAGAGATTTTCGTTCATCTAGCACAAAGGGAACGGTTTGCAGGAGAAACTTTTACTCTGCTTTCTCAGTCTCTTTCCTAGTGCCGGTTTGAAATTCCTGCAGTTTTCACTGTAAAAAAGAGTTGGAGCTAGTACCTCCCCATATATATTTATGGAGTGTAGTTTGCAACTGAAAACCAACTTTGTGTTCCCAACAAACTAGGTGAATGACGGCTTTCACACACACCTATCTCTCAGAACTGAGCATTTGGAGAGACTTTCGTTCATCTAGCACAAAGGGAACGGGTTGCAGGAGAAACTTTTACTCTGGGTACTCAGTCTGTTTCCTAGTGCCGGTTTGAAGTTCCTGCAGTTTTCACTGTAAAACCGAGTTGGAACTTGTACCTCCCCATATATATGTATGGATTGGAGTTTGAACTGAAAAGAAACTTTGTGTTCCCAACAAGCTAGGTGAAGGAAGGCTTTCACACACACTTATCTCTCAGAACTGAGCATGTGGACAGACGTTCGTTCATCTAGCACAAATGGAATGGGTTGTAGGAAAAACTTTTACTCTGGTTTCTCATTCTGTTTCCTAGTGCCGGTTTGAAGTTCCTTCAGTTTTCACTGTAAAACAGAGTTGGAGCTATTACCTCCCCATATATATGTAAGGAGTGGAGTTGGCAACTTAAAAGAAACTTTGTGTTCCCAACAAGCTAGGTGAAGGACGGCTTTCACAAACAATTTTGTCTCTGAACTTAGCATGTGGAGAGACGTTCGTTCATGAGGCACAAAGGGAACGGGTAGTAGGAGAAACTTTTACTCTGGTTTCTCAGTCTGTTTCCTAGTGCCGGTATGAAGTTCCTGCAGTTTTCAATGTAAAACCGAGTTGGAGCTAGTATCTCACATTATATATGTATGGAGTGGAGTTTGCAACTGAAAAGACACTTTGTGTTCCCATCAAGCTAGGTGAAGTACGGCTTTCACACACACAAATCTCTCAGAACTGAGCATGTGCAGAAACGTTCGTTCATCTGGCACAAAGGGAAGTGTTTGTAGGAGGAACATTTACTCTGGTTTCTCAGTCTGTTTCCTAGTGCAGTTTTGAAGTTCCTGCAGTTTTCACTGTAAAACCGAGTTGGACCTAGAACCTCCCCATATATATGTATGGAGTGGAGTTTGCAACTGAAAAGAAACTTTGTGTTCCCAAAAAGTTAGGTGAAGGACGGCTTTCACACACACTTATCTCTCAGGACTCAGCATTTGGGGAGACGTTCGTTCATCTAGCACAAAAAGAACGGGTTGTAGGAGCAACATTTACTCTGGTTTCTCAGTCTGTTTCCTACTGCCGGTTTGAAGTTCCTGCAGTTTTTATTGTAAAACCGAGTTGGAGCTAGTACCTCCCCATATATATGTATGGAGTGTAGTTTGCAACTGAATAGAAACTTTGTGTTCCCAAAAAGCAAGGTGAAGGACGGCATTCACACTCACTTATCTCTCAGAACTGAGCATGTGGACAGACGTTCGTTCATCTAGCACAAATGGAACGGGTTGTAGGAGAAACTTTTACTCTGGTTTCTCAGTCTGTTTCCTAATGCCGGTTTGAAATTCCTGCAATTTTCATTGTTAAACCGAGTTGGAGCTAGTACCTCCAAATATATATGTATGGAGTGGAGTTTGCTACTGAAAACAATCTATGTGTTCCCAAAAAGCTACGTGAAGTACGGCATTCACACTCACTTAACTCTCAGAACTGAGCATGTGGACAGACGTTCGTTCATCTAGCACAAAGGGAACGGGTTGCAGGGGAAACTTTTACTCTGCTTTCTCAGTCTGTTTCCTAGTGCCGGTTTGAAGTTCCTGCAGTTTTCACTGTAAAACCGAGTTGGAGCTAGTACCTACCCATATATATGTATGGAGTGGAGTTTGCATCTGAAAAGAAACTATGTGTTCCCAAAAAGCCAGGTGAAGTACGGCATTCACACTCACTTAACTCTCAGAACTGAGCATGTGGACAGACGTTCGTTCATCTAGCACAAATGGAACGGGTTGCAGGAGAAACTTTTACTCTGCTTTTTCAGTCTGTTTCCTAATGCCGGTTTGAAGTTCCTGCAGTTTTCACTGTAAAACCGAGATGGAGCTAGTACCTCCCCATATATATATATGGAGTGGAGTTGCAACTGAAAAGAAACTTTGTGTTCCCAACAAGATAGGTGTAGGACTCCTTTCACACACACATATCCCTCAGAACTGAGCATGTGGACAGATGTTCGTTCATCTAACACAAAGGGAAAGGTTTGTAGGAGAAACTTTTACTCTGGTTTCTCAGTCTGTTTCCTAGTGCCGGTTTGAAGTTCCTGCAGTTTTCACTGTAACACCGAGTTGGAGCTAGTACCTCCAAATATATATGTATGGAGTGGATTTTGCAACTGAAAAGAAACTTTGTTTTCCCAACATGCTAGGTGAAGGACGGCTTTCACACACACTTATCCCTCAGAACTGAGCATGTGGACAAATTTTCTTTCATTTAGCACAAAGGGAACGGTTTGTAGGAGAAACCTTTACTCTGGTATCTCAGTCTGTTTCCTAGTGCCGGTATGAAGTTCCTGCAGTTTTCACTGTAAAACCGAGTTGGAGCTATTACCTCCAAATATATATGTATGGAGTGGATTTTGCAACTGAAAAGAAAATTTGTGTTCCCAACATGCTATATGAAGGACGGCTTTCACACACACTTATCTCTCAGAACTGAGCATGTGGACAGACGTTCGTTCATCTAGCACAAATGGAAAGGGTTGCAGGAGAAACTATTACTCTGGTTTCTCATTCTGTTTCCTAGTGCCGGTTTGAAGTTCCTGCAGTTTTCACTGTAAAACCGATTTGGAGCTACTATCTCCCCATATATATGTATGGAGTGGAGTTTGCAACTGAAAAGAAACTTTGTGTTCCCAACAAGATAGGTGAAGGACGGCTTTCACACACACTTATCTCTCAGAACTGAGCATGTGGACAGACGTTCGTTCATCTAGCAGAAAGTGAACGGGTTGTAGGAGAAACTTTTTCTCTGGTTTCTCAGTCTGTTTCCTAGTGCCGGTTTGAAGTTCCTGCAGTTTTCACTGTAAAACCGAGTTGGAGCTTGTACCTCCAAATATATATGTATGGAGTGGATTTTGCAACTGAAAAGAAACTTTGTGTTCCCAACAAGCTAGGTGAAGGACGGCTTTCACACACACTTATCTCTCAGAACTGAGCATGTGGACAGACGTCCGTTCATCTAGCACAAATGGAACGGGTTGCAGGAGAAACTATTACTCTGGTTTCTCAGTCTGTTTCCTAGTGCCGGTTTGAAGTTCCTGCAGTAATCACTGTAAAACCGAGTTGGAGCTAGTACCTCCCCATATATATGTATGGAGTAGAGTTTTCAACTGAAAAAACTTTGTGTTCCCAACAAGCTAGGTGAAGGACGGCTTTCACACACACTTATCTCTCAGAACTGAGCATGTGGACAGACTTTCGTTCATCTAGCAGAAATGGAACGGGTTGTAGGAGAAACTTTTACTCTGGTTTCTCAGTCTGTTTCCTAGTGCCGGTTTGAAGTTCCTGCAATTTTCACTGTAAAACCGATTTGGAGCTTGTACCTCCCCTTATATATATATGGAGTGGAGTTTGCAACTGAAAAGAAACTTTGTGTTCCCAACAATCTAGGTGAAGGACGGCTTTCACACACACTTATCTCTCAGAACTGATCATGTGGAGAGACGTTCTTTCATCTAGCAGAAAGGGAACGGGTTGTAAAAGAAACTTTTACTTTGGTTTCTCACTCTGTTTCCTAGTGCCGGTTTGATTTTCCTGCAGTTTTCACTGTAAAACCGAGTTGGAGCTAGTACCTCCCCATATATATGTATGGAGTGGAGTTTGCAACTGAAAAGAAACTTTGTGTTCCCAACAAGCTAGGTGAAGGACGGCTTTCACACACAGTTATCTCTCAGAACTGAGCATGTGGACAGACGTTCGTTCATCTAGCACAAATGGAACGGGTTGCAGGAGAAACCTTTACTCTGGTTTCTCAGTCTGTTTCCTAGTGCCGGTATGAAGTTCCTGCAGTTTTCACTGTAAAACCGAGTTGGAGCTATTACCTCCTAATATATATGTATGGAGTGGATTTTGCAACTGAAAAGAAACTTTGTGTTCCCAACAAGCTATGTGAAGGACGGCTTTCACACACACTTATCTCTCAGAACTGAGCATGTGGACAGACGTTCGTTCATCTAGCACAAATCGAAAGGGTTGCAGGAGAAACTATTACTCTGGTTTCTCATTCTGTTTCCTAGTGCCGGTTTGAAGTTCCTGCAGTTTTCACTGTAAAACCGAGTTGGAGCTACTACCTCCCCATATATATGTATGGAGTGGAGTTTGCAACTGAAAAGAAACTTTGTGTTCCCAACAAGCTAGGTGAAGGACGGCTTTCACACACACTTATCTCTCAGAACTGAGCATGTGGACAGACGTTCGTTCATCTAGCAGAAAGGGAACGGGTTGTAGGAGAAACTTTTTCTCTGGTTTCTCAGTCTGTTTCCTAGTGCCGGTTTGAAGTTCCTGCAGTTTTCACTGTAAAACCGAGTTGGAGCTAGTACCTCCCCATATATATGTATGGAGTGGAGTTTGCAACTGAAAAGAAACTTTGTGTTCCCAACAAGCTAGGTGAAGTACCGCTTTCACACACAATTACTCTCAGAAATGAGCATGTGGACAGACGTTCGTTCATCTAGCACAAATGAATCGGGTTGCAGAAGAAACTTTTACTCTGGATTCTCAGTCTGTTTCCTAGTGCCGGTTTGAAGTTCCTGCAGTTTTCACTGTAAAACCGAGTTGGAGCTAGTACATACCCATATATATGTATGGAGTGGAGTTTGCATCTGAAAAGAAACTATGTGTTCCCAAAAAGCTAGGTGAAGGACGGCATTCACACTCACTTAACTCTCAGAACTGAGCATGTGGACAGACGTTCGTTCATCTAGCACAAATGGAACGGGTTGCAGGAGAAACTTTTACTCTGATTTTTCAGTCTGTTTCCTAATGCCGGTTTGAAGTTCCTGCAGTTTTCACTGTAAAACCGAGATGGAGCTAGTACCTCCCCATATATATATATGGAGTGGAGTTGCAACTGAAAAGAAACTTTGTGTTCCCAACAAGATAGGTGAAGGACGGCTTTCACACACACATATCCCTCAGAACTGAGCATGTGGACAGATGTTCGTTCATCTAGCACAAAGGGAAAGGTTTGTAGGAGAAACTTTTACTCTGGTTTCTCAGTCTGTTTCCTAGTGCCGGTTTGAAGTTCCTGCAGTTTTCACTGTAAAACCGAGTTGGAGCTAGTACCTCCAAATATATATTTATGGAGTGGATTTTGCAACTGAAAAGAAACTTTGTGTTCCCAACAAGCTAGGTGAAGGACGGCTTTCACACACACTTATCTCTCAGAACTGAGCATGTGGACAGACGTTCGTTCATCTAGCACAAATGGAACGGGTTGCAGGAGAAACTATTACTCTGGTTTCTCAGTCTGTTTCCTAGTGCCGGTTTGAAGTTCCTGCAGTTATCACTGTAAAACCGAGTTGGAGCTAGTACCTCCCCATATATATGTATGGAGTGGAGTTTTCAACTGAAAAAACTTTGTGTTCCCAACAAGCTAGGTGAAGGACGGCTTTCACACACACTTATATCTCAGAACTGAGCATGTGGACAGACTTTCGTTCATCTAGCAGAAATGGAACGGGTTGTA
The DNA here is from genome assembly GCF_036321535.1 of Camelus dromedarius. Taxonomy (NCBI): domain Eukaryota; kingdom Metazoa; phylum Chordata; class Mammalia; order Artiodactyla; family Camelidae; genus Camelus; species Camelus dromedarius. The sequence continues at coordinate 4,569,835 of NW_026989814.1, forward strand.
GGAGAAACTTTTACTCTGGTTTCTCAGTCTGTTTCCTAGTGCCGGTTTGAAGTTCCTGCAATTTTCACTGTAAAACCGATTTGGAACTTGTACCTCCCCTTATATATGTATGGAGTGGAGTTTGCAACTGAAAAAAACTTTGTGTTCCCAACAAGCTAGGTGAAGAACGGCTTTCACACACACTTATCTCTCAGAACTGATCATGTGGAGAGACGTTCTTTCATCTAGCAGAAAGGGAACGGGTTGTAGTAGAAACTTTTACTTTGGTTTCTCACTCTGTTTCCTAGTGCCGGTTTGATTTTCCTGCAGTTTTCACTGTAAAACCGAGTTGGAGCTAGTACCTCCCCATATATATGTATGGAGTGGAGTTTGCAACTGAAAAGAAACTTTGTGTTCCCAACAAGCTAGGTGAAGGACGGCTTTCACACACAGTTATCTCTCAGAACTGAGCATGTGGACAGACGTTCGTTCATCTAGCACAAATGGAACGGGTTGCAGGAGAAACCTTTACTCTGGTTTCTCAGTCTGTTTCCTAGTGCCGGTATGAAGTTCCTGCAGTTTTCACTGTAAAACCGAGTTGGAGCTATTACCTCCTAATATATATGTATGGAGTGGATTTTGCAACTGAAAAGAAACTTTGTGTTCCCAACAAGCTATGTGAAGGACGGCTTTCACACACACTTATCTCTCAGAACTGAGCATGTGGACAGACGTTCGTTCATCTAGCACAAATCGAAAGGGTTGCAGGAGAAACTATTACTCTGGTTTCTCATTCTGTTTCCTAGTGCCGGTTTGAAGTTCCTGCAGTTTTCACTGTAAAACCGAGTTGGAGCTACTACCTCCCCATATATATGTATGGAGTGGAGTTTGCAACTGAAAAGAAACTTTGTGTTCCCAACAAGCTAGGTGAAGGACGGCTTTCACACACACTTATCTCTCAGAACTGAGCATGTGGACAGACGTTCGTTCATCTAGCAGAAAGGGAACGGGTTGTAGGAGAAACTTTTTCTCTGGTTTCTCAGTCTGTTTCCTAGTGCCGGTTTGAAGTTCCTGCAGTTTTCACTGTAAAACCGAGTTGGAGCTAGTACCTCCCCATATATATGTATGGAGTGGAGTTTGCAACTGAAAAGAAACTTTGTGTTCCCAACAAGCTAGGTGAAGTACCGCTTTCACACACAATTACTCTCAGAAATGAGCATGTGGACAGACGTTCGTTCATCTAGCACAAATGAATCGGGTTGCAGAAGAAACTTTTACTCTGGATTCTCAGTCTGTTTCCTAGTGCCGGTTTGAAGTTCCTGCAGTTTTCACTGTAAAACCGAGTTGGAGCTAGTACATACCCATATATATGTATGGAGTGGAGTTTGCATCTGAAAAGAAACTATGTGTTCCCAAAAAGCTAGGTGAAGGACGGCATTCACACTCACTTAACTCTCAGAACTGAGCATGTGGACAGACGTTCGTTCATCTAGCACAAATGGAACGGGTTGCAGGAGAAACTTTTACTCTGATTTTTCAGTCTGTTTCCTAATGCCGGTTTGAAGTTCCTGCAGTTTTCACTGTAAAACCGAGATGGAGCTAGTACCTCCCCATATATATATATGGAGTGGAGTTGCAACTGAAAAGAAACTTTGTGTTCCCAACAAGATAGGTGAAGGACGGCTTTCACACACACATATCCCTCAGAACTGAGCATGTGGACAGATGTTCGTTCATCTAGCACAAAGGGAAAGGTTTGTAGGAGAAACTTTTACTCTGGTTTCTCAGTCTGTTTCCTAGTGCCGGTTTGAAGTTCCTGCAGTTTTCACTGTAAAACCGAGTTGGAGCTAGTACCTCCAAATATATATTTATGGAGTGGATTTTGCAACTGAAAAGAAACTTTGTGTTCCCAACAAGCTAGGTGAAGGACGGCTTTCACACACACTTATCTCTCAGAACTGAGCATGTGGACAGACGTTCGTTCATCTAGCACAAATGGAACGGGTTGCAGGAGAAACTATTACTCTGGTTTCTCAGTCTGTTTCCTAGTGCCGGTTTGAAGTTCCTGCAGTTATCACTGTAAAACCGAGTTGGAGCTAGTACCTCCCCATATATATGTATGGAGTGGAGTTTTCAACTGAAAAAACTTTGTGTTCCCAACAAGCTAGGTGAAGGACGGCTTTCACACACACTTATATCTCAGAACTGAGCATGTGGACAGACTTTCGTTCATCTAGCAGAAATGGAACGGGTTGTAGGAGAAACTTTTACTCTGGTTTCTCAGTCTGTTTCCTAGTGCCGGTTTGAAGTTCCTGCAATTTTCACTGTAAAACCGATTTGGAACTTGTACCTCCCCTTATATATGTATGGAGTGGAGTTTGCAACTGAAAAAAACTTTGTGTTCCCAACAAGCTAGGTGAAGAACGGCTTTCACACACACTTATCTCTCAGAACTGATCATGTGGAGAGACGTTCTTTCATCTAGCAGAAAGGGAACGGGTTGTAGTAGAAACTTTTACTTTGGTTTCTCACTCTGTTTCCTAGTGCCGGTTTGATTTTCCTGCAGTTTTCACTGTAAAACCGAGTTGGAGCTACTACCTCCCCATATATATGTATGGAGTGGAGTTTGCAACTGAAAAGAAACTTTGTGTTCCCAACAAGCTAGGTGAAGGACGGCTTTCACACACACTTATCTCTCAGAACTGAGCATGTGGACAGACGTTCATTCATCTAGCACAAAGGGAACGGGTTGCAGGAGAAAATTTTACTCTGGTTTCCCAGTCTGTTTCCAAGTGCCGGTTTGAAGTTCCTGCAGTTTTCACTGTAAAACCGAGTTGGAGCAAGTACCTCCCAATATATTTGTATGGATTGGAGTTTTCAACTGAAAGAAACTTTGTGTTCCCAACAAGCTAGGTGAAGGATGGCTTTCACACACAATTATCTCTCAGAAATGAGCATGTGGACAGACGTTCGTTCATCTAGCATAAAGGGAAAGGTTTGCAGAAGAAACAATTACTCTGGTTTCTCAATCTGTTTCCTAGTGCCGGTTTGAAGTTCCTGCAGTTTTCACTGTAAAACCGAGTTGGAGCTAGTACCTCCAAATATATATGTATGGAGTGGATTTTGCAACTGAAAAGAAACTTTGTGTTCCCAACAAGCTAGGTGAAGGACGGCTTTCCCACACAATTTTCTCTCAGAACTGAGCATGTGGACAGACGTTCGTTCATCTATTAGAAAGGAAACGGTTTGTAGGAGAAACTTTTACTCTGGTTTCTCAGTCTGTTTCCTAGTGCTGGTTTGAAATTCCTGCAGTTTTCACTGTAAAACCGAGTTGGAGCTAGTACCTCCCCTTATATATGTATGGAGTGGAGTTTGCAACTGAAAAGAAACTTTTTGTTCCCAACAAGCTAGGTGAAGGACGGCTTTCACACACACTTATCTCTCAGAACTGATAATGTGGAGAGACTTTCGTTCATCTAGCAGAAAGGGAACGGGTTGTAGTAGAAACTTTTACTCTGGTTTCTCAGTCTGTTTCCTAGTGCCGGTTTGAATTTCCTGCAGTTTTCACTGTAAAACCGAGTTGGAGCTAGTACATCCCCATATATATGTATGGAGTGCATTTTTCAACTGAAAAGAAACTTTTTGTTCCCAACAACTTGGTGAAGGACGGCTTTCACACACAATTTTCTCTCAGAACTGAGCATGTGGAGAGAAGTTCGTTCATCTAGCAGAAATGGAACTGGTTGTAGGAGAAACTTTTACTCTGGTTTCTGAGTCTGTTTCCTGTGCAGGTTTGAAGTTCCTGCATTTTTCACTTAAAAACGAGTTGGAGCTAGTACCTCCAAATATATATGTATGGAGTGGAGTTAGCAACTGAAAAGAAACTTTGTGTTCCCTACAAGCTAGGTGAAGGACGGCTCTCACACACACTTATCACTCAGAACTGAGCATGTGGAGAGACGTTCGTTCATCTAGCAGTAAGGAAACGGGTTTTAGTAGAAACTTTTTCTCTGGTTTCTCACTCTGATTCCTAGTGCCTGTTTGTAGTTCCTGCAGTTTTCACTGTAAAACGGAGTTGGAGCTAATACCTCCCCATATATATGCATGGAGTGGAGTTAGCAACTGAAAAGAAACTTTGTGTTCCCAACAAGCTAGTTGAAGGACGGCTTTCACACACACTTATCTCTCAGAACTGATCATGTGGAGAGACGTTCTTTCATCTAGCAGAAAGGGAACGGGTTGTAGTAGAAAATTTTACTTTGGTTTCTCACTCTGTTTCCTAGTGCCGGTTTGATTTTCCTGCAGTTTTCACTGTAAAACCGAGTTGGAGCTACTACCTCCCCATATATAAGTATGGAGTAGAGTTTGCAACTGAAAAGAAACTTTGTGTTCCCAACAAGCTAGGTGAAGGACGGCTTTCACACACACTTATCTCTCAGAACTGAGCATGTGGACAGACGTTCATTCATCTAGCACAAAGGGAACGGGTTGCAGGAGAAAATTTTACTCTGGTTTCCCTGTCTGTTTCCTAGTGCCGGTTTGAAGTTCCTGCAGTTTTCACTGTAAAACCGAGTTGGAGCAAGTACCTCCCAATATATTTGTATGGAGTGTAGTTTGCAACTGAAAAGAAACTTTGTGTTGCCAACAAGGTAGGGTAAGGATGGCTTTCACACACAATTATCTCTCAGAAATGAGCATGTGGACAGACGTTCGTTCATCTAGCATAAAGGGAACGGTTTGCAGAAGAAACAATTACTCTGGTTTCTCAATCTGTTTCCTAGTGCCTGTTTGAAGTTCCTGCAGTTTTCACTGTAAAACCGTGTTGGAGATAGTACCTACCCATATATATGTATGGAGTGGAGTTTGCAACTGAAAAGAAACTTTGTGTTCCCAACAAGCTAGGTGAAGGACGGCTTTCACACACACTTATCTCTCAGACCTGAGCATGTGGACAGACGTTCGTTCAACTAGCACAAAAGGAACGGGTTGCAGGGGAAACTTTTCTCTGCTTTCTAGTCTGTTTCCTAGTGCCGGATTGAAGTTCCTGCAGTTTTCAATGTAAAACCGAGTTGGAGCTAGTACCTCCAAATATATATGTATGGAGTGTATTTTGCAACTGAAAAGAAACTTTGTGTTCCCAACAAGCTAGGTGAAGGACGGCTTTCCCACACAATTTTCTCTCAGAACTGAGCATGTGGACAGACGTTCGTTCATCTATCAGAAAGGAAACGGTTTGTAGGAGAAACTTTTACTCTGGTTTCTCAGTCTGTTTCCTAGTGCTGGTTTGAAGTTCCTGCAGTTTTCACTGTAAAACCGAGTTGGAGCTAGTACCTCCTCATATATATGTATGGAGTGGAGTTTGAAACTGAAAAGAAACTGTGTTCCCAACAAGCTAGGTGAAGGAAGGCTTTCACACACACTTATCTCTCAGAACTGAGCATGTGGACAGACGTTCGTTCAACTAGCACAAAGGGAACGGGTTGCAGTGGAAACTTTTCTCTGGTTTCTCAGTCTGTTTCCTAGTGCCGGTTTGAAGTTCCTGCAGTTTTCACTGTAAAACCGAGTTGGAGCTAGTACCTCCTCATATATATGTATGGAGTGGAGTTTGAAACTGAAAAGAAACTGTGTTCCCAACAAGCTAGGTGAAGGACGGATTTCACACACACTTATCTCTCAGAACTGAGCATGTGGACAGACTTTCGTTCATCTAGCAGAAAGGGAACGGGTTGTAGGAGAAACTTTTACTCTGGTTTCTCAGTCTGTTTCCTAGTGCCGGTTTGAAGTTTCTGCAGTTTTCACTGTAAAACCTAGTTGTAGCTAGTACCTCCCCATATATATGTATGGAGTGGAGTATGCAACTGAAAAGAAACTTTGTGTTCCCAACAAGTTAGGTGAAGGACAGCTTTCACACACACTTATCTCTCAGAACTGAGCATGGGGAGAGAAATTTGTTCATCTAGCAGAAAGGGAACTGGTTGTAGGAGAAACTTTTACTCTGGATTCCCAGTCTGTTTCCTACTGCCGGTTTGAAGTTCCTGCAGTTTTCATTGTAAAACCGAGTTGGATCTAGTACCTACCCATATATATGTACGGAGTGGAGTTTGCAACTGAAAAGAAACTTTGTGTTCCCAACAAGATAGGTGAAGGACGGCTTTCACACACACTTATCTCTCAGAACTGAGCATGTGGACAGACGTTCGTTCATCTAGCAGAAAGGGAACGGGTTGTAGGAGAAACTTTTTCTCTGGTTTCTCAGTCTGTTTCCTAGTGCCGGTTTGAAGTTCCTGCAGTTTCCACTGTAAAACCGAGTTGGAGCTAGTACCTCCCCATATATATGTATGGAGTGGAGTTTGCAACTGAAAAGAAACTTTGTGTTCCCAACAAGCTAGTTGAAGGACGGCTTTCACACACACTTATCTCTCAGAACTGATAATGTGGAGAGACTTTCGTTCATCTAGCAGAAAGGGAACGGGATGTAGTAGAAACTTTTACTCTGGTTTCTCAGTCTGTTTCCTAGTGCCGGTTTGAATTTCCTGCAGTTTTCACTGTAAAACCGAGTTGGAGCTAGTACATCCACATATATATGTATGGAGTGCAGTTTTCAACTGAAAAGAAACTTTTTGTTCCCAACAACTTGGTGAAGGACGGCTTTCACACACAATTTTCTCTCAGAACTGAGCATGTGGAGAGACGTTCGTTCATCTAGCAGAAATGGAACTGGTTGTAGGAGAAACTTTTACTCTGGTTTCTCAGTCTGTTTCCTAGTGCAGGTTTGAAGTTCCTGCATTTTTCACTTAAAACCGAGTTGGAGCTAGTACCTCCAAATATATATGTATGGAGTGGAGTTAGCAACTGAAAAGAAACTTTGTGTTCCCTACAAGCTAGGTGAAGGACGGCTTTCACACACACTTATCACTCAGAACTGAGCATGTGGAGAGACGTTCGTTCATCTAGCAGAAAGGAAACGGGTTTTAGTAGAAACTTTTACTCTGGTTTCTCACTCTGATTCCTAGTGCCTGTTTGTAGTTCCTGCAGTTTTCACTGTAAAACGGAGTTGGAGCTAATACCTCCCCATATATATGCATGGAGTGGAGTTAGCAACTGAAAAGAAACTTTGTGTTCCCAACAAGCTAGTTGAAGGACGGCTTTCACACACACTTATCTCTCAGAACTGATCATGTGGAGAGACGTTCTTTCATCTAGCAGAAAGGGAACGGGTTGTAGTAGAAAATTTTACTTTGGTTTCTCACTCTGTTTCCTAGTGCCGGTTTGATTTTCCTGCAGTTTTCACTGTAAAACCGAGTTGGAGCTACTACCTCCCCATATATAAGTATGGAGTAGAGTTTGCAACTGAAAAGAAACTTTGTGTTCCCAACAAGCTAGGTGAAGGACGGCTTTCACACACACTTATCTCTCAGAACTGAGCATGTGGACAGACGTTCATTCATCTAGCACAAAGGGAACGGTTTGCAGAAGAAACAATTACTCTGGTTTCTCAATCTGTTTCCTAGTGCCTGTTTGAAGTTCCTGCAGTTTTCACTGTAAAACCGAGTTGGAGCTAGTACCTACTCATATATATGTATGGAGTGGAGTTTGCAACTGAAAAGAAACTTTGTGTTCCCAACAAGCTAGGTGAAGGACGGCTTTCACACACACTTATCTCTCAGACCTGAGCATGTGGACAGACGTTCGTTCAACTAGCACAAAAGGAACGGGTTGCAGGGGAAACTTTTCTCTGCTTTCTCAGTCTGTTTCCTAGTGCCGGTTTGAAGTTCCTGCAGTTTTCAATGTAAAACCGAGTTGGAGCTAGTACCTCCAAATATATATGTATGGAGTGTATTTTGCAACTGAAAAGAAACTTTGTGTTCCCAACAAGCTAGGTGAAGGACGGCTTTCCCACACAATTTTCTCTCAGAACTGAGCATGTGGACAGACGTTCGTTCATCTATCAGAAAGGAAACGGTTTGTAGGAGAAACTATTACTCTGGTTTCTCAGTCTGTTTCCTAGTGCTGGTTTGAAGTTCCTGCAGTTTTCACTGTAAAACCGAGTTGGAGCTAGTACCTCCCCTTATATATGTATGGAGTGGAGTTTGCAACTGAAAAGAAACTTTTTGTTCCCAACAAGCTAGGTGAAGGACGGCTTTCACACACACTTATCTCTCAGAACTGATAATGTGGAGAGATTTTCGTTCATCTAGCCGAAAGGGAACGGGTTGTAGTAGAAACTTTTACTCTGGTTTCTCAGTCTGTTTCCTAGTGCCGGTTTTGTATTTCCTGCAGTTTTCACTGTAAAACCGAGTTGCAGCTAGTACATTACCATATATATGTATGGAGTGCAGTTTTCAACTGAAAAGGAACTTTTTGTTCCCAACACCTTGGTGAAGGACGGCTTTCACACACAATTTTCTCTCAGAACTGAGCATGTGGAGAGACGTTCGTTCATCTAGCAGAAATGGAACTGGTTGTAGGAGAAACTTTTACTCTGGTTTCTCAGTCTGTTTCCTAGTGCAGGTTTGAAGTTCCTGCATTTTTCACTTAAAACCGAGTTGGAGCTAGTACCTCCAAATATATATGTATGGAGTGGAGTTAGCAACTGAAAAGAAACTTTGTGTTCCCTACAAGCTAGGTGAAGGACGGCTTTCACACACACTTATCACTCAGAACTGAGCATGTGGAGAGACGTTCGTTCATCTAGCAGAAAGGAAACGGGTTTTAGTAGAAACTTTTACTCTGGTTTCTCACTCTGATCCCTAGTGCCTGTTTGTTGTTCCTGCAGTTTTCACTGTAAAACGGATTTGGAGCTAGTACCTCCCCATATATATGCATGGAGTGGAGTTAGCAACTGAAAAGAAACTTTGTGTTCCCAACAAGCTAGGTGAAGGACGGCTTTCACACACACTTATCTCTCAGAACTGAGCATGTGGACAGACGTTCATTCATCTAGCACAAAGGGAACGGGGTGCAGGGGAAACTTTTACTCTGGTTTCACAGTCTGTTTCCTAGTGCCGGTTTGTAGTTCCTGCAGTTTTCACTGTAAAACAGACTTGGAACTAGTACCTCCCTATATATTTGTATGGAGTGGAGTTTGCAACTGAAAAGAAACTTTGTGTTCCCAACAAGCTAGGTGAAGGACGGCTTTCACACACACTTATCTCTCAGATCTGAGCATGTGGACAGACGTTCGTTCATCTAGCACAAAGGGAACGGGTTGCAGGAGAAACCTTTACTCTGGTTTCTCAGTCTGTTTCCTAGTGCCGGTATGAAGTTCCTGCAGTTTTCAATGTAAAACCGATTTGGAGCTATTACCTCCAAATATATATGTATGGAGTGGATTTTGCAACTGACAAGAAACTTTGTGTTCCCAACAAGCTATGTGAAGGACGGCTTTCACACACACTTATCTCTCAGAACTGAGCATGTGGACAGACGTTCGTTCATCTAGCACAAATGGAAAGGGTTGCAGGAGAAACTATTACTCTGGTTTCTCATTCTGTTTCCTAGTGCCGGTTTGAAGTTCCTGCAGTTTTCACTGTAAAACCGAGTTGGAGCTACTACCTCCCCATATATATGTATGGAGTGGAGTTTGCAACTGAAAAGAAACTTTGTGTTCCCAACAAGATAGGTGAAGGACGGCTTTCACACACACTTATCTCTCAGAACTGAGCATGTGGACAGACGTTCATTCATCTAGCACAAAGGGAACGGGTTGCAGGGGAAACTTTTACTCTGCTTCCTCAGTCTGTTTCCTAGTGCCGGTTTGAAGATCCTTCAATTTTCACTGTAAAACTGAGTTGGAGCTAGTACCTCCCCATATATATTTATGGAGTGGAGTTGGCAACTGGAAAGAAACTTTGTGATCCCAACAAGCTAGGTGAAGGACGGCTTTCACACACACATATCTTTCAGAACTGAGCATGTGGAGAGACGTTCGTTCATCTAGCACAAAGGGAAAGTTTTGTAGGAGAAACTTTTACCCTGGTTTCTCAGTCTGTTTCCTAGTGCCGTGTTGAAGTTCCTGCAGTTTTCACTGTAAAATCGATTTGGAGCTAGTACCTCCCCATATATATGTATGGAGTGTAGTTTGCAACTGAAAAGAAACTTTGTGTTCCCAACAAGCTTGGTGAAGGACGGCTTTCACAAACAATTATCTCTCAGAACTGAGCATTTGGAGAGACGTTCGTTCATGTATCACAAAGGGAACGGGTTGTAGGAGAAACTTTTACTCTGGTTTCTCAGTCTGTTTCCTAGTGCCGGTTTGAAGTTCCTGCAGTTTTCACTGTAAAACCGAGTTTTAGCTAGTACCTCCCCATATATATGTATGGAGTGGAGTTTGCAACTGAAAAGAAACTTTGTGTTCCCATCAAGCTTTCTTAAGGACGGCTTTCACACACAATTATCTCTCAGAACTGAGCATGTGTAGAGACGTTCGTTCATCTAGCACAAAGGGAACGGGATGTAGGAGGAACTTTTACTCTGGTTTCTCAGTCTGTTTCCTAGTGCCGGTTTGAAGTTCCTGCAGTTTTCACTGTAAAACCGAGTTGGAGCTAGTACCTACCCATATATATGTATGGAGTGGAGTTTGCAAGTGAAAAGAAACTTTGTGTTCCCAAAAAGGCAGGTGAAGGACGGCTTTCACACACACTTATCTCTCAGGACTGTGCATGTGGAGAGACATTTTTTAACCTAGCAGAAATGGAACGGGTTGTAGGAGAAATTTTTACTCCGGGTTCTCAGTCTGTTTCCTAGTGCCGTTTGAAGTTCCGGCAGTTTTCACTGTAAAACCGAGTTGGAACTTGTACCTCCCCATATATATGTATGGAGTGGAGTATGCAACTGAAAAGAACTTTGTGTTCGGAACAGGCTAGGTGAAGTTCGGCTTTCACACAAACTTATCTCTCAGAACTTAGCATGTGGAGAGACGTTCCTTCATCTCCCACAAAGGGAACGGGTTGTAGGAGAAAATTTTACTCTGGTTTATCAGTCTGTTTCCTAGTGCCGGTATGAAGTTCCTGCAGTTTTCACTGTAAAACCGTGTTGGTGCTTGTACATCCCCATATATATGTATGGAGTGGAGTTGGCAACTGAAAAGTAACTTTGTGTTCCCAACAATCTATATGAAGGACGGCTTTCACACACACTTATCTCTCAGAAATGAGCATGTGGAGAGATTTTCGTTCATCTAGCACAAAGGGAACGGTTTGCAGGTGAAACTTTTACTCTGCTTTCTCAGTCTCTTTCCTAGTGCCGGTTTGAAATTCCTGCAGTTTTCACTGTAAAAAAGATTTTTAGCTAGTACCTCCCCATATATATTTATGGAGTGTAATTTGCAACTGAAAACAAACTTTGTGTTCCCAACAAACTAGGTGAATGACGGCTTTCACACACACTTATCTCTCAGAACTGAGCATTTGGAGAGACTTTCGTTCATCTAGCACAAAGGGAACGGGTTGCAGGAGAAACATTTACTCTGGGTACTCAGTCTGTTTCCTAGTGCCGGTTTGAAGTTCCTGCAGTTTTCACTGTAAAACCGAGTTGGAACTTGTACCTCCCCATATATATGTATGGATTGGAGTTTGCAACTGAAAAGAAACTTTGTGTTCCCAACAAGCTAGGTGAAGAATGGCTTTCACACACACTTATCTCTCAGAACTGAGCATGTGGAGAGACGTTCGTTCATCTAGCAAAAAGGAAACGGGTTTCAGGAGAAACTTTCACTCTGGTATCTCAGTCTGTTTCCTAGTGCCGGTATGAAGTTCCTGCAGTTTTCACTGTAAAACCGAGTTGGAGCTAGTACTACCCCATATATATGTTTGGAGTGGAGTTTGAACTGAAAAGAAACTTTGTGTTCCCAACAAGCTAGGTGAAGGAAGGCTTTCACACACACTTATCTCTCAGAACTGAGCATGTGGACAGACGTTCGTTCATCTAGCACAAAGGGAATGGGTTGTAGGAAAAACTTTTACTCTGGTTTCTCAGTCTGTTTCCTAGTGCCGGTTTGAAGTTCCTTCAGTTTTCACTGTAAAACCGAGTTGGAGCTATTACCTCCCCATATATATGTAAGGAGTGGAGTTGGCAACTTAAAAGAAACTTTGTGTTCCCAACAAGCTAGGTGAAGGACGGCTTTCACAAACAATTTTCTCTCAGAACTGAGCATGTGGAGAGACGTTCGTTCATGTAGCACAAAGGGAACGGGTAGTAGGAGAAACTTTTACTCTGGTTTCTCAGTCTGTTTCCTAGTGCCGGTATGAAGTTCCTGCAGTTTTCACTGTAAAACCGAATTGGAGCTAGTATCTCCCCTTATATATGTATGGAGTGGAGTTTGCAACTGAAAAGAAACTTTGTGTTCCCATCAAGCTAGGTGAAGTACGGCTTTCACACACACATATCTCTCAGAACTGAGCATGTGCAGAAACGTTCGTTCATCTGGCACAAAGGGAAGTGTTTGTAGGAGGAACTTTTACTCTGGTTTCTCAGTCTGTTTCCTAGTGCAGTTTTGAAGTTCCTGCAGTTTTCACTGTAAAACCGAGTTGGACCTAGTTCCTCCCCATATATATGTATGGAGTGGAGTTTGCAACTGAAAAGAATCTTTGTGTTCCCAAAAAGTTAGGTGAAGGACGGCTTTCACACACACTTATCTCTCAGGACTGAGCATTTGGGGAGACGTTCGTTCATCTAGCACAAAAAGAACGGGTTGTAGGAGCAACATTTACTCTGGTTTCTCAGTCTGTTTCCTACTGCCGGTTTGAAGTTCCTGCAGTTTTTATTGTAAAACCGATTTGGAGCTAGTACCTCCCCATATATATGTATGGAGTGTAGTTTGCAACTGAATAGAAACTTTGTGTTCCCAAAAAGCAAGGTAAAGTACGGCATTCACACTCACTTATCTCTCAGAACTGAGCATGTGGACAGACGTTGGTTCATCTAGAAGAAATGGAACGGGTTGTAGGAGAAACTTTTACTCTGGTTTCTCAGTCTGTTTCCTAATGCCGGTTTGAAATTCCTGCAATTTTCATTGTTAAACCGAGTTGGAGCTAGTACCTCCAAATATATATGTATGGAGTGGAGTTTGCTACTGAAAACAATCTATGTGTTCCCAAAAAGCTACGTGAAGTACGGCATTCACACTCACTTAACTCTCAGAACTGAGCATGTGGACAGACGTTCGTTCATCTAGCACAAAGGGAACGGGTTGCAGGGGAAACTTTTACTCTGCTTTCTCAGTCTGTTTCCTAGTGCTGGTTTGAAGTTCCTGCAGTTTTCACTGTAAAACCGAGTTGGAGCTAATACCTCCCCTTATATATTTATGGAGTGGAGTTTGCAACTGAAAAGAAACTTTGTGTTCCCATCAAGCTAGGTGAAGGACGGCTTTCACACACACTTATCCCTCAGAACTGAGCATGTGGACAAATGTTCGTTCATCTAGCACAAAGGGAACGGTTTGTAGGATAAACCTTTACTCTGGTTTCTCAGTCTGTTTCCTAGTGCCGGTATGAAGTTCCTGCAGTTTTCACTGTAAAACCGATTTGGAGCTATTACCTCCAAATATATATGTATGGAGTGGATTTTGCAACTAAAAAGAAACTTTGTGTTCCCAACAAGCTAGTTGAAGGACGGCTTTCACACACACGTATCTCTCAGGACTGAGCATGTGGACAGACGTTCGTTCATCTAGCACAAATGGAAAGGGTTGCAGGAGAAACTATTACTCTGGTTTCTCATTCTGTTTCTTAGTGCCGGTTTGAAGTTCCTGCAGTTTTCACTGTAAAACCGAGTTGGAGCTAGTACCTACCCATATATATGTATGGAGTGGAGTTGGCAACTGAAAAGAATCTTTGTGTTCCCAACAGGCTAGGTGAAGGACGGCTTTCACACACACTTATCTCTCAGAAATGAGCATGTGGACAGACGTTCGTTCATCTAGCACAAAGGAATCGGGTTGCAGAAGAAACTTTTACTCTGGTTTCTCAGTCTGTTTCCTAGTGCCGGTTTGAAGTTCCTGCAGTTTTCACTGTAAAACCGAGTTGGAGCTAGTACCTACCCATATATATGTATGGAGTGGAGTTTGCATCTGAAAAGAAACTATGTGTTCCCAAAAAGCTAGGTGAAGTACGGCATTCACACTCACTTAACTCTCAGAACTGAGCATGTGGACAGACGTTCGTTCATCTAGCACAAATGGAACGGGTTGCAGGAGAAACTTTTACTCTGCTTTTTCAGTCTGTTTCCTAATGCCGGTTTGAAGTTCCTGCAGTTTTCACTGTAAAACCGAGATAGAGCTAGTACCTCCCTATATATATATATGGAGTGGAGTTGCAACTGAAAAGAAACTTTGTGTTCCCAACAAGATAGGTGAAGGACGGCTTTCACACACACATATCCCTCAGAACTGAGCATGTGGACAGATGTTCGTTCAAATAACACAAAGGGAAAGGTTTGTAGTAGAAACTTTTACTCTGGTTTCTCAGTCTGTTTCCTAGTGCCGGTTTGATGTTCCTGCAGTTTTCACTGTAAAACCGAGTTGGAGCTAGTACCTCCAAATATATATGTATGGAGTGGATTTTGCAACTGAAAAGAAACTTTGTTTTCCCAACATGCTAGGTGAAGGACGGCTTTCACACACACTTATCCCTCAGAACTGAGCATGTGGACAAATGTTCTTTCATTTAGCACAAAGGGAACGGTTTGTAGGAGAAACCTTTACTCTGGTATCTCAGTCTGTTTCCTAGTGCCGGTATGAAGTTCCTGCAGTTTTCACTGTAAAACCGAGTTGGAGCTATTACCTCCAAATATATATGTATGGAGTGGATTTTGCAACTGAAAAGAAACTTTGTGTTCCCAACAAGCTATGTGAAGGACGGCTTTCACACACACTTATCTGTCAGACCTGAGCATGTGGACAGACGTTCGTTCATCTAGCACAAATGGAAAGGGTTGCAGGAGAAACTATTACTCTGGTATCTCATTCTGTTTCCTAGTGCCGTTTTGAAGTTCCTGCAGTTTTCACTGTAAAACCGATTTGGAGCTACTACCTCCCCATATATATGTATGGAGTGGAGTTTGCAACTGAAAAGAAACTTTGTGTTCCCAACAAGATAGGTGAAGGACGGCTTTCACACACACTTATCTCTCAGAACTGAGCATGTGGACAGACGTTCGTTCATCTAGCAGAAAGGGAACGGGTTGTAGGAGAAACTTTTTCTCTGGTTTCTCAGTCTGTTTCCTAGTGCCGGTTTGAAGTTCCTGCAGTTTTCACTGTAAAACCGAGTTGGAGCTAGTACCTCCAAATATATATGTATGGA
This sequence comes from Camelus dromedarius, assembly GCF_036321535.1. Taxonomy (NCBI): domain Eukaryota; kingdom Metazoa; phylum Chordata; class Mammalia; order Artiodactyla; family Camelidae; genus Camelus; species Camelus dromedarius. The sequence goes on from NW_026989814.1 coordinate 4,585,113, forward strand.
GTGGATTTTGCAACTGAAAAGAAACTTTGTGTTCCCAACAAGCTAGGTGAAGGACGGCTTTCACACACACTTATCTCTCAGAACTGAGCATGTGGACAGACGTTCGTTCATCTAGCACAAATATAACGGGTTGCAGGGGAAACTATTACTCTGGTTTCTCAGTCTGTTTCCTAGTGCCGGTTTGAAGTTCCTGCAGTTATCACTGTAAAACCGAGTTGGAGCTAGTACCTCCCCATATATTTGTATGGAGTAGAATTTTCAACTGAAAAAACTTTGTGTTCCCAACAAGCTAGGTGAAGGACGGCTTTCACACACACTTATCTCTCAGAACTGAGCATGTGGACAGACTTTCGTTCATCTAGCAGAAATGGAACGGGTTGTAGGAGAAACTTTTACTCTGGTTTCTCAGTCTGTTTCCTAGTGCCGGTTTGAAGTTCCTGCAATTTTCACTGTAAAACCGATTTGGAGCTTGTACCTCCCCTTATATATGTATGGAGTGGAGTTTGCAACTGAAAAGAAACTTTGTGTTCCCAACAAGCTAGGTGAAGGACGGCTTTCACACACACTTATCTCTCAGAACTGATCATGTGGAGAGACGTTCTTTCATCTAGCAGAAAGGGAACGGGTTGTAATAGAAACTTTTACTTTGGTTTCTCACTCTGTTTCCTAGTGCCGGTTTGATTTTCCTGCAGTTTTCACTGTAAAACCGAGTTGGAGCTAGTACCTCCCCATATATATTTATGGAGTGGAGTTTGCAACTGAAAAGAAACTTTGTGTTCCCAACAAGCTAGGTGAAGGACGGCTTTCACACACACTTATCTCTCAGAACTTAGCATGTGGACAGACGTTCGTTCATCTAGCACAAATGGAACGGGTTGCAGGTGAAACCTTTACTCTGGTTTATCAGTCTGTTTCCTAGTGCCGGTATGAAGTTCCTGCAGTTTTCACTGTAAAACCGAGTTGGAGCTATTACCTCCTAATATATATGTATGGAGTGGATTTTGCAACTGAAAAGAAACTTTGTGTTCCCAACAGGCTATGTGAAGGACGGCTTTCACAAACACATATCTCTCAGAACTGAGCATGTGGACAGACGTTCGTTCATCTAGCACAAATCGAAAGGGTTGCAGGAGAAACTATTACTCTGGTTTCTCATTCTGTTTCCTAGTGCCGGTTTGAAGTTCCTGCACTTTTCACTGTACAACCGAGTTGGAATTACTACCTCCTTATATATATGTATGGAGTGGAGTTTGCAACTGAAAAGAAACTTTGTGTTCCCAACAAGATAGGTGAAGGACGGCTTTCACACACACTTATCTCTCAGAACTGAGCATGTGGACAGACGTTCGTTCATCTAGCAGAAAGGGAACGGTTTGTAGGAGAAACTTTTTCTCTGGTTTCTCAGTCTGTTTCCTAGTGCCGGTTTGAAGTTCCTGCAGTTTTCACTGTAAAACCGAGTTGGAGCTAGTACCTCGCCATATATATGTATGGAGTGGGGTTTGCAACTGAAAAGAAACTTTGTGTTCCCAACAAGCTAGGTGAAGGACGGCTTTCACACACAATTACTCTCAGAAATGAGCATGTGGACAGACGTTCGTTCATCTAGCACAAAGGAATCGGGTTGCAGAAGAAACTTTTACTCTGGATTCTCAGTCTGTTTCCTAGTGCCGGTTTGAAGTTCCTGCAGTTTTCACTGTAAAACCGAGTTGGAGCTAGTACATATCCATATATATGTATGGAGTGGAGTTTGCATCTGAAAAGAAACTATGTGTTCCCAAAAAGCTAGGTGAAGGACGGCATTCACACTCACTTAACTCTCAGAACTGAGCATGTGGACAGACGTTCGTTCATCTAGCACAAATGGAACGGGTTGCAGGAGAAACTTTTACTCTGCTTTTTCAGTCTGTTTCCTAATGCCGGTTTGAAGTTCCTGCAGTTTTCACTGTAAAACCGAGATGGAGCTAGTACCTCCCCATATATATATATGGAGTGGAGTTGCAACTGAAAAAAAACTTTGTGTTCCCAACAAGATAGGTGAAGGACGGCTTTCACACACACATATCCTTCAGAACTGAGCATGTGGACAGATGTTCGTTCATCTAGCACAAAGGGAAAGGTTTGTAGGAGAAACTTTTACTCTGGTTTCTCAGTCTGTTTCCTAGTGCCGGTTTGAAGTTCCTGCAGTTTTCACTGTAAAACCGAGTTGGAGCTAGTACCTCCAAATATATATGTATGGAGTGGATTTTGCAACTGAAAAGAAACTTTGTGTTCCCAACAAGCTAGGTGAAGGACGGCTTTCACACACACTTATCTCTCAGAACTGAGCATGTGGACAGACGTTCGTTCATCTAGCACAAATGGAAAGGGTTGCAGGAGAAACTATTACTCTGGTTTCTCAGTCTGTTTCCTAGTGCCGGTTTGAAGTTCCTGCAGTTATCACTGTAAAACCGAGTTGGAGCTAGTACCTCCCCATATATATGTATGGAGTGGAGTTTGCAACTGAAAAAACTTTGTGTTCCCAACAAGCTAGGTGAAGGACGGCTTTCACACACACTTATCTCTCAGAACTGAGCATGTGGACAGACTTTCGTTCATCTAGCAGAATTGGAACTGGTTGTAGGAGAAACTTTTACTCTGGTTTCTCAGTCTGTTTCCTAGTGCCGGTTTGAAGTTCCTGCAATTTTCACTGTAAAACCGATTTGGAGCTTGTACCTCCCCTTATATATGTATGGAGTGGAGTTTGCAACTGAAAAAAACTTTGTGTTCCCAACAAGCTAGGTGAAGAACGGCTTTCACACACACTTATCTCTCAGAACTGATCATGTGGAGAGACGTTCTTTCATCTAGCAGAAAGGGAACGGGTTGTAGTAGAAACTTTTACTTTGGTTTCTCACTCTGTTTCCTAGTGCCGGTTTGATTTTCCTGCAGTTTTCACTGTAAAACCGAGTTGGAGCTACTACCTCCCCATATATATGTATGGAGTGGAGTTTGCAACTGAAAAGAAACTTTGTGTTCCCAACAAGCTAGGTGAAGGACGGCTTTCACACACACTTATCTCTCAGAACTGAGCATGTGGACAGACGTTCATTCATCTAGCACAAAGGGAACGGGTTGCAGGAGAAAATTTTACTCTGGTTTCCCAGTCTGTTTCCAAGTGCCGGTTTGAAGTTCCTGCAGTTTTCACTGTAAAACCGAGTCGGAGCAAGTACCTCCCAATATATTTGTAAGGAGTGGAGTTTGCAACTGAAAAGAAACTTTGTGTTCCCAACAAGCTAGGTGAAGGATGGCTTTCACACACAATTATCTCTCAGAAATGAGCATGAGGACAGACGTTCGTTCATCTAGCATAAATGGAACGGTTTGCAGAAGAAACAATTACTCTGGTTTCTCAATCTGTTTCCTAGTGCCGGTTTGAAGTTCCTGCAGTTTTCACTGTAAAACCGAGTTGGAGCTAGTACCTACCCATATATATGTATGGAGTGGAGTTTGCAACTGAAAAGAAACTTTGTGTTCCCAACAAGCTAGGTGAAGGACGGCTTTCACACACACTTATCTCTCAGACCTGAGCATGTGGACAGACGTTCGTTCAACTAGCACAAAGGGAACGGGTTGCAGGGGAAACTTTTCTCTGCTTTCTCAGTCTGTTTCCTAGTGCCGGTTTGAAGTTCCTGCAGTTTTCACTGTAAAACCGAGTTGGAGCTAGTACCTCCAAATATATATGTATGGAGTGGATTTTGCAACTGAAAAGAAACTTTGTGTTCCCAACAAGCTAGGTGAAGGACGGCTTTCCCACACAATTTTCTCTCAGAACTGAGCATGTGGACAGACGTTCGTTCATCTATCAGAAAGGAAACGGTTTGTAGGAGAAACTTTTACTCTGGTTTCTCAGTCTGTTTCCTAGTGCTGGTTTGAAGTTCCTGCAGTTTTCACTGTAAAACCGAGTTGGAGCTAGTACCTCCCCTTATATATGTATGGAGTGGAGTTTGCAACTGAAAAGAAACTTTTTGTTCCCAACAAGCTAGGTGAAGGACGGCTTTCACACACACTTATCTCTCAGAACTGATAATGTGGAGAGACTTTCGTTCATCTAGCAGAAAGGGAACGGGTTGTAGTAGAAACTTTTACTCTGGTTTCTCAGTCTGTTTCCTAGTGCCGGTTTGAATTTCCTGCAGTTTTCACTGTAAAACCGAGTTGGAGCTAGTACATCCCCATATATATGTATGGAGTGCAGTTTTCAACTGAAAAGAAACTTTTTGTTCCCAACAACTTGGTGAAGGACGGCTTTCACACACAATTTTCTCTCAGAACTGAGCATGTGGAGAGACGTTCGTTCATCTAGCAGAAATGGAACTGGTTGTAGGAGAAACTTTTACTCTGGTTTCTCAGTCTGTTTCCTAGTGCAGGTTTGAAGTTCCTGCATTTTTCACTTAAAACCGAGTTGGAGCTAGTACCTCCAAATATATATGTATGGAGTGGAGTTAGCAACTGAAAAGAAACTTTGTTTTCCCTACAAGCTTGGTGAAGGACGGCTTTCACACACACTTATCACTCAGAACTGAGCATGTGGAGAGACGTTCGTTCATCTAGCAGAAAGGAAACGGGTTTTAGTAGAAACTTTTACTCTGGTTTCTCACTCTGATTCCTAGTGCCTGTTTGTAGTTCCTGCAGTTTTCACTGTAAAACGGAGTTGGAGCTAATACCTCCCCATATATATGCATGGAGTGGAGTTAGCAACTGAAAAGAAACTTTGTGTTCCCAACAAGCTAGTTGAAGGACGGCTTTCACACACACTTATCTCTCAGAACTGATCATGTGGAGAGACGTTCTTTCATCTAGCAGAAAGGGAACGGGTTGTAATAGAAAATTTTACTTTGGTTTCTCACTCTGTTTCCTAGTGCCGGTTTGATTTTCCTGCAGTTTTCACTGTAAAACCGAGTTGGAGCTACTACCTCCCCATATATAAGTATGGAGTAGAGTTTGCAACTGAAAAGAAACTTTTTGTTCCCAACAAGCTAGGTGAAGGACGGCTTTCACACACACTTATCTCTCAGAACTGATAATGTGGAGAGACTTTCGTTCATCTAGCAGAAAGGGAACGGGTTGTAGTAGAAACTTTTACTCTGGTTTCTCAGTCTGTTTCCTAGTGCCGGTTTGAATTTCCTGCAGTTTTCACTGTAAAACCGAGTTGGAGCTAGTACATCCCCATATATATGTATGGAGTGCAGTTTTCAACTGAAAAGAATCTTTTTGTTCCCAACAACTTGGTGAAGGACGGCTTTCACACACAATTTTCTCTCAGAACTGAGCATGTGGAGAGACGTTCGTTCATCTAGCAGAAATGGAACTGGTTGTAGGAGAAACTTTTACTCTGGTTTCTCAGTCTGTTTCCTAGTGCAGGTTTGAAGTTCCTGCATTTTTCACTTAAAACCGAGTTGGAGCTAGTACCTCCAAATATATATGTATGGAGTGGAGTTTGCAACTGAAAAAACTTTGTGTTCCCAACAAGCTAGGTGAAGGACTGCTTTCACACACACTTATCTCTCAGAACTGAGCATGTGGACAGACTTTCGTTCATCTAGCAGAAATGGAACGGGTTGTAGGAGAAACTTTTACTCTGGTTTCTCAGTCTGTTTCCTAGTGCCGGTTTGAAGTTCCTGCAATTTTCACTGAAAAACCGATTTGGAGCTTATACCTCCCCTTATATATGTATGGAGTGGAGTTTGCAACTGAAAAGAAACTTTGTGTTCCCAACAAGCTAGGTGAAGGATGGCTTTCACACACACTTATCTCTCAGAACTGAGCATGTGGACAGACGTTCGTTCATCTAGCATAAAGGGAATGGTTTGCAGAAGAAACAATTACTCTGGTTTCTCAATCTGTTTCCTAGTGCCGGTTTGATTTTCCTGCAGTTTTCACTGTAAAACCGAGTTGGAGCTAGTACCTACCCATATATATGTATGGAGTGGAGTTTGCAACTGAAAAGAAACTTTGTGTTCCCAACAAGCTAGGTGAAGGACGGCTTTCACACACACTTATCTCTCAGACCTGAGCATGTGGACAGACGTTCGTTCAACTAGCACAAAAGGAACGGGTTGCAGGGGAAACTTTTCTCTGCTTTCTCAGTCTGTTTCCTAGTGCCGGTTTGAAGTTCCTGCAGTTTTCACTGTAAAACGGAGTTGGAGCTAGTACCTCCAAATATATATGTATGGAGTGGATTTTGCAACTGAAAAGAAACTTTGTGTTCCCAACAAGCTAGGTGAAGTACGGCTTTCCCACACAATTTTCTCTCAGAACTGAGCATGTGGACAGACGTTCGTTCATCTATCAGAAAGGAAACGGTTTGTAGGAGAAACTTTTACTCTGGTTTCTCAGTCTGTTTCCTAGTGCTGGTTTGAAGTTCCTGCAGTTTTCACTGTAAAACCGAGTTGGAGCTAGTACCTCCCCTTATATATGTATGGAGTGGAGTTTGCAACTGAAAAGAAACTTTTTGTTCCCAACAAGCTAGTTGAAGGACGGCTTTCACACACACTTATCTCTCAGAACTGATAATATGGAGAGACTTTCGTTCATCTAGCAGAAAGGGAACGGTTTGTAGTAGAAACTTTTACTCTGGTTTCTCAGTCTGTTTCCTAGTGCCGGTTTGAATTTCCTGCAGTTTTCACTGTAAAACCGAGTTGGAGCTAGTACATCCCCATATATATGTATGGAGTGCAGTTTTCAACTGAAAAGAAACTTTTTGTTCCCAACAACTTGGTGAAGGACGGCTTTCACACACAATTTTCTCTCAGAACTGAGCATGTGGAGAGACGTTCGTTCATGTAGCAGAAGTGGAACTGGTTGTAGGAGAAACTTTTACTCTGGTTTCTCAGTCTGTTTCCTAGTGCAGGTTTGAAGTTCCTGCATTTTTCACTTAAAACCGAGTTGGAGCTAGTACCTCCAAATATATATGTATGGAGTGGAGTTAGCAACTGAAAAGAAACTTTGTGTTCCCTACAAGCTAGGTGAAGGACGGCTTTCACACACACTTATCACTCAGAACTGAGCATGTGGAGAGACGTTCGTTCATCTAGCAGAAAGGAAACGGGTTTTAGTAGAAACTTTTACTCTGGTTTCTCACTCTGATTCCTAGTGCCTGTTTGTAGTTCCTGCAGTTTTCACTGTAAAACGGAGTTGGAGCTAGTACCTCCCCATATATATTCATGGAGTGGAGTTAGCAACTGAAAAGAAACTTTGTGTTCCCAACAAGCTAGTTGAAGGACGGCTTTCACACACACTTATCTCTCAGAACTGATCATGTGGAGAGACGTTCTTTCATCTAGCAGAAAGGGAACGGGTTGTAGTAGAAAATTTACTTTGGTTTCTCACTCTGTTTCCTAGTGCCGGTTTGATTTTCCTGCAGTTTTCACTGTAAAACCGAGTTGGAGCTACTACCTCCCCATATATATGTATGGAGTGGAGTTTGCAACTGAAAAGAAACTTTGTGTTCCCAACAAGCTAGGTGAAGGACGGCTTTCACACACACTTATCTCTCAGAACTGAGCATGTGGACAGACGTTCATTCATCTAGCACAAAGGGAACGGGTTGCAGGAGAAAATTTTACTCTGGTTTCCCAGTCTGTTTCCTAGTGCCGGTTTGAAGTTCCTGCAGTTTTCACTGTAAAACCGAGTTGGAGATAGTACCTACCCATATATATGTATGGAGTGGAGCTTGCAACTGAAAAGAATCTATGTTTTCCCAACAAGCTAGGTGAAGGACGGCATTCACACACACTTATCTCTCAGAACTGAGCATGTGGAGAGACGTTCTTTCATGTAGCACAAAAGGAACGGTTTGTAAGAGAAATTTTAACTCTGGTTTCTCATTCTGTTTCCTAGTGCCTTTTTGAAGTTCCTGCATTTTTCACTGTAAAACCGAGTTGGAGCTAGTACCTCCCAATATATATGTATGGAGTGGAGTTTGCAACTGAAAAGAAATTTTGTGTTCCCAACAAGCTAGCTGAAGGACGGCTTTCACACACATTTATCTCTCAGAACTGAGCATGTGGAGAGACTTTCGTTCGTCTACCAGAAAGGGAATGGTTTGTAGGAGAAACTTTTACTCTGGTTTCTCAGTATGTTTCCTAGTGCCTTTTTGAACTTCCTGCAGTTTTCACTGTAAAACCGATTTGGAGCTAGTACCTCCCCATATATAATTATGGGGTGGAGTTTGCAACTGAAAAGAAACTTTGTGTTCCCAACAAGCTATTTGTAGGACGGCATTCACACACAATTATCTCTCAGAACTGAGCATGTGGACAGACGTTCGTTCATCTAGCACAAAAAGAACGGGTTGTAGGAGAAACTTTACTCTGATTTCTCAGTCTGTTTCCTACTGCCGGTTTGAAGTTCCTGCAGTTTTCTCTGTAAAACCGAGTTGGAGCTAATACCTCCCCATATATATGTATGGAGTGGAGTTTGCAACTGAAAAGAAACTTTGTGTTCCCTACAAGCTAGGTGAAGGACGGCTTTCACACACACATATCTCTCAGAACTGAGCATGTGGACAGACGTTCGTTCATCAGGCACAACAGGAACGGTTTGCAGGAGAAACATTTACTCTGGATTCTCAGTCTGTTTCCTAGTGCCGGTTTGAAATTGCTGCAGTTTTCACTGTAAAACCGAGTTGGAGCAAGTACCTCCCAATATATTTTTATGGATTGGAGTTTGCAAATGAAAAGAAACTTTGTGTTCCCAACAAGCTAGGTGAAGGACGGCTTTCACACACAATTATCACTCAGAAATGAGCATGTGGAGACACGTTCGTTCATATTGCATAAATGGAACGGTTTGCAGTAGAAACATTTACTCTGGTTTCTCAGTCTGTTTCCTAGTGCCGGTTAGAAGTTCCTGCATTTTTCACTATAAAATCGAGTTGGAGCTAGTACCTCCCCATATATATGTATGGAGTGGAGTTGGCAACTGAAAAGAAACTTTGTGTTCCCAACAAGCTAGGTGAAGGACGGCTTTCACACACACTTATCTCTCAGAACTGAGCATGTGGACAGACGTTCGTTCATCTAGCACAACGGGAACGGGTTGCAGGGGAAAGTTTTACTCTGCTTTCTAAGTCTGTTTCCTAGTGCCGGTTTGAATTTCCTGCAGTTTTCACTGTAAAACCTGGTTGGAGCTACTACCTCCCAATATTTATGTATGGAGTGCAGTTTGAACTGAAAAGAAACTTTGTGTTCCCAACAACTTGGTGAAGGTCGGCTTTCCCACACACTTATCTCTCAGAACTGAGCATGTGGACAGACGTTCGTTCATCTAGCACAAAGTGAACATGTTGTAGGAGAAACTTTTACTCTGGTTTCTCAGTCTGTTTCCTAGTGCAGGTTTGAAGTTCCTGCAGTTTTCACTGTAAAACCGTGTTGGAGCTAGTACTTCCCCATATATATGTGGAGTGGAGTTTGCAACTGAAAAGAAACTTTGTGTTCCCAACAAGTTAGGTGAAGGACGGCTTTCACACACACATATCTGTCAGAACTGAGCATGTGGACAGACGTTCGTTCATGAAGGCCAAAGTGAACGGGTTGTAGGAGAAACTTTTACTCTGGTTTCTCAGTCTGTTTCCTATTGCCGGTTTGAAGTTCCTGCAGTTTTCACTGTAAAATCGAGTTGGAGCTTGTACCTCCCAATATATTTGTATGGAGTGGAGTTTGCAACTGAAAAGAAACTTTGTGTTCCCAACAAGCTAGGTGAAGGACGGATTTCACACACACTTATCTCTCAGAACTGAGCATGTGGACAGACGTTCATTCATCTAGCACAAAGGGAACAGTTTGCAGAAGAAACAATTACTCTGGTTTCTCAATCTGTTTCCTAGTGCCTGTATGAAGTTCCTGCAGTTTTCACTGTAAAACCGAGTTGGAGCTAGTACCTACTCATATATATTTATGGAGTGGAGTTTGCAACTGAAAAGAAACTTTGTGTTCCCAACAAGCTAGGTGAAGGACGGCTTTCACACACACTTATCTCTCAGACCTGAGCATGTGGACAGACGTTCGTTCAACTAGCACAAAAGGAACGTGTTGCAGGGGAAACTTTTCTCTGCTTTCTCAGTCTGTTTCCTAGTGCCGGTTTGAAGTTCCTGCAGTTTTCAATGTAAAACCGAGTTGGAGCTAGTACATTACCATATATATGTATGGAGTGCAGTTTTCAACTGAAAAGGATCTTTTTGTTCCCAACAACTTGGTGAAGGACGGCTTTCACACACAATTTTCTCTCAGAACTGAGCATGTGGAGAGACGTTCGTTCATCTAGCAGAAATGGAACTCGTTGTAGGAGAAACTTTTACTCTGGTTTCTCAGTCTGTTTCCTAGTGCAGGTTTGAAGTTCCTGCATTTTTCACTTAAAACCGAGTTGGAGCTAGTACCTCCAAATATATATGTATGGAGTGGAGTTAGCAACTGAAAAGAAACTTTGTGTTCCCTACAAGCTAGGTGAAGGACGGCTTTCACACACACTTATCACTCAGAACTGAGCATGTGGAGAGACGTTCGTTCATCTAGCAGAAAGGAAACGGGTTTTAGTAGAAATTTTACTCTGGTTTCTCACTCTGATCCCTAGTGCCTGTTTGTAGTTCCTGCAGTTTTCACTGTAAAACGGATTTGGAGCTAGTACCTCCCCATATATATGCATGGAGTGGAGTTAGCAACTGAAAAGAAACTTTGTGTTCCCAACAAGCTAGGTGAAGGACGGCTTTCACACACACTTATCTCTCAGAACTGAGCATGTGGACAGACGTTCGTTCATCTAGCACAAAGGGAACGGAGTGCAGGGGAAACTTTTACTCTGGTTTCACAGTCTGTTTCCTAGTGCCGGTTTGTAGTTCCTGCAGTTTTCACTGTAAAACATACTTGGAACTAGTACCTCCCTATATATTTGTATGGAGTGGAGTTTGCAACTGAAAAGAAACTTTGTGTTCCCAACAAGCTAGGTGAAGGACGGCTTTCACACACACTTATCTCTCAGATCTGAGCATGTGGACAGACGTTCGTTCATCTAGCACAAAGGGAACGGGTTGCAGGAGAAACCTTTACTCTGGTTTCTCAGTCTGTTTCCTAGTGCCGGTATGAAGTTCCTGCAGTTTTCAATGTAAAACCGAGTTGGAGCTATTACCTCCAAATATATATGTATGGAGTGGATTTTGCAACTGACAAGAAACTTTGTGTTCCCAACAAGCTATGTGAAGGACGGCTTTCACACACACTTATCTCTCAGAACTGAGCATGTGGACAGACGTTCGTTCATCTAGCACAAATGGAAAGGGTTGCAGGAGAAACTATTACTCTGGTTTCTCATTCTGTTTCCTAGTGCCGGTTTGTAGTTCCTGCAGTTTTCACTGTAAAACATACTTGGAACTAGTACCTCCCTATATATTTGTATGGAGTGGAGTTTGCAACTGAAAAGAAACTTTGTGTTCCCAACAAGCTAGGTGAAGGACGGCTTTCACACACACTTATCTCTCAGATCTGAGCATGTGGACAGACGTTCGTTCATCTAGCACAAAGGGAACGGGTTGCAGGAGAAACCTTTACTCTGGTTTCTCAGTCTGTTTCCTAGTGCCGGTATGAAGTTCCTGCAGTTTTCAATGTAAAACCGAGTTGGAGCTATTACCTCCAAATATATATGTATGGAGTGTATTTTGCAACTGACAAGAAACTTTGTGTTCCCAACAAGCTATGTGAAGGACGGCTTTCACACACACTTATCTCTCAGAACTGAGCATGTGGACAGACGTTCGTTCATCTAGCACAAATGGAAAGGGTTGCAGGAGAAACTATTACTCTGGTTTCTCATTCTGTTTCCTAGTGCCGGTTTGAAGTTCCTGCAGTTTTCACTGTAAAACCGAGTTGGAGCTAGTACATACCCATATATATGTATGGAGTGGAGTTTGCATCTGAAAAGAAACTATGTGTTCCCAAAAAGCTAGGTGAAGTACGGCATTCACACTCACTTAAGTCTCAGAACTGAGCATGTGGACAGACGTTCGTTCATCTAGCACAAATGGAACGGGTTGCAGGAGAAACTTTTACTCTGCTTTCTCAGTCTGTTTCCTATTGCCGGTTTGAAGTTCCTGCAGTTTTCACTGTAAAACCGAGTTGGAGCTAGTACCTCCAAATATATATGTATGGAGTGGATTTTGCAACTGAAAAGAAACTTTGTGTTCCCAACAAGCTAGGTGAAGGACGGCTTTCCCACACAATTTTCTCTCAGAACTGAGCATGTGGACAGACGTTCGTTCATCTATCAGAAAGGAAACGGTTTGTAGGAGAAACTTTTACTCTGGTTTCTCAGTCTGTTTCCTAGTGCTGGTTTGAAGTTCCTGCAGTTTTCACTGTAAAACCGAGTTGGAGAAAGTACCTCCCCTTATATATGTATGGAGTGGAGTTTGCAACTGAAAAGAAACTTTTTGTTCCCAACAAGCTAGGTAAAGGACGGCTTTCACACACACTTATCTCTCAGAACTGATAATGTGGAGAGACTTTCGTTCATCTAGCAGAAAGGGAACGGGTTGTAGTAGAAACTTTTACTCTGGTTTCTCAGTCTGTTTCCTAGTGCCGGTTTGAATTTCCTGCAGTTTTCACTGTAAAACCGAGTTGGAGCTAGTACATCCCCATATATATGTATGGAGTGCAGTTTTCAACTGAAAAGAAACTTTTTGTTCCCAACAACTTGGTGAAGGACGGCATTCACACACAATTTTCTCTCAGAACTGAGCATGTGGAGAGACGTTCGTTCATGTAGCAGAAATGGAACTGGTTGTAGGAGAAACTTTTACTCTGGTTTCTCAGTCTGTTTCCTAGTGCAGGTTTGAAGTTCCTGCATTTTTCACTTAAAACCGAGTTGGAGCTAGTACATCCAAATATATATGTATGGAGTGGAGTTAGCAACTGAAAAGAAACTTTGTGTTCCCTACAAGCTAGGTGAAGGACGGCTTTCACACACACTTATCACTCAGAACTGAGCATGTGGAGAGACGTTCGTTCATCTAGCAGAAAGGAAACGGGTTTTAGTAGAAACTTTTACTCTGGTTGCTCACTCTGATTCCTAGTGCCTGTTTGTAGTTCCTGCATTTTTCACTGTAAAACGGAGTTGGGGCTAGTACCTCCCCATATATATGCATGGAGTGGAGTTTGCAACTGAAAAGAAACTTTGTGTTCCCAACAAGCTAGTTGAAGGACGGCTTTCACACACACTTATCTCTCAGAAGTGATCATGTGGAGAGACGTTCTTTCATCTAGCAGAAAGGGAACGGTTTGTAGTAGAAACTTTTACTTTGGTTTCTCACTCTGTTTCCTAGTGCCGGTTTGATTTTCCTGCAGTTTTCACTGTAAAACCGAGTTGGAGCTACTACCTCCCCATATATATGTATGGAGTGGAGTTTGCAACTGAAAAGAAACTTTGTGTTCCCAACAAGCTAGGTGAAGGACGGCTTTCACACACACTTATCTCTCAGAACTGAGCATGTGGATAGACTTTCGTTCATCTAGCAGAAAGGGAACGGGTTGTAGGGGAAACTTTTACTCTGGTATCTCAGTCTGTTTCCTAGTGCCGGTATGAAGTTCCTGCAGTTTTCACTGTAAAACCGAGTTGGAGGTAGTACCTCCGCATATATATTTATGGAGTAGATTTTGCAACTGAAAAGAAACTTTGTGTTCCAAACAAGGTAGGTTAAGGACGGCTTTCACACACACATACTTCTCAGGACTGAGCATGTGGAGAGACGTTCGTTCATCTAGCAGAAAGGGAACTGTTTGTAGGAGCAACTTTTACTCTGGTTTCTCAGTCTGCTTCCTAGTGCCGGTTTGATGATCCTTCAATTTTCACTGTAAAACTGAGTTGGAGCTAGTACCTCCCCATATATATTTATGGAGTGGAGTTGGCAACTGGAAAGAAACTTTGTGATCCCAACAAGCTAGGTGAAGGACGGCTTTCACACACACATATCTTTCTGAACTGAGCATGTGGAGAGACGTTCGTTCATCTAGCACAAAGGGAAAGTTTTGTAGGAGAAACTTTTACCCTGGTTTCTCAGTCTGTTTCCTAGTGCCGTGTTGAAGTTCCTGCAGTTTTCACTGTAAAATCGATTTGGAGCTAGTACCTCCCCATATATATGTATGGAGTGTAGTTTGCAACTGAAAAGAAACTTTGTGTTCCCAACAAGCTTGGTGAAGGACGGCTTTCACAAACAATTATCTCTCAGAACTGAGCATTTGGAGAGACGTTCGTTCATGTATCACAAAAGGAACTGGTTGTAGGAGAAACTTTTACTCTGGTTTCTCAGTCTGTTTCCTAGTGCCGGTTTGATGTTCCTGCAGTTTTCACTGTAAAACCGAGTTGGAGCTAGTACCTACCCATATATATGTATGGAGTGGAGTTTGCAACTGAAAAGAAACTTTGTGTTCCCATCAAGCTTTCTTAAGGACGGCTTTCACACACAATTATCTCTCAGAACTGAGCATGTGTAGAGACGTTCGTTCATCTAGCACAAAGGGAACGGGATGTAGGAGGAACTTTTACTCTGGTTTCTCAGTCTGTTTCCTAGTGCCGGTTTGAAGTTCCTGCAGTTTTCACTGTAAAACCGAGTTGGGGCTAGTACCTACCCATATATATGTATAGAGTGGAGTTTGCAACTGAAAAGAAACTTTGTGTTCCCAACAGGCTAGGTGAAGGACGGCTTTCACACACACTTATCTCTCAGAAATGAGCATGTGGACAGACGTTCGTTCATCTAGCACAAATGGAACGGGTTGCAGGAGAAACTTTTACTCTGCTTTTTCAGTCTGTTTCCTAATGCCGGTTTGAAGTTCCTGCAGTTTTCACTGTAAAACCGAGATAGAGCTAGTACCTCCCCATATATATATATGGAGTGGAGTTGCAACTGAAAAGAAACTTTGTGTTCCCAACAAGATAGGTGAAGGACGGCTTTCACACACACATATCCCTCAGAACTGAGCATGTGGACAGATGTTCGTTCAAATAACACAAAGGGAAAGGTTTGTAGGAGAAACTTTTACTCTGGTTTCTCAGTCTGTTTCCTAGTGCCGGTTTGAAGTTCCTGCAGTTTTCACTGTAAAACCGAGTTGGAGCTAGTACCTCCAAATATATATGTATGGAGTGGATTTTGCAACTGAAAAGAAACTTTGTTTTCCCAACATGCTAGGTGAAGGACGGCTTTCACACACACTTATCCCTCAGAACTGAGCATGTGGACAAATGTTCTTTCATTTAGCACAAAGGGAACGGTTTGTAGGAGAAACCTTTACTCTGGTATCTCAGTCTGTTTCCTAGTGCCGGTATGAAGTTCCTGCAGTTTTCACTGTAAAACCGAGTTGGAGCTATTACCTCCAAATATATATGTATGGAGTGGATTTTGCAACTGAAAAGAAACTTTGTGTTCCCAACAAGCTATGTGAAGGACGGCTTTCACACACACTTATCTCTCAGACCTGAGCATGTGGACAGACGTTCGTTCATCTAGCACAAATGGAAAGGGTTGCAGGAGAAACTATTACTCTGGTTTCTCATTCTGTTTCCTAGTGCCGGTTTGAAGTTCCTTCAGTTTTCACTGTAAAACCGATTTGGAGCTACTACCTCCCCATATATATGTATGGAGTGGAGTTTGCAACTGAAAAGAAACTTTGTGTTCCCAACAAGATAGGTGAAGGACGGCTTTCACACACACTTATCTCTCAGAACTGAGCATGTGGACAGACGTTCGTTCATCTAGCAGAAAGGGAACGGGTTGTAGGAGAAACTTTTTCTCTGGTTTCTCAGTCTGTTTCCTAGTGCCGGTTTGAAGTTCCTGCAGTTTTCACTGTAAAACCGAGTTGGAGCTAGTACCTCCCCATATATATGTATGGAGTGGAGTTTGCAACTGAAAAGAAACTTTGTGTTCCCAACAAGCTAGGTGAAGTACGGCTTTCCCACACAATTTTCTCTCAGAACTGAGCATGTGGACAGACGTTCGTTCATCTATCAGAAAGGAAACGGTTTGTAGGAGAAACTTTTACTCTGGTTTCTCAGTCTGTTTCCTAGTGCTGGTTTGAAGTTCCTGCAGTTTTCACTGTAAAACCGAGTTGGAGCTAGTACCTCCCCTTATATATGTATGGAGTGGAGTTTGCAACTGAAAAGAAACTTTTTGTTCCCAACAAGCTAGTTGAAGGACGGCTTTCACACACACTTATCTCTCAGAACTGATAATATGGAGAGACTTTCGTTCATCTAGCAGAAAGGGAACGGTTTGTAGTAGAAACTTTTACTCTGGTTTCTCAGTCTGTTTCCTAGTGCCGGTTTGAATTTCCTGCAGTTTTCACTGTAAAACCGAGTTGGAGCTAGTACATCCCCATATATATGTATGGAGTGCAGTTTTCAACTGAAAAGAAACTTTTTGTTCCCAACAACTTGGTGAAGGACGGCTTTCACACACAATTTTCTCTCAGAACTGAGCATGTGGAGAGACGTTCGTTCATGTAGCAGAAGTGGAACTGGTTGTAGGAGAAACTTTTACTCTGGTTTCTCAGTCTGTTTCCTAGTGCAGGTTTGAAGTTCCTGCATTTTTCACTTAAAACCGAGTTGGAGCTAGTACCTCCAAATATATATGTATGGAGTGGAGTTAGCAACTGAAAAGAAACTTTGTGTTCCCTACAAGCTAGGTGAAGGACGGCTTTCACACACACTTATCACTCAGAACTGAGCATGTGGAGAGACGTTCGTTCATCTAGCAGAAAGGAAACGGGTTTTAGTAGAAACTTTTACTCTGGTTTCTCACTCTGATTCCTAGTGCCTGTTTGTAGTTCCTGCAGTTTTCACTGTAAAACGGAGTTGGAGCTAGTACCTCCCCATATATATTCATGGAGTGGAGTTAGCAACTGAAAAGAAACTTTGTGTTCCCAACAAGCTAGTTGAAGGACGGCTTTCACACACACTTATCTCTCAGAACTGATCATGTGGAGAGACGTTCTTTCATCTAGCAGAAAGGGAACGGGTTGTAGTAGAAAATTTACTTTGGTTTCTCACTCTGTTTCCTAGTGCCGGTTTGATTTTCCTGCAGTTTTCACTGTAAAACCGAGTTGGAGCTACTACCTCCCCATATATATGTATGGAGTGGAGTTTGCAACTGAAAAGAAACTTTGTGTTCCCAACAAGCTAGGTGAAGGACGGCTTTCACACACACTTATCTCTCAGAACTGAGCATGTGGACAGACGTTCATTCATCTAGCACAAAGGGAACGGGTTGCAGGAGAAAATTTTACTCTGGTTTCCCAGTCTGTTTCCTAGTGCCGGTTTGAAGTTCCTGCAGTTTTCACTGTAAAACCGAGTTGGAGATAGTACCTACCCATATATATGTATGGAGTGGAGCTTGCAACTGAAAAGAATCTATGTTTTCCCAACAAGCTAGGTGAAGGACGGCATTCACACACACTTATCTCTCAGAACTGAGCATGTGGAGAGACGTTCTTTCATGTAGCACAAAAGGAACGGTTTGTAAGAGAAATTTTAACTCTGGTTTCTCATTCTGTTTCCTAGTGCCTTTTTGAAGTTCCTGCATTTTTCACTGTAAAACCGAGTTGGAGCTAGTACCTCCCAATATATATGTATGGAGTGGAGTTTGCAACTGAAAAGAAATTTTGTGTTCCCAACAAGCTAGCTGAAGGACGGCTTTCACACACATTTATCTCTCAGAACTGAGCATGTGGAGAGACTTTCGTTCGTCTACCAGAAAGGGAATGGTTTGTAGGAGAAACTTTTACTCTGGTTTCTCAGTATGTTTCCTAGTGCCTTTTTGAACTTCCTGCAGTTTTCACTGTAAAACCGATTTGGAGCTAGTACCTCCCCATATATAATTATGGGGTGGAGTTTGCAACTGAAAAGAAACTTTGTGTTCCCAACAAGCTATTTGTAGGACGGCATTCACACACAATTATCTCTCAGAACTGAGCATGTGGACAGACGTTCGTTCATCTAGCACAAAAAGAACGGGTTGTAGGAGAAACTTTACTCTGATTTCTCAGTCTGTTTCCTACTGCCGGTTTGAAGTTCCTGCAGTTTTCTCTGTAAAACCGAGTTGGAGCTAATACCTCCCCATATATATGTATGGAGTGGAGTTTGCAACTGAAAAGAAACTTTGTGTTCCCTACAAGCTAGGTGAAGGACGGCTTTCACACACACATATCTCTCAGAACTGAGCATGTGGACAGACGTTCGTTCATCAGGCACAACAGGAACGGTTTGCAGGAGAAACATTTACTCTGGATTCTCAGTCTGTTTCCTAGTGCCGGTTTGAAATTGCTGCAGTTTTCACTGTAAAACCGAGTTGGAGCAAGTACCTCCCAATATATTTTTATGGATTGGAGTTTGCAAATGAAAAGAAACTTTGTGTTCCCAACAAGCTAGGTGAAGGACGGCTTTCACACACAATTATCACTCAGAAATGAGCATGTGGAGACACGTTCGTTCATATTGCATAAATGGAACGGTTTGCAGTAGAAACATTTACTCTGGTTTCTCAGTCTGTTTCCTAGTGCCGGTTAGAAGTTCCTGCATTTTTCACTATAAAATCGAGTTGGAGCTAGTACCTCCCCATATATATGTATGGAGTGGAGTTGGCAACTGAAAAGAAACTTTGTGTTCCCAACAAGCTAGGTGAAGGACGGCTTTCACACACACTTATCTCTCAGAACTGAGCATGTGGACAGACGTTCGTTCATCTAGCACAACGGGAACGGGTTGCAGGGGAAAGTTTTACTCTGCTTTCTAAGTCTGTTTCCTAGTGCCGGTTTGAATTTCCTGCAGTTTTCACTGTAAAACCTGGTTGGAGCTACTACCTCCCAATATTTATGTATGGAGTGCAGTTTGAACTGAAAAGAAACTTTGTGTTCCCAACAACTTGGTGAAGGTCGGCTTTCCCACACACTTATCTCTCAGAACTGAGCATGTGGACAGACGTTCGTTCATCTAGCACAAAGTGAACATGTTGTAGGAGAAACTTTTACTCTGGTTTCTCAGTCTGTTTCCTAGTGCAGGTTTGAAGTTCCTGCAGTTTTCACTGTAAAACCGTGTTGGAGCTAGTACTTCCCCATATATATGTGGAGTGGAGTTTGCAACTGAAAAGAAACTTTGTGTTCCCAACAAGTTAGGTGAAGGACGGCTTTCACACACACATATCTGTCAGAACTGAGCATGTGGACAGACGTTCGTTCATGAAGGCCAAAGTGAACGGGTTGTAGGAGAAACTTTTACTCTGGTTTCTCAGTCTGTTTCCTATTGCCGGTTTGAAGTTCCTGCAGTTTTCACTGTAAAATCGAGTTGGAGCTTGTACCTCCCAATATATTTGTATGGAGTGGAGTTTGCAACTGAAAAGAAACTTTGTGTTCCCAACAAGCTAGGTGAAGGACGGATTTCACACACACTTATCTCTCAGAACTGAGCATGTGGACAGACGTTCATTCATCTAGCACAAAGGGAACAGTTTGCAGAAGAAACAATTACTCTGGTTTCTCAATCTGTTTCCTAGTGCCTGTATGAAGTTCCTGCAGTTTTCACTGTAAAACCGAGTTGGAGCTAGTACCTACTCATATATATTTATGGAGTGGAGTTTGCAACTGAAAAGAAACTTTGTGTTCCCAACAAGCTAGGTGAAGGACGGCTTTCACACACACTTATCTCTCAGACCTGAGCATGTGGACAGACGTTCGTTCAACTAGCACAAAAGGAACGTGTTGCAGGGGAAACTTTTCTCTGCTTTCTCAGTCTGTTTCCTAGTGCCGGTTTGAAGTTCCTGCAGTTTTCAATGTAAAACCGAGTTGGAGCTAGTACATTACCATATATATGTATGGAGTGCAGTTTTCAACTGAAAAGGATCTTTTTGTTCCCAACAACTTGGTGAAGGACGGCTTTCACACACAATTTTCTCTCAGAACTGAGCATGTGGAGAGACGTTCGTTCATCTAGCAGAAATGGAACTCGTTGTAGGAGAAACTTTTACTCTGGTTTCTCAGTCTGTTTCCTAGTGCAGGTTTGAAGTTCCTGCATTTTTCACTTAAAACCGAGTTGGAGCTAGTACCTCCAAATATATATGTATGGAGTGGAGTTAGCAACTGAAAAGAAACTTTGTGTTCCCTACAAGCTAGGTGAAGGACGGCTTTCACACACACTTATCACTCAGAACTGAGCATGTGGAGAGACGTTCGTTCATCTAGCAGAAAGGAAACGGGTTTTAGTAGAAATTTTACTCTGGTTTCTCACTCTGATCCCTAGTGCCTGTTTGTAGTTCCTGCAGTTTTCACTGTAAAACGGATTTGGAGCTAGTACCTCCCCATATATATGCATGGAGTGGAGTTAGCAACTGAAAAGAAACTTTGTGTTCCCAACAAGCTAGGTGAAGGACGGCTTTCACACACACTTATCTCTCAGAACTGAGCATGTGGACAGACGTTCGTTCATCTAGCACAAAGGGAACGGAGTGCAGGGGAAACTTTTACTCTGGTTTCACAGTCTGTTTCCTAGTGCCGGTTTGTAGTTCCTGCAGTTTTCACTGTAAAACATACTTGGAACTAGTACCTCCCTATATATTTGTATGGAGTGGAGTTTGCAACTGAAAAGAAACTTTGTGTTCCCAACAAGCTAGGTGAAGGACGGCTTTCACACACACTTATCTCTCAGATCTGAGCATGTGGACAGACGTTCGTTCATCTAGCACAAAGGGAACGGGTTGCAGGAGAAACCTTTACTCTGGTTTCTCAGTCTGTTTCCTAGTGCCGGTATGAAGTTCCTGCAGTTTTCAATGTAAAACCGAGTTGGAGCTATTACCTCCAAATATATATGTATGGAGTGGATTTTGCAACTGACAAGAAACTTTGTGTTCCCAACAAGCTATGTGAAGGACGGCTTTCACACACACTTATCTCTCAGAACTGAGCATGTGGACAGACGTTCGTTCATCTAGCACAAATGGAAAGGGTTGCAGGAGAAACTATTACTCTGGTTTCTCATTCTGTTTCCTAGTGCCGGTTTGTAGTTCCTGCAGTTTTCACTGTAAAACATACTTGGAACTAGTACCTCCCTATATATTTGTATGGAGTGGAGTTTGCAACTGAAAAGAAACTTTGTGTTCCCAACAAGCTAGGTGAAGGACGGCTTTCACACACACTTATCTCTCAGATCTGAGCATGTGGACAGACGTTCGTTCATCTAGCACAAAGGGAACGGGTTGCAGGAGAAACCTTTACTCTGGTTTCTCAGTCTGTTTCCTAGTGCCGGTATGAAGTTCCTGCAGTTTTCAATGTAAAACCGAGTTGGAGCTATTACCTCCAAATATATATGTATGGAGTGTATTTTGCAACTGACAAGAAACTTTGTGTTCCCAACAAGCTATGTGAAGGACGGCTTTCACACACACTTATCTCTCAGAACTGAGCATGTGGACAGACGTTCGTTCATCTAGCACAAATGGAAAGGGTTGCAGGAGAAACTATTACTCTGGTTTCTCATTCTGTTTCCTAGTGCCGGTTTGAAGTTCCTGCAGTTTTCACTGTAAAACCGAGTTGGAGCTAGTACATACCCATATATATGTATGGAGTGGAGTTTGCATCTGAAAAGAAACTATGTGTTCCCAAAAAGCTAGGTGAAGTACGGCATTCACACTCACTTAAGTCTCAGAACTGAGCATGTGGACAGACGTTCGTTCATCTAGCACAAATGGAACGGGTTGCAGGAGAAACTTTTACTCTGCTTTCTCAGTCTGTTTCCTATTGCCGGTTTGAAGTTCCTGCAGTTTTCACTGTAAAACCGAGTTGGAGCTAGTACCTCCAAATATATATGTATGGAGTGGATTTTGCAACTGAAAAGAAACTTTGTGTTCCCAACAAGCTAGGTGAAGGACGGCTTTCCCACACAATTTTCTCTCAGAACTGAGCATGTGGACAGACGTTCGTTCATCTATCAGAAAGGAAACGGTTTGTAGGAGAAACTTTTACTCTGGTTTCTCAGTCTGTTTCCTAGTGCTGGTTTGAAGTTCCTGCAGTTTTCACTGTAAAACCGAGTTGGAGAAAGTACCTCCCCTTATATATGTATGGAGTGGAGTTTGCAACTGAAAAGAAACTTTTTGTTCCCAACAAGCTAGGTAAAGGACGGCTTTCACACACACTTATCTCTCAGAACTGATAATGTGGAGAGACTTTCGTTCATCTAGCAGAAAGGGAACGGGTTGTAGTAGAAACTTTTACTCTGGTTTCTCAGTCTGTTTCCTAGTGCCGGTTTGAATTTCCTGCAGTTTTCACTGTAAAACCGAGTTGGAGCTAGTACATCCCCATATATATGTATGGAGTGCAGTTTTCAACTGAAAAGAAACTTTTTGTTCCCAACAACTTGGTGAAGGACGGCATTCACACACAATTTTCTCTCAGAACTGAGCATGTGGAGAGACGTTCGTTCATGTAGCAGAAATGGAACTGGTTGTAGGAGAAACTTTTACTCTGGTTTCTCAGTCTGTTTCCTAGTGCAGGTTTGAAGTTCCTGCATTTTTCACTTAAAACCGAGTTGGAGCTAGTACATCCAAATATATATGTATGGAGTGGAGTTAGCAACTGAAAAGAAACTTTGTGTTCCCTACAAGCTAGGTGAAGGACGGCTTTCACACACACTTATCACTCAGAACTGAGCATGTGGAGAGACGTTCGTTCATCTAGCAGAAAGGAAACGGGTTTTAGTAGAAACTTTTACTCTGGTTGCTCACTCTGATTCCTAGTGCCTGTTTGTAGTTCCTGCATTTTTCACTGTAAAACGGAGTTGGGGCTAGTACCTCCCCATATATATGCATGGAGTGGAGTTTGCAACTGAAAAGAAACTTTGTGTTCCCAACAAGCTAGTTGAAGGACGGCTTTCACACACACTTATCTCTCAGAAGTGATCATGTGGAGAGACGTTCTTTCATCTAGCAGAAAGGGAACGGTTTGTAGTAGAAACTTTTACTTTGGTTTCTCACTCTGTTTCCTAGTGCCGGTTTGATTTTCCTGCAGTTTTCACTGTAAAACCGAGTTGGAGCTACTACCTCCCCATATATATGTATGGAGTGGAGTTTGCAACTGAAAAGAAACTTTGTGTTCCCAACAAGCTAGGTGAAGGACGGCTTTCACACACACTTATCTCTCAGAACTGAGCATGTGGATAGACTTTCGTTCATCTAGCAGAAAGGGAACGGGTTGTAGGGGAAACTTTTACTCTGGTATCTCAGTCTGTTTCCTAGTGCCGGTATGAAGTTCCTGCAGTTTTCACTGTAAAACCGAGTTGGAGGTAGTACCACCGCATATATATTTATGGAGTAGATTTTGCAACTGAAAAGAAACTTTGTGTTCCAAACAAGGTAGGTTAAGGACGGCTTTCACACACACATACTTCTCAGGACTGAGCATGTGGAGAGACGTTCGTTCATCTAGCAGAAAGGGAACTGTTTGTAGGAGCAACTTTTACTCTGGTTTCTCAGTCTGCTTCCTAGTGCCGGTTTGATGATCCTTCAATTTTCACTGTAAAACTGAGTTGGAGCTAGTACCTCCCCATATATATTTATGGAGTGGAGTTGGCAACTGGAAAGAAACTTTGTGATCCCAACAAGCTAGGTGAAGGACGGCTTTCACACACACATATCTTTCTGAACTGAGCATGTGGAGAGACGTTCGTTCATCTAGCACAAAGGGAAAGTTTTGTAGGAGAAACTTTTACCCTGGTTTCTCAGTCTGTTTCCTAGTGCCGTGTTGAAGTTCCTGCAGTTTTCACTGTAAAATCGATTTGGAGCTAGTACCTCCCCATATATATGTATGGAGTGTAGTTTGCAACTGAAAAGAAACTTTGTGTTCCCAACAAGCTTGGTGAAGGACGGCTTTCACAAACAATTATCTCTCAGAACTGAGCATTTGGAGAGACGTTCGTTCATGTATCACAAAAGGAACTGGTTGTAGGAGAAACTTTTACTCTGGTTTCTCAGTCTGTTTCCTAGTGCCGGTTTGATGTTCCTGCAGTTTTCACTGTAAAACCGAGTTGGAGCTAGTACCTACCCATATATATGTATGGAGTGGAGTTTGCAACTGAAAAGAAACTTTGTGTTCCCATCAAGCTTTCTTAAGGACGGCTTTCACACACAATTATCTCTCAGAACTGAGCATGTGTAGAGACGTTCGTTCATCTAGCACAAAGGGAACGGGATGTAGGAGGAACTTTTACTCTGGTTTCTCAGTCTGTTTCCTAGTGCCGGTTTGAAGTTCCTGCAGTTTTCACTGTAAAACCGAGTTGGGGCTAGTACCTACCCATATATATGTATAGAGTGGAGTTTGCAACTGAAAAGAAACTTTGTGTTCCCAACAGGCTAGGTGAAGGACGGCTTTCACACACACTTATCTCTCAGAAATGAGCATGTGGACAGACGTTCGTTCATCTAGCACAAATGGAACGGGTTGCAGGAGAAACTTTTACTCTGCTTTTTCAGTCTGTTTCCTAATGCCGGTTTGAAGTTCCTGCAGTTTTCACTGTAAAACCGAGATAGAGCTAGTACCTCCCCATATATATATATGGAGTGGAGTTGCAACTGAAAAGAAACTTTGTGTTCCCAACAAGATAGGTGAAGGACGGCTTTCACACACACATATCCCTCAGAACTGAGCATGTGGACAGATGTTCGTTCAAATAACACAAAGGGAAAGGTTTGTAGGAGAAACTTTTACTCTGGTTTCTCAGTCTGTTTCCTAGTGCCGGTTTGAAGTTCCTGCAGTTTTCACTGTAAAACCGAGTTGGAGCTAGTACCTCCAAATATATATGTATGGAGTGGATTTTGCAACTGAAAAGAAACTTTGTTTTCCCAACATGCTAGGTGAAGGACGGCTTTCACACACACTTATCCCTCAGAACTGAGCATGTGGACAAATGTTCTTTCATTTAGCACAAAGGGAACGGTTTGTAGGAGAAACCTTTACTCTGGTATCTCAGTCTGTTTCCTAGTGCCGGTATGAAGTTCCTGCAGTTTTCACTGTAAAACCGAGTTGGAGCTATTACCTCCAAATATATATGTATGGAGTGGATTTTGCAACTGAAAAGAAACTTTGTGTTCCCAACAAGCTATGTGAAGGACGGCTTTCACACACACTTATCTCTCAGACCTGAGCATGTGGACAGACGTTCGTTCATCTAGCACAAATGGAAAGGGTTGCAGGAGAAACTATTACTCTGGTTTCTCATTCTGTTTCCTAGTGCCGGTTTGAAGTTCCTTCAGTTTTCACTGTAAAACCGATTTGGAGCTACTACCTCCCCATATATATGTATGGAGTGGAGTTTGCAACTGAAAAGAAACTTTGTGTTCCCAACAAGATAGGTGAAGGACGGCTTTCACACACACTTATCTCTCAGAACTGAGCATGTGGACAGACGTTCGTTCATCTAGCAGAAAGGGAACGGGTTGTAGGAGAAACTTTTTCTCTGGTTTCTCAGTCTGTTTCCTAGTGCCGGTTTGAAGTTCCTGCAGTTTTCACTGTAAAACCGAGTTGGAGCTAGTACCTCCCCATATATATGTATGGAGTGGAGTTTGCAACTGAAAAGAAACTTTGTGTTCCCAACAAGCTAGGTGAAGGACGGCTTTCACACACAAATATCTCTCAGAAATGAGCATGTGGACAGACGTTCGTTCATCTAGCACAAAGGAATCGGGTTGCAGAAGAAACTTTTACTCTGGATTCTCAGTCTGTTTCCTAGTGCCGGTTTGAAGTTCCTGCAGTTTTCACTGTAAAACCGAGGTGGAGCTAGTACATACCCATATATATGTATGGAGTGGAGTTTGCATCTGAAAAGAAACTATGTGTTCCCAAAAAGGTAGGTGAAGGACGGCATTCACACTCACTTAAGTCTCAGAACAGAGCATGTGGACAGACGTTCGTTCATCTAGCACAAATGGAACGGGTTGCAGGAGAAACTTTTACTCTGCTTTTTCAGTCTGTTTCCTAATGCCGGTTTGAAGTTCCTGCAGTTTTCACTGTAAAACCGAGATGGAGCTAGTACCTCCCCATATATATATATGGAGTGGAGTTGCAACTGAAAAGAAACTTTGTGTTCCCAACAAGATAGGTGAAGGACGGCTTTCACACACACATATCCCTCAGAACTGAGCATGTGGACAGATGTACGTTCATCTAGCACAAAGGGAAATGTTTGTAGGAGAAACTTTTACTCTGGTTTCTCAGTCTGTTTCCTAGTGCCGGTTTGAAGTTCCTGCAGTTTTCACTGTAAAACCGAGTTGGAGCTAGTACCTCCAAATATATATGTATGGAGTGGATTTTGCAACTGAAAAGAAACTTTGTGTTCCCAACAAGCTAGGTGAAGGACGGCTTTCACACACACTTATCTCTCAGAACTGAGCATGTGGACAGACGTTCGTTCATCTAGCACAAATGGAACGGGTTGCAGGAGAAACTATTACTCTGGTTTCTCAGTCTGTTTCCTAGTGCCGGTTTGAAGTTCCTGCAGTTATCACTGTAAAACCGAGTTGGAGCTAGTACCTCCCCATATATATGTATGGAGTAGAATTTTCAACTGAAAAAACTTTGTGTTCCCAACAAGCTAGGTGAAGGACGGCTTTCACACACACTTATCTCTCAGAACTGAGCATGTGGACAGACTTTCGTTCATCTAGCAGAAATGGAACGGGTTGTAGGAGAAACTTTTACTCTGGTTTCTCAGTCTGTTTCCTAGTGCCGGTTTGAAGTTCCTGCAATTTTCACTGTAAAACCGATTTGGAGCTTGTACCTCCCCTTATATATGTATGGAGTGGAGTTTGCAACTGAAAAGAAACTTTGTGTTCCCAACAAGCTAGGTGAAGGACGGCTTTCACACACACTTATCTCTCAGAACTGATCATGTGGAGAGACGTTCTTTCATCTAGCAGAAAGGGAACGGGTTGTAATAGAAACTTTTACTTTGGTTTCTCACTCTGTTTCCTAGTGCCGGTTTGATTTTCCTGCAGTTTTCACTGTAAAACCGAGTTGGAGCTAGTACCTCCCCATATATATGTATGGAGTGGAGTTTGCAACTGAAAAGAAACTTTGTGTTCCCAACAAGCTAGGTGAAGGACGGCTTTCACACACACTTATCTCTCAGAACTGAGCATGTGGACAGAAGTTCGTTCATCTAGCACAAATGGAACGGGTTGCAGGTGAAACCTTTACTCTGGTTTCTCAGTCTGTTTCCTAGTGCCGGTATGAAGTTCCTGCAGTTTTCACTGTAAAACCGAGTTGGAGCTATTACCTCCTAATATATATGTATGGAGTGGATTTTGCAACTGAAATGAATCTTTGTGTTCCCAACAAGCTATGTGAAGGACGGCTTTCACACACACATATCTCTCAGAACTGAGCATGTGGACAGACGTTCGTTCATCTAGCACAAATCGAAAGGGTTGCAGGAGAAACTATTACTCTGGTTTCTCATTCTGTTTCCTAGTGCCGGTTTGAAGTTCCTGCAGTTTTCACTGTAAAACCGAGTTGGAATTACTACCTCCCCATATATATGTATGGAGTGGAGTATGCAACTGAAAAGAAACTTTGTGTTCCCAACAAGATAGGTGAAGGACGGCTTTCACACACACTTATCTCTCAGAACTGAGCATGTGGACAGACGTTCGTTCATCTAGCAGAAAGGGAACGGGTTGTAGGAGAAACTTTTTCTCTGGTTTCTCAGTCTGTTTCCTAGTGCCGGTTTGAAGTTCCTGCAGTTTTCACTGTAAAACCGAGTTGGAGCTAGTACCTCGCCAAATATATGTATGGAGTGGGGTTTGCAACTGAAAAGAAACTTTGAGTTCCCAACAAGCTAGTTGAAGTACGGCTTTCACACACAATTACTCTCAGAAATGAGCATGTGGACAGACGTTCGTTCATCTAGCACAAAGGAATCGGGTTGCAGAAGAAACTTTTACTCTGGATTCTCAGTCTGTTTCCTAGTGCCGGTTTGAAGTTCCTGCAGTTTTCACTGTAAAACCGAGTTGGAGCTAGTACATACCCATATATATGTATGGAGTGGAGTTTGCATCTGAAAAGAAACTATGTGTTCCCAAAAAGCTAGGTGAAGGACGGCATTCACACTCACTTAACTCTCAGAACTGAGCATGTGGACAGACGTTCGTTCATCTAGCACAAATGGAACGGGTTGCAGGAGAAACTTTTACTCTGCTTTTTCAGTCTGTTTCCTAATGCCGGTTTGAAGTTCCTGCAGTTTTCACTGTAAAACCGAGATGGAGCTAGTACCTCCCCATATATATATATGGAGTGGAGTTGCAACTGAAAAGAAACTTTGTGTTCCCAACAAGATAGGTGAAGGACGGCTTTCACACACACATATCCCTCAGAACTGAGCATGTGGACAGATGTTCGTTCATCTAGCACAAAGGGAAAGGTTTGTAGGAGAAACTTTTACTCTGGTTTCTCAGTCTGTTTCCTAGTGCTGGTTTGAAGTTCCTGCAGTTTTCACTGTAAAACCGAGTTGGAGCTAGTACCTCCAAATATATATGTATGGAGTGGATTTTGCAACTGAAAAGAAACTTTGTGTTCCCAACAAGCTAGGTGAAGGACGGCTTTCACACACACTTATCTCTCAGAACTGAGCATGTGGACAGACGTTCGTTCATCTAGCACAAATGGAAAGGGTTGCAGGAGAAACTATTACTCTGGTTTCTCAGTCTGTTTCCTAGTGCCGGTTTGAAGTTCCTGCAGTTATCACTGTAAAACCGAGTTGGAGCTAGTACCTCCCCATATATATGTATGGAGTGGAGTTTGCAACTGAAAAAACTTTGTGTTCCCAACAAGCTAGGTGAAGGACGGCTTTCACACACACTTATCTCTCAGAACTGAGCATGTGGACAGACTTTCGTTCATCTAGCAGAATTGGAACTGGTTGTAGGAGAAACTTTTACTCTGGTTTCTCAGTCTGTTTCCTAGTGCCGGTTTGAAGTTCCTGCAATTTTCACTGTAAAACCGATTTGGAGCTTGTACCTCCCCTTATATAAGTATGGAGTGGAGTTTGCAACTGAAAAAAACTTTGTGTTCCCAACAAGCTAGGTGAAGAACGGCTTTCACACACACTTATCTCTCAGAACTGATCATGTGGAGAGACGTTCTTTCATCTAGCAGAAAGGGAACGGGTTGTAGTAGAAACTTTTACTTTGGTTTCTCACTCTGTTTCCTAGTGCCGGTTTGATTTTCCTGCAGTTTTCACTGTAAAACCGAGTTGGAGCTACTACCTCCCCATATATATGTATGGAGTGGAGTTTGCATCTGAAAAGAAACTATGTGTTCCCAAAAAGCTAGGTGAAGGACGGCATTCACACTCACTTAACTCTCAGAACTGAGCATGTGGACAGACGTTCGTTCATCTAGCACAAATGGAACGGGTTGCAGGAGAAACTTTTACTCTGCTTTTTCAGTCTGTTTCCTAATGCCGGTTTGAAGTTCCTGCAGTTTTCACTGTAAAACCGAGATGGAGCTAGTAACTCCCCATATATATATATGGAGTGGAGTTGCAACTGAAAAGAAACTTTGTGTTCCCAACAAGATAGGTGAAGGACGGCTTTCACACACACATATCCCTCAGAACTGAGAATGTGGACAGATGTTCGTTCATCTAGCACAAAGGGAAAGGTTTGTAGGAGAAACTTTTACTCTGGTTTCTCAGTCTGTTTCCTAGTGCCGGTTTGAAGTTCCTGCAGTTTTCACTGTAAAACCGAGTTGGAGCTAGTACCTCTAAATATATATGTATGGAGTGGATTTTGCAACTGAAAAGAAACTTTGTGTTCCCAACAAGCTAGGTGAAGGACGGCTTTCACACACACTTATCTCTCAGAACTGAGCATGTGGACAGACGTTCGTTCATCTAGCACAAATGGAAAGGGTTGCAGGAGAAACTATTACTCTGGTTTCTCAGTCTGTTTCCTAGTGCCGGTTTGAAGTTCCTGCAGTTATCACTGTAAAACCGAGTTGGAGCTAGTACCTCCCCATATATATGTATGGAGTGGAGTTTGCAACTGAAAAAACTTTGTGTTCCCAACAAGCTAGGTGAAGGACGGCTTTCACACACACTTATCTCTCAGAACTGAGCATGTGGACAGACTTTCGTTCATCTAGCAGAATTGGAACTGGTTGTAGGAGAAACTTTTACTCTGGTTTCTCAGTCTGTTTCCTAGTGCCGGTTTGAAGTTCCTGCAATTTTCACTGTAAAACCGATTTGGAGCTTGTACCTCCCCTTATATATGTATGGAGTGGGGTTTGCAACTGAAAAGAAACTTTGTGTTCCCAACAAGCTAGGTGAAGGACGGCTTTCACACACAATTACTCTCAGAAATGAGCATGTGGACAGACGTTCGTTCATCTAGCACAAAGGAATCGGGTTGCAGAAGAAACTTTTACTCTGGATTCTCAGTCTGTTTCCTAGTGCCGGTTTGAAGTTCCTGCAGTTTTCACTGTAAAACCGAGTTGGAGCTAGTACATACCCATATATATGTATGGAGTGGAGTTTGCATCTGAAAAGAAACTATGTGTTCCCAAAAAGCTAGGTGAAGGACGGCATTCACACTCACTTAACTCTCAGAACTGAGCATGTGGACAGACATTCGTTCATCTAGCACAAATGGAACGGGTTGCAGGAGAAACTTTTACTCTGCTTTTTCAGTCTGTTTCCTAATGCCGGTTTGAAGTTCCTGCAGTTTTCACTGTAAAACCGAGATGGAGCTAGTACCTCCCCATATATATATATGGAGTGGAGTTGCAACTGAAAAGAAACTTTGTGTTCCCAACAAGATAGGTGAAGGACGGCTTTCACACACACATATCCCTCAGAACTGAGCATGTGGACAGATGTTCGTTCATCTAGCACAAAGGGAAAGGTTTGTAGGAGAAACTTTTACTCTGGTTTCTCAGTCTGTTTCCTAGTGCCGGTTTGAAGTTCCTGCAGTTTTCACTGTAAAACCGAGTTGGAGCTAGTACCTCCCAATATATTTGTATGGAGTGGATTTTGCAACTGAAAAGAAACTTTGTGTTCCCAACAAGCTAGGTGAAGGACGGCTTTCACACACACTTATCTCTCAGAACTGAGCATGTGGACAGACGTTCGTTCATCTAGCACAAATGGAAAGGGTTGCAGGAGAAACTATTACTCTGGTTTCTCAGTCTGTTTCCTAGTGCCGGTTTGAAGTTCCTGCAGTTATCACTGTAAAACCGAGTTGGAGCTAGTACCTCCCCATATATATGTATGGAGTGGAGTTTGCAACTGAAAAAACTTTGTGTTCCCAACAAGCTAGGTGAAGGACGGCTTTCACACACACTTATCTCTCAGAACTGAGCATGTGGACAGACTTTCGTTCATCTAGCAGAATTGGAACTGGTTGTTGGAGAAACTTTTACTCTGGTTTCTCAGTCTGTTTCCTAGTGCCGGTTTGAAGTTCCTGCAATTTTCACTGTAAAACCGATTTGGAGCTTGTACCTCCCCTTATATATGTATGGAGTGGAGTTTGCAACTGAAAAAAACTTTGTGTTCCCAACAAGCTAGGTGAAGAACGGCTTTCACACACACTTATCTCTCAGAACTGATCATGTGGAGAGACGTTCTTTCATCTAGCAGAAAGGGAACGGGTTGTAGTAGAAACTTTTACTTTGGTTTCTCACTCTGTTTCCTAGTGCCGGTTTGATTTTCCTGCAGTTTTCACTGTAAAACCGAGTTGGAGCTAGTACATACCCATATATATGTATGGAGTGGAGTTTGCATCTGAAAAGAAACTATGTGTTCCCAAAAAGCTAGGTGAAGGACGGCATTCACACTCACTTAACTCTCAGAACTGAGCATGTGGACAGACGTTCGTTCATCTAGCACAAATGGAACGGGTTGCAGGAGAAACTTTTACTCTGCTTTTTCAGTCTGTTTCCTAATGCCGGTTTGAAGTTCCTGCAGTTTTCACTGTAAAACCGAGATGGAGCTAGTACCTCCCCATATATATATATGGAGTGGAGTTGCAACTGAAAAGAAACTTTGTGTTCCCAACAAGATAGGTGAAGGACGGCTTTCACACACACATATCCCTCAGAACTGAGCATGTGGACAGATGTTCGTTCATCTAGCACAAAGGGAAAGGTTTGTAGGAGAAACTTTTACTCTGGTTTCTCAGTCTGTTTCCTAGGGCCGGTTTGAAGTTCCTGCAGTTTTCACTGTAAAACCGAGTTGGAGCTAGTACCTCCAAATATATATGTATGGAGTGGATTTTGCAACTGAAAAGAAACTTTGTGTTCCCAACAAGCTAGGTGAAGGACGGCTTTCACACACACTTATCTCTCAGAACTGAGCATGTGGACAGACGTTCGTTCATCTAGCACAAATGGAAAGGGTTGCAGGAGAAACTATTACTCTGGTTTCTCAGTCTGTTTCCTAGTGCCGGTTTGAAGTTCCTGCAGTTATCACTGTAAAACCGAGTTGGAGCTAGTACCTCCCCATATATATGTATGGAGTGGAGTTTGCAACTGAAAAAACTTTGTGTTCCCAACAAGCTAGGTGAAGGACGGCTTTCACACACACTTATCTCTCAGAACTGAGCATGTGGACAGACTTTCGTTCATCTAGCAGAATTGGAACTGGTTGTAGGAGAAACTTTTACTCTGGTTTCTCAGTCTGTTTCCTAGTGCCGGTTTGAAGTTCCTGCAATTTTCACTGTAAAACCGATTTGGAGCTTGTACCTCCCCTTATATATGTATGGAGTGGAGTTTGCAACTGAAAAAAACTTTGTGTTCCCAACAAGCTAGGTGAAGAACGGCTTTCACACACACTTATCTCTCAGAACTGATCATGTGGAGAGACGTTCTTTCATCTAGCAGAAAGGGAACGGGTTGTAGTAGAAACTTTTACTTTGGTTTCTCACTCTGTTTCCTAGTGCCGGTTTGATTTTCCTGCAGTTTTCACTGTAAAACCGAGTTGGAGCTACTACCTCCCCATATATATGTATGGAGTGGAGTTTGCATCTGAAAAGAAACTATGTGTTCCCAAAAAGCTAGGTGAAGGACGGCATTCACACTCACTTAACTCTCAGAACTGAGCATGTGGACAGACGTTCGTTCATCTAGCACAAATGGAACGGGTTGCAGGAGAAACTTTTACTCTGCTTTTTCAGTCTGTTTCCTAATGCCGGTTTGAAGTTCCTGCAGTTTTCACTGTAAAACCGAGATGGAGCTAGTACCTCCCCATATATATATATGGAGTGGAGTTGCAACTGAAAAGAAACTTTGTGTTCCCAACAAGATAGGTGAAGGACGGCTTTCACACACACATATCCCTCAGAACTGAGCATGTGGACAGATGTTCGTTCATCTAGCACAAAGGGAAAGGTTTGTAGGAGAAACTTTTACTCTGGTTTCTCAGTCTGTTTCCTAGTGCCGGTTTGAAGTTCCTGCAGTTTTCACTGTAAAACCGAGTTGGAGCTAGTACCTCCAAATATATATGTATGGAGTGGATTTTGCAACTGAAAAGAAACTTTGTGTTCCCAACAAGCTAGTTGAAGGACGGCTTTCACACACACTTATCTCTCAGAACTGATCATGTGGAGAGACGTTCTTTCATCTAGCAGAAAGGGAACGGGTTGTAATAGAAAATTTTACTTTGGTTTCTCACTCTGTTTCCTAGTGCCGGTTTGATTTTCCAGCAGTTTTCACTGTAAAACAGAGTTGGAGCTACTACCTCCCCATATATAAGTATGGAGTAGAGTTTGCAACTGAAAAGAAACTTTGTGATCCCAACAAGCTAGGTGAAGGACGGCTTTCACACACACTTATCTCTCAGAACTGAGCATGTGGACAGACGTTCATTCATCTAGCACAAAGGGAACGGGTTGCAGGAGAAAATTTTACTCTGGTTTCCCAGTCTGTTTCCTAGTGCCGGTTTGAAGTTCCTGCAGTTTTCACTGTAAAACCGAGTTGGAGCAAGTACCTCCCAATATATTTGTATGGAGTGGAGTTTGCAACTGAAAAGAAACTTTGTGTTCCCAACAAGCTAGGTGAAGGATGGCTTTCACACACAATTATCTCTCAGAAATGAGCATGTGGACAGACGTTCGTTCATCTAGCATAAAGGGAATGGTTTGCAGAAGAAACAATTACTCTGGTTTCTCAATCTGTTTCCTAGTGCCGGTTTGAAGTTCCTGCAGTTTTCACTGTAAAACCGAGTTGGAGCTAGTACCTACCCATATATATGTATGGAGTGGAGTTTGCAACTGAAAAGAAACTTTGTGTTCCCAACAAGCTAGGTGAAGGACGGCTTTCACACACACTTATCTCTCAGACCTGAGCATGTGGACAGACGTTCGTTCAACTAGCACAAAAGGAACGGGTTGCAGGGGAAACTTTTCTCTGCTTTCTCAGTCTGTTTCCTAGTGCCGGTTTGAAGTTCCTGCATTTTTCAATGTAAAACCGAGTTGGAGCTAGTACCTCCAAATATAAATGTATGGAGTGGATTTTGCAACTGAAAAGAAACTTTGTGTTCCCAACAAGCTAGGTGAAGGACGGCTTTCCCACACAATTTTCTCTCAGAACTGAGCATGTGGACAGACGTTCGTTCATCTATCAGAAAGGAAACGGTTTGTAGGAGAAACTTTTACTCTGGTTTCTCAGTCTGTTTCCTAGTGCTGGTTTGAAGTTCCTGCAGTTTTCACTGTAAAACCGAGTTGGAGCTAGTACCTCTCCTTATATATGTATGGAGTGGAGTTTGCAACTGAAAAGAAACTTTTTGTTCCCAACAAGCTAGGTGAAGGACGGCATTCACACACACTTATCTCTCAGAACTGATAATGTGGAGAGACTTTCGTTCATCTAGCAGAAAGGGAACGGGTTGTAGTAGAAACTTTTACTCTGGTTTCTCAGTCTGTTTCCTAGTGCCGGTTTGAATTTCCTGCAGTTTTCACTGTAAAACCGAGTTGGAGCTAGTACATCCCCATATATATGTATGGAGTGCAGTTTTCAACTGAAAAGAAACTTTTGTTCCCAACAACTTGGTGAAGGACGGCTTTCACACACAATTTTCTCTCAGAACTGAGCATGTGGAGAGACGTTCGTTCATCTAGCAGAAATGGAACTGGTTGTACGAGAAACTTTTACTCTGGTTTCTCAGTCTGTTTCCTAGTGCAGGTTTGAAGTTCCTGCATTTTTCACTTAAAACCGAGTTGGAGCTAGTACCTCCAAATATATATGTATGGAGTGGAGTTTGCAACTGAAAAAACTTTGTGTTCCCAACAAGCTAGGTGAAGGACTGCTTTCACACACACTTATCTCTCAGAACTGAGCATGTGGACAGACTTTCGTTCATCTAGCAGAAATGGAACGGGTTGTAGGAGAAACTTTTACTCTGGTTTCTCAGTCTGTTTCCTAGTGCCGGTTTGAAGTTCCTGCAGTTTTCACTGAAAAACCGATTTGGAGCTTGTACCTCCCCTTATATATGTATGGAGTGGAGTTTGCAACTGAAAAGAAACTTTGTGTTCCCAACAAGCTAGGTGAAGGATGGCTTTCACACACAATTATCTCTCAGAAATGAGCATGTGGACAGACGTTCGTTCATCTAGCATAAAGGGAACGGTTTGCAGAAGAAACAATTACTCTGGTTTCTCAATCTGTTTCCTAGTGCCGGTTTGAAGTTCCTGCAGTTTTCACTGTAAAACCGAGTTGGAGCTAGTACCTACCCATATATATGTATGGAGTGGAGTTTGCAACTGCAAAGAAACTTTGTGTTCCCAACAAGCTAGGTGAAGGACGGCTTTCACACACACTTATCTCTCAGACCTGAGCATGTGGACAGACGTTCGTTCAACTAGCACAAAAGGAACGGGTTGCAGGGGAAACTTTTCTCTGCTTTCTCAGTCTGTTTCCTAGTGCCGGTTTGAAGTTCCTGCAGTTTTCACTGTAAAACCGAGTTGGAGCTAGTACCTCCAAATATATATGTATGGAGTGGATTTTGCAACTGAAAAGAAACTTTGTGTTCCCAACAAGCTAGGTGAAGGACGGCTTTCCCACACAATTTTCTCTCAGAACTGAGCATGTGGACAGACGTTCGTTCATCTATCAGAAAGGAAACGGTTTGTAGGAGAAACTTTTACTCTGGTTTCTCAGTCTGTTTCCTAGTGCTGGTTTGAAGTTCCTGCAGTTTTCACTGTAAAACCGAGTTGGAGCTAGTACCTCCCCTTATATATGTATGGAGTGGAGTTTGCAACTGAAAAGAAACTTTTTGTTCCCAACAAGCTAGGTGAAGGACGGCTTTCACACACACTTATCTCTCAGAACTGATAATATGGAGAGACTTTCGTTCATCTAGCAGAAAGGGAACGGGTTGTAGTAGAAACTTTTACTCTGGTTTCTCAGTCTGTTTCCTAGTGCCGGTTTGAATTTCCTGCAGTTTTCACTGTAAAACCGAGTTGGAGCTAGTACATCCCCATATATATGTATGGAGTGCAGTTTTCAACTGAAAAGAAACTTTTTGTTCCCAACAACTTGGTGAAGGACGGCTTTCACACACAATTTTCTCTCAGAACTGAGCATGTGGAGAGACGTTCGTTCATGTAGCAGAAGTGGAACTGGTTGTAGGAGAAACTTTTACTCTGGTTTCTCAGTCTGTTTCCTAGTGCAGGTTTGAAGTTCCTGCATTTTTCACTTAAAACCGAGTTGGAGCTAGTACCTCCAAATATATATGTATGG
This sequence comes from Camelus dromedarius, assembly GCF_036321535.1. Lineage (NCBI taxonomy): Eukaryota > Metazoa > Chordata > Mammalia > Artiodactyla > Camelidae > Camelus > Camelus dromedarius. Next base: position 4,621,889 of record NW_026989814.1, read on the forward strand.
AGTGGAGTTAGCAACTGAAAAGAAACTTTGTGTTCCCTACAAGCTAGGTGAAGGACGGCTTTCACACACACTTATCACTCAGAACTGAGCATGTGGAGAGACGTTCGTTCATCTAGCAGAAAGGAAACGGGTTTTAGTAGAAACTTTTACTCTGGTTTCTCACTCTGATTCCTAGTGCCTGTTTGTAGTTCCTGCAGTTTTCACTGTAAAACGGAGTTGGAGCTAGTACCTCCCCATATATATGCATGGAGTGGAGTTAGCAACTGAAAAGAAACTTTGTGTTCCCAACAAGCTAGTTGAAGGACGGCTTTCACACACACTTATCTCTCAGAACTGATCATGTGGAGAGACGTTCTTTCATCTAGCAGAAAGGGAACGGGTTGTAGTAGAAAATTTACTTTGGTTTCTCACTCTGTTTCCTAGTGCCGGTTTGATTTTCCTGCAGTTTTCACTGTAAAACCGAGTTGGAGCTACTACCTCCCCATATATATGTATGGAGTGGAGTTTGCAACTGAAAAGAAACTTTGTGTTCCCAACAAGCTAGGTGAAGGACGGCTTTCACACACACTTATCTCTCAGAACTGAGCATGTGGACAGACGTTCATTCATCTAGCACAAAGGGAACGGGTTGCAGGAGAAAATTTTACTCTGGTTTCCCAGTCTGTTTCCTAGTGCCGGTTTGAAGTTCCTGCAGTTTTCACTGTAAAACCGAGTTGGAGATAGTACCTACCCATATATATGTATGGAGTGGAGCTTGCAACTGAAAAGAATCTATGTTTTCCCAACAAGCTAGGTGAAGGACGGCATTCACACACACTTATCTCTCAGAACTGAGCATGTGGAGAGACGTTCTTTCATGTAGCACAAAAGGAACGGTTTGTAAGAGAAACTTTTACTCTGGTTTCTCAGTATGTTTCCTAGTGCCTTTTTGAAGTTCCTGCATTTTTCACTGTAAAACCGAGTTGGAGCTAGTACCTCCCCATATATAATTATGGGGTGGAGTTTGCAACTGAAAAGAAACTTTGTGTTCCCAACAAGCTATTTGAAGGACGGCTTTCACACACAATTATCTCTCAGAACTGAGCATGTGGACAGACGTTCGTTCATCTAGCACAAAAAGAACGGGTTGTAGGAGAAACTTTACTCTGATTTCTCAGTCTGTTTCCTACTGCCGGTTTGAAGTTCCTGCAGTTTTCTCTGTAAAACCGAGTTGGAGCTAATACCTCCCCATATATATGTATGGAGTGGAGTTTGCAACTGAAAAGAAACTTTGTGTTCCCTACAAGCTAGGTGAAGGACGGCTTTCACACACACATATCTCTCAGAACTGAGCATGTGGACAGACGTTCGTTCATCAGGCACAACAGGAACGGTTTGCAGGAGAAACATTTACTCTGGATTCTCAGTCTGTTTCCTAGTGCCGGTTTGAAATTGCTGCAGTTTTCACTGTAAAACCGAGTTGGAGCAAGTACCTCCCAATATATTTTTATGGATTGGAGTTTGCAAATGAAAAGAAACTTTGTGTTCCCAACAAGCTAGGTGAAGGACGGCTTTCACACACAATTATCACTCAGAAATGAGCATGTGGAGACACGTTCGTTCATATTGCATAAATGGAACGGTTTGCAGTAGAAACATTTACTCTGGTTTCTCAGTCTGTTTCCTAGTGCCGGTTAGAAGTTCCTGCATTTTTCACTGTAAAATCGAGTTGGAGCTAGTACCTCCCCATATATATGTATGGAGTGGAGTTGGCAACTGAAAAGAAACTTTGTGTTCCCAACAAGCTAGGTGAAGGACGGCTTTCACACACACTTATCTCTCAGAACTGAGCATGTGGACAGACGTTCGTTCATCTAGCACAACGGGAACGGGTTGCAGGGGAAACTTTTACTCTGCTTTCTAAGTCTGTTTCCTAGTGCCGGTTTGAATTTCCTGCAGTTTTCACTGTAAAACCTGGTTGGAGCTACTACCTCCCAATATTTATGTATGGAGTGCAGTTTGAACTGAAAAGAAACTTTGTGTTCCCAACAACTTGGTGAAGGTCGGCTTTCCCACACACTTATCTCTCAGAACTGAGCATGTGGACAGACGTTCGTTCATCTAGCACAAAGTGAACATGTTGTAGGAGAAACTTTTACTCTGGTTTCTCAGTCTGTTTCCTAGTGCAGGTTTGAAGTTCCTGCAGTTTTCACTGTAAAACCGTGTTGGAGCTAGTACTTCCCCATATATATGTGGAGTGGAGTTTGCAACTGAAAAGAAACTTTGTGTTCCCAACAAGTTAGGTGAAGGACGGCTTTCACACACACATATCTGTCAGAACTGAGCATGTGGACAGACGTTCGTTCATGAAGGCCAAAGTGAACGGGTTGTAGGAGAAACTTTTACTCTGGTTTCTCAGTCTGTTTCCTAGTGCCGGTTTGAAGTTCCTGCAGTTTTCACTGTAAAATCGAGTTGGAGCTTGTACCTCCCAATATATTTGTATGGAGTGGAGTTTGCAACTGAAAAGAAACTTTGTGTTCCCAACAAGCTAGGTGAAGTACGGCTTTCACACACAATTATCTCTCAGAACTGAGCATGTGGACAGACGTTCGTTCATTGAGTACAAAGGGAACGGGTTGCAGGGGAAACTTTTACTCTGATTTCTCAGTCTGTTTCCTAGTGCCGGTTTGAAGTTCCTGCAGTTTTCACTGTAAAACCGAGTTGGAGCTAGTACCTCCCCATATATATGTATGGAGAGGAGTTTGCAACTGAAAAAAACTTTTTTTTCCCAACAACTTGGTGAAAGACGGCTTTCACACACACTTATCTCTCACAACTGAGCATGTGGAGAGGCGTTCGTTCATCTAGCAGAAATGGATCGGGTTGTAGGAGAAACTTTTACTCTGGTTTCTCAGTCTCTTTCCTAGTGCAGTTTGAAGTTCCTGCAGTTATCACTGTAAAACCGAGTTGGAGCTTGTACCTCCCCATATATATGTGTGGAATGGAGTTTGCAACTGAAAGGAAACTTTGTGTTCCCTAGAAGTTAGTTGAAGTACGGCTTTCACACGCACTTATCTGTCAGATCTGAGCATGTGGACAGACGTTCGTTCATCTAGCACAAAGTGAACGGGTTGTAGGAGAAACTTTTACTCTGGTTTCTCATTCTGTTTCCTAGTGCCGGTTTGAAGTTCCTGCAGTTTGGACTGTAAAAGAGTGTTGGAGCTTTTACCTCCCCATATATATGTGTGGATTGGAGTTTGCAACTGAAAAGAAACTTTGTGTTCCCAAAAAGCTAGGTGAAGGAAGGCTTTCACACACTCTTATCTCTCAGAAATTAGCATGTGGACAATCGTTCGTTCATCTAGCACAAAGGGAACGGGTTTTAGGAGAAACTTTTACTCTGGTTTCTCAGTCTGTTTCCTAGTGCCGGTTTGAAGTTCCTGCAGTTTTCACTGTAAAACGAGTTGGAGCTAGTACCTCCCCATATATATGTATGGAGTGGAGTTTGCAACTGAAAAGTAACTTTGTGTTCCCAACAAGCTAAGTGAAGTACGGTTTTCACACACACTTATCTCTCAGAACTGAGCATGTGGAAAGACGTTCGTTCATCTAGCACAACGGGAACGGGTTGCAGGAGAAACTTTTACTCTGGATTCTCAGTCTGTTTCCTAGTGCCGGTTTGAAATTCCTGCAGTTTTCACTGTAAAACCGATTTAGAGCAAGTACCTCCCAATATATTTGTATGGATTGGAGTTTGCAACTGAAAAGAAACTTTGTGTTCCCAACAAGCTATGTGAAGGACGGCTTTCACACACAATTATCTCTCAGAAATGAGCATGTGGACAGACGTTCGTTCATCTAGCACAAAGGAATCGGGTTGCAGAAGAAACTTTTTCTCTGGTTTCTCAGTCTGTTTCCTAGTGCCGGGTTGAAGTTCCTGCAGTTTTCACTGTAAAACCGAGTTGGAGCTAGTACCTACCCATATATATGTATGGAGTGGAGTTTGCATCTGAAAAGAAACTATGTGTTCCCAAAAAGCTAGGTGAAGGACGGCTTTCACACACACTTATCTCTCAGAACTGAGCATGTGGACAGACGTTCGTTCATCTAGCACAACGGGAACGGGTTGCAGGGGAAACTTTTACTCTGCTTTCTCAGTCTGTTTCCTAGTGCAGGTTTGAAGTTCCTGCATTTTTCACTTAAAACCGAGTTGGAGCTAGTACCTCCAAATATATATGTATGGAGTGGAGTTAGCAACTGAAAAGAAACTTTGTGTTCCCTACAAGCTAGGTGAAGGACGGCTTTCACACACACTTATCACTCAGAACTGAGCATGTGGAGAGACTTTCGTTCATCTAGCAGAAAGGAAACGGGTTTTAGTAGAAACTTTTACTCTGGTTTCTCACTCTGATTCCTAGTGCCTGTTTGTAGTTCCTGCAGTTTTCACTGTAAAACGGAGTTGGAGCTAGTACCTCCCCATATATATGCATGGAGTGGAGTTAGCAACTGAAAAGAAACTTTGTGTTCCCAACAAGCTAGTTGAAGGACGGCTTTCACACACACTTATCTCTCAGAACTGATGATGTGGAGAGACGTTCTTTCATCTAGCAGAAAGGAAACGGGTTGTAGTAGAAAATTTACTTTGGTTTCTCACTCTGTTTCCTAGTGCCGGTTTGATTTTCCTGCAGTTTTCACTGTAAAACCGAGTTGGAGCTACTACCTCCCCATATATATGTATGGAGTGAAGTTTGCAACTGAAAAGAAACTTTGTGTTCCCAACAAGCTAGGTGAAGGACGGCTTTCACACACACTTATCTCTCAGAACTGAGCATGTGGACAGACGTTCATTCATCTAGCACAAAGGGAACGGGTTGCAGGAGAATATTTTACTCTGGTTTCCCAGTCTGTTTCCTAGTGCCGGTTTGAAGTTCCTGCAGTTTTCACTGTAAAACCGAGTTGGAGATAGTACCTACCCATATATATGTATGTTGTGGAGCTTGCAACTGAAAAGAATCTATGTTTTCCCAACAAGCTAGGTGAAGGACGGCATTCACACACACTTATCTCTCAGAACTGAGCATGTGGAGAGACGTTCTTTCATGTAGCACAAAAGGAACGGTTTGTAAGAGAAATTTTAACTCTGGTTTCTCATTCTGTTTCCTAGTGCCTTTTTGAAGTTCCTGCATTTTTCACTGTAAATCCGAGTTGGAGCTAGTACCTCCCAATATATATGTATGGAGTGGAGTTTGCAACTGAAAAGAAATTTTGTGTTCCCAACAAGCTAGCTGAAGGACGGCTTTCACACACATTTATCTCTCAGAACTGAGCATGTGGAGAGACTTTCGTTCGTCTACCAGAAAGGGAATGGTTTGTAGGAGAAACTTTTACTCTGGTTTCTCAGTATGTTTCCTAGTGCCTTTTTGAACTTCCTGCAGTTTTCACTGTAAAACCGATTTGGAGCTAGTACCTCCCCATATATAATTATGGGGTGGAGTTTGCAACTGAAAAGAAACTTTGTGTTCCCAACAAGCTATTTGAAGGACGGCGTTCACACACAATTATCTCTCAGAACTGAGCATGTGGACAGACGTTCGTTCATCTAGCACAAAAAGAACGGGTTGTAGGAGAAACTTTACTCTGATTTCTCAGTCTGTTTCCTACTGCCGGTTTGAAGTTCCTGCAGTTTTCTCTGTAAAACCGAGTTGGAGCTAATACCTCCCCATATATATGTATGGAGTGGAGTTTGCAACTGAAAAGAAACTTTGTGTTCCCTACAAGCTAGGTGAAGGACGGCTTTCACACACACATATCTCTCAGAACTGAGCATGTGGACAGACGTTCGTTCGTCAGGCACAACAGGAACGGTTTGCAGGAGAAACATTTACTCTGGATTCTCAGTCTGTTTCCTAGTGCCGGTTTGAAATTGCTGCAGTTTTCACTGTAAAACCGAGTTGGAGCAAGTACCTCCCAATATATTTTTATGGATTGGAGTTTGCAAATGAAAAGAAACTTTGTGTTCCCAACAAGCTAGGTGAAGGACGGCTTTCACACACAATTATCACTCAGAAATGAGCATGTGGAGACACGTTCCTTCATATTGCATAAATGGAACGGTTTGCAGTAGAAACATTTACTCTGGTTTCTCAGTCTGTTTCCTAGTGCCGGTTAGAAGTTCCTGCATTTTTCACTGTAAAATCGAGTTGGAGCTAGTACCTCCCCATATATATGTATGGAGTGGAGTTGGCAACTGAAAAGAAACTTTGTGTTCCCAACAAGCTAGGTGAAGGACGGCTTTCACACACACTTATCTCTCAGAACTGAGCATGTGGACAGACGTTCGTTCATCTAGCACAACGGGAACGGGTTGCAGGGGAAACTTTTACTCTGCTTTCTAAGTCTGTTTCCTAGTGCCGGTTTGAATTTCCTGCAGTTTTCACTGTAAAACCTGGTTGGAGCTACTACCTCCCAATATTTATGTATGGAGTGCAGTTTGAACTGAAAAGAAACTTTGTGTTCCCAACAACTTGGTGAAGGTCGGCTTTCCCACACACTTATCTCTCAGAACTGAGCATGTGGACAGACGTTCGTTCATCTAGCACAAAGTGAACATGTTGTAGGAGAAACTTTTACTCTGGTTTCTCAGTCTGTTTCCTAGTGCAGGTTTGAAGTTCCTGCAGTTTTCACTGTAAAACCGTGTTGGAGCTAGTACTTCCCCATATAAATGTGGAGTGGAGTTTGCAACTGAAAAGAAACTTTGTGTTCCCAACAAGTTAGGTGAAGGACGGCTTTCACACACACATATCTGTCAGAACTGAGCATGTGGACAGACGTTCGTTCATGAAGGCCAAAGTGAACGGGTTGTAGGAGAAACTTTTACTCTGGTTTCTCAGTCTGTTTCCTAGTGCCGGTTTGAAGTTCCTGCAGTTTTCACTGTAAAATCGAGTTGGAGCTTGTACCTCCCAATATATTTGTATGGAGTGGAGTTTGCAACTGAAAAGAAACTTTGTGTTCCCAACAAGCTAGGTGAAGTACGGCTTTCACACACAATTATCTCTCAGAACTGAGCATGTGGACAGACGTTCGTTCATTGAGTACAAAGGGAACGGGTTGCAGGGGAAACTTTTACTCTGATTTCTCAGTCTGTTTCCTAGTGCCGGTTTGAAGTTCCTGCAGTTTTCACTGTAAAATCGAGTTGGAGCTAGTACCTCCCCATATATATGTATGGAGAGGAGTTTGCAACTGAAAAAAACTTTTTTTTCCCAACAACTTGGTGAAAGACGGCTTTCACACACACTTATCTCTCACAACTGAGCATGTGGAGAGGCGTTCGTTCATCTAGCAGAAATGGATCGGGTTGTAGGAGAAACTTTTACTCTGGTTTCTCAGTCTCTTTCCTAGTGCAGTTTGAAGTTCCTGCAGTTATCACTGTAAAACCGAGTTGGAGCTTGTACCTCCCCATATATATGTGTGGAATGGAGTTTGCAACTGAAAGGAAACTTTGTGTTCCCTACAAGTTAGTTGAAGTACGGCTTTCACACGCACTTATCTGTCAGAACTGAGCATGTGGAAAGACGTTCGTTCATCTAGCACAACGGGAACGGGTTGCAGGAGAAACTTTTACTCTGGATTCTCAGTCTGTTTCCTAGTGCCGGTTTGAAATTCCTGCAGTTTTCACTGTAAAACCGATTTAGAGCAAGTACCTCCCAATATATTTGTATGGATTGGAGTTTGCCACTGAAAAGAAACTTTGTGTTCCCAACAAGCTATGTGAAGGACGGCTTTCACACACAATTATCTCTCAGAAATGAGCATGTGGACAGACGTTCGTTCATCTAGCACAAAGGAATCGGGTTGCAGAAGAAACTTTTACTCTGGTTTCTCAGTCTGTTTCCTAGTGCCGGGTTGAAGTTCCTGCAGTTTTCACTGTAAAACCGAGTTGGAGCTAGTACCTACCCATATATATGTATGGAGTGGAGTTTGCATCTGAAAAGAAACTATGTGTTCCCAAAAAGCTAGGTGAAGGACGGCATTCACACTCACTTAACTCTCAGAACTGAGCATGTGGACAGACGTTCGTTCATCTAGCACAAATGGAACGGGTTGCAGGAGAAACTTTTACTCTGCTTTTTCAGTCTGTTTCCTAATGCCGGTTTGAAGTTCCTGCAGTTTTCACTGTAAAACCGAGATGGAGCTAGTACCTCCCCATATATATATATGGAGTGGAGTTGCAACTGAAAAGAAACTTTGTGTTCCCAACAAGATAGGTGAAGGACGGCTTTCACACACACATATCCCTCAGAACTGAGCATGTGGAGAGACGTTCGTTCATCTAGCAGAAAGGAAACGGGTTTTAGTAGAAACTTTTACTCTGGTTTCTCAGTCTGTTTCCTAGTGCCGGTTTGAATTTCCTGCAGTTTTCACTGTAAAACCGAGTTGGAGCTAGTACATCCCCATATATATGTATGGAGTGCAGTTTTCAACTGAAAAGAAACTTTTTGTTCCCAACAACTTGGTGAAGGACGGCTTTCACACACAATTTTCTCTCAGAACTGAGCATGTGGAGAGACGTTCGTTCATGTAGCAGAAGTGGAACTGGTTGTAGGAGAAACTTTTACTCTGGTTTCTCAGTCTGTTTCCTAGTGCAGGTTTGAAGTTCCTGCATTTTTCACTTAAAACCGAGTTGGAGCTAGTACCTCCAAATATATATGTATGGAGTGGAGTTAGCAACTGAAAAGAAACTTTGTGTTCCCTACAAGCTAGGTGAAGGACGGCTTTCACACACACTTATCACTCAGAACTGAGCATGTGGAGAGACGTTCGTTCATCTAGCAGAAAGGAAACGGGTTTTAGTAGAAACTTTTACTCTGGTTTCTCACTCTGATTCCTAGTGCCTGTTTGTAGTTCCTGCAGTTTTCACTGTAAAACGGAGTTGGAGCTAGTACCTCCCCATATATATGCATGGAGTGGAGTTAGCAACTGAAAAGAAACTTTGTGTTCCCAACAAGCTAGTTGAAGGACGGCTTTCACACACACTTATCTCTCAGAACTGATGATGTGGAGAGACGTTCTTTCATCTAGCAGAAAGGGAACGGGTTGTAGTAGAAAATTTACTTTGGTTTCTCACTCTGTTTCCTAGTGCCGGTTTGATTTTCCTGCAGTTTTCACTGTAAAACCGAGTTGGAGCTACTACCTCCCCATATATATGTATGGAGTGGAGTTTGCAACTGAAAAGAAACTTTGTGTTCCCAACAAGCTAGGTGAAGGACGGCTTTCACACACACTTATCTCTCAGAACTGAGCATGTGGACAGACGTTCATTCATCTAGCACAAAGGGAACGGGTTGCAGGAGAATATTTTACTCTGGTTTCCCAGTCTGTTTCCTAGTGCCGGTTTGAAGTTCCTGCAGTTTTCACTGTAAAACCGAGTTGGAGATAGTACCTACCCATATATATGTATGTTGTGGAGCTTGCAACTGAAAAGAATCTATGTTTTCCCAACAAGCTAGGTGAAGGACGGCATTCACACACACTTATCTCTCAGAACTGAGCATGTGGAGAGACGTTCTTTCATGTAGCACAAAAGGAACGGTTTGTAAGAGAAATTTTAACTCTGGTTTCTCATTCTGTTTCCTAGTGCCTTTTTGAAGTTCCTGCATTTTTCACTGTAAAACCGAGTTGGAGCTAGTACCTCCCAATATATATGTATGGAGTGGAGTTTGCAACTGAAAAGAAATTTTGTGTTCCCAACAAGCTAGCTGAAGGACGGCTTTCACACACATTTATCTCTCAGAACTGAGCATGTGGAGAGACTTTCGTTCGTCTACCAGAAAGGGAATGGTTTGTAGGAGAAACTTTTACTCTGGTTTCTCAGTATGTTTCCTAGTGCCTTTTTGAACTTCCTGCAGTTTTCACTGTAAAACCGATTTGGAGCTAGTACCTCCCCATATATAATTATGGGGTGGAGTTTGCAACTGAAAAGAAACTTTGTGTTCCCAACAATCTATTTGAAGGACGGCGTTCACACACAATTATCTCTCAGAACTGAGCATGTGGACAGACGTTCGTTCATCTAGCACAAAAAGAACGGGTTGTAGGAGAAACTTTACTCTGATTTCTCAGTCTGTTTCCTACTGCCGGTTTGAAGTTCCTGCAGTTTTCTCTGTAAAACCGAGTTGGAGCTAATACCTCCCCATATATATGTATGGAGTGGAGTTTGCAACTGAAAAGAAACTTTTTGTTCCCTACAAGCTAGGTGAAGGACGGCTTTCACACACACATATCTCTCAGAACTGAGCATGTGGACAGACGTTCGTTCATCAGGCACAACAGGAACGGTTTGCAGGAGAAACATTTACTCTGGATTCTCAGTCTGTTTCCTAGTGCCGGTTTGAAATTGCTGCAGTTTTCACTGTAAAACCGAGTTGGAGCAAGTACCTCCCAATATATTTTTATGGATTGGAGTTTGCAAATGAAAAGAAACTTTGTGTTCCCAACAAGCTAGGTGAAGGACGGCTTTCACACACAATTATCACTCAGAAATGTGCATGTGGAAATACGTTCGTTCATATTGCATAAATGGAACGGTTTGCAGTAGAAACATTTACTCTGGTTTCTCAGTCTGTTTCCTAGTGCCGGTTAGAAGTTCCTGCATTTTTCACTGTAAAATCGAGTTGGAGCTAGTACCTCCCCATATATATGTATGGAGTGGAGTTGGCAACTGAAAAGAAACTTTGTGTTCCCAACAAGCTAGGTGAAGGACGGCTTTCACACACACTTATCTCTCAGAACTGAGCATGTGGACAGACGTTCGTTCATCTAGCACAACGGGAACGGGTTGCAGGGGAAACTTTTACTCTGCTTTCTAAGTCTGTTTCCTAGTGCCGGTTTGAATTTCCTGCAGTTTTCACTGTAAAACCTGGTTGGAGCTACTACCTCCCAATATTTATGTATGGAGTGCAGTTTGAACTGAAAAGAAACTTTGTGTTCCCAACAACTTGGTGAAGGTCGGCTTTCCCACACACTTATCTCTCAGAACTGAGCATGTGGACAGACGTTCGTTCATCTAGCACAAAGTGAACATGTTGTAGGAGAAACTTTTACTCTGGTTTCTCAGTCTGTTTCCTAGTGCAGGTTTGAAGTTCCTGCAGTTTTCACTGTAAAACCGTGTTGGAGCTAGTACTTCCCCATATATATGTGGAGTGGAGTTTGCAACTGAAAAGAAACTTTGTGTTCCCAACAAGTTAGGTGAAGGACGGCTTTCACACACACATATCTGTCAGAACTGAGCATGTGGACAGACGTTCGTTCATGAAGGCCAAAGTGAACGGGTTGTAGGAGAAACTTTTACTCTGGTTTCTCAGTCTGTTTCCTAGTGCCGGTTTGAAGTTCCTGCAGTTTTCACTGTAAAATCGAGTTGGAGCTTGTACCTCCCAATATATTTGTATGGAGTGGAGTTTGCAACTGAAAAGAAACTTTGTGTTCCCAACAAGCTAGGTGAAGTACGGCTTTCACACACAATTATCTCTCAGAACTGAGCATGTGGACAGACGTTCGTTCATTGAGTACAAAGGGAACGGGTTGCAGGGGAAACTTTTACTCTGATTTCTCAGTCTGTTTCCTAGTGCCGGTTTGAAGTTCCTGCAGTTTTCACTGTAAAACCGAGTTGGAGCTAGTACCTCCCCATATATATGTATGGAGAGGAGTTTGCAACTGAAAAAAACTTTTTTTTCCCAACAACTTGGTGAAAGACGGCTTTCACACACACTTATCTCTCACAACTGAGCATGTGGAGAGGCGTTCGTTCATCTAGCAGAAATGGATCGGGTTGTAGGAGAAACTTTTACTCTGGTTTCTCAGTCTGTTTCCTAGTGCAGTTTGAAGTTCCTGCAGTTATCACTGTAAAACCGAGTTGGAGCTTGTACCTCCCCATATATATGTGTGGAATGGAGTTTGCAACTGAAAGGAAACTTTGTGTTCCCTACAAGTTAGTTGAAGTACGGCTTTCACACGCACTTATCTGTCAGATCTGAGCATGTGGACAGACGTTCGTTCATCTAGCACAAAGTGAACGGGTTGTAGGAGAAACTTTTACTCTGGTTTCTCAGTCTGTTTCCTAGTGCCGGTTTGAAGTTCCTGCAGTTTGGACTGTAAAAGAGTGTTGGAGCTTTTACCTCCCCATATATATGTGTGGATTGGAGTTTGCAACTGAAAAGAAACTTTGTGTTCCCAAAAAGCTAGTTGAAGGAAGGCTTTCACACACTCTTATCTCTCAGAAATTAGCATGTGGACAATCGTTCGTTCATTTAGCACAAAGGGAACGGGTTTTAGGAGAAACTTTTACTCTGGTTTCTCAGTCTGTTTCCTAGTGCCGGTTTGAAGTTCCTGCAGTTTTCACTGTAAAACCGAGTTGGAGCTAGTACCTCCCCATATATATGTATGGAGTGGAGTTTGCAACTGAAAAGAAACTTTGTGTTCCCAACAAGCTAAGTGAAGTACGGTTTTCACACACACTTATCTCTCAGAACTGAGCATGTGGAAAGACGTTCGTTCATCTAGCACAACGGGAACGGGTTGCAGGAGAAACTTTTACTCTGGATTCTCAGTCTGTTTCCTAGTGCCGGTTTGAAATTCCTGCAGTTTTCACTGTAAAACCGATTTAGAGCAAGTACCTCCCAATATATTTGTATGGATTGGAGTTTGCAACTGAAAAGAAACTTTGTGTTCCCAACAAGCTATGTGAAGGACGGCTTTCACACACAATTATCTCTCAGAAATGAGCATGTGGACAGACGTTCGTTCATCTAGCACAAAGGAATCGGGTTGCAGAAGAAACTTTTACTCTGGTTTCTCAGTCTGTTTCCTAGTGCCGGGTTGAAGTTCCTGCAGTTTTCACTGTAAAACCGAGTTGGAGCTAGTACCTACCCATATATATGTATGGAGTGGAGTTTGCATCTGAAAAGAAACTATGTGTTCCCAAAAAGCTAGGTGAAGGACGGCATTCACACTCACTTAACTCTCAGAACTGAGCATGTGGACAGACGTTCGTTCATCTAGCACAAATGGAACGGGTTGCAGGAGAAACTTTTACTCTGCTTTTTCAGTCTGTTTCCTAATGCCGGTTTGAAGTTCCTGCAGTTTTCACTGTAAAACCGAGATGGAGCTAGTACCTCCCTTTATATATATATGGAGTGGAGTTGCAACTGAAAAGAAACTTTGTGTTCCCAACAAGATAGGTGAAGGACGGCTTTCACACACACATATCCCTCAGAACTGAGCATGTGGACAGATGTTCGTTCATCTAGCACAAAGGGAAAGGTTTGTAGGAGAAACTTTTACTCTGGTTTCTCAGTCTGTTTACTAGTGCCGGTTTGAAGTTCCTGCAGTTTTCACTGTAAAACCGAGTTGGAGCTAGTACCTCCAAATATATATGTATGGAGTGGATTTTGCAACTGAAAAGAAACTTTGTGTTCCCAACAAGCTAGGTGAAGGACGGCTTTCACACACACTTATCTCTCAGATCTGAGCATGTGGACAGACGTTCGTTCTTCTAGCACAAATGGAACGGGTTGCAGGAGAAACTATTACTCTGGTTTCTCAGTCTGTTTCCTAGTGCCTGTTTGAAGTTCCTGCAGTTATCACTGTAAAACCGAGTTGGAGCTAGTACCTCCCCATATATATGTATGGAGTGGAGTTTTCAACTGAAAAAACTTTGTGTTCCCAACAAGCTAGGTGAAGGACGGCTTTCACACACACTTATCTCTCAGAACTGAGCATGTGGACAGACTTTCGTTCATCTAGCAGAAATGGAACGGGTTGTAGGAGAAACTTTTACTCTGGTTTCTCAGTCTGTTTCCTAGTGCCGGTTTGAAGTTCCTGCAATTTTCACTGTAAAACCGAGTTGGAGCTAGTACCTCCAAATATATATGTATGGAGTGGATTTTGCAACTGAAAAGAAACTTTGTGTTCCCAACAAGCTAGGTGAAGGACGGCTTTCCCACACAATTTTCTCTCAGAACTGAGCATGTGGACAGACGTTCGTTCATCTATCAGAAAGGAAACGGTTTGTAGGAGAAACTTTTACTCTGGTTTCTCAGTCTGTTTCCTAGTGCTGGTTTGAAGTTCCTGCAGTTTTCACTGTAAAACCGAGTTGGAGCTAGTACCTCCCCTTATATATGTATGGAGTGGAGTTTGCAACTGAAAAGAAACTTTTTGTTCCCAACAAGCTAGGTGAAGGACGGCTTTCACACACACTTATCTCTCAGAACTGATAATATGGAGAGACTTTCGTTCATCTAGCAGAAAGGGAACGGTTTGTAGTAGAAACTTTTACTCTGGTTTCTCAGTCTGTTTCCTAGTGCCGGTTTGAATTTCCTGCAGTTTTCACTGTAAAACCGAGTTGGAGCTAGTACATCCCCATATATATGTATGGAGTGCAGTTTTCAACTGAAAAGAAACTTTTTGTTCCCAACAACTTGGTGAAGGACGGCTTTCACACACAATTTTCTCTCAGAACTGAGCATGTGGAGAGACGTTCGTTCATGTAGCAGAAGTGGAACTGGTTGTAGGAGAAACTTTTACTCTGGTATCTCAGTCTGTTTCCTAGTGCAGGTTTGAATTTCCTGCATTTTTCACTTAAAACCGAGTTGGAGCTAGTACCTCCAAATATATATGTATGGAGTGGAGTTAGCAACTGAAAAGAAACTTTGTGTTCCCTACAAGCTAGGTGAAGGACGGCTTTCACACACACTTATCACTCAGAACTGAGCATTTGGAGAGACGTTCGTTCATCTAGCAGAAAGGAAACGGGTTTTAGTAGAAACTTTTACTCTGGTTTCTCACTCTGATTCCTAGTGCCTGTTTGTAGTTCCTGCAGTTTTCACTGTAAAACGGAGTTGGAGCTAGTACCTCCCCATATATATGCATGGAGTGGAGTTAGCAACTGAAAAGAAACTTTGTGTTCCCAACAAGTTAGTTGAAGGACGGCTTTCACACACACTTATCTCTCAGAACTGATCATGTGGGGAGACGTTCTTTCATCTAGCAGAAAGGGAACGGGTTGTAGTAGAAAATTTACTTTGGTTTCTCACTCTGTTTCCTAGTGCCGGTTTGATTTTCCTGCAGTTTTCACTGTAAAACCGAGTTTGAGCTACTACCTCCCCATATATATGTATGGAGTGGAGTTTGCAAATGAAAAGAAACTTTGTGTTCCCAACAAGCTAGGTGAAGGACGGCTTTCACACACACTTATCTCTCAGAACTGAGCATGTGGACAGACGTTCATTCATCTAGCACAAAGGGAACGGGTTGCAGGGGAAAATTTTACTCTGGTTTCCCAGTCTGTTTCCTAGTGCCGGTTTGAAGTTCCTGCAGTTTTCACTGTAAAACCGAGTTGGAGATAGTACCTACCCATATATATGTATGGAGTGGAGCTTGCAACTGAAAAGAATCTATGTTTTCCCAACAAGCTAGGTGAAGGACGGCATTCACACACACTTATCTCTCAGAACTGAGCATGTGGAGAGACGTTCTTTCATGTAGCACAAAAGGAACGGTTTGTAAGAGAAATTTTAACTCTGGTTTCTCATTCTGTTTCCTAGTGCCTTTTTGAAGTTCCTGCATTTTTCACTGTAAAACCGAGTTGGAGCTAGTACCTCCCAATATATATGTATGGAGTGGAGTTTGCAACTGAAAAGAAATTTTGTGTTCCCAACAAGCTAGCTGAAGGACGGCTTTCACACACATTTATCTCTCAGAACTGAGCATGTGGAGAGACTTTCGTTCGTCTACCAGAAAGGGAATGGTTTGTAGGAGAAACTATTACTCTGGTTTCTCAGTATGTTTCCTAGTGCCTTTTTGAACTTCCTGCAGTTTTCACTGTAAAACCGATTTGGAGCTAGTACCTCCCCATATATAATTATGGGGTGGAGTTTGCAACTGAAAAGAAACTTTGTGTTCCCAACAAGCTATTTGAAGGACGGCATTCACACACAATTATCTCTCAGAACTGAGCATGTGGACAGACGTTCGTTCATCTAGCACAAAAAGAACGGGTTGTAGGAGAAACTTTACTCTGATTTCTCAGTCTGTTTCCTACTGCCGGTTTGAAGTTCCTGCAGTTTTCACTGTAAAACATAGTTGGAGCTAGTACCTCCAAATATATATGTATGGAGTGGATTTTGCAACTGAAAAGAAACTTTGTGTTCCCAACAAGCTAGGTGAAGGACGGCTTTCCCACACAATTTTCTCTCAGAACTGAGCATGTGGACAGACGTTCGTTCATCTATCAGAAAGGAAACGGTTTGTAGGAGAAACTTTTACTCTGGTTTCTCAGGCTGTTTCCTAGTGCTGGTTTGAAGTTCCTGCAGTTTTCACTGTAAAACCGAGTTGGAGCTAGTACCTCCCCTTATATATGTATGGAGTGGAGTTTGCAACTGAAAAGAAACTTTTTGTTCCCAACAAGCTAGGTGAAGGACGGCTTTCACACACACTTATCTCTCAGAACTGATAATATGGAGAGACTTTCGTTCATCTAGCAGAAAGGGAACGGTTTGTAGTAGAAACTTTTACTCTGGTTTCTCAGTCTGTTTCCTAGTGCCGGTTTGAATTTCCTGCAGTTTTCACTGTAAAACCGAGTTGGAGCTAGTACATCCCCATATATATGTATGGAGTGCAGTTTTCAACTGAAAAGAAACTTTTTGTTCCCAACAACTTGGTGAAGGACGGCTTTCACACACAATTTTCTCTCAGAACTGAGCATGTGGAGAGACGTTCGTTCATGTAGCAGAAGTGGAACTGGTTGTAGGAGAAACTTTTACTCTGGTATCTCAGTCTGTTTCCTAGTGCAGGTTTGAAGTTCCTGCATTTTTCACTTAAAACCGAGTTGGAGCTAGTACCTCCAAATATATATGTATGGAGTGGAGTTAGCAACTGAAAAGAAACTTTGTGTTCCCTACAAGCTAGGTGAAGGACGGCTTTCACACACACTTATCACTCAGAACTGAGCATGTGGAGAGACGTTCTTTCATCTAGCAGAAAGGGAACGGGTTGTAGTAGAAAATTTACTTTGGTTTCTCACTCTGTTTCCTAGTGCCGGTTTGATTTTCCTGCAGTTTTCACTGTAAAACCGAGTTGGAGCTACTACCTCCCCATATATATGTATGGAGTGGAGTTTGCAACTGAAAAGAAACTTTGTGTTCCCAACAAGCTAGGTGAAGGACGGCTTTCACACACAATTATCTCTCAGAACTGAGCATGTGGACAGACGTTCATTCATCTAGCACAAAGGGAACGGGTTGCAGGAGAAAATTTTACTCTGCTTTCCCAGTCTGTTTCCTAGTGCCGGTTTGAAGTTCCTGCAGTTTTCACTGTAAAACCGAGTTGGAGATAGTACCTACCCATATATATGTATGGAGTGGAGCTTGCAACTGAAAAGAATCTATGTTTTCCCAACAAGCTAGGTGAAGGACGGCATTCACACACACTTATCTCTCAGAACTGAGCATGTGGAGAGACGTTCTTTCATGTAGCACAAAAGGAACGGTTTGTAAGAGAAATTTTAACTCTGGTTTCTCATTCTGTTTCCTAGTGCCTTTTTGAAGTTCCTGCATTTTTCACTGTAAAACCGAGTTGGAGCTAGTACCTCCCAATATATATGTATGGAGTGGAGTTTGCAACTGAAAAGAAATTTTGTGTTCCCAACAAGCTAGCTGAAGGACGGCTTTCACACACATTTATCTCTCAGAACTGAGCATGTGGAGAGACTTTCGTTCGTCTACCAGAAAGGGAATGGTTTGTAGGAGAAACTTTTACTCTGGTTTCTCAGTATGTTTCCTAGTGCCTTTTTGAACTTCCTGCAGTTTTCACTGTAAAACCGATTTGGAGCTAGTACCTCCCCATATATAATTATGGGGTGGAGTTTGCAACTGAAAAGAAACTTTGTGTTCCCAACAAGCTATTTGAAGGACGGCATTCACACACAATTATCTCTCAGAACTGAGCATGTGGACAGACGTTCGTTCATCTAGCACAAAAAGAACGGGTTGTAGGAGAAACTTTACTCTGATTTCTCAGTCTGTTTCCTACTGCCGGTTTGAAGTTCCTGCAGTTTTCTCTGTAAAACCGAGTTGGAGCTAATACCTCCCCATATATATGTATGGAGTGGAGTTTGCAACTTAAAAGAAACTTTGTGTTCCCTACAAGCTAGGTGAAGGACGGCTTTCACACACACATATCTCTCAGAACTGAGCATGTGGACAGACGTTCGTTCATCAGGCACAACAGGAACGGTTTGCAGGAGAAACATTTACTCTGGATTCTCAGTCTGTTTCCTAGTGCCGGTTTGAAATTTCTGCAGTTTTCACTGTAAAACCGAGTTGGAGCAAGTACCTCCCAATATATTTTTATGGATTGGATTTTGCAAATGAAAAGAAACTTTGTGTTCCCAACAAGCTAGGTGAAGGACGGCTTTCACACACAATTATCACTCAGAAATGAGCATGTGGAGACACGTTCGTTCATATTGCATAAATGGAATGGTTTGCAGTAGAAACATTTACTCTGGTTTCTCAGTCTGTTTCCTAGTGCAGGTTTGAAGTTCCTGCAGTTTTCACTGTAAAACCGTGTTGGAGCTAGTACTTCCCCATATATATGTGGAGTGGAGTTTGCAACTGAAAAGAAACTTTGTGTTCCCAACAAGTTAGGTGAAGGACGGCTTTCACACACACATATCTGTCAGAACTGAGCATGTGGACAGACGTTCGTTCATGAAGGCCAAAGTGAACGGGTTGTAGGAGAAACTTTTACTCTGGTTTCTCAGTCTGTTTCCTAGTGCCGGTTTGAAGTTCCTGCAGTTTTCACTGTAAAATCGAGTTGGAGCTTGTACCTCCCAATATATTTGTATGGAGTGGAGTTTGCAACTGAAAAGAAACTTTGTGTTCCCAACAAGCTAGGTGAAGTACGGCTTTCACACACAATTATCTCTCAGAACTGAGCATGTGGACAGACGTTCGTTCATTGAGTACAAAGGGAACGGGTTGCAGGGGAAACTTTTACTCTGATTTCTCAGTCTGTTTCCTAGTGCCGGTTTGAAGTTCCTGCAGTTTTCACTGTAAAACCGAGTTGGAGCTAGTACCTCCCCATATATATGTATGGAGAGGAGTTTGCAACTGAAAAAAACTTTTTTTTCCCAACAACTTGGTGAAAGACGGCTTTCACACACACTTATCTCTCACAACTGAGCATTTGGAGAGGCGTTCGTTCATCTAGCAGAAATGGATCGGGTTGTAGGAGAAACTTTTACTCTGGTTTCTCAGTCTGTTTCCTAGTGCAGTTTGAAGTTCCTGCAGTTATCACTGTAAAACCGAGTTGGAGCTTGTACCTCCCCATATATATGTGTGGAATGGAGTTTGCAACTGAAAGGAAACTTTGTGTTCCCTACAAGTTAGTTGAAGTACGGCTTTCACACGCACTTATCTGTCAGATCTGAGCATGTGGACAGACGTTCGTTCATCTAGCACAAAGTGAACGGGTTGTAGGAGAAACTTTTACTCTGGTTTCTCAGTCTGTTTCCTAGTGCCGGTTTGAAGTTCCTGCAGTTTGGACTGTAAAAGAGTGTTGGAGCTTTTACCTCCCCATATATATGTGTGGATTGGAGTTTGCAACTGAAAAGAAACTTTGTGTTCCCAAAAAGCTAGTTGAAGGAAGGCTTTCACACACTCTTATCTCTCAGAAATTAGCATGTGGACAATCGTTCGTTCATCTAGCACAAAGGGAACGGGTTTTAGGAGAAACTTTTACTCTGGTTTCTCAGTCTGTTTCCTAGTGCCGGTTTGAAGTTCCTGCAGTTTTCACTGTAAAACCGAGTTGGAGATAGTACCTACCCATATATATGTATGGAGTGGAGCTTGCAACTGAAAAGAAACTTTGTGTTCCCAACAAGCTAGGTTAAGGACGGCATTCACACACACTTATCTCTCAGAACTGAGCATGTGGAGAGACGTTCTTTCATGTAGCACAAAAGGAAAGGTTTGTAGGAGAAACTTTTACTCTGGTTTCTCAGTCTGTTTCCTAGTGCCGGTTTGAAGTTCCTGCAGTTATCACTGTAAAACCGAGTTGGAGCTAGTACCTCCCCATATATATGTATGGAGTGGAGTTTGCAACTGAAAAAACTTTGTGTTCCCAACAAGCTAGGTGAAGGACTGCTTTCACACACACTTATCTCTCAGAACTGAGCATGTGGACAGACTTTCGTTCATCTAGCAGAAATGGAACGGGTTGTAGGAGAAACTTTTACTCTGGTTTCTCAATCAGTTTCCTAGTGCCGGTTTGAAGTTCCTGCAATTTTCACTGAAAAACCGATTTGGAGCTTGTACCTCCCCTTATATATGTATGGAGTGGAGTTTGCAACTGAAAAAAACTTTGTGTTCCCAACAAGCTAGGTGAAGGACGGCTTTCACACACACTTATCTCTCAGAACTGATCATGTTGAGAGACGTTCTTTCATCTAGCAGAAAGGGAACGGGTTGTAGTAGAAACTTTTATTTTGGTTTCTCACTCTGTTTCCTAGTGCCGGTTTGAAGTTCCTGCAGTTTTCACTGTAAAACCGAGTTGGAGCAAGTACCTCCCAATATATTTGTATGGAGTGGAGTTTGCAACTGAAAAGAAACTTTGTGTTCCCAACAAGCTAGGTGAAGGATGGCTTTCACACACAATTATCTCTCAGAAATGAGCATGTGGACAGACGTTCGTTCATCTAGCATAAAGGGAACGGTTTGCAGAAGAAACAATTACTCTGGTTTCTCAATCTGTTTCCTAGTGCCGGTTTGAAGTTCCTGCAGTTTTCACTGTAAAACCGAGTTGGAGCTAGTACCTACCCATATATATGTATGGAGTGGAGTTTGCAACTGAAAAGAAACTTTGTGTTCCCAACAAGCTAGGTGAAGGACGGCTTTCACACACACTTATCTCTCAGACCTGAGCATGTGGACAGACGTTCGTTCAACTAGCACAAAAGGAACGGGTTGCAGGGGAAACTTTTCTCTGCTTTCTCAGTCTGTTTCCTAGTGCCGGTTTGAAGTTCCTGCAGTTTTCACTGTAAAACCGAGTTGGAGCTAGTACCTCCAAATATATATGTATGGAGTGGATTTTGCAACTGAAAAGAAACTTTGTGTTCCCAACAAGATAGGTGAAGGACGGCTTTCCCACACAATTTTCTCTCAGAACTGAGCATGTGGACAGACGTTCGTTCATCTATCAGAAAGGAAACGGTTTGTAGGATAAACTTTTACTCTGGTTTCTCAGTCTGTTTCCTAGTGCTGGTTTGAAGTTCCTGCAGTTTTCACTGTAAAACCGAGTTGGAGCTAGTACCTCCCCTTATATATGTATGGAGTGGAGTTTGCAACTGAAAAGAAACTTTTTGTTCCCAACAAGCTAGGTGAAGGGCGGCTTTCACACACACTTATCTCTCAGAACTGATAATATGGAGAGACTTTCGTTCATCTAGCAGAAAGGGAACGGTTTGTAGTAGAAACTTTTACTCTGGTTTCTCAGTCTGTTTCCTAGTGCCGGTTTGAATTTCCTGCAGTTTTCACTGTAAAACCGAGTTGGAGCTAGTACACCCCCATATATATGTATGGAGTGCAGTTTTCAACTGAAAAGAAACTTTTTGTTCCCAACAACTTGGTGAAGGACGGCTTTCACACACAATTTTCTCTCAGAACTGAGCATGTGGAGAGACGTTCGTTCATGTAGCAGAAGTGGAACTGGTTGTAGGAGAAACTTTTACTCTGGTTTCTCAGTCTGTTTCCTAGTGCAGGTTTGAAGTTCCTGCATTTTTCACTTAAAACCGAGTTGGAGCTAGTACCTCCAAATATATATGTATGGAGTGGAGTTAGCAACTGAAAAGAAACTTTGGGTTCCCAACAAGCTAGTTGAAGGACGGCTTTCACACACACTTATCTCTCAGAACTGATCATGTGGGGAGACGTTCTTTCATCTAGCAGAAAGGGAACGGGTTGTAGTAGAAAATTTACTTTGGTTTCTCACTCTGTTTCCTAGTGCCGGTTTGATTTTCCTGCAGTTTTCACTGTAAAACCGAGTTGGAGCTACTACCTCCCCATATATATGTATGGAGTGGAGTTTGCAACTGAAAAGAAACTTTGTGTTCCCAACAAGCTAGGTGAAGGACGGCTTTCACACACACTTATCTCTCAGAACTGAGCATGTGGACAGACGTTCATTCATCTAGCACAAAGGGAACGGGTTGCAGGAGAAAATTTTACTCTGGTTTCCCAGTCTGTTTCCTAGTGCCGGTTTGAAGTTCCTGCAGTTTTCACTGTACAACCGAGTTGGAGATAGTACCTACCCATATATATGTATGGAGTGGAGCTTGCAACTGAAAAGAATCTATGTTTTCCCAACAAGCTAGGTGAAGGACGGCATTCACACACACTTATCTCTCAGAACTGAGCATGTGGAGAGACGTTCTTTCATGTAGCACAAAAGGAACGGTTTGTAAGAGAAATTTTAACTCTGGTTTCTCATTCTGTTTCCTAGTGCCTTTTTGAAGTTCCTGCATTTTTCACTGTAAAACCGAGTTGGAGCTAGTACCTCCCAATATATATGTATGGAGTGGAGTTTGCAACTGAAAAGAAATTTTGTGTTCCCAACAAGCTAGCTGAAGGACGGCTTTCACACACATTTATCTCTCAGAACTGAGCATGTGGAGAGACTTTCGTTCGTCTACCAGAAAGGGAATGGTTTGTAGGAGAAACTTTTACTCTGGTTTCTCAGTATGTTTCCTAGTGCCTTTTTGAACTTCCTGCAGTTTTCACTGTAAAACCGATTTGGAGCTAGTACCTCCCCATATATAATTATGGGGTGGAGTTTGCAACTGAAAAGAAACTTTGTGTTCCCAACAAGCTATTTGAAGGACGGCATTCACACACAATTATCTCTCAGAACTGAGCATGTGGACAGACGTTCGTTCATCTAGCACAAAAAGAACGGGTTGTAGGAGAAACTTTACTCTGATTTCTCAGTCTGTTTCCTACTGCCGGTTTGAAGTTCCTGCAGTTTTCTCTGTAAAACCGAGTTGGAGCTAATACCTCCCCATATATATGTATGGAGTGGAGTTTGCAACTGAAAAGAAACTTTGTGTTCCCTACAAGCTAGGTGAAGGACGGCTTTCACACACACATATCTCTCAGAACTGAGCATGTGGACAGACGTTCGTTCATCAGGCACAACAGGAACGGTTTGCAGGAGAAACATTTACTCTGGATTCTCAGTCTGTTTCCTAGTGCCGGTTTGAAATTTCTGCAGTTTTCACTGTAAAACCGAGTTGGAGCAAGTACCTCCCAATATATTTTTATGGATTGGAGTTTGCAAATGAAAAGAAACTTTGTGTTCCCAACAAGCTAGGTGAAGGACGGCTTTCACACACAATTATCACTCAGAAATGAGCATGTGGAGACACGTTCGTTCATATTGCATAAATGGAACGGTTTGCAGTAGAAACATTTACTCTGGTTTCTCAGTCTGTTTCCTAGTGCCGGTTAGAAGTTCCTGCATTTTTCACTGTAAAATCGAGTTGGAGCTAGTACCTCCCCATATATATGTATGGAGTGGAGTTGGCAACTGAAAAGAAACTTTGTGTTCCCAACAAGCTAGGTGAAGGACGGCTTTCACACACACTTATCTCTCAGAACTGAGCATGTGGACAGACGTTCGTTCATCTAGCACAACGGGAACGGGTTGCAGGGGAAACTTTTACTCTGCTTTCTAAGTCTGTTTCCTAGTGCCGGTTTGAATTTCCTGCAGTTTTCACTGTAAAACCTGGTTGGAGCTACTACCTCCCAATATTTATGTATGGAGTGCAGTTTGAACTGAAAAGAAACTTTGTGTTCCCAACAACTTGGTGAAGGTCGGCTTTCCCACACACTTATCTCTCAGAACTGAGCATGTGGACAGACGTTCGTTCATCTAGCACAAAGTGAACATGTTGTAGGAGAAACTTTTACTCTGGTTTCTCAGTCTGTTTCCTAGTGCAGGTTTGAAGTTCCTGCAGTTTTCACTGTAAAACCGTGTTGGAGCTAGTACTTCCCCATATATATGTGGAGTGGAGTTTGCAACTGAAAAGAAACTTTGTGTTCCCAACAAGTTAGGTGAAGGACGGCTTTCACACACACATATCTGTCAGAACTGAGCATGTGGACAGACGTTCGTTCATGAAGGCCAAAGTGAACGGGTTGTAGGAGAAACTTTTACTCTGGTTTCTCAGTCTGTTTCCTAGTGCCGGTTTGAAGTTCCTGCAGTTTTCACTGTAAAATCGAGTTGGAGCTTGTACCTGACAATATATTTGTATGGAGTGGAGTTTGCAACTGAAAAGAAACTTTGTGTTCCCAACAAGCTAGGTGAAGTACGGCTTTCACACACAATTATCTCTCAGGACTGAGCATGTGGACAGACGTTCGTTCATTGAGTACAAAGGGAACGGGTTGCAGGGGAAACTTTTACTCTGATTTCTCAGTCTGTTTCCTAGTGCCGGTTTGAAGTTCCTGCAGTTTTCACTGTAAAACCGAGTTGGAGCTAGTACCTCCCCATATATATGTATGGAGAGGAGTTTGCAATTGAAAAAAACTTTTTTTTCCCAACAACTTGGTGAAAGACGGCTTTCACACACACTTATCTCTCACAACTGAGCATGTGGAGAGGCGTTCGTTCATCTAGCAGAAATGGATCGGGTTGTAGGAGAAACTTTTACTCTGGTTTCTCAGTCTGTTTCCTAGTGCAGTTTGAAGTTCCTGCAGTTATCACTGTAAAACCGAGTTGGAGCTTGTACCTCCCCATATATATGTGTGGAATGGAGTTTGCAACTGAAAGGAAACTTTGTGTTCCCTACAAGTTAGTTGAAGTACGGCTTTCACACGCACTTATCTGTCAGATCTGAGCATGTGGACAGACGTTCGTTCATCTAGCACAAAGTGAACGGGTTGTAGGAGAAACTTTTACTCTGGTTTCTCAGTCTGTTTCCTAGTGCCGGTTTGAAGTTCCTGCAGTTTGGACTGTAAAAGAGTGTTGGAGCTTTTACCTCCCCATATATATGTGTGGATTGGAGTTTGCAACTGAAAAGAAACTTTGTGTTCCCAAAAAGCTAGGTGAAGGAAGGCTTTCACACACTCTTATCTCTCAGAAATTAGCATGTGGACAATCGTTCGTTCATCTAGCACAAAGGGAACGGGTTTTAGGAGAAACTTTTACTCTGGTTTCTCAGTCTGTTTCCTAGTGCCGGTTTGAAGTTCCTGCAGTTTTCACTGTAAAACCGAGTTGGAGATAGTACCTACCCATATATATGTATGGAGTGGAGCTTGCAACTGAAAAGAAACTTTGTGTTCCCAACAAGCTAGGTGAAGGACGGCATTCACACACACTTATCTCTCAGAACTGAGCATGTGGAGAGACGTTCTTTCATGTAGCACAAAAGGAAAGGTTTGTAGGAGAAACTTTTACTCTGGTTTCTCAGTCTGTTTCCTAGTGCTGGTTTGAAGTTCCTGCAGTTATCACTGTAAAACCGAGTTGGAGCTAGTACCTCCCCATATATATGTATGGAGTGGAGTTTGCAACTGAAAAAACTTTGTGTTCCCAACAAGCTAGGTGAAGGACTGCTTTCACACACACTTATCTCTCAGAACTGAGCATGTGGACAGACTTTCGTTCATCTAGCAGAAATGGAACGGGTTGTAGGAGAAACTTTTACTCTGGTTTCTCAATCAGTTTCCTAGTGCCGGTTTGAAGTTCCTGCAATTTTCACTGAAAAACCGATTTGGAGCTTGTACCTCCCCTTATATATGTATGGAGTGGAGTTTGCAACTGAAAAAAACTTTGTGTTCCCAACAAGCTAGGTGAAGGACGGCTTTCACACACACTTATCTCTCAGAACTGATCATGTGGAGAGACGTTCTTTCATCTAGCAGAAAGGGAACGGGTTGTAGTAGAAACTTTTACTTTGGTTTCTCACTCTGTTTCCTAGTGCCGGTTTGAAGTTCCTGCAGTTTTCACTGTAAAACCGAGTTGGAGCAAGTACCTCCCAATATATTTGTATGGAGTGGAGTTTGCAACTGAAAAGAAACTTTGTGTTCCCAACAAGCTAGGTGAAGGATGGCTTTCACACACAATTATCTCTCAGAAATGAGCATGTGGACAGACGTTCGTTCATCTAGCATAAAGGGAACGGTTTGCAGAAGAAACAATTACTCTGGTTTCTCAATCTGTTTCCTAGTGCCGGTTTGAAGTTCCTGCAGTTTTCACTGTAAAACCGAGTTGGAGCTAGTACCTACCCATATATATGTATGGAGTGGAGTTTGCAACTGAAAAGAAACTTTGTGTTCCCAACAAGCTAGGTGAAGGACGGCTTTCACACACACTTATCTCTCAGACCTGAGCATGTGGACAGACGTTCGTTCAACTAGCACAAAAGGAACGGGTTGCAGGGGAAACTTTTCTCTGCTTTCTCAGTCTGTTTCCTAGTGCCGGTTTGAAGTTCCTGCAGTTTTCACTGTAAAACCGAGTTGGAGCTAGTACCTCCAAATATATATGTATGGAGTGGATTTTGCAACTGAAAAGAAACTTTGTGTTCCCAACAAGATAGGTGAAGGACGGCTTTCCCACACAATTTTCTCTCAGAACTGAGCATGTGGACAGACGTTCGTTCATCTATCAGAAAGGAAACGGTTTGTAGGAGAAATTTTACTCTGGTTTCTCAGTCTGTTTCCTAGTGCTGGTTTGAACTTCCTGCAGTTTTCACTGTAAAACCGAGTTGGAGCTAGTACCTCCCCTTATATATGTATGGAGTGGAGTTTGCAACTGAAAAGAAACTTTTTGTTCCCAACAAGCTAGGTGAAGGACGGCTTTCACACACACTTATCTCTCAGAACTGATAATATGGAGAGACTTTCGTTCATCTAGCAGAAAGGGAACGGTTTGTAGTAAAAACTTTTACTCTGGTTTCTCAGTCTGTTTCCTAGTGCCGGTTTGAATTTCCTGCAGTTTTCACTGTAAAACCGAGTTGGAGCTAGTACATCCCCATATATATGTATGGAGTGCAGTTTTCAACTGAAAAGAAACTTTTTGTTCCCAACAACTTGGTGAAGGACGGCTTTCACACACAATTTTCTCTCAGAACTGAGCATGTGGAGAGACGTTCGTTCATGTAGCAGAAGTGGAACTGGTTGTAGGAGAAACTTTTACTCTGGTTTCTCAGTCTGTTTCCTAGTGCAGGTTTGAAGTTCCTGCATTTTTCACTTAAAACCGAGTTGGAGCTAGTACCTCCAAATATATATGTATGGAGTGGAGTTAGCAACTGAAAAGAAACTTTGTGTTCCCTACAAGCTAGGTGAAGGACGGCTTTCACACACACTTATCACTCAGAACTGAGCATGTGGAGAGACGTTCGTTCATCTAGCAGAAAGGAAACGGGTTTTAGTAGAAACTTTTACTCTGGTTTCTCACTCTGATTCCTAGTGCCTGTTTGTAGTTCCTGCAGTTTTCACTGTAAAACGGAGTTGGAGCTAGTACCTCCCCATATATATGCATGGAGTGGAGTTAGCAACTGAAAAGAAACTTTGTGTTCCCAACAAGCTAGTTGAAGGACGGCTTTCACACACACTTATCTCTCAGAACTGATCATGTGGAGAGACGTTCTTTCATCTAGCAGAAAGGGAACGGGTTGTAGTAGAAAATTTACTTTGGTTTCTCACTCTGTTTCCTAGTGCCGGTTTGATTTTCCTGCAGTTTTCACTGTAAAACCGAGTTGGAGCTACTACCTCCCCATATATATGTATGGAGTGGAGTTTGCAACTGAAAAGAAACTTTGTGTTCCCAACAAGCTAGGTGAAGGACGGCTTTCACACACACTTATCTCTCAGAACTGAGCATGTGGACAGACGTTCATTCATCTAGCACAAAGGGAACGGGTTGCAGGAGAAAATTTTACTCTGGTTTCCCAGTCTGTTTCCTAGTGCCGGTTTGAAGTTCCTGCAGTTTTCACTGTAAAACCGAGTTGGAGATAGTACCTACCCATATATATGTATGGAGTGGAGCTTGCAACTGAAAAGAATCTATGTTTTCCCAACAAGCTAGGTGAAGGACGGCATTCACACACACTTATCTCTCAGAACTGAGCATGTGGAGAGACGTTCTTTCATGTAGCACAAAAGGAACGGTTTGTAAGAGAAATTTTAACTCTGGTTTCTCATTCTGTTTCCTAGTGCCTTTTTGAAGTTCCTGCATTTTTCACTGTAAAACCGAGTTTGAGCTAGTACCTCCCAATATATATGTATGGAGTGGAGTTTGCAACTGAAAAGAAATTTTGTGTTCCCAACAAGCTAGCTGAAGGACGGCTTTCACACACATTTATCTCTCAGAACTGAGCATGTGGAGAGACTTTCGTTCGTCTACCAGAAAGGGAATGGTTTGTAGGAGAAACTTTTACTCTGGTTTCTCAGTATGTTTCCTAGTGCCTTTTTGAACTTCCTGCAGTTTTCACTGTAAAACCGATTTGGAGCTAGTACCTCCCCATATATAATTATGGGGTGGAGTTTGCAACTGAAAAGAAACTTTGTGTTCCCAACAAGCTATTTGAAGGACGGCATTCACACACAATTATCTCTCAGAACTGAGCATGTGGACAGACGTTCGTTCATCTAGCACAAAAAGAACGGGTTGTAGGAGAAACTTTACTCTGATTTCTCAGTCTGTTTCCTACTGCCGGTTTGAAGTTCCTGCAGTTTTCTCTGTAAAACCGAGTTGGAGCTAATACCTCCCCATATATATGTATGGAGTGGAGTTTGCAACTGAAAAGAAACTTTGTGTTCCCTACAAGCTAGGTGAAGGACGGCTTTCACACACACATATCTCTCAGAACTGAGCATGTGGACAGACGTTCGTTCATCAGGCACAACAGGAACGGTTTGCAGGAGAAACATTTACTCTGGATTCTCAGTCTGTTTCCTAGTGCCGGTTTGAAATTGCTGCAGTTTTCACTGTAAATCCGAGTTGGAGCAAGTACCTCCCAATATATTTTTATGGATTGGAGTTTGCAAATGAAAAGAAACTTTGTGTTCCCAACAAGCTAGGTGAAGGACGGCTTTCACACACAATTATCACTCAGAAATGAGCATGTGGAGACACGTTCGTTCATATTGCATAAATGGAACGGTTTGCAGTAGAAACATTTACTCTGGTTTCTAAGTCTGTTTCCTAGTGCCGGTTAGAAGTTCCTGCATTTTTCACTGTAAAATCGAGTTGGAGCTAGTACCTCCCCATATATATGTATGGAGTGGAGTTGGCAACTGAAAAGAAACTTTGTGTTCCCAACAAGCTAGGTGAAGGACGGCTTTCACACACACTTATCTCTCAGAACTGAGCATGTGGACAGACGTTCGTTCATCTAGCACAACGGGAACGGGTTGCAGGGGAAACTTTTACTCTGCTTTCTAAGTCTGTTTCCTAGTGCCGGTTTGAATTTCCTGCAGTTTTCACTGTAAAACCTGGTTGGAGCTACTACCTCCCAATATTTATGTATGGAGTGCAGTTTGAACTGAAAAGAAACTTTGTGTTCCCAACAACTTGGTGAAGGTCGGCTTTGCCACACACTTATCTCTCAGAACTGAGCATGTGGACAGACGTTCGTTCATCTAGCACAAAGTGAACATGTTGTAGGAGAAACTTTTACTCTGGTTTCTCAGTCTGTTTCCTAGTGCAGGTTTGAAGTTCCTGCAGTTTTCACTGTAAAACCGTGTTGGAGCTAGTACTTCCCCATATATATGTGGAGTGGAGTTTGCAACTGAAAAGAAACTTTGTGTTCCCAACAAGTTAGGTGAAGGACGGCTTTCACACACACATATCTGTCAGAACTGAGCATGTGGACAGACGTTCGTTCATGAAGGCCAAAGTGAACGGGTTGTAGGAGAAACTTTTACTCTGGTTTCTCAGTCTGTTTCCTAGTGCCGGTTTGAAGTTCCTGCAGTTTTCACTGTAAAATCGAGTTGGAGCTTGTACCTCCCAATATATTTGTATGGAGTGGAGTTTGCAACTGAAAAGAAACTTTGTGTTCCCAACAAGCTAGGTGAAGTACGGCTTTCACACACAATTATCTCTCAGAACTGAGCATGTGGACAGACGTTCGTTCATTGAGTACAAAGGGAACGGGTTGCAGGGGAAACTTTTACTCTGATTTCTCAGTCTGTTTCCTAGTGCCGGTTTGAAGTTCCTGCAGTTTTCACTGTAAAACCGAGTTGGAGCTAGTACCTCCCCATATATATGTATGGAGAGGAGTTTGCAAATGAAAAAAACTTTTTTTTCCCAACAACTTGGTGAAAGACGGCTTTCACACACACTTATCTCTCACAACTGAGCATGTGGAGAGGCGTTCGTTCATCTAGCAGAAATGGATCGGGTTGTAGGAGAAACTTTTACTCTGGTTTCTCAGTCTGTTTCCTAGTGCAGTTTGAAGTTCCTGCAGTTATCACTGTAAAACCGAGTTGGAGCTTGTACCTCCCCATATATATGTGTGGAATGGAGTTTGCAACTGAAAGGAAACTTTGTGTTCCCTACAAGTTAGTTGAAGTACGGCTTTCACACGCACTTATCTGTCAGATCTGAGCATGTGGACAGACGTTCGTTCATCTAGCACAAAGTGAACGGGTTGTAGGAGAAACTTTTACTCTGGTTTCTCAGTCTGTTTCCTAGTGCCGGTTTGAAGTTCCTGCAGTTTTGACTGTAAAAGAGTGTTGGAGCTTTTACCTCCCCATATATATGTGTGGATTGGAGTTTGCAACTGAAAAGAAACTTTGTGTTCCCAAAAAGCTAGGTGAAGGAAGGCTTTCACACACTCTTATCTCTCAGAAATTAGCATGTGGAAAATCGTTCGTTCATCTAGCACAAAGGGAACGGGTTTTAGGAGAAACTTTTACTCTGGTTTCTCAGTCTGTTTCCTAGTGCCGGTTTGAAGTTCCTGCAGTTTTCACTGTAAAACCGAGTTGGAGATAGTACCTACCCATAAATATGTATGGAGTGGAGCTTGCAACTGAAAAGAAACTTTGTGTTCCCAACAAGCTAGGTGAAGGACGGCATTCACACACACTTATCTCTCAGAACTGAGCATGTGGAGAGACGTTCTTTCATGTAGCACAAAAGGAAAGGTTTGTAGGAGAAACTTTTACTCTGGTTTCTCAGTCTGTTTCCTAGTGCCGGTTTGATGTTCCTGCAGTTTTCACTGTAAAACCGAGTTGGAGCTAGTACCTCCCCATATATATATATGGAGTTTAGTTTGCAACTGAATAGAAATTTTGTGTTCCCAACAAGCTAGCTGAAGGACGGCTTTCACACACACTTTTCTCTCAGAACTGAGCATGTGGAGAGACTTTCGTTCGTCTACCAGAAAGGGAACGGGTTGTAGAAGAAACTTTTACTCTGGTTTCTCAGTATGTTTCCTAGTGCCTTTTTGAAGTTCCTGCAGATTTCACTGTAAAACCGAGTTGGAGCTAGTACCTCCCCATATATAAGTATGGAGTGGAGTTGGCAACTGAAAAGAAACTTTGTGTTCCCAACAAGCAAGTTGAAGGAAGGCATTCACACACAATTATCTCTCAGAACTGAGTATGTGGACAGACGTTCGTTCATCTAGCACAAAAAGAACGGTTTGTAGGAGAAACTTTACTCTGGTTTCTCAGTCTGTTTCCTACTGCGGGTTTGAAGTTCCTGCCGTTTTCAATGAAAAACCGAGTTCGAGCTGGTACATCCCCATATATATGTATGGAGTGGAGTTTGCAACTGAAAAGAAACTTTGGTTCCCAACAAGCTCGGTGAAGGACGGCTTTAACACACACATATCTCTAAGAACTGAGCATGTGGACAGACGTTCGTTCATCTAGCACAAAGTGAACGTGTTGTAGGAGTAACTTTTACTCTGGTTTGTCAGTCTCTTTCCTAGTGCCAGTTTGAAGTTCCTGCAGTTTTCACTGTAAAACCGAGTTGGATCTAGTACCTCCCCATATATATGTATGCAGTGGAGTTTGCAAATGAAAAGATTCTTTGTGTTCCCAACAAGCTAGGTGAAGGAAGGCATTCACACACACGTATCTCTCAGAACTGAGCATGTGGAGAGACGTTCGTTCATGTAGCACAAAAGGAACAGTTTGTAGGAGGAACTTTTACTATGGTTTCTCAGTCTGTTTCCAACAGCCGGTTTGAAGTTACTGCAGTTCTCACTGTAAAACCGAGTTGGAGATACTACCTCCCCATATATATGTATGGAGTGGAGTTTGCACATGAAAAGAATCTTTGTGTTCCCAACAAGCTCGGTGAAGGACGGCTTTCACACACATTTATCTCTGATCTGAGCATGTGGAGAGACGTTCGTTCATCTAGCAGGAAGGGAACGGGTTGTAGGAGAAACTTTTACTCTGGTTTCTCATTCTGTTTCCTAGTGCAGGTTTGAAGTTCCTGCAGTTTTCACTGTAAAACCGTGTTGGAGCTAGTACCTCCCCATATATATGTTTGGAGTGGAGTTTGCAACTGAAAAGAAACTTTGTGTTCCCAACAAGCTAGGTGAAGTACGGCTTTCACACACAATTATCTCTCAGAACTGAGCATGTGGAGAGACGTACGTTCATCTAGCACAAAGTGAACGGGTTGTAGGAGAAACTTTTACTCTGGATCCTTAGTTTGTTTCCTAGTGCAGGTTTGATGTTCCTGCAGTTTTCACTGTAAAACCGAGTTGGAGCTAGTACCTACCCATATATATGTGGGGATTGGAGTTTGCAACTGAAAAGAAACTTTGTGTCCCCAACAAGCTAGTTGAAGGGCGGCTTTCACACACACGTTTCTCTCAGGACTGAGCATGTGGACAGACGTTCGTTCATCTAGCACAAAGTGAACGTGTTGTAGGAGAAACTTTTACTCTGGTTTCTCAGTCTGTTTCCTAGTGCCAGTTTGAATTTCCTGCAGTTTTCACTGTAAAACCGAGTTGGAGCTAGTACCTCCCCATATATATGTATGGAGTGGAGTTTGCAACTGAAAAGAAATTTTGTGTTCCCAACAAGCTAGGTGAAGGACGGCATTCACACACACTTTTCTCTCAGAACTGAGCATGTGGAGAGGCGTTCGTTCATCTAGCACAAAGGGAACGGGTTGTAGGAGGAAATTTTACTCTGGTTTCTCAGTCTGTCTCCTAGTGCAGGTTAGAAGTTCCTGCAGTTTTCACTGTAATTCCGATTTGGAGCTATTAACTCCCAATATATATGTATGGAGTGGAGTTTGCAACTGAAAAGAAACTTTGTGTTCCCAACAAGGTAGGTGAAGGACGGCTTTAACACACACTTATCTCTCAGAACAGAGCATGTGGAGAGAAGTTCGTTCATCTAGCAGAAAGGTAACGGGTTGTAGGAGAAAATTTTACTCTGGTTTCTCAGCATGTTTCCTAGTGCCGGTTTGAAGTTCCTGCAGTTTTCACTGTAAAACAGAGTTGGAGATTGTACCAAGCCATATAAATTTGTGGAGTGGATTTTGCAACTGAAAAGAAACTTTGTGTTCCCAACAAGCTAGGTGAAGGACGGCTTTCACCCACACTTATCTCTGAACTGAGCATGTGGAGAGACGTTCCTTCATCTAAAACAAAGGGAACGGGTTGTAGGAGAAACTTTTACTCTGGTTTCTCAGTCTGTTTCCTAGTGCCGGTTTGAAGTTCCTGCAGTTTTCACTGTATAACCGAGTTAGAGCTAGTACCTCCCCATATATATGTATGGATTGGTGTTTGCAACTGAAAAGAAACTTTGTGTTCCCAGCAAGCTAGGTGAAGGAAGGCTTTCACACACACTTATTTCTCAGAACTGAGCATGTGGAGAGACGTTCCTTCATCTAGCACAAATGGAATGGGTTGTAGGAGAAACTTTTACTCTGCTTTATCAGTCTGTTTCCTAGTGCCGGTATGAAGTTCCTGCAGTTTTCACTGTAAAACAGTGTTGGAGCTAGTACCTCCCCATATATATGTATGGAGTGGAGTTGGCAACTGAAAAGAAACTTTGTGTTCCCAACAAGCAAGGTTCAGGACGGCTTTCACACACACTTATCTCTCAGAACTGAGCATGTGGAGAGACTTTCTTTCATCTAGCACAAAGGGAACGGTTTGCAGGAGAAACTTTTACTCTGATTTCTCAGTCTGTTTCCTAGTGCTGGTTTGAAGTTCCTGCAGTTTTCACTGTAAAACCTAGTTGGAGCTATTACCTCCCCATATATATGTATGGAGTGGAGTTTGCAACTGAAAAGAAACTTTGTGTTCCCAACAAGCTAGTTGAAGGACGGTTTTCACACACACTTATCTCTCAGAACTGAACATGTGGAGAGACGTTCGTTCATCTAGCACAAAAGGAACGGGTTGCAGGAGAAACTTTTACTCTGTATTCTCAGTCTGTTTCCAAGTGCCGGTTTGATGTTCCTGCAGTTTTCACTGTAAAACCGAGTTGGAGCTAGTACCTCCCTATATATTTGTATGGAGTGGAGTTTGCAACTGAAAAGAAACTTTGTGTTCCCAACAAGCTAGTTGAAGGACGGTTTTCACACACACTTATCTCTCAGAACTGAACATGTGGAGAGACGTTCGTTCATCTAGCACAAAACGAACGGGGTGCAGGGGAAACTTTTACTCTGGTTTCACAGTCTGTTTCCTAGTGCCGGTTTGTAGTTCCTGCAGTTTTCACTGTAAAACATAGTTGGAACTAGTACCACCCTATATATTTGTATGGAGTGGAGTTTGCAACTGAAAAGAAACTTTGTGTTCCCAACAAGCTAGGTGAAGGACGGCTTTCACACACACTTATCTCTCAGAACGGAGCATGTGGACAGACTTTCGTTCAACTAGCACAAAGGGAACGGGTTGCAGGGAAACTTTTCCCTGATTTCTCAGTCTGTTTCCTAGAGCCGCTTTGAAGTTCCTGCATTTTACACTATAAAACCGAGTTGGAGCTTGTACCTCCCATATATATGTATGGAGTGGAGTTTGCAACTGAAAAGAAACTTTGTGTTCCCAACAAGCTAGGTGAAGGACGGCTTTCACACACACTTATCTCTCAGAACTGAGCATGTGGACAGACTTTCGTTCAACTAGCACAAAGGGAACGGGTTGCAGGGAAACTTTTCCCTGCTTTCTCAGTCTGTTTCCTAGTGCCGGTTTGAAGTTCCTGCAGTTTTCACTGTAAAACCGAGTTGGAGCTAGTACCTCCAAATATATATGTATGGAGTGGAGTTTGCAACTGAAAAGAAACTTTGTGTTCCCAACAAGCTAGGTGAAGGACGGCATTCCCACACACTTATCTCTCAGAACTGAGCATGTGGACAGACGTTCGTTCATCTAGCAGAAAGAGAACGGGTTGTAGGGGAAACTTTTACTTTGGTTTCTCAGTCTGTTTCCTAGTGCCGGTTTGAAGTTCCTGCAGTTTTCACTGTAAAACCGAGTTGGAGCTAGTACCTCCCCATATATATGTATGGAGTGGAGTTTGCAACTGAAAAGAAACTTTGTGTTCCCAACAAGCTAAGTGAAGTACGGTTTTCACACACACTTATCTCTCAGAACTGAGCATGTGGACAGACGTTCGTTCATCTAGCACAACGGGAACGGGTTGCAGGAGAAACTTTTACTCTGGATTCTCAGTCTGTTTCCTAGTGCCGGTTTGAAATTCCTGCAGTTTTCACTGTAAAACCGAGTTCGAGCAAGTACCTCAAAATATATTTGTATGGATTGGAGTTTGCAACTGAAAAGAAACTTTGTGTTCCCAACAAGCTATGTGAAGGACGGCTTTCACACAGAATTATCACTCAGAAATGAGCATGTGGAGAGACGTTCGTTCATCTTGCATAAAGGGAACGGTTTGCAGTAGAAACATTTACTCTGGTTTCTCAGTCTGTTTCCTAGTGCCGGTTTGAAGTTCCTGCATTTTTCACTGTAAAACCGAGTTGGAGCTAGTACCTCCCCATATATATGTATGGAGTGGAGTTGGCAACTGAAAAGAAACTTTGTGTTCCCAACAAGCTAGATGAAGGACGGCTTTCACACACACTTATCTCTCAGAACTGAGCATGTGGACAGACGTTCGTTCATCTAGCTCAAAGGGAACGGGTTGCAGGGGAAACTTTTACTCTGCTTTCTCAGTCTGTTTCCTAGTGCCGGTTTGATTTTCCTACAGTTTTCACTGTAAAACCGGGTTGGAGCTAGCAACTCCCCATATATATGTATGGAGTGCAGTTTGAACTGAAAAGAAACTTTGTGTTCCCAACAACTTGGTGAAGGGCGGCTTTCCCACACACTTATCTCTCAGAACTTAGCATGTGGACAGACGTTCGTTCATCTAGCACAAAGTGAACGTGTTGTAGGAGAAACTTTTACTCTGATTTCTCAGTCTGTTTCCTAGTGCCGGTTTGAAGTTCCTGCAGTTTTCACTGTAAAACCGAGTTGGAGCTAGTACCTCCCCATATATATGTGTGGAGTGGAGTTTGCAACTGAAAGGAAACTTTGTGTTCCCTACAAGTTAGTTGAAGTACGGCTTTCACACACACATATCTGTCAGAACTGAGCATGTGGACAGACGTTCGTTCATCTAGCACAAAGTGAACGGGTTGTAGGAGAAACTTTTACTCTGGTTTCTCAGTCTGTTTCCTAGTGCCGGTTTGAAGTTCCTGCAGTTTTGACTGTAAAAGAGTGTGGAGCTTGTACCTCCCCATATATATTTGTGGATTGGAGTTCGCAACTGAAAAGAAACTTTGTGTTCCCAAAAAGCTATGTGAAGGAAGGCTTTCACACACACTTATCTCTCAGAAATTAGATTTTGGACAATCGTTCGTTCATCTAGCACAAAGGGAACGGGTTGTAGGAGAAACTTTTACTCTGGTTTCTCAGTCTGTTTCCTAGTGCCGGTTTGAAGTTCCTGCAGTTTTCACTGTAAAACCGAGTTGGAGATAGTACCTACCCATATATATGTATGGAGTGGAGCTTGCAACTGAAAAGAATCTTTGTGTTCCCAACAAGCTAGGTGAAGGACGGCATTCACACACACTTATCTCTCAGAACTGAGCATGTGGAGAGACGTTCTTTCATGTAGCAAAAAAGGAACGGTTTGTAGGAGAAATTTTTACTCTGGTTTCTCATTCTGTTTCCTAGTGCCTTTTTGAAGTTCCTGCAGTTTTCACTGTAAAACCGAGTTGGAGCTAGTACCTCCCCATATATATGTATGGAGTGGGGTTGGCAACTGAAAAGAAATTTTGTGTTCCCAACAAGCTAGCTGAAGGACGGCTTTCACACACACTTATCTCTCAGAACTGAGCATGTGGAGAGACTTTCGTTCGTCTACCAGAAAGGGAACGGTTTGTTGGAGAAACTTTTACTCTGGTTTCTCAGTATGTTTCCTAGTGCCTTTTTGAAGTTCCTGCAGTTTTCACTGTAAAACCGATTTGGAGCTAGTACCTCCCCATATATAATTATGGGGTGGAGTTTGTAACTGAAAAGAAACTTTGTGTTCCCAACAAGCTATTTGAAGGACGGCATTCACACACAATTATCTCTCAGAACTGAGCATGTGGACAGACGTTCGTTCATCTAGCACAAAAAGAACGGGTTGTAGGAGAAACTTTACTCTGATTTCTCAGTCTGTTCCCTACTGCCGGTTTGAAGTTCCTGCAGTTTTCTCTGTAAAACCGAGTTGGAGCTAATACTTCCCCATATATATGTATGGAGTGGAGTTTGCAACTGAAAAGAAACTTTGTGTTCCCAACAAGCTAGGTGAAGTACGGCTTTCACACACACATATCTCTCAGAACTGAGCATGTGGACAGACGTTCGTTCATCTAGCACAACGGGAACGGTTTGCAAGAGAAACTTTTACTCTGGATTCTCAGTCTGTTTCCTAGTGCCGGTTTGAAATTGCTGCTGTTTTCACAGTAAAACCGAGTTGGAGCAAGTACCTCCCAATATATTTTTATGGATTGGAGTTTGCAACTGAAAAGAAATTTGTGTTCCCTACAAGCTAGGTGAAGGACGGCTTTCACACACAATTATCACTCAGAAATGAGCATGTGGAGACACGTTCGTTCATAATGCATAAAGGGAACGGTTTGCAGTAGAAACATTTACTCTGGTTTCTCAGTCTGTTTCCTAGTGCCGGTTTGAAGTTCCTGCATTTTTCACTGTAAAATCGAGTTGCAGCTCGTACCTCCCCATATATATGTATGGAGTGGAGTTGGCAACTGAAAAGAAACTTTGTGTTCCCAACAAGCTAGGTGAAGGACGGCTTTCACAGACACTTATCTCTCAGAAATGAGCATGTGGACAGACGTTCGTTCATCTAGCACAACGGGAACGGGTTGCAGGGGAAACTTTTACTCTGCTTTCTCAGTCTGTTTCCTAGTGCCGGTTTGAATTTCCTGCAGTTTTCACTGTAAAACCGGGTTGGAGCTACTACCTCCCCATATTTATGTATGGAGTGCAGTTTGAACTGAAAAGAAACTTTGTGTTCCCAACAACTTGGTGAAGGTCGGCTTTCCAACACACTTATCTCTCAGAACTGAGCATGTGGACAGACGTTCGTTCATCTAGAACAAAGATAACATGTTTTAGGAGAAACTTTTACTCTGGTTTCTCAGTCTGTTTCCTAGTGCAGGTTTGAAGTTCCTGCAGTTTTCACTGTAAAACCGTGTTGGAGCTAGTACTTCCCCATATATATGTGGAGTGGAGTTTGCAACTGAAAAGAAACTTTGTGTTCCCAACAAGTTAGGTGAAGGACGGCTTAAACACACACATATCTGTCAGAACTGAGCATGTGGACAGACATTCGTTCATCAAGCACAAAGTAAACCGGTTGTAGGAGAAACTTTTACTCTGCTTTCTCAGTCTGTTTCCTAGTGCCGGTTTGAAGTTCCTGCAGTTTTCACTGTAAAACCGATTTGGAGCTTGTACCTCCCAATATATTTGTATGGAGTGGAGTTTGCAACTGAAAAGAAACTTTGTGTTCAAAACAAGCTAGGTGAAGTACGGCTTTCACACACAGTTATCTCTCAGAACTGAGCATGTGGACAGACGTTCGTTCATTGAGTACAAAGGGAACGGGTTGCAGGGGAAACTTTTACTCTGATTTCTCAGTCTGTTTCCTAGTGCCGGTTTGAAGTTCCTGCAGTTTTCACTGTAAAACCGAGTTGGAGCTAGTACCTCCCCATATATATGTATGGAGAGGAGTTTGCAACTGAAAAGAAACTTTTTGTTCCCAACAACTTGGTGAAAGACGGTTTTCACACACACTTATCTCTCAGAACTGAGCATGTGGAGAGACGTTCGTTCATCTAGCAGAAATGGATCGGGTTGTAGGAGAAACTTTTACTCTGGTTTCTCAGTCTGTTTTCTAGTGCAATTTTGAAGTTCCTGCAGTTTTCACTGTAAAACCGAGTTGGAGCTAGTACCTCCCCATATATATGTGTGGAATGGAGTTTGCAACTGAAAGGAAACTTTGTGTTCCCTACAAGTTAGTTGAAGTACGGCTTTCACACACACTTATCTGTCAGAACTGAGCATGTGGACAGACGTTCGTTCATCTAGCACAAAGTGAACGGGTTGTAGGTGAAACTTTTACTCTGGTTTCTCAGTCTGTTTCCTAGTGCCGGTTTGAAGTTCCTGCAGTTTTGACTGTAAAAGAGTGTTGGAGCTTTTACCTCCCCATATATATGTGTGGATTGGAGTTTGCAACTGAAAAGAAACTTTGTGTTCCCAAAAAGCTATGTGAAGGAAGGCTTTCACACACTCTTATCTCTCAGAAATTAGCATGTGGACAATCGTTCGTTCATCTAGCACAAAGGGAACGGGTTTTAGGAGAAACTTTTACTCTGGTTTCTCAGTCTGTTTCCTAGTGCCGGTTTGAAGTTCCTGCAGTTTTCACTGTAAAACCGAGTTGCAGATAGTACCTACCCATATATATGTATGGAGTGGAGCTTGCAACTGAAAAGAAACTTTGTGTTCCCAACAAGCTAGGTGAAGGACGGCATTCACACACACTTATCTCTCAGAACTGAGCATGTGGAGAGACGTTCTTTCATGTAGCACAAAAGGAAATGTTTGTAGGAGAAACTTTTACTCTGGTTTCTCATTCTGTTTCCTAGTGCTGGTTTGATGTTCCTGCATTTTTCACTGTAAAACCGAGTTGGAGCTAGTACCTCCCCATATATATATATGGAGTTTAGTTTGCAACTGAATAGAAATTTTGTGTTCCCAACAAGCTAGCTGAAGGACGGCTTTCACACACACTTATCTCTCAGAACTGAGCATGTGGAGAGACTTTCGTTCGTCTACCAGAAAGGGAACGGGTTGTAGGAGAAACTTTACTCTGGTTTCTCAGTCTGTTTCCTACTGCGGGTTTGAAGTTCCTGCAGTTTTCACTGAAAAACCGAGTTCGAGCTGGTACCTCCCCATATATATGTATGGAGTGGAGTTTGCAACTGAAAAGAAACTTTTGTTCCCAACAAGCTCGGTGAAGGACGGCTTTAACACACACATATCTCTAAGAA
This sequence comes from Camelus dromedarius, assembly GCF_036321535.1. NCBI lineage: Eukaryota > Metazoa > Chordata > Mammalia > Artiodactyla > Camelidae > Camelus > Camelus dromedarius. The sequence goes on from NW_026989814.1 coordinate 4,662,458, forward strand.
CTGAGCATGTGGACAGACGTTCGTTCATCTAGCACAAAGTGAACGTGTTGTAGGTGTAACTTTTACTCTGGTTTCTCAGTCTGTTTCCTAGTGCCAGTTTGAAGTTCCTGCAGTTTTCACTGTAAAACCGAGTTGGATCTAGTACCTACCCATATATATGTATGCAGTGGAGTTTGCAAATGAAAAGAATCTTTGTGTTCCCAACAAGCTAGGTGAAGGAAGGCATTCACACACACATATCTCTCAGAACTGAGCATGTGGAGAGACGTTCGTTCATGTAGCACAAAAGGAACAGTTTGTAGGAGGAACTTTTACTATGGTTTCTCAGTCTGTTTCCAAGAGCCGGTTTGAAGTTACTGCAGTTCTCACTGTAAAACCGAGTTGGAGATACTACCTCCCCATATATATGTATGGAGTGGAGTTTGCACATGAAAAGAAACGTTGGTTCCCAACAAGCTATGTGAAGGACGGCTTTCACACACATTTATCTCTCAGATCTGAGCATGTGGAGAGACGTTCGTTCATCTAGCAGAAAGGGAACGGGTTGTAGGAGAAACTTTTACTCTGGTTTCTCATTCTGTTTCCTAGTGCAGGTTTGAAGTTCTGCAGTTTTCACTGTAAAACCGTGTTGGAGCTAGTACCTCCCCATATATATGTTTGGAGTGGAGTTTGCAACTGAAAAGAAACTTTGTGTTCCCAACAAGCTAGGTGAAGTACGGCTTTCACACACAATTATCTCTCAGAACTGAGCATGTGGAGAGACGTTCGTTCATCTAGCACAAAGTGAACGGGTTGTAGGAGAAACTTTTACTCTGCTTTCTTAGTTTGTTTCCTAGTGCAGGTTTGATGTTCCTGCAGTTTTCACTGTAAAACCGAGTTGGAGCTATTACCTACACATATATATGTGGGGATTGGAGTTTGCAACTGAAAAGAAACTTTGTGTCCCCAACAAGCTAGTTGAAGGGCGGCTTTCACACACACGTTTCTCTCAGGACTGAGCATGTGGACAGACTTTCGTTCATCTAGCACAAAGTGAACGTGTTGTAGGAGAAACATTTACTCTGGTTTCTCAGTCTGTTTCCTAGTGCCAGTTTGAAGTTCCTGCAGTTTTCACTGTAAAACCGAGTTGGAGCTAGTACCTCCCCATATATATGTATGGAGTGGAGTTTGCAACTGAAAAGAAACTTTGTGTTCCCAACAAGCTAGGTGAAGGACGGCATTCTCACACACTTTTCTCTCAGAACTGAGCATGTGGAGAGACGTTCGTTCATCTAGCACAAAGGGAATAGGTTGTAAGAGGAAATTTTACTCTGGTTTCTCAGTCTGTTTCCTAGTGCCGGTTTGAAGTTCCTGCAGTTTTCACTGTAAAACCTATTTGGTGCTAGTACCTCCCCATATATATGTATGGAGTGGAGTTGGCAACTGAAAAGAAACTTTTTGTTCCCAACAAGCTAGGTGAAGGACGGCTTTCACACACACTTATCTCTGAACTGAGCATGTGGAGAGACGTTCCTTCATCTAAAACAAAGGGAACGGGAGATAGGAGAAACTTTTACTCTGGTTTCTCAGTCTGTTTCCTAGTGCCGGTTTGAAGTTCCTGCAGTTTTCACTGTAAAACCGAGTTAGAGCTAGTACCTCCCCATATATATGTATGGATTGGAGTTTGCAACTGAAAAGAAACTTTGTGTTCCCAGCAATCTAGGTGAAGGAAGGCTTTCACACACATATTTCTCAGAACTGAGCATGTGGAGAGACGTTCCTTCATCTAGCAAAAATGGAACGGGTTGTAGGAGAAACTTTTACTCTGCTTTCTCAGTCTGTTTCCTAGTGCCGGTATGAAGTTCCTGCAGTTTTCACGGTAAAACCGAGTTGGAGCTAGTACCTCCCCATATATATGTATGGAGTGGAGTTGGCAACTGAAAAGAAACTTTGTGTTCCCCACAAGCTAGGTGCAGGACGGCTTTCACACACACTTATCTCTCAGAACTGAGCATGTGGAGAGACTTTCTTTCATCTAGCACAAAGGGAACGGATTGCAGGAGAAACTTTTACTCTGATTTCTCAGTCTGTTTCCTAGTGCCGGTTTGAAGTTCCTGCAGTTTTCACTGTAAAATCTAGTTGGAGCTATTACCTCCCCATATATATGTATGGAGTGGAGTTTGCAACTGAAAAGGAACTTTGTGTTCCCAACAAGCTAGTTGAAGGACGGTTTTCACACACACTTATCTCTCAGAACTGAACATGTGGAGAGACGTTCGTTCATCTAGCACAAAAGGAACGAGTTGCTGGAGAAACTTTTACTCTGTATTCTCAGTCTGTTTCCTAGTGCCGGTTTGATGTTCCTGCAGTTTTTACTGTAAAACCGAGTTGGAGCTAGTACCTCCCCATATATATTTATGGATTGGAGTTTGCAACTGAAAAGAAACTTTGTGTTCCCAACAAGCTAGGTGAAGGACGGCTTTCACACACACTTATCTCTCAAAACTGAGCATGTGGAGAGACGTTCGTTCATCTAGCACAAAGGGAACGGGTTGCAGGAGAAACTTTTACTCTGTTTTCTCAGTCTGTTTCCTAGTGCCGGTATTAAGTTTCTGCAGCTTTCACTGTAAAACCGAGTTGGGGCTAGTACCTCCCATATATATATATGGAGTGGAGTTTGCAACTGAAAAGAATCTTTGTGTTCCCAACAAGCTAGGTGAAGGACGGCTTTCACACACACTTATCTCTCAAAACTGAGCATGTGGACAGACGTTCGTTCATCTAGCACAAAGGGAATGGGTTGTAGGAGAAACTTTTACTCTGGTTTCTCAGTCTGTTTCCTAGTGCCGGTTTGAAGTTCCTGCAGTTTTCACTGTAAAACCGAGTTGGAGCTAGTACCTCACAATATATATGTATGGAGTTGACTATGCAACTGAAAAGTACTATGTGTTCCCAACTAGCTAGGTGAAGGTCGGCTTTCACACACACTTTTCTCTCAGAACTGAGCATGTGGAGAGACGTTCGTTCATCTAGCAGAAAGGGAACGGGTTGTAGGAGAAACTTTTACTCTGGTTTCTCGGTCTGTTTCCTAGTGCCGGTTTGAAGTTCCTGCTGTTTTCACTGTAAAACCGATTTGCAGCTAGTACCTCCCCATATATATATATGGAGTGGAATTTGCAATTGAAGAGAAAATTTGTGTTCCCAACAAGCTAGTTGAAGGACGGCTTTCACACACACTTATCTCTCAGAAATGAGCATGTGGAGAGACGTTCGTTCATCTAGCACAAAGGGAACGGGTTGTAGTAGAAACTTTTATTCTGGTTTCTCAGTCTGTTTCCTAGTGCAGTTTTGAAGTTCCTGCATTTTTCACTGTAAAACCGAGTTGCAGCTTGTACATCCCCATATATATGTATGGAGTGGAGTTTGCAACTGAATAGAAATTTTGTGTTCCCAACAAGCTAGGTGAATTTCGGCATTCACACACACTTGTCTCAGAACTGAGCATGTGGAGAGACTTCGTTCATTTAGCAGAAAGGGAACGGGTTGTAGGAGAAACTTTAACTCTGGTTTCTCAGTCTGTTTCCTATTTCCGGGTTGATGTTCCTGCAGTTTTCACTTTAAAACCGAGTTGGAGCTAGTACCTCCCCATATATATGTATGGAGTGGAGTTTGCAACTGAAAAGAACTTTGTGTTCCCAACAAGCTAGTTGAAGTACAGCTTTCACACACACTTATCTCTCAGAACTCAGCATGTGGACAGACGTTCGTTCATCTAGCACAAAGGGAACGGGATGTAGGAGGAACTTTTACTCTGGTTTCTCAGTGTGTTTCCTAGTGCCGGTTTGAAGTTCCTGCAGTTTTCACTGTAAAACCGAGTTGGAGCCAATACCTCCCAATATATGTGTATGGATTGGAGTTTGCAACTGAAAAGAAACTTTGTGTTCCCAACAAGCTAGGTGAAGGACGACTTTCACAAACACATACCTCTCAGGACTGAGCATGTGGAGAGACGTTCATTCATCTAGCAGAAAGGGAACTGGTTGTAGGAGAAACTTTTACTCTGCTTTCTCAGTCTGTTTCCTAGTGCCGGTTTGAAGTTCCTGCAGTTTCCACTGTAACATGGAGTTGGAGCTAGTACCTCCCCATATATATGTTTGGAGTGGGGTTTTCAACTGAAAAGAAACTTTGGGTTCCCAACAAGCTATTTCAAGGACGGCTTTCACACACTTATCTCTCAGAACTGAGCATGTGGAGAGACGTTCGTTCATCTAGCAGAAAGGGAACTGGTTGTAGTAGAAAATTTTATTCTGGTTTCTCAGTCTGTTTCCTAGTGCAGGTTTGAAGTTCCTGCATTTTTCACTGTAAAACCGAGTTGCAGCTTGTACATCCCCATATATATGTATGGAGTGGAGTTTGCAACTGAATAGAAATTTTGTGTTCCCAACAAGCTAGGTGAATTTCGGCATTCACACACACTTGTCTCAGAACTGAGCATGTGGAGAGACTTCGTTCATTTAGCAGAAAGGGAACGGGTTGTAGGAGAAACTTTAACTCTGGTTTCTCAGTCTGTTTCCTATTTCCGGGTTGATGTACCTGCAGTTTTCACTTTAAAACCGAGTTGGAGCTAGTACCTCCCCATATATATGTATGGAGTGGAGTTTGCAACTGAAAAGAAACTTTGTGTTCCCAACAAGCTAGTTGAAGTACAGCTTTCACACACACTTATCTCTCAGAACTCAGCATGTGGACAGACGTTCGTTCATCTAGCACAAAGGGAACGGTTTGCAGGGGAAACTTTTACTCTGCTTTCTCAGTCTGTTTCCTAGTGCCGGTTTGAAGTTCCTTCAGTTTTCCCTGTAAAACCGAGTTGGATCTAGTTCTTCCCCATATATATGTATGGATTGGAGTTAGCAACTGAAAAGAAACTTTGTGTTCCCAACAATCTATGTGAAGGACGGCTTTTACACACACTTATCTCTCAGAGCTGAGCATGTGGAGAGACGTTCGTTCATCTAGCACAAAGAGAACGGGTTGCAGGGGAAAATTTTCCTCTGGTTTCTCAGTCTGTTTCCTAGTGCCGGTTTGAAGTTCCTGCAGTTTTCACTGTAATCCCGAGTTGGAGCTTGTACCTCACCATATATATGTATGGAGTGGATTTTGCAACTGAAAAGAAACTTTGTGTTTCCAACAAGCTACGTGAAGGACGGCTTTCACACACACTTATCTCTCAGAACTGAGCATGTGGAGAGACGTTCGTTCATCTAGCAGAAAGGTAACGGGGTGTAGTAGAAACTTTTACTTAGTTTTCTCAGTCTGTTTCCTAGTGCCTGTTTGAAGTTCCTGCAGTTTTCACTGTAAAACCGAGTTATAGCTAGTACCTACCCATATGTATGTATGGAGTGGAATTTGCAACTGAAAAGAAACTTTGTGTTCCCAACAAGCTAGGTGAAGTTCGGGTTTCACACACACTTATCTCTCGGAACTGAGCATGTGGAGAAACTTTCCTTCATCTAGCAGAAATGGATAAGTTTGTAGGAGAAACTTTTACTCTGGTATCTCACTCTGTTTCCTAGTGCCTGTTTGAAGTTCCTGCATTTTTCACTGTAAAACAGATTTGGAGCTAGTACCTCCCCATATATATGTATGGAGTGGAGTTTGCAACTAAAAAGAAACTTTGTGTTCCCAACAAGATATGTGAAGTCCGGCATTCACACACACTTATCTCTCAGAACTGAGTATGTGGAGAGACGTTCCTTCATCTAGCACAAAGGGAACAGGTTGCAGGAGAAACTTTTACTCTGTATTCTCAGTCTGTTTCCTAGGGCCGGTTTGAAGTTCCTGCAGTTTTCACTGTAAAACCGAGCTGGAGCAAGTACCTCCCCATATATATATATGGAGTGGAGTTTGCAACTGAAAAGAAACTTTGTGTTCCCAACAAGCTAGTTGAAGGACGCCTTTCAAACACACTTATCTCTCAGAAATGAGCATGTGGAGAGACGTTCGTTCATCTAGCACAAATGGAACTGGTTGCTATAGAAACTTTTACTCTGCTTTCTCATGCTGTTTCCTAGTGCCGGTTTGAATTTCCTGCAGTTTTCTCTGTAAAACGAGTTTGGAGCTAGTACCTCCCCATATTTATGTATGGAGTGGAGTTTGCAACTGAAAAGAATCTTTGTTCCCAACAAGCTAGTTGAAGGACGGCTTTCACACACACTTATCTCTCAGAAATGAGCATGTGGAGAGACGTTCTTTCATCTAGCAGAAAGGGAACGGGTTGTAGTAGAAACTTTTACTTGGTTTTCTCAGTCTGTTTCCTAGTGCCGGTTTGAAGTTCCTGCAGTTTTCACTGTAAAACCGGGTTATAGCTAGTACATCCCCATATGTACGTATGGAGTGGAATTTGCAACTGAAAAGATACTTTGTGTTCCCAACAAGCTAGGTTAAGTTCGGGTTTCACACACACTTATCTCTCAAAACTGAGCACGTGGAGAGACGTTCCTTCATCTAAAACAAAGGGAACGGTTTGCAGGAGAAACTTTTACTCTGATTTCTCAGTCTGTTTCCTAGTGCCGGTTTGAAGTTCCTGCAGTTTTCACTGTAAAACAGATTTGGAGCTATTACCTCCCCATATATATGTCTGGAGTGGAGTTTGCAACTGAAAAGAAACTTTGTGTTCCCAACAAGCTAGGTGAAGTACGGCTTTCACACACACTTATCTCTCAAAACTGAGCATGTGGACAGACGTTCGTTCATCTAGCACAAAGGGAATGGGTTGTAGGATAAACTTTTACTCTGGTTTCTCAGTCTGTTTCCTAGTGCCGGTTTGAAGTTCCTTCAGTTTTCACTGTAAAACCGAGTTGGAGCTAGTACCTCACAATATATATGTATGGAGTGGAGTATGCACCTGAAAAGAACTTTGTGATCCCAACAAGCTAGGCGAAGGTCGGCTTTCACACACACTTTTCTCTCAGAACTGAGCATGTGGAGAGACGTTCGTTCAAATAGCAGAAAGGGAACGGTTGTAGGAGAAACTTTTACTCTGGTTTCTCGGTCTGTTTCCTAGTGCTGGTTTGAAGTTCCTGCTGTTTTCACTGTAAAACCGAGTTGGAGCTAGTACCTCCCCATATATATGTTTGTAGTGGAGTTTGCAACTGAAAAGAAACTTTGTGTTCCCAACAAGCTAGGTGAAGTACAGCTTTCACACACACTTATCTCTCAGAACTGAGCTTGTGAGAGACGTTCGTTCATCTAGCACAAACGGAACGGGTTGCAGGTGATACTTTTACTCTGGATTCTCAGACTGTTTCCTAGTGCCGGTTTGAAGGTCCTGCAGTTTTCACTGTTAAAACGAGTTGGAGACTGTACCTCCCCATATATATGTATGGAGTGGAGTTTGCAACTGAAAAGAATCTTTGTGTTACCATCAAGCTAAGTGAAGGACGGCTTTCACACACACTTATCTCTCAGAACTGAGCATGTGGAGAGACATTCGTTCATCTAGCACAAAGGGAACGGTTTGCAGGAGAAACTTTTACTCTGATTTCTCAGTCTGTTTCCTAGTGCCGGTTTGAAGTTCCTGCAGTTTTCACTGTAAAATCGAGTTGGAGCTAGTACCTCCTCATATATATTTATGGAGTGGAGTTTGCAACTGAAAAGAAACTTTGTGTTCCCAACAAGCTAGTTGAAGGCCGGCATTCACACACAATTATCTCTCAGAACTGAGTATGTGGAGAGACGTTCCTTCATCAGCACAAAGGGAACAGGTTGCAGGAGAAACTTTTACTCTGGTTTCTCAGTCTGTTTCCTAGGGCCGGTTTGAAGTTCCTGCAGTTTTCACTGTAAAACCGAGTTGGAGCTAGTACCTCCCCATATAAATATATGGAGTGGTGTTTGCAACTGAAAAGAAACTTTGTGTTCCCAACAAGATAGTTGAAGGACGCCTTTCAAACCCACTTATCTCTCAGAACTTAGCATGTGGAGAGACGTTCGTTCATCTAGCAGAAAGGTAACGGGGTGTAGTAGAAACTTTTACTTAGTTTTCTCAGTCTTTTTCCTAGTGCCTGTTTGAAGTTCCTGCAGTTTTCACTGTAAAACCGAGTTATAGCTAGTACCTCCCCATATGTATGTATTGAGTGGAATTTGCAACTGAAAAGAAACTTTGTGTTCCCAACAAGCTAGGTGAAGTTCGGGTTTCACACACACTTATCTCTCGGAACTTAGCATGTGGAGAAACTTTCCTTCATCTAGCAGAAATGGATAAGGTTGTAGGAGAAACTTTTACTCTGGTATCTCACTCTGTTTCCTAGTGCCTGTTTGAAGTTCCTGCATTTTTCACTGTAAAACAGATTTGGAGCTAGTACCTCCCCATATATATGTATGGAGTGGAGTTTGCAACTAAAAAGAAACTTTGTGTTCCCAACAAGATATGTGAAGGCCGGCATTCACACACACTTATCTCTCAGAACTGAGTATGTGGAGAGACGTTCCTTCATCTAGCACAAAGGGAACAGGTTGCAGGAGAAACATTTACTCTGGATTCTCAGTCTGTTTCCTAGGGCCGGTTTGAAGTTCCTGCAGTTTTCACTGTAAAACCGAGCTGGAGCTAGTACCTCCCCATATATATATATGGAGTGGAGTTTGCAACTGAAAAGAAACTTTGTGTTCCCAACAAGCTAGTTGAAGGACGCCTTTCAAACACACTTATCTCTCAGAAATGAGCATGTGGAGAGACGTTCGTTCATCTAGCACAAATGGAACTGGTTGCTATAGAAACTTTTACTCTGCTTTCTGATGCTGTTTCCTAGTGCCGGTTTGAATTTCCTGCAGTTTTCTCTGTAAAACGAGTTTGGAGCTAGTACCTCCCCATATTTATGTATGGAGTGGAGTTTGCAACTGAAAAGAATCTTTGTGTTCCCAACAAGCTAGTTGAAGGACGGCTTTCACACACACTTATCTCTCAGAAATGAGCATGTGGAGAGACGTTCGTTCATCTAGCAGAAAGGGAACGGGTTGTAGTAGAAACTTTTACTTGGTTTTCTCAGTCTGTTTCCTAGTGCCGGTTTGAAGTTCCTGCAGTTTTCACTGTAAAACCGAGTTATAGCTAGTACATCCCTATATGTACGTATGGAGTGGAATTTGCAACTGAAAAGATACTTTCTGTTCCCAAAAAGCTAGGTGAAGTTCGGGTTTCACACACACTTATCTCTCAAAACTGAGCATGTGGAGAGACGTTCCTTCATCTAAAACAAAGGGAACGGTTTGCAGGAGAAACTTTTACTCTGATTTCTCAGTCTGTTTCCTAGTGCCGTTTGAAGTTCCTGCAGTTTTCACTGTAAAACAGATTTGGAGCTATTACCTCCCCATATATATGTCTGGAGTGGTGTTTGCAACTGAAAAGAAACTTTGTGTTCCCAACAAGCTAGGTGAAGTACGGCTTTCACACACACTTATCTCTCAAAACTGAGCATGTGGACAGACGTTCGTTCATCTAGCACAAAGGGAATGGGTTGTAGGATAAACTTTTACTCTGGTTTCTCAGTCTGTTTCCTAGTGCCGGTTTGAAGTTCCTTCAGTTTTCACTGTAAAACCGAGTTGGAGCTAGTACCTCACAATATATATGTATGGAGTGGAGTATGCACCTGAAAAGAACTTTGTGATCCCAACAAGCTAGGTGAAGGTCGGCTTTCACACACAATTTTCTCTCAGAACTGAGCATGTGGAGAGACGTTCGTTCAACTAGCAGAAATGGAACGTTGTAGGAGAAACTTTTACTCTGGTTTCTCGGTCTGTTTCCTAGTGCCGGTTTGAAGTTCCTGCTGTTTTCACTGTAAAACCGAGTTGGAGCTAGTACCTCCCCATATATATGTATGGGGTGGAGTTTTCAACTGAAAAGAATCTTTGTGTTCCCATCAAGCTAAGTGAAGGACGGCTTTCACACACACTTATCTCTCAGAACTGAGCATGTGGAGAGACGTTCGTTCATCTAACAGAAAGGGAACGGGTTGTAGGAGAAACTTTTACTCTGGTTTATCAGTCTGTTTCCTAGTGCCGGTTTGAAGTTCCTGCAGTTTTCACTGTAAAATCGAGTTGGAACTAGTACCTCCTCATATATATTTATGGAGTGGAGTTTGCAACTGAAAAGAAACTTTGTGTTCCCAACAAGCTAGTTGAAGGCCGGCATTCACACACAATTATCTCTCAGAACTGAGTATGTGGAGAGACGTTCCTTCATCAGCACAAAGGGAACAGGTTGCAGGAGAAACTTTTACTCTGGTTTCTCAGTCTGTTTCCTAGGGCCGGTTTGAAGTTCCTGCAGTTTTCACTGTAAAACCGAGTTGGAGCTAGTACCTCCCCATATATATATATGGAGTGGTGTTTGCAACTGAAAAGAAACTTTGTGTTCCCAACAAGCTAGTTGAAGGACGCCTTTCAAACCCACTTATCTCTCAGAACTTAGCATGTGGAGAGACATTCGTTCATCTAGCAGAAAGGGAACGGGTTGTAGTTGAAACTTTTACTTGGTTTTCTCAGTCTGTTTCCCAGTGCCTGTTTGAAGTTCCTGCAGTTTTCACTTTAAAACCGAGTTATAGCTAGTACCACCCCATATGTATGTATGGAGTGGAATTTGCAACTGAAAAGAAACTTTGTGTTCCCAACAAGCTAGGTGAAGTTCGGGTTTCACACACACTTATCTCTCGGAACTGAGCATGTGGAGAGACTTTCCTTCATCTAGCAGAAAGGGATAAGGTTGTAGGAGAAACTTTTACTCTGGTATCTCACTCTGTTTCCTAGTGCCTGTTTGAAGTTCCTGCATTTTTCACTGTAAAACAGATTTGGAGCTAGTACCTCCCCATATATATGTATGGAGTGGAGTTTGCAACTAAAAAGAAACTTTGTGTTCCCAACAAGATATGTGAAGGCCGGCATTCACACACACTTATCTCTCAGAACTGAGTATGTGGAGAGACGTTCCTTCATCTAGCACAAAGGGAACAGGTTGCAGGAGAAACTTTTACTCTGGGTTCTCAGTCTGTTTCCTAGGGCCGGTTTGAAGTTCCTGCAGTTTTCACTGTAAAACCGAGTTGGAGCTAGTACCTCCCCATATATATATATGGAGTGGAGTTTGCAACTGAAAAGAAACTTTGTGTTCCCAACAAGCTAGTTGAAGGACGCCTTTCAAACACACTTATCTCTCAGAACTGAGCATGTGGAGAGACGTTCGTTCATCTAGCACAAATGGAACTGGTTGCTATAGAAACTTTTACTCTGCTTTCTCATGCTGTTTCCTAGTGCCGGTTTGAAGTTCCTGCAGTTTTCTCTGTAAAACGAGTTTGGAGCTAGTACCTCCCCATATTTATGTATGGAGAGGAGTTTGCAACTGAAAAGAATCTTTGTGTTCCCAACAAGCTTGTTGAAGGACGGCTTTCACACACAATTATCTCTCAGAAATGAGCATGTGGAGAGACGTTCGTTCATCTAGCAGAAAGGGAACGGGTTGTAGTAGAAACTTTTACTTGGTTTTCTCAGTCTGTTTCCTAGTGCCGGTTTGATGTTCCTGCAGTTTTCACTGTAAAACCGATTTATAGCTAGTACCTCCCCATATATACGTATGGAGTGGAATTTGCAACTGAAAAGATACTTTGTGCTCCCAACAAGCTAGGTGAAGTTCGGGTTTCACACACACTTATCTCTCAGAACTGAGCATGTGGAGAGACGTTCCTTCATCTAAAACAAAGGGAACGGTTTGCAGGAGAAACTTTTACTCTCATTTCTCAGTCTGTTTCCTAGTGCCGGTTTGAAGTTCCTGCAGTTTTCACTGTTAAACAGATTTGGAGCTATTACCTCCCCATATATATGTATGGAGTGGAGTTTGCAACTGAAAAGAAACTTTGTGTTCCCAACAAGCTAGTTGAAGGACGGCTTTCACACACACTTATCTCTCAGAACTGAACATGTGGAGAGACGTTCGTTCATCTAGCACAAAAGGAACGGGTTGCAGGAGAAACTTTTACTCTGGGTTCTCAGTCTGTTTCCTAGTGCCGGTTTGAAGTTCCTTCAGTTTTCACTGTAAAACCGAGTTGGAGCTAGTACCTCACAATATATATGTATGGAGTGGAGTATGCACCTGAAAAGAACTTTGTGATCCCAACAAACTAGGTGAAGGTCGGCTTTCACACACACTTATCTCTCAGAACTGAGCATGTGGAGAGACGTTCGTTCATCTAGCAGAAAGGGAACGGTTTGTAGGAGAAAGTTTTACTCTGGTTTCTCGGTCTGTTTCCTAGTGCCGGTTTGAAGTTCCTGCTGTTTTCACTGTAAAACCGAGTTGGAGCTAGTACCTCCCCATATATATGTATGGAGTGGAGTTTGCAACTGAAAAGAAACTTTGTGTTCCCAATAAGCTAGGTGAAGGACAGCTTTCACACCCACTTATCTCTCAGAAGTGAGCTTGTGAGAGACGTTCGTTCATCTACCACAAACGGAACGGATTGCATGTGATACTTTTACTCTGGATTCTCAGACTGTTTCCTAGTGCCGGTTTGAAGGTCCTGCAGTTTTCACTGTAAAAACGAGTTGGAGCCTGTACCTCCCCATATATATATATGGAGTGGTGTTTGCAACTGAAAAGAAACTTTGTGTTCCCAACAAGCTAGTTGAATGACGCCTTTCAAACCCACTTATCTCTCAGAACTTAGCATGTGGAGAGACGTTCGTTCATCTAGCAGAAATGAACGGGTGGTAGTAGAAACTTTTACTTGGTTTTCTCAGTCTGTTTCCTAGTGCCTGTTTGAAGTTCCTGCAGTTTTCACTTTAAAACCGAGTTATAGCTAGTACCACCCCATATGTATGTATGGAGTGGAATTTGCAACTGAAAAGAAACTTTGTGTTCCCAACAAGCTAGGTGAAGTTCGGGTTTCACACAAACTTACCTCTCAGAACTGAGCATGTGGAGAGACTTTCGTTCATCTAGCAGAAAGGGATCAGGTTGTAGGAGAAACTTTTACTCTGGTATCTCACTCTGTTTCCTAGTGCCGGTTTGAAGTTCCTGCATTTTTCACTGTAAAATAGATTTGAAGCTAGTTCCTCCCCATATATATGTATGGAGTGGAGTTTGCAACTGAAAAGAAACTTTGTGTTCCCAACAAGATATGTGAAGGCCGGCATTCACACACACTTATCTCTCAGAACTGAGTATGTGGAGAGACGTTCCTTCATCTAGCACAAAGGGAACAGGTTGCAGGAGAAACTTTTACTCTGGATTCTCAGTCTGTTTCCTAGGGCCGGTTTGAAGTTCCTGCAGTTTTCACTGTAAAACCGAGTTGAAGCTAGTACTTCCCAATATATATATATGGAGTGGAGTTTGCAACTGAAAGGAAAATTTGTGTTCCCAACAAGCTAGTTGAAGGACGCCTTTCAAACACACTTATCTCTCAGAACTGAGCATGTGGAGAGATGTTCGTTCATCTAGCACAAATGGAACGGGTTGCAGTAGAAACTTTTACTCTGCTTTCTCATGCTGTTTCCTAGGGCCGGTTTGAAGTTCCTGCAGTTTTCTCTGTAAAACGGAGTTGGAGCTAGTACCTCCCCATATTTATGTATGGAGTGGAGTTTGCAACTGAAAAGAATCTTTGTGTTCCCAACGAGCTAGTTGAAGGACGGCTTTCACACACACTTATCTCTCAGAAATGAGCATGTGGAGAGACGTTCGTTCATCTAGCAGAAAGGGAACGGGTTGTAGTAGAAATTTTATTCTGGTTTCTCAGTCTGTTTCCTAGTGCAGGTTTGAAGTTCCTGCATTTTTCACTGTAAAACCGAGTTGCAGCTTGTACATCCCCATATATATGTATGGAGTGGATTTTGCAACTGAATAGAAATTTTGTGTTCCCAACAAGCTAGGTGAAGTTCGGCATTCACACACACTTATCTCAGAACTGAGCATGTGGAGAGACTTCGTTCATTTAGCAGAAATGGAACGGGTTGTAGGAGAAACTTTTACTCTGGTATCTCAGTCTGTTTCCTAGTGCCGGTATGAAGTTCCTGCAGTTTTCACTGTAAAACCGAGTTGGAGCTAGTACCTCCCCATATATATGTATGGAGTAGATTTTGCAACTGAAAAGAAACTTTGTGTTCCCAACAAGGTAGGTTAAGAACGGCTTTCACACACACATACCTCTCAGGACTGAGCATGTGGAGAGACGTTCGTTCACCTAGCAGAAAGGGAACTGGTTGTAGGAGAAACTTTAACTCTGGTTTCTCAGTCTGTTTCCTATTTCCGGGTTGATGTTCCTGCAGTTTTCACTGTAAAACCGAGTTTGAGCTAGTACCTCCCCATATATATGTATGGAGTGGAGTTTGCAACTGAAAAGAACTTTGTGTTCCCAACAAGCTAGTTGAAGTTCGGCTTTCACACACACTTATCTCTCAGAACTCAGCATGTGGACAGACGTTTGTTCATCTAGCACAAAGGGAACGGTTTGCAGGGGAAACTTTTACTCTGCTTTCTCAGTCTGTTTCCTAGTGCCGGTTTGAAGTTCCTGCAGTTTTCACTGTAAAACCGAGTTATAGCTAGTACCTCCCCATATGTATTTATGGAGTGGATTTTGCAACTGAAAAGAAACTTTGTGTTCCCAACAAGCTAGGTGAAGGTCGGGTTTCACACACACTTATCTCTCAGAATTGAGCATGTGGAGAGACTTTCGTTCATCTAGTAGAAAGCGATCAGGTTGTAGGAGAAACTTTTACTCTGGTATCTCACTCTGTTTCCTAGTACCGGTTTGAATTTCCTGTATTTTTCACTGTAAAACAGATTTGGAGCTAGTACCTCCCCATATATATGTATGGAGTGGAGTTTGCAACTAAAAAGAACTTTGTGTTCCCAACAATCTAGTTGAAGTTCGGCTTTCACACACACTTATCTCTCAGAACTCAGAATGTGGACAGACGTTCGTTCATCTAGCACAAAGGGAACGGTTTGCAGGGGAAACTTTTACTCTGCTTTCTCAGTTTGTTTCCTAGTGCCGGTTTGAAGTTCCTGCAGTTTTCACTGTAAAACCGAGTTGGAGCTAGTACCTCCCCATATATATGTATGGAGTGGAGTTAGCAACTGAAAAGAAACTTTGTGTTCCCAACATTCTATGTGAAGGACGGCTTTTACACACACTAATCTCTCAGAGCTGAGCATGTGGAGAGACGTTCGTTCATCTAGCAGAAAGTGAACGCGTTGTAGTAGAAACTATTACTTGGTTTTCTCAGTCTGTTTCCTAGTGCCTGTTTGAAGTTCCTGCACTTTTCACTGTAAAACCGAGTTATAGCTAGTACCTCCCCATATGTATGTATGGAGTGGAATTTGCAACTGAAAAGAAACTTTGTGTTCCCAACAAGCTAGGTTAAGGTCGGTTTTCACACACACTTATCTCTCAGAACTGAGCATGTGGAGAGACTTTCGTTCATCTAGTAGAAAGGGAACAGTTTGCAGGAGAAACTTTTACTCTGGATTCTCAGTCTGTTTCCTAGGGCCGGTTTGAAGTTCCTGCAGTTTTCACTGTAAAACCGAGTTGGAGCTAGTACCTCCCCATATATATATATGGAGTGGAGTTTGCAACTGAAAAGAAACTTTGTGTTCCCAACAAGCTAGTTGAAGAACGCCTTTCAAACACACTTATCTCTCAGAACTGAGCATGTGGAGAGAAGTTCGTTCATCTAGCAGAAATGGAACGTGTTGCAGTAGAAACTTTTACTCTGCTTTCTCATGCTGTTTCCTAGTGCCGGTTTGAAGTTCCTGCAGTTTTCTCTGTAAAACGAGGTTGGAGCTAGTACCTCCCCATATTTATGTATGGATTGGAGTTTGCAACTGAAAAGAAACTTTGTGTTCCCAACAAGCTATTTGAAGGACGGCTTTCACACACACTTATCTCTCAGAAATGAGCATGTGGAGAGACGTTCATTCATCTAGCAGAAAGGGAACGGGTTGTAGTAGAAACTTTTACTTGGTTTTCTCAGTCTGTTTCCTAGTGCCTGTTTGAAGTTCCTGCAGTTTTCACTTTAAAACCGAGTTATAGCTTGTACCACACCATATGTATGTATGGAGTGGAATTTGCAACTGAAAAGAAACTTTGTGTTCCCAACAAGCTAGGTGAAGTTCGGGTTTCACACACACTTATCTCTCAGAACTGAGCATGTGGAGAGACTTTCGTTCATCTAGCAGAAAGGGATCAGGTTGTAGGAGAAACTTTTACTCTGGTATCTCACTCTGTTTCCTAGTGCCGATTGAAGTTCCTGCATTTTTCACTGTAAAACAGATTTGAAGCTAGTACCTCCCCATATATATATATGGAGTGGAGTTTGCAACTGAAAAGAAACTTTGTGTTCCCAACAAGATATGTGAAGGCCGGCATTCACACACACTTATCTCTCAGAACTGAGTATGTGGAGAGACGTTCCTTCATCTAGCAAAAAGGGAACAGGTTGCAGGAGAAATTTTACTCTGGATTCTCAGTCTGTTTCTTAGGGCCGGTTTGAAGTTCCTGCAGTTTTCACTGTAAACCCGAGTTGAAGCTAGTACTTCCCCATTTATATATATGGAGTGGTGTTTGCAACTGAAAAAAAACTTTGTGTTCCCAACAAGCTAGTTGAAGGACGCCTTTCAAACACACTTATCTCTCAGAACTGAGCATGTGGAGAGATGTTCGTTCAACTAGCACAAATGGAACGGGTTGCAGTAGAAACTTTTACTCTGATTTCTCATGCTGTTTCCTAGTGCCGGTTTGAAGTTCCTGCAATTTTCTCTCTAAAACGAGGTTGGAGCTAGTACCTCCCCTTATTTATGTATGGAGTGGAATTTGCAACTGAAAAGAATCTTTGTGTTCCCAACAAGCTAGTTGAAGGACGGCTTTCACACACACTTATCTCTCAGAAATGAGCATGTGGAGAGACGTTCGTTCATCTAGCAGAAAGGGAACGGGTTGTTGTAGAAACTTTTACTTGGTTTTCTCAGTCTGTTTCCTAGTGCCGGTTTGAAGTTCCTGCAGTTTTCACTGTAAAACCGAGTTATAGCTAGTACCTCCCCATATATACGTATGGAGTGGAATTTGCAACTGAAAAGATACTTTGTGTTCCCAACAAGCTAGGTGAAGGTCGGGTTTCACACACACTTATCTCTCAGAACTGAGCATGTGGAGACACATTCGTTCATCTAGCACAAAGGGAACGGTTTGCAGGAGAAACTTTTACTCTGATTTCTCAGTCTGTTTCCTAGTGCCGGTTTGAAGTTCCTGCAGTTTTCACTGTAAAACAGATTTGGAGCTATTACCTCCCCATATATATGTATGGAGTGGAGTTTGCATCTGAAAAGAAACTTTGTGATCCCAACAAGCTAGTTGAAGGACGGCTTTCACACACACTTATCTCTCAGAACTGAACATGTGGAGAGACGTTCGTTCATCTAGCACAAAAGGAACGGGTTGCAGGAGAAACTTTTACTCTGGGTTCTCAGTCTGTTTCCTAGTGCCGGTTTGATGTTCCTGCAGTTTTCACTGTAAAACCGATTTGGAGCTAGTACCTCCCCATATATATTTATGGATTGGAGTTTGCAACTGAAAATATCTTTGTGTTCCCAACAAGCTAGGTGAAGGACGGCTTTCACACACACTTATCTCTCAAACTGAGCATGTGGAGAGACGTTCGTTCATCTAGCACAAATGGAACGGGTTGCAGGAGAAACAATTACTCTGGTTTCTCAGTCTTTTTCCTAGTGCCGGCATTAATTTTCTGCAGTTTTCACTGTAAAACCGAGCTACGGCTAGTACCTCCCCATATATATATATGGAGTGGAGTTTGCAACTGAAAAGAATCTTTGTGTTCCCAACAAGCTAGGTGAAGGACGGCTTTCACACACACTTATCTCTCAAAACTGAGCATGTGGACAGACGTTCGTTCATCTAGCACAAAGGGAATGGGTTGTAGGAGAAACTTTTACTCTGGTTTCTCAGTCTGTTTCCTAGTGCCGGTTTGAAGTTCCTTCAGTTTTCACTGTAAATCCGAGTTGGAGCTAGTACCGCACAATATATATGTATGGAGTGGAGTATGCACCTGAAAAGAACTTTGTGTTCCCAACAAGCTAGGTGAAGTTCGGCTTCACACACACTTTTCTCTCAGAACTGAGCATGTGGAGAGACGTTCGTTCATCTAGCACAAAGGGAACGGGTTGCAGGTGATACTTTTACTCTGGATTCTCAGACTGTTTCCTAGTGCCGGTTTGAAGGTCCTGCAGTTTTCACTGTAAAAACGAGTTGGAGCCTGTACCTCCCCATATATATGTATGGTGTGGAGTTTGCAAATGAAAAGAATCTTTGTGTTCCCAACAAGCTAGGTGAAGGACGGCTTTCACACACACTTATCTCTCAGAACTGAGCATGTGGAGAGACGTTCGTTCATCTAACAGAAAGGGAACGGGTTGTAGGATAAACTTTTACTCTGGTTTCTCAGTCTGTTTCCTAGTGCCGGTTTGAAGTTCCTGCAGTTTTCACTGTAAAATCGAGTTGGAGCTTGTACCTCCTCATATATATTTATGGAGTGGAGTTTGCAACTGAAAAGAAACTTTTTGTTCCCAACAAGCTAGTTGAAGGCCGGCATTCACACACACTTATCTCTCAGAACTGAGTATGTGGAGAGACGTTCCTTCATCTAGCACAATTGGAACAGGTTGCAGGAGAAACTTTTCTCTGTTTTCTCAGTCTGTTTCCTAGGGCCGGTTTGAAGTTCCTGCAGTTTTCACTGTAAAACCGAGTTGGAGCTAGTACCTCCCCATATATATATATGGAGTGGTGTTTGCAACTGAAAAGAAACTTTGTGTTCCCAACAAGCTAGTTGAAGGACGCCTTTCAAACCCACTTATCTCTCAGAACTTAGCATGTGGAGAGACGTTCGTTCATCTAGCAGAAAGGGAACGGGTTGTAGTAGAAACTTTTACTTGGTTTTCTCAGTCTGTTTCCTAGTGCCTGTTTGAAGTTCCTGCAGTTTTCACTGTAAAACCGAGTTATAGCTAGTACCACCCCATATGTATGTATGGAGTGGAATTTGCAATTGGAAAGAAATTTTGTGTTCCCAACAAGCTAGGTGAAGTTCGGGTTTCACACACACTTATCTCTCAGAACTGAGCATGTGGAGAGAGTTTCGTTCATCTAGCAGAAAGGGATCAGTTTGTAGGAGAAACTTTTACTCTGGTATCTCACTCTGTTTCCTAGTGCCGGTTTGAAATTCCTGCATTTTTCACTGTAAAACAGATTTGGAGCTTGTACCTCCCCATATATATGTATGGAGTGGAGTTTGCTACTGAAAAGAAACTTTGTGTTCCCAACAAGATATGTGAAGGCCGGCATTCACAAACACTTATCTCTCAGAACTGAGTATGTGGAGAGAAGTTCCTTCATCTATCACAAAGGGAACAGGTTGCAGTAGAAACTTTTACTCTGCTTTCTCATGCTGTTTCCTAGTGCCGGTTTGAAGTTCCTGCAGTTTTCTCTGTAAAACGGAGTTGGAGCTAGTACCTCCCCATATTTATGTATGGAGTGGAGTTTGCAACTGAAAAGAATCTTTGTGTTCCCAACGAGCTAGTTGAAGGACGGCTTTCACACACACTTATCTCTCAGAAATGAGCATGTGGAGAGACGTTCGTTCATCTAGCAGAAAGGGAACGGGTTGTAGTTGAAACTTTTACTTGGTTTTCTCAGTCTGTTTCCTAGTGCCGGTTTGAAGTTCCTGCAGTTTTCACTGTAAAATCGAGTTATAGCTAGTACCTCCCCATATATACGTATGGAGTGGAATTTGCAACTGAAAAGATACTTTGTGTTCCCAACAAGCTAAGTGAAGGTCGGGTTTCACACACGCTTATCTCATAACTGAGCATGTGGAGAGACTTTCGTTCATCTAGCACAAAGGGAACGGTTTGCAGGAGAAACTTTTACTCTGATTTCTCAGTCTGTTTCCTAGTGCCGGTTTGAAGTTCCTGCAGTTTTCACTGCAAAACAGATTTGGAGCTATTACCTCCCCATATATATGTATGGAGTGGAGTTTGCAACTTAAAAGAAACTTTGTGTTCCCAACAAGCTAGTTGAAGGACGGCTTTCACACACACTTATCTCTCAGAACTGAACATGTGGAGAGACGTTCGTTCATCTAGCACAAAAGGAACGGTTTGCAGGAGAAACTTTTACTCTGGGTTCTCAGTCTGTTTCCTAGTGCCGGTTTGAAGTTCCTGCAGTTTTCACTGTAAAATCGAGTTGGAGCTAGTACCTCCTCATACATATTTATGGAGTGGAGTTTGCAACTGAAAAGAAACTTTGTGTTCCCAACAAGCTAGTTGAAGGCCGGCATTCACACACACTTATCTCTCAGAACTGAGTATGTGGAGAGACGTTCCTTCATCTAGCACAAAGGGAACAGGTTGCAGGAGAAACTTTTACTCTGTTTTCTCAGTCTGTTTCCTAGAGCCGGTTTGAAGTTCCTGCAGTTTTCACTGTAAAACCGAGTTGGAGCTAGTACTTCCCCATATATATATATGGAGTGGTGTTTGCAACTGAAAAGAAACTTTGTGTTCCCAACAAGCTAGTTGAAGGACGCCTTTCAAACCCACTTATCTCTCATAACTTAGCATGTGGAGAGACGTTCTTTCATCTAGCAGAAAGGGAACGGGTTGTAGTAGAAACTTTTACTTGGTTTTCTCAGTCTGTTTCCTAGTGCCTGTTTGAAGTTCATGCAGTTTTCACTGTAAAACCGAGTTATAGCTAGTAACACCCCATATGTATGTATGGAGTGGAATTTGCAACTGGAAAGAAACTTTGTGTTCCCAACAAGCTAGGTGAAGTTCGGGTTTCACACACACTTATCTCTCAGAAATGAGCATGTGGAGAGAGTTTCGTTCATCTAGCAGAAAGGGATCAGGTTGTAGGAGAAACTTTTACTCTGGTATCTCACTCTGTTTCCTAGTGCCGGTTTGAAGTTCCTGCATTTTTCTCTGTAAAACAGATTTGGAGCTTGTACCTCCCCATATATATGTATGGAGTGGAGTTTGCAACTGAAAAGAAACTTTGTGTTCCCAACAAGATATGTGAAGCCCGGCATTCACACACACTTAACTCTCAGAACTGAGTATGTGGAGAGAAATTCCTTCATCTATCACAAAGGGAACAGGTTGCAGTAGAAACTTTTACTCTGCTTTCTCATGCTGTTTCCTAGTGCCGGTTTGAAGTTCCTGCAGTTTTCTCTGTAAAACGGAGTTGGAGCTAGTACCTCCCCATATTTATGTATGGAGTGGAGTTTGCAACTGAAAAGAATCTTTGTGTTCCCAACGAGCTAGTTGAAGGACGGCTTTCACACACACTTATCTCTCAGAACTGAGCATGTGGAGAGACGTTCGTTCATCTAGCACAAATGGAACTGGTTGCTATATAAACTTTTACTGTGCTTTCTCATGCTGTTTCCTAGTGCCGGTTTGAAGTTCCTGCAGTTTTCACTGTAAAACCGATTTGGAGCTAGTACCTCCCCATATATATTTATGGACTGGAGTTTGCAACTGAAAATAACTTTGTGTTCCCAACAAGCTAGGTGAAGGACGGCTTTCACACACACTTATCTCTCAAACTGAGCATGTGGAGAGACGTTCGTTCATCTAGCACAAATGGAACGTGTTGCAGGAGAAACAATTACTCTGGTTTCTCAGTCTTTTTCCTAGTGCCGGCATTAATTTTCTGCAGTTTTCACTGTAAAACCGAGCTGGGGCTAGTACCTCCCCATATATATATATGGAGTGGAGTTTGCAACTGAAAAGAATCTTTGTGTTCCCAACAAGCTAGGTGAAGGACGGCTTTCACACACACTTATCTCTCAAAACTGAGCATGTGGACAGACGTTCGTTCATCTAGCACAAAGGGAATGGGTTGTAGGAGAAACTTTTACTCTGGTTTCTCAGTCTGTTTCCTAGTGCCGGTTTGAAGTTCCTTCAGTTTTCACTGTAAAACCGAGTTGGAGCTAGTACCGCACAATATATATGTATGGAGTGGAGTATGCACCTGAAAAGAACTTTGTGTTCCCAACAAGCTAGGTGAAGTTCGGCTTCACACACACTTTTCTCTCAGAACTGAGCATGTGGAGAGACGTTCGTTCATCTAGCAGAAAGGGAACGGTTTGTAGGAGAAACTTTTACTCTGGTTTCTCGGTCTGTTTCCTAGTGCCGGTTTGAAGTTCCTGCTGTTTTCACTGTAAAACCGAGTTGGAGCTAGTACCTCCCCATATATATGTATGGAGTGGAGTTTGCAACTGAAAAGAAACTTTGTGTTCCCAACAAGCTATGTGAAGGACAGCTTTCACACACACTTATCTCTCAGAACTGAGCTTGTGAGAGACGTTCGTTCATCTAGCACAAAGGGAACGGGTTGCAGGTGATACTTTTACTCTGGATTCTCAGACTGTTTCCTAGTGCCGGTTTGAAGGTCCTGCAGTTTTCACTGTAAAAACGAGTTGGAGCCTGTACCTCCCCATATATATGTATGGTGTGGAGTTTGCAAATGAAAAGAATCTTTGTGTTCCCAACAAGCTAGGTGAAGGACGGCTTTCACACACACTTATCTCTCAGAACTGAGCATGTGGAGAGACGTTCCTTCATCTAACAGAAAGGGAACGGGTTGTAGGATAAACTTTTACTCTGGTTTCTCAGTCTGTTTCCTAGTGCCGGTTTGAAGTTCCTGCAGTTTTCACTGTAAAATCGAGTTGGAGCTTGTACCTCCTCATATATATTTATGGAGTGGAGTTTGCAACTGAAAAGAAACTTTTTGTTCCCAACAAGCTAGTTGAAGGCCGGCATTCACACACACTTATCTCTCAGAACTGAGTATGTGGAGAGACGTTCCTTCATCTAGCACAATTGGAACAGGTTGCAGGAGAAACTTTTCTCTGTTTTCTCAGTCTGTTTCCTAGGGCCGGTTTGAAGTTCCTGCAGTTTTCACTGTAAAACCGAGTTGGAGCTAGTACCTCCCCATATATATATATATGGAGTGGTGTTTGCAACTGAAAAGAAACTTTGTGTTCCCAACAAGCTAGTTGAAGGACGCCTTTCAAACCCACTTATCTCTCAGAACTTAGCATGTGGAGAGACGTTCGTTCATCTAGCAGAAAGGGAACGGGTTGTAGTAGAAACTTTTACTTGGTTTTCTCAGTCTGTTTCCTAGTGCCTGTTTGAAGTTCCTGCAGTTTTCACTGTAAAACCGAGTTATAGCTAGTACCACCCCATATGTATGTATGGAGTGGAATTTGCAATTGGAAAGAAATTTTGTGTTCCCAACAAGCTAGGTGAAGTTCGGGTTTCACACACACTTATCTCTCAGAACTGAGCATGTGGAGAGAGTTTCGTTCATCTAGCAGAAAGGGATCAGTTTGTAGGAGAAACTTTTACTCTGGTATCTCACCCTGTTTCCTAGTGCCGGTTTGAAGTTCCTGCATATTTCACTGTAAAACAGATTTGGAGCTTGTACCTCCCCATATATATGTATGGAGTGGAGTTTGCTACTGAAAAGAAACTTTGTGTTCCCAACAAGATATGTGAAGGCCGGCATTCACAAACACTTATCCCTCAGAACTGAGTATGTGGAGAGAAGTTCCTTCATCTATCACAAAGGGAACAGGTTGCAGTAGAAACTTTTACTCTGCTTTCTCATGCTGTTTCCTAGTGCCGGTTTGAAGTTCCTGCAGTTTTCTCTGTAAAACGGAGTTGGAGCTAGTACCTCCCCATATTTATGTATGGAGTGGAGTTTGCAACTGAAAAGAATCTTTGTGTTCCCAACGAGCTAGTTGAAGGACGCCTTTCAAACCCACTTATCTCTCAGAAATGAGCATGTGGAGAGACGTTCGTTCATCTAGCAGAAAGGGAACGGGTTGTAGTAGAAACTTTTACTTGGTTTTCTCAGTCTGTTTCCTAGTGCCGGTTTGAAGTTCCTGCAGTTTTCACTGTAAAATCGAGTTATAGCTAGTACCTCCCCATATATACGTATGGAGTGGAATTTGCAACTGAAAAGATACTTTGTGTTCCCAACAAGCTAAGTGAAGGTCGGGTTTCACACACGCTTATCTCATAACTGAGCATGTGGAGAGACATTCGTTCATCTAGCACAAAGGGAACGGTTTGCAGGAGAAACTTTTACTCTGATTTCTCAGTCTGTTTCCTAGTGCCGGTTTGAAGTTCCTGCAGTTTTCACTGCAAAACAGATTTGGAGCTATTACCTCCCCATATATATGTATGGAGTGGAGTTTGCAACTTAAAAGAAACTTTGTGTTCCCAACAAGCTAGTTGAAGGACGGCTTTCACACACACTTATCTCTCAGAACTGAACATGTGGAGAGACGTTCGTTCATCTAGCACAAAAGGAACGGTTTGCAGGAGAAACTTTTACTCTGGGTTCTCAGTCTGTTTCCTAGTGCCGGTTTGAAGTTCCTGCAGTTTTCACTGTAAAATCGAGTTGGAGCTAGTACCTCCTCATACATATTTATGGAGTGGAGTTTGCAACTGAAAAGAAACTTTGTGTTCCCAACAAGCTAGTTGAAGGCCGGCATTCACACACACTTATCTCTCAGAACTGAGTATGTGGAGAGACGTTCCTTCATCTAGCACAAAGGGAACAGGTTGCAGGAGAAACTTTTACTCTGTTTTCTCAGTCTGTTTCCTAGAGCCGGTTTGAAGTTCCTGCAGTTTTCACTGTAAAACCGAGTTGGAGCTAGTACCTCCCCATATATATATATGGAGTGGTGTTTGCAACTGAAAAGAAACTTTGTGTTCCCAACAAGCTAGTTGAAGGACGCCTTTCAAACCCACTTATCTCTCATAACTTAGCATGTGGAGAGACGTTCTTTCATCTAGCAGAAAGGGAACGGGTTGTAGTAGAAACTTTTACTTGGTTTTCTCAGTCTGTTTCCTAGTGCCTGTTTGAAGTTCATGCAGTTTTCACTGTAAAACCGAGTTATAGCTAGTAACACCCCATATGTATGTATGGAGTGGAATTTGCAACTGGAAAGAAACTTTGTGTTCCCAACAAGCTAGGTGAAGTTCGGGTTTCACACACACTTATCTCTCAGAAATGAGCATGTGGAGAGAGTTTCGTTCATCTAGCAGAAAGGGATCAGGTTGTAGGAGAAACTTTTACTCTGGTATCTCACTCTGTTTCCTAGTGCCGGTTTGAAGTTCCTGCATTTTTCTCTGTAAAACAGATTTGGAGCTTGTACCTCCCCATATATATGTATGGAGTGGAGTTTGCAACTGAAAAGAAACTTTGTGTTCCCAACAAGATATGTGAAGGCCGGCATTCACACACACTTATCTCTCAGAACTGAGTATGTGGAGAGAAATTCCTTCATCTATCACAAAGGGAACAGGTTGCAGTAGAAACTTTTACTCTGCTTTCTCATGCTGTTTCCTAGTGCCGGTTTGAAGTTCCTGCAGTTTTCTCTGTAAAACGGAGTTGGAGCTAGTACCTCCCCATATTTATGTATGGAGTGGAGTTTGCAACTGAAAAGAATCTTTGTGTTCCCAACGAGCTAGTTGAAGGACGGCTTTCACACACACTTATCTCTCAGAACTGAGCATGTGGAGAGACGTTCGTTCATCTAGCACAAATGGAACTGGTTGCTATATAAACTTTTACTGTGCTTTCTCATGCTGTTTCCTAGTGCCGGTTTGAAGTTCCTGCAGTTTTCTCTGTAAAACGAGTTTGGAGCTAGTACCTCCCCATATTTATGTATGGAGTGGAGTTTGCAACTGAAAAGAATCTTTGTGTTCCCAACAAGCTTGTTGAAGGACGGCTTTCACACACAATTTTCTCTCAGAAATGAGCATGTGGAGAGACGTTTGTTCATCTAGCAGAAAGGGAACGGGTTGTAGTAGAAACTTTTACTTGGTTTTCTCAGTCTGTTTCCTAGTGCCGGTTTGAAGTTCCTGCAGTTTTCACTGTAAAACTGAGTTATAGCTAGTACCTCCCCATATATACGTATGGAGTGGAATTTGCAACTGAAAAGATACTTTGTGTTCCCAACAAGCTAGGTGAAGTTCGGTTTTCACACACACTTATCTCTCAGAACTGAGCATGTGGAGACACGTTCCTTCATCTGAAACAAAGGGAACGGTTTGCAGGAGAAACTTTTACTCTGATTTCTCAGTCTTTTTCCTAGTGCCGGTTTGAAGTTCCTGCAGTTTTCACTGTTAAACAGATTTGGAGCTATTACCTCCCCATATATATGTATGGAGTGGAGTTTGCAACTGAAAAGAAACTTTGTGTTCCCAACAAGCTAGTTGAATGACGCCGTTCAAACCCACTTATCTCTCAGAACTTAGCATGTGGAGAGACGTTCGTTCATCTAGCAGAAAGGGAACGGGTGGTAGTAGAAACTATTACTTGGTTTTCTCAGTCTGTTTCCTAGTGCCTGTTTGAAGTTCCTGCAGTTTTCACTTTAAAACCGAGTTATAGCTAGTACCACCCCATATGTATGTTTGGAGTGGAATTTGCAACTGAAAAGAAACTTTGTGATCCCAACAAGCTAGGTGAAGTTCGGGTTTCACACACACTTATCTCTCAGAACTGAGCATGTGGAGAGACTTTCGTTCATCTAGCAGAAAGGGATCAGGTTGTAGGAGAAACTTTTACTCTGGTATCTCACTCTGTTTCCTAGTGCCGGTTTGAAGTTCCTGCATTTTTCACTGTAAAATAGATTTGAAGCTAGTTCCTCCCCATATATATGTATGGAGTGGAGTTTGCAACTGAAAAGAAACTTTGTGTTCCCAACAAGATATGTGAAGGCCGGCATTCACACACACTTATCTCTCAGAACTGAGTATGTGGAGAGACGTTCCTTCATCTAGCACAAAGGGAAAAGGTTGCAGGAGAAACTTTTACTCTGGATTCTCAGTCTGTTTCCTAGGGCCGGTTTGAAGTTCCTGCAGTTCTCACTGTAAAACCGAGTTGAAGCTAGTACTTCCCCATATATATATATGGAGTGGAGTTTGCAACTGAAAGGAAACTTTGTGTTCCCAACAAGCTAGTTGAAGGACGCCTTTCAAACACACTTATCTATCAGAACTGAGCATGTGGAGAGATATTCGTTCATCTAGCACAAATGGAACGGGTTGCAGTAGAAACTTTTACTCTGCTTTCTCAGTCTGTTTCCTAGTGCCGGTTTGAAGTTCCTGCAGTTTCCACTGTAACAAGGAGTTGAAGCTAGTACCTCCCCTTATATATGTTTGGAGTGGGGTTTTCAACTGAAAAGAAACTTTGGGTTCCCAACAAGCTAGTTCAAGGACGGCTTTCACACACACTTATCTCTCAGAACTGAGCATGTGGAGAGACGTTCGTTCATCTAGCAGAAAGGGAACGGGTTGTAGTAGAAATTTTATTCTGGTTTCTCAGTCTGTTTCCTAGTGCAGGTTTGAAGTTCCTGCATTTTTCACTGTAAAATCGAGTTATAGCTAGTACCTCCCCATATATATGTATGGAGTGGAGTTTGCAACTGAAAAGAAACTTTGTGTTCCCAACAAGATATGTGAAGGCCGGCATTCACAAACACTTATCTCTCAGAACTGAGTATGTGGAGAGAAGTTCCTTCATCTATCACAAAGGGAACAGGTTGCAGTAGAAACTTTTACTCTGCTTTCTCATGCTGTTTCCTAGTGCCGGTTTGAAGTTCCTGCAGTTTTCTCTGTAAAACGGAGTTGGAGCTAGTACCTCCCCATATTTATGTATGGAGTGGAGTTTGCAACTGAAAAGAATCTTTGTGTTCCCAACGAGCTAGTTGAAGGACGGCTTTCACACACACTTATCTCTCAGAAATGAGCATGTGGAGAGACGTTCGTTCATCTAGCAGAAAGGGAACGGGTTGTAGTAGAAACTTTTACTTGGTTTTCTCAGTCTGTTTCCTAGTGCCGGTTTGAAGTTCCTGCAGTTTTCACTGTAAAATCGAGTTATAGCTAGTACCTCCCCATATATACGTATGGAGTGGAATTTGCAACTGAAAAGATACTTTGTGTTCCCAACAAGCTAAGTGAAGGTCGGGTTTCACACACGCTTATCTCATAACTGAGCATGTGGAGAGACTTTCGTTCATCTAGCACAAAGGGAACGGTTTGCAGGAGAAACTTTTACTCTGATTTCTCAGTCTGTTTCCTAGTGCCGGTTTGAAGTTCCTGCAGTTTTCACTGCAAAACAGATTTGGAGCTATTACCTCCCCATATATATGTATGGAGTGGAGTTTGCAACTTAAAAGAAACTTTGTGTTCCCAACAAGCTAGTTGAAGGACGGCTTTCACACACACTTATCTCTCAGAACTGAACATGTGGAGAGACGTTCGTTCATCTAGCACAAAAGGAACGGGTTGCAGGAGAAACTTTTACTCTGGGTTCTCAGTCTGTTTCCTAGAGCCGGTTTGAAGTTCCTGCAGTTTTCACTGTAAAACCGAGTTGGAGCTAGTACCTCCCCATATATATATATGGAGTGGTGTTTGCAACTGAAAAGAAACTTTGTGTTCCCAACAAGCTAGTTGAAGGACGCCTTTCAAACCCACTTATCTCTCATAACTTAGCATGTGGAGAGACGTTCGTTCATCTAGCAGAAAGGGAACGGGTTGTAGTAGAAACTTTTACTCTGTTTTCTCAGTCTGTTTCCTAGAGCCGGTTTGAAGTTCCTGCAGTTTTCACTGTAAAACCGAGTTATAGCTAGTACCACCCCATATGTATGTATGGAGTGGAATTTGCAACTGGAAAGAAACTTTGTGTTCCCAACAAGCTAGGTGAAGTTCGGGTTTCACACACACTTATCTCTCAGAAATGAGCATGTGGAGAGAGTTTCGTTCATCTAGCAGAAAGGGATCAGGTTGTAGGAGAAACTTTTACTCTGGTATCTCACTCTGTTTCCTAGTGCCGGTTTGAAGTTCCTGCATTTTTCACTGTAAAACAGATTTGGAGCTTGTACCTCCCCATATATATGTATGGAGTGGACTTTGCAACTGAAAAGAAACTTTGTGTTCCCAACAAGATATGTGAAGGCCGGCATTCACACACAATTATCTCTCAGAACTGAGTATGTGGAGAGAAATTCCTTCATCTATCACAAAGGGAACAGGTTGCAGTAGAAACTTTTACTCTGCTTTCTCATGCTGTTTCCTAGTGCCGGTTTGAAGTTCCTGCAGTTTTCTCTGTAAAACGGAGTTGGAGCTAGTACCTCCCCATATTTATGTATGGAGTGGAGTTTGCAACTGAAAAGAATCTTTGTGTTCCCAACGAGCTAGTTGAAGGACGGCTTTCACACACACTTATCTCTCAGAACTGAGCATGTGGAGAGACGTTCGTTCATCTAGCACAAATGGAACTGGTTGCTATATAAACTTTTACTGTGCTTTCTCATGCTGTTTCCTAGTGCCGGTTTGAAGTTCCTGCAGTTTTCTCTGTAAAACGAGTTTGGAGCTAGTACCTCCCCATATTTATGTATGGAGTGGAGTTTGCAACTGAAAAGAATCTTTGTGTTCCCAACAAGCTTGTTGAAGGACGGCTTTCACACACAATTTTCTCTCAGAAATGAGCATGTGGAGAGACGTTCGTTCATCTAGCAGAAAGGGAACGGGTTGTAGTAGAAACTTTTACTTGGTTTTCTCAGTCTGTTTCCTAGTGCCGGTTTGAAGTTCCTGCAGTTTTCACTGTAAAACTGAGTTATAGCTAGTACCTCCCCATATATACGTATGGAGTGGAATTTGCAACTGAAAAGATACTTTGTGTTCCCAACAAGCTAGGTGAAGTTCGGGTTTCACACACACTTATCTCTCAGAACTGAGCATGTGGAGACACGTTCCTTCATCTAAAACAAAGGGAACGGTTTGCAGGAGAAACTTTTACTCTGATTTCTCAGTCTTTTTCCTAGTGCCGGTTTGAAGTTCCTGCAGTTTTCACTGTTAAACAGATTTGGAGCTATTACCTCCCCATATATATGTATGGAGTGGAGTTTGCAACTGAAAAGAAACTTTGTGTTCCCAACAAGCTAGTTGAATGACGCCTTTCAAACCCACTTATCTCTCAGAACTTAGCATGTGGAGAGACGTTCGTTCATCTAGCAGAAAGGGAACGGGTGGTAGTAGAAACTTTTACTTGGTTTTCTCAGTCTGTTTCCTAGTGCCTCTTTGAAGTTCCTGCAGTTTTCACTTTAAAACCGAGTTATAGCTAGTACCACCCCATATGTATGTATGGAGTGGAATTTGCAACTGAAAAGAAACTTTGTGTTCCCAACAAGCTAGGTGAAGTTCGGGTTTCACACACACTTATCTCTCAGAACTGAGCATGTGGAGAGACTTTCGTTCATCTAGCAGAAAGGGATCAGGTTGTAGGAGAAACTTTTACTCTGGTATCTCACTCTGTTTCCTAGTGCCGGTTTGAAGTTCCTGCATTTTTCACTGTAAAATAGATTTGAAGCTAGTTCCTCCCCATATATATGTATGGAGTGGAGTTTGCAACTGAAAAGAAACTTTGTGTTCCCAACAAGATATGTGAAGGCCGGCATTCACACACACTTATCTCTCAGAACTGAGTATGTGGAGAGACGTTCCTTCATCTAGCACAAAGGGAACAGGTTGCAGGGGAAACTTTTACTCTGGATTCTCAGTCTGTTTCCTAGGGCCGGTTTGAAGTTCCTGCAGTTCTCACTGTAAAACCGAGTTGAAGCTAGTACTTCCCCATATATTTATATGGAGTGGAGTTTGCAACTGAAAGGAAACTTTGTGTTCCCAACAAGCTAGTTGAAGGACGCCTTTCAAACACACTTATCTATCAGAACTGAACATGTGGAGAGATATTCGTTCATCTAGCACAAATGGAACGGGTTGCAGTAGAAACTTTTACTCTGCTTTCTCAGTCTGTTTCCTAGTGCCGGTTTGAAGTTCCTGCAGTTTCCACTGTAACAAGGAGCTAGTACATCCCCATATATATGTTTGGAGTGGGGTTTTCAACTGAAAAGGAACTTTGGGTTCCCAACAAGCTAGTTCAAGGACGGCTTTCACACACACTTATCTCTCAGAACTGAGCATGTGGAGAGACGTTCGTTCATCTAGCAGAAATGGAACGGGTTGTACTAGAAATTTTATTCTGGTTTCTCAGTCTGTTTCCTAGTGCAGGTTTGAAGTTCCTGCATTTTTCACTGTAAAACCGAGTTGCAGCTTGTACATCCCCATATACATGTATGGAGTGGATTTTGCAACTGAATAGAAATTTTGTGTTCCCAACAAGCTAGGTGAAGTTCGGCATTCACACACACTTATCTCAGAACTGAGCATGTGGAGAGACTTCGTTCAATTAGCAGAAAGGGAACGGGTTGTAGGAGAAACTTTTACTCTCGTATCTCAGTCTGTTTCCTAGTGCCGGTATGAAGTTCCTGCAGTTTTCACTGTAAAACCGAGTTGGAGCTAGTACCTCCCCATATATATGTATGGAGTAGATTTTGCAACTGAAAAGAAACTTTGTGTTCCCAACAAGGTAGGTTAAGAACGGCTTTCACACACACATATCTCTCAGGCCTGAGCATGTGGAGAGACGTTCGTTCACCTAGCAGAAAGGGAACTGGTTGTAGGAGAAACTTTAACTCTGGTTTCTCAGTCTGTTTCCTATTTCCGGGTTGATGTTCCTGCAGTTTTCACTGTAAAACCGAGTTGGAGCTAGTACCTCCCCTTATATATGTATGGAGTGGAGTTTGCAACTGAAAAGAACTTTGTGTTCCCAACAAGCTAGGTGAAGGTCGGGTTTCACACACACTTATCTCTCAGAACAGAGCATGTGGAGAGACTTTCGTTCATCTAGTAGAAAGCTATCAGGTTGTAGGAGAAACTTTTACTCTGGTATCTCACTCTGTTTCCTAGTACCGGTTTGAACTTCCTGCATTTTTCACTGTAAAACAGATTTGGAGCTAGTACCTCCCTATATATATGTATGGAGTGGAGTTTGCAACTGAAAAGAACTTTGTGTTCCTAACAAGCTAGTTGAAGTTCGGCTTTCACACACACTTATCTCTCAAATCTCAGCATGTGGACAGACGTTCGTTCATCTAGCACAAAGGGAACGGTTTGCAGGGGAAACTTTTACTCTGCTTTCTCAGTCTGTTTCCTAGTGAAGGTTTGAAGTTCCTGCAGTTTTCACTGTAAAACCGAGTTGGAGCAAGTACCTCCCCATATATATGTATGGAATGGAGTTAGCAACTGAAAAGAAACTTTGTGTTCCCAACAATCTATGTGAAGGACGGCTTTTACACACACTAATCTCTCAGAGCTGAGCATGTGGAGAGACGTTCGTTCATCTAGCAGAAAGTGAAACGGTTGTAGTAGAAACTTTTACTTTGTTTTCTCAGTCTGTTTCCTAGTGCCTGTTTGAAGTTCCTGCAGTTTTCACTGTAAAACCGAGTTATAGCTAGTACCACCCCATATGTATGTATGGAGTGGAATTTGCAACTGAAAAGAAACTTTGTGTTCCCAACAAGCTATGTGAAGGTCGGGTTTCACACACACTAATCTCTCAGAACTGAGCATGTGGAGAGACTTTCGTTCATCTAGTAGAAAGGGATCAGGTTGTAGGAGAAACTTTACTCTGGTATCTCACTCTGTTTCCTAGTGCCGATTTCAAGTTCCTGCATTTTTCACTGTAAAACAGATTTGGAGCTAGTACCTCCCCATATATATGTATGGAGTGGAGTTTGCAACTGAAAAGAAACTTTGTGTTCCCAACAAGATATGTGAAGCCCGGCATTAACACACACTTATCTCTCAGAACTGAGTATGTGGAGAGACGTTTCTTCATCTAGCACAAAGGGAACAGGTTGCAGGAGAAACTTTTACTCTGGATTCTCAGTCTGTTTCCTAGGGCCGGTTTGAAGTTCCTGCAATTTTCTCTCTAAAACGAGGTTGGAGCTAGTACCTCCCCATATTTATGTATGGAGTGGAATTTGCAACTGAAAAGAATCTTTGTGTTCCCAACAAGCTAGTTGAAGGACGGCTTTCACACACACTTATCTCTCAGAAATGAGCATGTGGAGAGACGTTCGTTCATCTAGCAGAAAGGGAACAGGTTGTTGTAGAAACTTTTACTTGGTTTTCTCAGTCTGTTTCCTAGTGCCGGTTTGAAGTTCCTGCAGTTTTCACTGTAAAACCGAGTTATAGCTAGTACCTCCCCATATATACGTATGGAGTGGAATTTGCAACTGAAAAGATACTTTGTGTTCCCAACAAGCTAGGTGAAGGTCGGGTTTCACACACACTTATCTCTCAGAACTGAGCATGTGGAGAGACATTCGTTCATCTAGCACAAAGGGAACGGTTTGCAGGAGAAACTTTTACTCTGATTTCTCAGTCTGTTTCCTAGTGCCGGTTTGAAGTTCCTGCAGTTTTCACTGTAAAACAGATTTGGAGCTATTACCTCCCCATATATATGTATGGAGTGGAGTTTGCAACTGAAAAGAAACTTTGTGTTCCCAACAAGCTAGTTGAAGGACGGCTTTCACACACACTTATCTCTCAGAACTGAACATGTGGAGAGACGTTCGTTCATCTAGCACAAAAGGAACGGGTTGCAGGAGAAACTTTTACTCTGGGTTCTCAGTCTGTTTTCTAGTGCCGGTTTGATGTTCCTGCAGTTTTCACTGTAAAACCGATTTGGAGCTAGTACCTCCCCATATATATTTATGGATTGGAGTTTGCAACTGAAAATAAACTTTGTGTTCCCAACAAGCTAGGTGAAGGACGGCTTTCACACACACTTATCTCTCAAACTGAGCATGTGGAGAGACGTTCGTTCATCTAGCACAAATGGAACGGGTTGCAGGAGAAACATTTACTCTGGTTTCTCAGTCTTTTTCCTAGTGCCGGCATTAATTTTCTGCAGTTTTCACTGTAAAACCGAGCTGGGGCTAGTACCTCCCCATATATATATATGGAGTGGAGTTTGCAACTGAAAAGAATCTTTGTGTTCCCAACAAGCTAGGTGAAGGACGGCTTTCACACACACTTATCTCTCAAAACTGAGCATGTGGACAGACGTTCGTTCATCTAGCACAAAGGGAATGGGTTGTAGGAGAAACTTTTTCTCTGGTTTCTCAGTCTGTTTCCTAGTGCCGGTTTGAAGTTCCTTCAGTTTTCACTGTAAAACCGAGTTGGAGCTAGTACCGCACAATATATATGTATGGAGTGGAGTATGTACCTGAAAAGAACTTTGTGTTCCCAACAAGCTAGGTGAAGGTCGGCTTCACACACACTTTTCTCTCAGAACTGAGCATGTGGAGAGACGTTCATTCATCTAGCAGAAAGGGAACGGTTTGTAGGAGAAACTTTTACTCTGGTTTCTCGGTCTGTTTCCTAGTGCCGGTTTGAAGTTCCTGCTGTTTTCACTGTAAAACCGAGTTGGAGCTAGTACCTCCCCATATATATGTATGGAGTGGAGTTTGCAACTGAAAAGAAACTTTGTGTTCCCAACAAGCTAGGTGAAGGATAGCTTTCACACACACTTATCTCTCAGAACTGAGCTTGTGAGAGACGTTCGTTCATCTAGCACAAAGGGAACGGGTTGCAGGTGATACTTTTACTCTGGATTCTCAGACTGTTTCCTAGTGAGGGTTTGAAGGTCCTGCAGTTTTCACTGTAAAAACGAGTTGGAGCCTGTACCTCCCCATATATATGTATGGTGTGGAGTTTGCAACTGAAAACAATCTTTGTGTTCCCAACAAGCTAGGTGAAGGAAGGCTTTCACACACACTTATCTCTCAGAACTGAGCATGTGGAGAGACGTTCGTTCATCTAACAGAAAGGGAACGGGTTGTAGGAGAAACTTTTACTCTGGTTTCTCAGTCTGTTTCCTAGTGCCGGTTTGAAGTTCCTGCAGTTTTCACTGTAAAATCGAGTTGGAGCTAGTACCTCCTCATATATATTTATGGAGTGGAGTTTGCAACTGAAAAGAAACTTTGTGTTCCCAACAAGCTAGTTGAAGGCCGGCATTCACACACACTTATCTCTCAGAACTGAGTATGTGGAGAGACGTTCCTTCATCCAGCACAAAGGGAACAGGTTGCAGGAGAAACTTTTACTCTGTTTTCTCAGTCTGTTTCCTAGGGCCGGTTTGAAGTTCCTGCAGTTTTCACTGTAAAACCGAGTTGGAGCTTGTACCTCCCCATATATATATATGGAGTGGTGTTTGCAACTGAAAAGAAACTTTGTGTTCCCAACAAGCTAGTTGAAGGACGGCTTTCACACACACTTATCTCTCAGAAATGAGCATGTGGAGAGACGTTCGTTCATCTAGCAGAAAGGGAACGGGTTGTTGTAGAAACTTTTACTTGGTTTTCTCAGTCTGTTTCCTAGTGCCGGTTTGAAGTTCCTGCAGTTTTCACTGTAAAACCGAGTTATAGCTAGTACCTCCCCATATATACGTATGGAGTGGAATTTGCAACTGAAAATATACTTTGTGTTCCCAACAAGCTAGGTGAAGGTCGGGTTTCACACACACTTATCTCTCAGAACTGAGCATGTGGAGAGACATTCGTTCATCTAGCACAAAGGGAACGGTTTGCAGGAGAAACTTTTACTCTGATTTCTCAGTCTGTTTCCTAGTGCCGGTTTGAAGTTCCTGCAGTTTTCACTGTAAAACAGATTTGGAGCTATTACCTCCCCATATATATGTATGGAGTGGAGTTTGCAACTGAAAAGAAACTTTGTGTTCCCAACAAGCTAGTTGAAGGACGGCTTTCACACACACTTATCTCTCAGAACTGAACATGTGGAGAGACGTTCGTTCATCTAGCACAAAAGGAACGGGTTGCAGGAGAAACTTTTACTCTGGGTTCTCAGTCTGTTTCCTAGTGCCGGTTTGATGTTCCTGCAGTTTTCACTGTAAAACCGATTTGGAGCTAGTACCTCCCCATATATATTTATGGATTGGAGTTTGCAACTGAAAATAAACTTTGTGTTCCCAACAAGCTAGGTGAAGGACGGCTTTCACACACACTTATCTCTCAAACTGAGCATGTGGAGAGACGTTCGTTCATCTAGCACAAATGGAACGGGTTGCAGGAGAAACATTTACTCTGGTTTCTCAGTCTTTTTCCTAGTGCCGGCATTAATTTTCTGCAGTTTTCACTGTAAAACCGAGCTGGGGCTAGTACCTCCCCATATATATATATGGAGTGGAGTTTGCAACTGAAAAGAATCTTTGTGTTCCCAACAAGCTAGGTGAAGGACGGCTTTCACACACACTTATCTCTCAAAACTGAGCATGTGGACAGACGTTCGTTCATCTAGCACAAAGGGAATGGGTTGTAGGAGAAACTTTTTCTCTGGTTTCTCAGTCTGTTTCCTAGTGCCGGTTTGAAGTTCCTTCAGTTTTCACTGTAAAACCGAGTTGGAGCTAGTACCGCACAATATATATGTATGGAGTGGAGTATGTACCTGAAAAGAACTTTGTGTTCCCAACAAGCTAGGTGAAGGTCGGCTTCACACACACTTTTCTCTCAGAACTGAGCATGTGGAGAGACGTTCATTCATCTAGCAGAAAGGGAACGGTTTGTAGGAGAAACTTTTACTCTGGTTTCTCGGTCTGTTTCCTAGTGCCGGTTTGAAGTTCCTGCTGTTTTCACTGTAAAACCGAGTTGGAGCTAGTACCTCCCCATATATATGTATGGAGTGGAGTTTGCAACTGAAAAGAAACTTTGTGTTCCCAACAAGCTAGGTGAAGGACAGCTTTCACACACACTTATCTCTCAGAACTGAGCTTGTGAGAGACGTTCGTTCATCTAGCACAAAGGGAACGGGTTGCAGGTGATACTTTTACTCTGGATTCTCAGACTGTTTCCTAGTGCCGGTTTGAAGGTCCTGCAGTTTTCACTGTAAAAACGAGTTGGAGCCTGTACCTCCCCATATATATGTATGGTGTGGAGTTTGCAACTGAAAAGAATCTTTGTGTTCCCAACAAGCTAGGTGAAGGAAGGCTTTCACACACACTTATCTCTCAGAACTGAGCATGTGGAGAGACGTTCGTTCATCTAACAGAAAGGGAACGGGTTGTAGGAGAAACTTTTACTCTGGTTTCTCAGTCTGTTTCCTAGTGCCGGTTTGAAGTTCCTGCAGTTTTCACTGTAAAATCGAGTTGGAGCTAGTACCTCCTCATATATATTTATGGAGTGGAGTTTGCAAATGAAAAGAAACTTTGTGTTCCCAACAAGCTAGTTGAAGGCCGGCATTCACACACACTTATCTCTCAGAACTGAGTATGTGGAGAGACGTTCCTTCATCCAGCACAAAGGGAACAGGTTGCAGGAGAAACTTTTACTCTGTTTTCTCAGTCTGTTTCCTAGGGCCGGTTTGAAGTTCCTGCAGTTTTCACTGTAAAACCGAGTTGGAGCTTGTACCTCCCCATATATATATATGGAGTGGTGTTTGCAACTGAAAAGAAACTTTGTGTTCCCAACAAGCTAGTTGAAGGACGCCTTTCAAACCCACTTATCTCTCAGAACTTAGCATGTGGAGAGACGTTCGTTCATCTAGCAGAAAGGGAATGGGTTGTAGTAGAAACTTTTACTTGGTTTTCTCAGTCTGTTTCCTAGTGCCTGTTTGAAGTTCCTGCAGTTTTCACTGTAAAACCGAGTTATAGCTAGTACCACCCCATATGTATGTATGGAGTAGAATTTGCAACTGGAAAGAAACTTTGTGTTCCCAACAAGCTAGGTGAATTTCGGGTTTCACACACACTTATCTCTCAGAACTGAGCATGTGGAGAGAGTTTCGTTCATCTAGCAGAAAGGGATCAGTTTGTAGGAGAAACTTTTACTCTGGTATCTCACTCTGTTTCCTAGTGCCGGTTTGAAGTTCCTGCATTTTTCACTGTAAAACAGATTTGGAGCTTGTACCTCCCCATATATATGTATGGAGTGGAGTTTGCAACTGAAAAGAAACTTTGTGTTCCCAACAAGATATGTGAAGGCCGGCATTCACAAACACTTATCTCTCAGAACTGAGTATGTGGAGAGAAGTTCCTTCATCTATCACAAAGGGAACAGGTTGCAGTAGAAACTTTTACTCTGCTTTCTCATGCTGTTTCCTAGTGCCGGTTTGAAGTTCCTGCAGTTTTCTCTGTAAAACGGAGTTGGAGCTAGTACCTCCCCATATTTATGTATGGAGTGGAGTTTGCAACTGAAAAGAATCTTTGTGTTCCCAATGAGCTAGTTGAAGGACGGCTTTCACACACACTTATCTCTCAGAACTGAGCATGTGGACAGACGTTCGTTCATCTAGCACAAAAAGAACGGGTTGTAGGAGAAACTTTACTCTGATTTCTCAGTCTGTTCCCTACTGCCGGTTTGAAGTTCCTGCAGTTTTCTCTGTAAAACCGAGTTGGAGCTAATACTTCCCCATATATATGTATGGAGTGGAGTTTGCAACTGAAAAGAAACTTTGTGTTCCCAACAAGCTAGGTGAAGGACGGCTTTCACACACACATATCTCTCAGAACTGAGCATGTGGACAGACGTTCGTTCATCTAGCACAACGGGAACGGTTTGCAAGAGAAACTTTTACTCTGGATTCTCAGTCTGTTTCCTAGTGCCGGTTTGAAATTGCTGCTGTTTTCACAGTAAAACCGAGTTGGAGCAAGTACCTCCCAATATATTTTTATGGATTGGAGTTTGCAACTGCAAAGAAATTTGTGTTCCCTACAAGCTAGGTGAAGGACGGCTTTCACACACAATTATCACTCAGAAATGAGCATGTGGAGACACGTTCGTTCATAATGCATAAAGGGAACGGTTTGCAGTAGAAATATTTACTCTGGTTTCTCAGTCTGTTTCCTAGTGCCGGTTTGAAGTTCCTGCATTTTTCACTGTAAAATCGAGTTGGAGCTCGTACCTCCCCATATATATGTATGGAGTGGAGTTGGCAACTGAAAAGAAACTTTGTGTTCCCAACAAGCTAGGTGAAGGACGGCTTTCACAGACACTTATCTCTCAGAAATGAGCATGTGGACAGACGTTCGTTCATCTAGCACAACGGGAACGGGTTGCAGGGGAAACTTTTACTCTGCTTTCTCAGTCTGTTTCCTAGTGCCGGTTTGAATTTCCTGCAGTTTTCACTGTAAAACCGGGTTGGAGCTACTACCTCCCCATATTTATGTATGGAGTGCAGTTTGAACTGAAAAGAAACTTTGTGTTCCCAACAACTTGGTGAAGGTCGGCTTTCCAACACACTTATCTCTCAGAACTGAGCATGTGGACAGACGTTCGTTCATCTAGCACAAAGATAACATGTTTTAGGAGAAACTTTTACTCTGGATTCTCAGTCTGTTTCCTAGTGCAGGTTTGAAGTTCCTGCAGTTTTCACTGTAAAACCGTGTTGGAGCTAGTACTTCCCCATATATATGTGGAGTGGATTTTGCAACTGAAAAGAAACTTTGTGTTCCCAACAAGTTAGGTGAAGGACGGCTTAAACACACACATATCTGTCAGAACTGAGCATGTGGACAGACATTCGTTCATCAAGCACAAAGTAAACCGGTTGTAGGAGAAACTTTTACTCTGCTTTCTCAGTCTGTTTCCTAGTGCCGGTTTGAAGTTCCTGCAGTTTTCACTGTAAAACCGAGTTGGAGCTTGTACCTCCCAATATATTTGTATGGAGTGGAGTTTGCAACTGAAAAGAAACTTTGTGTTCAAAACAAGCTAGGTGAAGTACGGCTTTCACACACAATTATCTCTCAGAACTGAGCATGTGGACAGACGTTCGTTCATTGAGTACAAAGGGAACGGGTTGCAGGGGAAACTTTTACTCTGATTTCTCAGTCTGTTTCCTAGTGCCGGTTTGAAGTTCCTGCAGTTTTCACTGTAAAACCGAGTTGGAGCTAGTACCTCCCCATATATATGTATGGAGAGGAGTTTGCAACTGAAAAGAAACTTTTTTTCCCAACAACTTGGTGAAAGACGGTTTTCACACACACTTATCTCTCAGAACTGAGCATGTGGAGAGACGTTCGTTCATCTAGCAGAAATGGATCGGGTTTTAGGAGAAACTTTTACTCTGGTTTCTCAGTCTGTTTTCTAGTGCAATTTTGAAGTTCCTGCAGTTTTCACTGTAAAACCGAGTTGCAGCTAGTACCTCCCCATATATATGTGTGGAATGGAGTTTGCAACTGAAAGGAAACTTTGTGTTCCCTACAAGTTAGTTGAAGTACGGCTTTCACACACACTTATCTGTCAGAACTGAGCATGTGGACAGACGTTCGTTCATCTAGCACAAAGTGAACGGGTTGTAGGAGAAACTTTTACTCTGGTTTCTCAGTCTGTTTCCTAGTGCCGGTTTGAAGTTCCTGCAGTTTTGACTGTAAAAGAGTGTTGGAGCTTTTACCTCCCCATATATATGTGTGGATTGGAGTTTGCAACTGAAAAGAAACTTTGTGTTCCCAAAAAGCTAGGTGAAGGAAGGCTTTCACACACTCTTATCTCTCAGAAATTAGCATGTGGACAATCGTTCGTTCATCTAGCACAAAGGGAACGGGTTTTAGGAGAAACTTTTACTCTGGTTTCTCAGTCTGTTTCCTAGTGCCGGTTTGAAGTTCCTGCAGTTTTCACTGTAAAACCGAGTTGCAGATAGTACCTACCCATATATATGTATGGAGTGGAGCTTGCAACTGAAAAGAAACTTTGTGTTCCCAACAAGCTAGGTGAAGGACGGCATTCACACACACTTATCTCTCAGAACTGAGCATGTGGAGAGACGTTCTTTCATGTAGCACAAAAGGAAATGTTTGTAGGAGAAACTTTTACTCTGGTTTCTCATTCTGTTTCCTAGTGCTGGTTTGATGTTCCTGCATTTTTCACTGTAAAACCGAGTTGGAGCTAGTACCTCCCCATATATATATATGGAGTTTAGTTTGCAACTGAATAGAAATTTTGTGTTCCCAACAAGCTAGCTGAAGGACGGCTTTCACACACACTTATCTCTCAGAACTGAGCATGTGGAGAGACTTTCGTTCGTCTACCAGAAAGGGAACGGGTTGTAGGAGAAACTTTACTCTGGTTTCTCAGTCTGTTTCCTACTGCGGGTTTGAAATTCCTGCAGTTTTCACTGAAAAACCGAGTTCGAGCTGGTACCTCCCCATATATATGTATGGAGTGGAGTTTGCAACTGAAAAGAAACTTTTGTTCCCAACAAGCTCGGTGAAGGACGGCTTTAACACACACATATCTCTAAGAACTGAGCATGTGGACAGACGTTCGTTTATCTAGCACAAAGTGAACGTGTTGTAGGAGTAACTTTTACTCTGGTTTCTCAGTCTGTTTCCTAGTGCCAGTTTGAAGTTCCTGCAGTTTTCACTGTAAAACCGAGTTGGATCTAGTACCTCCCCATATATATGTATGCAGTGGAGTTTGCAAATGAAAAGAATCTTTGTGTTCCCAACAAGCTAGGTGAAGGAAGGCATTCACACACACATATCTCTCAGAACTGAGCATGTGGAGAGACGTTCGTTCATGTAGCACAAAAGGAACAGTTTGTAGGAGGAACTTTTACTATGGTTTCTCAGTCTGTTTCCAAGAGCCGGTTTGAAGTTACTGCAGTTCTCACTGTAAAACCGAGTTGGAGATACTACCTCCCCATATATATGTAAGGAGTGGAGTTTGCACATGAAAAGAAACGTTGGTTCCCAACAAGCTATGTGAAGGATGGCTTTCACACACATTTATCTCTCAGATCTGAGCATGTGGAGAGACGTTCGTTCATCTAGCAGGAAGGGAACGGGTTGTAGGAGAAACTTTTACTCTGGTTTCTCATTCTGTTTCCTAGTGCAGGTTTGAAGTTCTGCAGTTTTCACTGTAAAACCGTGTTGGAGCTAGTACCTCCCCATATATATGTTTGGAGTGGAGTTTGCAACTGAAAAGAAACTTTGTGTTCCCAACAAGCTAGGTGAAGTACGGCTTTCACACACAATTATCTCTCAGAACTGAGCATGTGGAGAGACGTTCGTTCATCTAGCACAAAGTGAACGGGTTGTAGGAGAAACTTTTACTCTGCTTTCTTAGTTTGTTTCCTAGTGCAGGTTTGATGTTCCTGCAGTTTTCACTGTAAAACCGAGTTGGAGCTATTACCTACACATATATATGTGGGGATTGGAGTTTGCAACTGAAAAGAAACTTTGTGTCCCCAACAAGCTAGTTGAAGGGCGGCTTTCACACACACGTTTCTCTCAGGACTGAGCATGT
The DNA here is from genome assembly GCF_036321535.1 of Camelus dromedarius. NCBI lineage: Eukaryota > Metazoa > Chordata > Mammalia > Artiodactyla > Camelidae > Camelus > Camelus dromedarius. Next base: position 4,704,710 of record NW_026989814.1, read on the forward strand.
GGACAGACTTTCGTTCATCTAGCACAAAGTGAACGTGTTGTAGGAGAAACATTTACTCTGGTTTCTCAGTCTGTTTCCTAGTGCCAGTTTGAAGTTCCTGCAGTTTTCACTGTAAAACCGAGTTGGAGCTAGTACCTCCCCATATATATGTATGGAGTGGAGTTTGCAACTGAAAAGAAACTTTGTGTTCCCAACAAGCTAGGTGAAGGACGGCATTCTCACACACTTTTCTCTCAGAACTGAGCATGTGGAGAGACGTTCGTTCATCTAGCACAAAGGGAATAGGTTGTAAGAGGAAATTTTACTCTGGTTTCTCAGTCTGTTTCCTAGTGCCGGTTTGAAGTTCCTGCAGTTTTCACTGTAAAACTTATTTGGTGCTAGTACCTCCCCATATATATGTATGGAGTGGAGTTGGCAACTGAAAAGAAACTTTTTGTTCCCAACAAGCTAGGTGAAGGACGGCTTTCACACACACTTATCTCTGAACTGAGCATGTGGAGAGACGTTCCTTCATCTAAAACAAAGGGAACGGGAGATAGGAGAAACTTTTACTCTGGTTTCTCAGTCTGTTTCCTAGTGCCGGTTTGAAGTTCCTGCAGTTTTCACTGTAAAACCGAGTTAGAGCTAGTACCTCCCCATATATATGTATGGATTGGAGTTTGCAACTGAAAAGAAACTTTGTGTTCCCAGCAATCTAGGTGAAGGAAGGCTTTCACACACATATTTCTCAGAACTGAGCATGTGGAGAGACGTTCCTTCATCTAGCAAAAATGGAACGGGTTGTAGGAGAAACTTTTACTCTGCTTTCTCAGTCTGTTTCCTAGTGCCGGTATGAAGTTCCTGCAGTTTTCACGGTAAAACCGATTTGGAGCTAGTACCTCCCCATATATATGTATGGAGTGGAGTTGGCAACTGAAAAGAAACTTTGTGTTCCCCACAAGCTAGGTGCAGGACGGCTTTCACACACACTTATCTCTCAGAACTGAGCATGTGGAGAGACTTTCTTTCATCTAGCACAAAGGGAACGGATTGCAGGAGAAACTTTTACTCTGATTTCTCAGTCTGTTTCCTAGTGCCGGTTTGAAGTTCCTGCAGTTTTCACTGTAAAATCTAGTTGGAGCTATTACCTCCCCATATATATGTATGGAGTGGAGTTTGCAACTGAAAAGGAACTTTGTGTTCCCAACAAGCTAGTTGAAGGACGGTTTTCACACACACTTATCTCTCAGAACTGAACATGTGGAGAGACGTTCGTTCATCTAGCACAAAAGGAACGGGTTGCTGGAGAAACTTTTACTCTGTATTCTCAGTCTGTTTCCTAGTGCTGGTTTGATGTTCCTGCAGTTTTTACTGTAAAACCGAGTTGGAGCTAGTACCTCCCCATATATATTTATGGATTGGAGTTTGCAACTGAAAAGAAACTTTGTGTTCCCAACAAGCTAGGTGAAGGACGGCTTTCACACACACTTATCTCTCAAAACTGAGCATGTGGAGAGACGTTCGTTCATCTAGCACAAAGGGAACGGGTTGCAGGAGAAACTTTTACTCTGTTTTCTCAGTCTGTTTCCTAGTGCCGGTATTAAGTTTCTGCAGTTTTCACTGTAAAACCGAGTTGGGGCTAGTACCTCCCATATATATATATGGAGTGGAGTTTGCAACTGAAAAGAATCTTTGTGTTCCCAACAAGCCAAGTGAAGGACGGCTTTCACACACACTTATCTCTCAAAACTGAGCATGTGGACAGACGTTCGTTCATCTAGCACAAAGGGAATGGGTTGTAGGAGAAACTTTTACTCTGGTTTCTCAGTCTGTTTCCTAGTGCCGGTTTGAAGTTCCTGCAGTTTTCACTGTAAAACCGAGTTGGAGCTAGTACCTCACAATATATATGTATGGAGTTGACTATGCAACTGAAAAGTACTTTGTGTTCCCAACTAGCTAGGTGAAGGTCGGCTTTCACACACACTTTTCTCTCAGAACTGAGCATGTGGAGAGACGTTCGTTCATCTAGCAGAAAGGGAACGGGTTGTAGGAGAAACTTTTACTCTGGTTTCTCGGTCTGTTTCCTAGTGCCGGTTTGAAGTTCCTGCTGTTTTCACTGTAAAACCGATTTGCAGCTAGTACCTCCCCATATATATATATGGAGTGGAATTTGCAATTGAAAAGAAAATTTGTGTTCCCAACAAGCAAGTTGAAGGACGGCTTTCACACACACTTATCTCTCAGAAATGAGCATGTGGAGAGACGTTCGTTCATCTAGCACAAAGGGAACGGGTTGTAGTAGAAACTTTTATTCTGGTTTCTCAGTCTGTTTCCTAGTGCAGTTTTGAAGTTCCTGCATTTTTCACTGTAAAACCGAGTTGCAGCTTGTACATCCCCATATATATGTATGGAGTGGAGTTTGCAACTGAATAGAAATTTTGTGTTCCCAACAAGCTAGGTGAATTTCGGCATTCACACACACTTGTCTCAGAACTGAGCATGTGGAGAGACTTCGTTCATTTAGCAGAAAGGGAACGGGTTGTAGGAGAAACTTTAACTCTGGTTTCTCAGTCTGTTTCCTATTTCCGGGTTGATGTTCCTGCAGTTTTCACTTTAAAACCGAGTTGGAGCTAGTACCTCCCCATATATATGTATGGAGTGGAGTTTGCAACTGAAAAGAACTTTGTGTTCCCAACAAGCTAGTTGAAGTACAGCTTTCACACACACTTATCTCTCAGAACTCAGCATGTGGACAGACGTTCGTTCATCTAGCACAAAGGGAACGGGATGTAGGAGGAACTTTTACTCTGGATTCTCAGTGTGTTTCCTAGTGCCGGTTTGAAGTTCCTGCAGTTTTCACTGTAAAACCGAGTTGGAGCCAATACCTCCCAATATATGTGTATGGATTGGAGTTTGCAACTGAAAAGAAACTTTGTGTTCCCAACAAGCTAGGTGAAGGACGACTTTCACAAACACATACCTCTCAGGACTGAGCATGTGGAGAGACGTTCATTCATCTAGCAGAAAGGGAACTGGTTGTAGGAGAAACTTTTACTCTGCTTTCTCAGTCTGTTTCCTAGTGCCGGTTTGAAGTTCCTGCAGTTTCCACTGTAACATGGAGTTGGAGCTAGTACCTCCCCATATATATGTTTTGAGTGGGGTTTTCAACTGAAAAGAAACTTTGGGTTCCCAACAAGCTATTTCAAGGACGGCTTTCACACACTTATCTCTCAGAACTGAGCATGTGGAGAGACGTTCGTTCATCTAGCAGAAAGGGAACTGGTTGTAGTAGAAAATTTTATTCTGGTTTCTCAGTCTGTTTCCTAGTGCAGGTTTGAAGTTCCTGCATTTTTCACTGTAAAACCGAGTTGCAGCTTGTACATCCCCATATATATGTATGGAGTGGAGTTTGCAACTGAATAGAAATTTTGTGTTCCCAACAAGCTAGGTGAATTTCGGCATTCACACACACTTGTCTCAGAACTGAGCATGTGGAGAGACTTCGTTCATTTAGCAGAAAGGGAACGGGTTGTAGGAGAAACTTTAACTCTGGTTTCTCAGTCTGTTTCCTATTTCCGGGTTGATGTACCTGCAGTTTTCACTTTAAAACCGAGTTGGAGCTAGTACCTCCCCATATATATGTATGGAGTGGAGTTTGCAACTGAAAAGAACTTTGTGTTCCCAACAAGCTAGTTGAAGTACAGCTTTCACACACACTTATCTCTCAGAACTCAGCATGTGGACATACGTTCGTTCATCTAGCACAAAGGGAACGGTTTGCAGGGGAAACTTTTACTCTGCTTTCTCAGTCTGTTTCCTAGTGCCGGTTTGAAGTTCCTTCAGTTTTCCCTGTAAAACCGAGTTGGATCTAGTTCTTGCCCATATATATGTATGGATTGGAGTTAGCAACTGAAAAGAAACTTTGTGTTCCCAACAATCTATGTGAAGGACGGCTTTTACACACACTTATCTCTCAGAGCTGAGCTTGTGGAGAGACGTTCGTTCATCTAGCACAAAGAGAACGGGTTGCAGGGGAAAATTTTCCTCTGGTTTCTCAGTCTGTTTCCTAGTGCCGGATTGAAGTTCCTGCAGTTTTCACTGTAATCCCGAGTTGGAGCTTGTACCTCACCATATATATGTATGGAGTGGATTTTGCAACTGAAAAGAAACTTTGTGTTTCCAACAAGCTACGTGAAGGACGGCTTTCACACACACTTATCTCTCAGAACTGAGCATGTGGAGAGACGTTCGTTCATCTAGCAGAAAGGTAACGGGGTGTAGTAGAAACTTTTACTTAGTTTTCTCAGTCTGTTTCCTAGTGCCTGTTTGAAGTTCCTGCAGTTTTCACTGTAAAACCGAGTTATAGCTAGTACCTCCCCATATGTATGTATGGAGTGGAATTTGCAACTGAAAAGAAACTTTGTGTTCCCAACAAGCTAGGTGAAGTTCGGGTTTCACACACACTTATCTCTCGGAACTGAGCATGTGGAGAAACTTTCCTTCATCTAGCAGAAATGGATAAGTTTGTAGGAGAAACTTTTACTCTGGTATCTCACTCTTTTTCCTAGTGCCTGTTTGAAGTTCCTGCATTTTTCACTGTAAAACAGATTTGGAGCTAGTACCTCCCCATATATATGTATGGAGTGGAGTTTGCAACTAAAAAGAAACTTTGTGTTCCCAACAAGATATGTGAAGTCCGGCATTCACACACACTTATCTCTCAGAACTGAGTATGTGGAGAGACGTTCCTTCATCTAGCACAAAGGGAACAGGTTGCAGGAGAAACTTTTACTCTGGATTCTCAGTCTGTTTCCTAGGGCCGGTTTGAAGTTCCTGCAGTTTTCACTGTAAAACCGAGCTGGAGCTAGTACCTCCCCATATATATATATGGAGTGGAGTTTGCAACTGAAAAGAAACTTTGTGTTCCCAACAAGCTAGTTGAAGGACGCCTTTCAAACACACTTATCTCTCAGAAATGAGCATGTGGAGAGACGTTCGTTCATCTAGCACAAATGGAACTGGTTGCTATAGAAACTTTTACTCTGCTTTCTCATGCTGTTTCCTAGTGCCGGTTTGAATTTCCTGCAGTTTTCTCTGTAAAACGAGTTTGGAGCTAGTACCTCCCCATATTTATGTATGGAGTGGAGTTTGCAACTGAAAAGAATCTTTGTTCCCAACAAGCTAGTTGAAGGACGGCTTTCACACACACTTATCTCTCAGAAATGAGCATGTGGAGAGACGTTCGTTCATCTAGCAGAAAGGGAACGGGTTGTAGTAGAAACTTTTACTTGGTTTTCTCAGTCTGTTTCCTATTGCCGGTTTGAAGTTCCTGCAGTTTTCACTGTAAAACCGAGTTATAGCTAGTACATCCCCATATGTACGTATGGAGTGGAATTTGCAACTGAAAAGATACTTTGTGTTCCCAACAAGCTAGGTTAAGTTCGGGTTTCACACACACTTATCTCTCAAAACTGAGCACGTGGAGAGACGTTCCTTCATCTAAAACAAAGGGAACGGTTTGCAGGAGAAACTTTTACTCTGATTTCTCAGTCTGTTTCCTAGTGCCGGTTTGAAGTTCCTGCAGTTTTCACTGTAAAACAGATTTGGAGCTATTACCTCCCCATATATATGTCTGGAGTGGAGTTTGCAACTGAAAAGAAACTTTGTGTTCCCAACAAGCTAGGTGAAGTACGGCTTTCACACACACTTATCTCTCAAAACTGAGCATGTGGACAGACGTTCGTTCATCTAGCACAAAGGGAATGGGTTGTAGGATAAACTTTTACTCTGGTTTCTCAGTCTGTTTCCTAGTGCCGGTTTGAAGTTCCTTCAGTTTTCACTGTAAAACCGATTTGGAGCTAGTACCTCACAATATATATGTATGGAGTGGAGTATGCACCTGAAAAGAACTTTGTGATCCCAACAAGCTAGGCGAAGGTCGGCTTTCACACACACTTTTCTCTCAGAACTGAGCATGTGGAGAGACGTTCGTTCAAATAGCAGAAAGGGAACGGTTGTAGGAGAAACTTTTACTCTGGTTTCTCGGTCTGTTTCCTAGTGCTGGTTTGAAGTTCCTGCTGTTTTCACTGTAAAACCGAGTTGGAGCTAGTACCTCCCCATATATATGTTTGTAGTGGAGTTTGCAACTGAAAAGAAACTTTGTGTTCCCAACAAGCTAGGTGAAGTACAGCTTTCACACACACTTATCTCTCAGAACTGAGCTTGTGAGAGACGTTCGTTCATCTAGCACAAACGGAACGGGTTGCAGGTGATACTTTTACTCTGGATTCTCAGACTGTTTCCTAGTGCCGGTTTGAAGGTCCTGCAGTTTTCACTGTTAAAACGAGTTGGAGACTGTACCTCCCCATATATATGTATGGAGTGGAGTTTGCAACTGAAAAGAATCTTTGTGTTACCATCAAGCTAAGTGAAGGACGGCTTTCACACACACTTATCTCTCAGAACTGAGCATGTGGAGAGACGTTCGTTCATCTAACAGAAAGGGAACGGGTTGTAGGATAAACTTTTACTCTGGTTTCTCAGTCTGTTTCCTAGTGCCGGTTTGAAGTTCCTTCAGTTTTCACTGTAAAACCGATTTGGAGCTAGTACCTCACAATATATATGTATGGAGTGGAGTATGCACCTGAAAAGAACTTTGTGATCCCAACAAGCTAGGCGAAGGTCGGCTTTCACACACACTTTTCTCTCAGAACTGAGCATGTGGAGAGACGTTCGTTCAAATAGCAGAAAGGGAACGGTTGTAGGAGAAACTTTTACTCTGGTTTCTCGGTCTGTTTCCTAGTGCTGGTTTGAAGTTCCTGCTGTTTTCACTGTAAAACCGAGTTGGAGCTAGTACCTCCCCATATATATGTTTGTAGTGGAGTTTGCAACTGAAAAGAAACTTTGTGTTCCCAACAAGCTAGGTGAAGTACAGCTTTCACACACACTTATCTCTCAGAACTGAGCTTGTGAGAGACGTTCGTTCATCTAGCACAAACGGAACGGGTTGCAGGTGATACTTTTACTCTGGATTCTCAGACTGTTTCCTAGTGCCGGTTTGAAGGTCCTGCAGTTTTCACTGTTAAAACGAGTTGGAGACTGTACCTCCCCATATATATGTATGGAGTGGAGTTTGCAACTGAAAAGAATCTTTGTGTTACCATCAAGCTAAGTGAAGGACGGCTTTCACACACACTTATCTCTCAGAACTGAGCATGTGGAGAGACGTTCGTTCATCTAACAGAAAGGGAACGGGTTGTAGGAGAAACTTTTACTCTGGTTTCTCAGTCTGTTTCCTAGTGCCGGTTTGAAGTTCCTGCAGTTTTCACTGTAAAATCGAGTTGGAGCTAGTACCTCCTCATATATATTTATGGAGTGGAGTTTGCAACTGAAAAGAAACTTTGTGTTCCCAACAAGCTAGTTGAAGGCCGGCATTCACACACAATTATCTCTCAGAACTGAGTATGTGGAGAGAAGTTCCTTCATCAGCACAAAGGGAACAGGTTGCAGGAGAAACTTTTACTCTGGTTTCTCAGTCTGTTTCCTAGGGCCGGTTTGAAGTTCCTGCAGTTTTCACTGTAAAACCGAGTTGGAGCTAGTACCTCCCCATATAAATATATGGAGTGGTGTTTGCAACTGAAAAGAAACTTTGTGTTCCCAACAAGATAGTTGAAGGACGCCTTTCAAACCCACTTATCTCTCAGAACTTAGCATGTGGAGAGACGTTCGTTCATCTAGCAGAAAGGTAACGGGGTGTAGTAGAAACTTTTACTTAGTTTTCTCAGTCTTTTTCCTAGTGCCTGTTTGAAGTTCCTGCAGTTTTCACTGTAAAACCGAGTTATAGCTAGTACCTCCCCATATGTATGTATTGAGTGGAATTTGCAACTGAAAAGAAACTTTGTGTTCCCAACAAGCTAGGTGAAGTTCGGGTTTCACACACACTTATCTCTCGGAACATAGCATGTGGAGAAACTTTCCTTCATCTAGCAGAAATGGATAAGGTTGTAGGAGAAACTTTTACTCTGGTATCTCACTCTGTTTCCTAGTGCCTGTTTGAAGTTCCTGCATTTTTCACTGTAAAACAGATTTGGAGCTAGTACCTCCCCATATATATGTATGGAGTGGAGTTTGCAACTAAAAAGAAACTTTGTGTTCCCAACAAGATATGTGAAGGCCGGCATTCACACACACTTATCTCTCAGAACTGAGTATGTGGAGAGACGTTCCTTCATCTAGCACAAAGGGAACAGGTTGCAGGAGAAACTTTTACTCTGGATTCTCAGTCTGTTTCCTAGGGCCGGTTTGAAGTTCCTGCTGTTTCACTGTAAAACCGAGCTGGAGCTAGTACCTCCCCATATATATATATGGAGTGGAGTTTGCAACTGAAAAGAAACTTTGTGTTCCCAACAAGCTAGTTGAAGGACGCCTTTCAAACACACTTATCTCTCAGAAATGAGCATGTGGAGAGACGTTCGTTCATCTAGCACAAATGGAACTGGTTGCTATAGAAACTTTTACTCTGCTTTCTGATGCTGTTTCCTAGTGCCGGTTTGAATTTCCTGCAGTTTTCTCTGTAAAACGAGTTTGGAGCTAGTACCTCCCCATATTTATGTATGGAGTGGAGTTTGCAACTGAAAAGAATCTTTGTGTTCCCAACAAGCTAGTTGAAGGACGGCTTTCACACACACTTATCTCTCAGAAATGAGCATGTGGAGAGACGTTCGTTCATCTAGCAGAAAGGGAACGGGTTGTAGTAGAAACTTTTACTTGGTTTTCTCAGTCTGTTTCCTAGTGCCGGTTTGAAGTTCCTGCAGTTTTCACTGTAAAACCGAGTTATAGCTAGTACATCCCTATATGTACGTATGGAGTGGAATTTGCAACTGAAAAGATACTTTGTGTTCCCAACAAGCTAGGTGAAGTTCGGGTTTCACACACACTTATCTCTCAAAACCGAGCATGTGGAGAGACGTTCCTTCATCTAAAACAAAGGGAACGGTTTGCAGGAGAAACTTTTACTCTGATTTCTCAGTCTGTTTCCTAGTGCCGTTTGAAGTTCCTGCAGTTTTCACTGTAAAACAGATTTGGAGCTATTACCTCCCCATATATATGTCTGGAGTGTTGTTTGCAACTGAAAAGAAACTTTGTGTTCCCAACAAGCTAGGTGAAGTACGGCTTTCACACACACTTATCTCTCAAAACTGAGCATGTGGACAGACGTTCGTTCATCTAGCACAAAGGGAATGGGTTGTAGGATAAACTTTTACTCTGGTTTCTCAGTCTGTTTCCTAGTGCCGGTTTGAAGTTCCTTCAGTTTTCACTGTAAAACCGAGTTGGAGCTAGTACCTCACAATATATATGTATGGAGTGGAGTATGCACCTGAAAAGAACTTTGTGATCCCAACAAGCTAGGTGAAGGTCGGCTTTCACACACAATTTTCTCTCAGAACTGAGCATGTGGAGAGACGTTCGTTCAACTAGCAGAAATGGAACGTTGTAGGAGAAACTTTTACTCTGGTTTCTCGGTCTGTTTCCTAGTGCCGGTTTGAAGTTCCTGCTGTTTTCACTGTAAAACCGAGTTGGAGCTAGTACCTCCCCATATATATGTATGGGGTGGAGTTTTCAACTGAAAAGAATCTTTGTGTTCCCATCAAGCTAAGTGAAGGACGGCTTTCACACACACTTATCTCTCAGAACTGAGCATGTGGAGAGACGTTCGTTCATCTAACAGAAAGGGAACGGGTTGTAGGAGAAACTTTTACTCTGGTTTCTCAGTCTGTTTCCTAGTGCCGGTTTAAAGTTCCTGCAGTTTTCACTGTAAAATCGAGTTGGAGCTAGTACCTCCTCATATATATTTATGGAGTGGAGTTTGCAACTGAAAAGAAACTTTGTGTTCCCAACAAGCTAGTTGAAGGCCGGCATTCAAACACAATTATCTCTCAGAACTGAGTATGTGGAGAGACGTTCCTTCATCAGCACAAAGGGAACAGGTTGCAGGAGAAACTTTTACTCTGGTTTCTCAGTCTGTTTCCTAGGGCCGGTTTGAAGTTCCTGCAGTTTTCACTGTAAAACCGAGTTGGAGCTAGTACCTCCCCATATAAATATATGGAGTGGTGTTTGCAACTGAAAAGAAACTTTGTGTTCCCAACAAGCTAGTTGAAGGACGCCTTTCAAACCCACTTATCTCTCAGAACTTAGCATGTGGAGAGACATTCGTTCATCTAGCAGAAAGGGAACGGGTTGTAGTTGAAACTTTTACTTGGTTTTCTCAGTCTGTTTCCCAGTGCCTGTTTGAAGTTCCTGCAGTTTTCACTTTAAAACCGAGTTATAGCTAGTACCACCCCATATGTATGTATGGAGTGGAATTTGCAACTGAAAAGAAACTTTGTGTTCCCAACAAGCTAGGTGAAGTTCGGGTTTCACACACACTTATCTCTCGGAACTGAGCATGTGGAGAGACTTTCCTTCATCTAGCAGAAAGGGATAAGGTTGTAGGAGAAACTTTTACTCTGGTATCTCACTCTGTTTCCTAGTGCCTGTTTGAAGTTCCTGCATTTTTCACTGTAAAACAGATTTGGAGCTAGTACCTCCCCATATATATGTATGGAGTGGAGTTTGCAACTAAAAAGAAACTTTGTGTTCCCAACAAGATATGTGAAGGCCGGCATTCACACACACTTATCTCTCAGAACTGAGTATGTGGAGAGACGTTCCTTCATCTAGCACAAAGGGAACAGGTTGCAGGAGAAACTTTTACTCTGGGTTCTCAGTCTGTTTCCTAGGGCCGCTTTGAAGTTCCTGCAGTTTTCACTGTAAAACCGAGTTGGAGCTAGTACCTCCCCATATATATATATGGAGTGGAGTTTGCAACTGAAAAGAAACTTTGTGTTCCCAACAAGCTAGTTGAAGGACGCCTTTCAAACACACTTATCTCTCAGATCTGAGCATGTGGAGAGACGTTCGTTCATCTAGCACAAATGGAACTGGTTGCTATAGAAACTTTTACTCTGCTTTCTCATGCTGTTTCCTAGTGCCGGTTTGAAGTTCCTGCAGTTTTCTCTGTAAAAGGAGTTGGAGCTAGTACCTCCCCATATTTATGTATGGAGTGGAGTTTGCAACTGAAAAGAATCTTTGTGTTCCCAACAAGCTTGTTGAAGGACGGCTTTCACACACACTTATCTCTCAGAAATGAGCATGTGGAGAGACGTTCGTTCATCTAGCAGAAAGGGAACGGGTTGTAGTAGAAACTTTTACTTGGTTTTCTCAGTCTGTTTCCTAGTGCCGGTTTGAAGTTCCTGCAGTTTTCACTGTAAAACCGAGTTATAGCTAGTACCTCCCCATATATACGTATGGAGTGGAATTTGCAACTGAAAAGATACTTTGTGCTCCCAACAAGCTAGGTGAAGTTCGGGTTTCACACACATTTATCTCTCAGAACTGAGCATGTGGAGAGACGTTCCTTCATCTAAAACAAAGGGAACGGTTTGCAGGAGAAACTTTTACTCTCATTTCTCAGTCTGTTTCCTAGTGCCGGTTTTAAGTTCCTGCAGTTTTCACTGTTAAACAGATTTGGAGCTATTACCTCCCCATATATATGTATGGAGTGGAGTTTGCAACTGAAAAGAAACTTTGTGTTCCCAACAAGCTAGTTGAAGGACGGCTTTCACACACACTTATCTCTCAGAACTGAACATGTGGAGAGACGTTCGTTCATCTAGCACAAAAGGAACGGGTTGCAGGAGAAACTTTTACTCTGGGTTCTCAGTCTGTTTCCTAGTGCCGGTTTGAAGTTCCTTCAGTTTTCACTGTAAAACCGAGTTGGAGCTAGTACCTCACCATATATATGTATGGAGTGGAGTATGCACCTGAAAAGAACTTTGTGATCCCAACAAACTAGGTGAAGGTCGGCTTTCACACACACTTATCTCTCAGAACTGAGCATGTGGAGAGACGTTCGTTCATCTAGCAGAAAGGGAACGGTTTGTAGGAGAAAGTTTTACTCTGGTTTCTCGGTCTGTTTCCTAGTGCCGGTTTGAAGTTCCTGCTGTTTTCACTGTAAAACCGAGTTGGAGCTAGTACCTCCCCATATATATGTATGGAGTGGAGTTTGCAACTGAAAAGAAACTTTGTGTTCCCAATAAGCTAGGTGAAGGACAGCTTTCACACCCACTTATCTCTCAGAAGTGAGCTTGTGAGAGACGTTCGTTCATCTACCACAAACGGAACGGATTGCATGTGATACTTTTACTCTGGATTCTCAGACTGTTTCCTAGTGCCGGTTTGAAGGTCCTGCAGTTTTCACTGTAAAAACGAGTTGGAGCCTGTACCTCCCCATATATATGTATGGAGTGGAGTTTGCAACTGAAAACAATCTTTGTGTTCCCATCAAGCTAAGTGAAGGACGGCTTTCACACACACTTATCTCTCAGAACTGAGCATGTGGAGAGACGTTCGTTCATCTAACAGAAAGGGAACGGGTTGTAGGAGAAACTTTTACTCTGGTTTCTCAGTCTGTTTCCTAGTGCCGGTTTGAAGTTCCTGCTGTTTTCACTGTAAAATCGAGTTGGAGCTAGTACCTCCTCATATATATTTATGGAATGGAGTTTGCAACTGAAAAGAAACTTTGTGTTCCCAACAAGCTAGTTGAAGGCCGGCATTCACACACACTTATCTCTCAGAACTGAGTATGTGGAGAGACGTTCCTTCATCAGAACAAAGGGAACATGTTGCAGGAGAAACTTTTACTCTGGTTTCTCAGTCTGTTTCCTAGGGCCGGTTTGAAGTTCCTGCAGATTTCACTGTAAAACCGAGTTGGAGCTAGTACCTCCCCATATATATATATGGAGTGGTGTTTGCAACTGAAAAGAAACTTTGTGTTCCCAACAAGCTAGTTGAATGACGCCTTTCAAACCCACTTATCTCTCAGAACTTAGCATGTGGAGAGACGTTCGTTCATCTAGCAGAAAGGAACGGGTGGTAGTAGAAACTTTTACTTGGTTTTCTCAGTCTGTTTCCTAGTGCCTGTTTGAAGTTCCTGCAGTTTTCACTTTAAAACCGAGTTATAGCTAGTACCACCCCATATGTATGTATGGAGTGGAATTTGCAACTGAAAAGAAACTTTGTGTTCCCAACAAGCTAGGTGAAGTTCGGGTTTCACACAAACTTATCTCTCAGAACTGAGCATGTGGAGAGACTTTCGTTCATCTAGCAGAAAGGGATCAGGTTGTAGGAGAAACTTTTACTCTGGTATCTCACTCTGTTTCCTAGTGCCGGTTTGAAGTTCCTGCATTTTTCACTGTAAAATAGATTTGAAGCTAGTTCCTCCCCATATATATGTATGGAGTGGAGTTTGCAAATGAAAAGAAACTTTGTGTTCCCAACAAGATATGTGAAGGCCGGCATTCACACACACTTATCTCTCAGAACTGAGTATGTGGAGAGACGTTCCTTCATCTAGCACAAAGGGAACAGGTTGCAGGGGAAACTTTTACTCTGGATTCTCAGTCTGTTTCCTAGGGCCGGTTTGAAGTTCCTGCAGTTTTCACTGTAAAACCAAGTTGAAGCTAGTACTTCCCAATATATATATATGGAGTGGAGTTTGCAACTGAAAGGAAACTTTGTGTTCCCAACAAGCTAGTTGAAGGACGCCTTTCAAACACACTTATCTCTCAGAACTGAGCATGTGGAGAGATGTTCCTTCATCTAGCACAAATGGAACGGGTTGCAGTAGAAACTTTTACTCTGCTTTCTCATGCTGTTTCCTAGTGCCGGTTTGAAGTTCCTGCAGTTTTCTCTGTAAAACGGAGTTGGAGCTAGTACCTCCCCATATTTATGTATGGAGTGGAGTTTGCAACTGAAAAGAATCTTTGTGTTCCCAACGAGCTAGTTGAAGGACGGCTTTCACACACACTTATCTCTCAGAAATGAGCATGTGGAGAGACGTTCGTTCATCTAGCAGAAAGGGAACGGGTTGTAGTAGAAACTTTACTAGGTTTTCGCAGTCTGTTTCCTAGTGCCGGTTTGAAGTTCCTGCAGTTTCCACTGTAACAAGGAGTTGGAGCTAGTACCTCCCCATATATATGTTTGGAGTGGGGTTTTCAACTGAAAAGAAACTTTGGGTTCCCAACAAGCTAGTTCAAGGACGGCTTTCACACACACTTATCTCTCAGAACTGAGCATGTGGAGAGACGTTCGTTCATCTAGCAGAAAGGGAACGGGTTGTAGTAGAAATTTTATTCTGGTTTCTCAGTCTGTTTCCTAGTGCAGGTTTGAAGTTCCTGCATTTTTCACTGTAAAACCGAGTTGCAGCTTGTACATCCCCATATATATGTATGGAGTGGATTTTGCAACTGAATAGAAATTTTGTGTTCCCAACAAGCTAGGTGAAGTTCGGCATTCACACACACTTATCTCAGAACTGAGCATGTGGAGAGACTTCGTTCATTTAGCAGAAATGGAACGGGTTGTAGGAGAAACTTTTACTCTGGTATCTCAGTCTGTTTCCTAGTGCCGGTATGAAGTTCCTGCAGTTTTCACTGTAAAACCGAGTTGGAGCTAGTACCTCCCCATATATATGTATGGAGTAGATTTTGCAACTGAAAAGAAACTTTGTGTTCCCAACAAGGTAGGTTAAGAACGGCTTTCACACACACATACCTCTCAGGACTGAGCATGTGGAGAGACGTTCGTTCACCTAGCAGAAAGGGAACTGGTTGTAGGAGAAACTTTAACTCTGGTTTCTCAGTCTGTTTCCTATTTCCGGGTTGATGTTCCTGCAGTTTTCACTGTAAAACCGAGTTTGAGCTAGTACCTCCCCATATATATGTATGGAGTGGAGTTTGCAACTGAAAAGAACTTTGTGTTCCCAACAAGCTAGTTGAAGTTCGGCTTTCACACACACTTATCTCTCAGAACTCAGCATGTGGACAGACGTTTGTTCATCTAGCACAAAGGGAACGGTTTGCAGGGGAATCTTTTACTCTGCTTTCTCAGTCTGTTTCCTAGTGCCGGTTTGAAGTTCCTGCAGTTTTCACTGTAAAACCGAGTTATAGCTAGTACCTCCCCATATGTATTTATGGAGTGGATTTTGCAACTGAAAAGAAACTTTGTGTTCCCAACAAGCTAGGTGAAGGTCGGGTTTCACACACACTTATCTCTCAGAATTGAGCATGTAGAGAGACTTTCGTTCATCTAGTAGAAAGCGATCAGGTTGTAGGAGAAACTTTTACTCTGGTATCTCACTCTGTTTCCTAGTACCGGTTTGAAGTTCCTGTATTTTTCACTGTAAAACAGATTTGGAGCTAGTACCTCCCCATATATATGTATGGAGTGGAGTTTGCAACTAAAAAGAACTTTGTGTTCCCAACAATCTAGTTGAAGTTCGGCTTTCACACACACTTATCTCTCAGAACTCAGAATGTGGACAGACGTTCGTTCATCTAGCACAAAGGGAACGGTTTGCAGGGGAAACTTTTACTCTGCTTTCTCAGTTTGTTTCCTAGTGCCGGTTTGAAGTTCCTGCAGTTTTCACTGTAAAACCGAGTTGGAGCTAGTACCTCCCCATATATATGTATGGAGTGGAGTTAGCAACTGAAAAGAAACTTTGTGTTCCCAACAATCTATGTGAAGGACGGCTTTTACACACACTAATCTCTCAGAGCTGAGCATGTGGAGAGACGTTCGTTCATCTAGCAGAAAGTGAACGCGTTGTAGTAGAAACTTTTACTTGGTTTTCTCAGTCTGTTTCCTAGTGCCTGTTTGAAGTTCCTGCACTTTTCACTGTAAAACCGAGTTATAGCTAGTACCTCCCCATATGTATGTATGGAGTGGAATTTGCAACTGAAAAGAAACTTTGTGTTCCCAACAAGCTAGGTTAAGGTCGGTTTTCACACACATTTATCTCTCAGAACTGAGCATGTGGAGAGACTTTCGTTCATCTAGTAGAAAGGGAACAGGTTGCAGGAGAAACTTTTACTCTGGATTCTCAGTCTGTTTCCTAGGGCCGGTTTGAAGTTCCTGCAGTTTTCACTGTAAAACCGAGTTGGAGCTAGTACATCCCCATATATATATATGGAGTGGAGTTTGCAACTGAAAAGAAACTTTGTGTTCCCAACAAGCTATTTGAAGAACGCCTTTCAAACACACTTATCTCTCAGAACTGAGCATGTGGAGAGAAGTTCGTTCATCTAGCAGAAATGGAACGTGTTGCAGTAGAAACTTTTACTCTGCTTTCTCATGCTGTTTCCTAGTGCCGGTTTGAAGTTCCTGCAGTTTTCTCTGTAAAACGAGGTTGGAGCTAGTACCTCCCCATATTTATGTATGGATTGGAGTTTGCAACTGAAAAGAAACTTTGTGTTCCCAACAAGCTATTTGAAGGACGGCTTTCACACACACTTATCTCTCAGAAATGAGCATGTGGAGAGACGTTCATTCATCTAGCAGAAAGGGAACGGGTTGTAGTAGAAACTTTTACTTGGTTTTCTCAGTCTGTTTCCTAGTGCCTGTTTGAAGTTCCTGCAGTTTTCACTTTAAAACCGAGTTATAGCTAGTACCACCCCATATGTATGTATGGAGTGGAATTTGCAACTGAAAAGAAACTTTGTGTTCCCAACAAGCTAGGTGAAGTTCGGGTTTCACACACACTTATCTCTCAGAACTGAGCATGTGGAGAGACTTTCGTTCATCTAGCAGAAAGGGATCAGGTTGTAGGAGAAACTTTTACTCTGGTATCCCACTCTGTTTCCTAGTGCCGATTGAAGTTCCTGCATTTTTCACTGTAAAACAGATTTGAAGCTAGTACATCCCCATATATATATATGGAGTGGAGTTTGCAACTGAAAAGAAACTTTGTGTTCCCAACAAGATATGTGAAGGCCGGCATTCACACACACTTATCTCTCAGAACTGAGTATGTGGAGAGACGTTCCTTCATCTAGCACAAAGGGAACAGGTTGCAGGAGAAACTTTTACTCTGGATTCTCAGTCTGTTTCTTAGGGCCGGTTTGAAGTTCCTGCAGTTTTCACTGTAAAACCGAGTTGAAGCTAGTACTTCCCCATTTATATATATGGAGTGGTGTTTGCAACTGAAAAAAAACTTTGTGTTCCCAACAAGCTAGTTGAAGGACGCCTTTCAAACACACTTATCTCTCAGAACTGAGCATGTGGAGAGATGTTCGTTCATCTAGCACAAATGGAACGGGTTGCAGTAGAAACTTTTACTCTGATTTCTCATGCTGTTTCCTAGTGCCGGTTTGAAGTTCCTGCAATTTTCTCTCTAAAACGAGGTTGGAGCTAGTACCTCCCCTTATTTATGTATGGAGTGGAATTTGCAACTGAAAAGAATCTTTGTGTTCCCAACAAGCTAGTTGAAGGACGGCTTTCACACACACTTATCTCTCAGAAATGAGCATGTGGAGAGACGTTCGTTCATCTAGCAGAAAGGGAACGGGTTGTTGTAGAAACTTTTACTTGGTTTTCTCAGTCTGTTTCCTAGTGCCGGTTTGAAGTTCCTGCAGTTTTCACTGTAAAACCGTGTTATAGCTAGTACCTCCCCATATATACGTATGGAGTGGAATTTGCAACTGAAAAGATACTTTGTGTTCCCAACAAGCTAGGTGAAGGTCGGGTTTCACACACACTTATCTCTCAGAACTGAGCATGTGGAGACACATTCGTTCATCTAGCACAAAGGGAACGGTTTGAAGGAGAAACTTTTACTCTGATTTCTCAGTCTGTTTCCTAGTGCCGGTTTGAAGTTCCTGCAGTTTTCACTGTAAAACAGATTTGGAGCTATTACCTCCCCATATATATGTATGGAGTGGAGTTTGCATCTGAAAAGAAACTTTGTGATCCCAACAAGCTAGTTGAAGGACGGCTTTCACACACACTTATCTCTCAGAACTGAACATGTGGAGAGACGTTCGTTCATCTAGCACAAAAGGAACGGGTTGCAGGAGAAACTTTTACTCTGGGTTCTCAGTCTGTTTCCTAGTGCCGGTTTGATGTTCCTGCAGTTTTCACTGTAAAACCGATTTGGAGCTAGTACCTCCCCTTATATATTTATGGATTGGAGTTTGCAACTGAAAATAACTTTGTGTTCCCAACAAGCTAGGTGAAGGACGGCTTTCACACACACTTATCTCTCAAACTGAGCATGTGGAGAGACGTTCGTTCATCTAGCACAAATGGAACGGGTTGCAGGAGAAACAATTACTCTGGTTTCTCAGTCTTTTTCCTAGTGCCGGCATTAATTTTCTGCAGTTTTCACTGTAAAACCGAGCTGGGGTTAGTACCTCCCCATATATATATATGGAGTGGAGTTTGCAACTGAAAAGAATCTTTGTGTTCCCAACAAGCTAGGTGAAGGACGGCTTTCACACACACTTATCTCTCAAAACTGAGCATGTGGACAGACGTTCGTTCATCTAGCACAAAGGGAATGGGTTGTAGGAGAAACTTTTACTCTGGTTTCTCAGTCTGTTTCCTAGTGCCGGTTTGAAGTTCCTTCAGTTTTCACTGTAAAACCGAGTTGGAGCTAGTACCGCACAATATATATGTATGGAGTGGAGTATGCACCTGAAAAGAACTTTGTGTTCCCAACAAGCTAGGTGAAGTTCGGCTTCACACACACTTTTCTCTCAGAACTGAGCATGTGGAGAGACGTTCGTTCATCTAGCAGAAAGGGAACGGTTTGTAGGAGAAACTTTTACTCTGGTTTCTCGGTCTGTTTCCTAGTGCCGGTTTGAAGTTCCTGCTGTTTTCACTGTAAAACCGAGTTGGAGCTAGTACCTCCCCATATATATGTATGGAGTGGAGTTTGCAACTGAAAAGAAACTTTGTGTTCCCAACAAGCTATGTGAAGGACAGCTTTCACACACACTTATCTCTCAGAACTGAGCTTGTGAGAGACGTTCGTTCATCTAGCACAAAGGGAACGGGTTGCAGGTGATACTTTTACTCTGGATTCTCAGACTGTTTCCTAGTGCCGGTTTGAAGGTCCTGCAGTTTTCACTGTAAAAACGAGTTGGAGCCTGTACCTCCCCATATATATGTATGGTGTGGAGTTTGCAAATGAAAAGAATCTTTGTGTTCCCAACAAGCTAGGTGAAGGACGGCTTTCACACACACTTATCTCTCAGAACTGAGCATGTGGAGAGACGTTCGTTCATCTAACAGAAAGGGAACGGGTTGTAGGATAAACTTTTACTCTGGTTTCTCAGTCTGTTTCCTAGTGCCGGTTTGAAGTTCCTGCAGTTTTCACTGTAAAATCGAGTTGGAGCTTGTACCTCCTCATATATATTTATGGAGTGGAGTTTGCAACTGAAAAGAAACTTTTTGTTCCCAACAAGCTAGTTGAAGCCCGGCATTCACACACACTTATCTCTCAGAACTGAGTATGTGGAGAGACGTTCCTTCATCTAGCACAATTGGAACAGGTTGCAGGAGAAACTTTTCTCTGTTTTCTCAGTCTGTTTCCTAGGGCCGGTTTGAAGTTCCTGCAGTTTTCACTGTAAAACCGAGTTGGAGCTAGTACCTCCCCATATATATATATGGAGTGGTGTTTGCAACTGAAAAGAAACTTTGTGTTCCCAACAAGCTAGTTGAAGGACGCCTTTCAAACCCACTTATCTCTCAGAACTTAGCATGTGGAGAGACGTTCGTTCATGTAGCAGAAAGGGAACGGGTTGTAGTAGAAACTTTTACTTGGTTTTCTCAGTCTGTTTCCTAGTGCCTGTTTGAAGTTCCTGCAGTTTTCACTGTAAAACCGAGTTATAGCTAGTACCACCCCATATGTATGTATGGAGTGGAATTTGCAATTGGAAAGAAACTTTGTGTTCCCAACAAGCTAGGTGAAGTTCGGGTTTCACACACACTTATCTCTCAGAACTGAGCATGTGGAGAGAGTTTCGTTCATCTAGCAGAAAGGGATCAGTTTGTAGGAGAAACTTTTACTCTGGTATCTCACTCTGTTTCCTAGTGCCGGTTTGAAGTTCCTGCATTTTTCACTGTAAAACAGATTTGGAGCTTGTACCTCCCCATATATATGTATGGATTGGAGTTTGCTACTGAAAAGAAACTTTGTGTTCCCAACAATATATGTGAAGGCCGGCATTCACAAACACTTATCTCTCAGAACTGAGTATGTGGAGAGAAGTTCCTTCATCTATCACAAAGGGAACAGGTTGCAGTAGAAACTTTTACTCTGCTTTCTCATGCTGTTTCCTAGTGCCGGTTTGAAGTTCCTGCAGTTTTCTCTGTAAAACGGAGTTGGAGCTAGAACCTCCCCATATTTATGTATGGAGTGGAGTTTGCAACTGAAAAGAATCTTTGTGTTCCCAACGAGCTAGTTGAAGGACGGCTTTCACACACACTTATCTCTCAGAAATGAGCATGTGGAGAGACGTTCGTTCATCTAGCAGAAAGGGAACGGGTTGTAGTAGAAACTTTTACTTGGTTTTCTCAGTCTGTTTCCTAGTGCCGGTTTGAAGTTCCTGCAGTTTTCACTGTAAAATCGAGTTATAGCTAGTACCTCCCCATATATTCGTATGGAGTGGAATTTGCAACTGAAAAGATACTTTGTGTTCCCAACAAGCTAAGTGAAGTTCGGGTTTCACACACGCTTATCTCATAACTGAGCATGTGGAGAGACTTTCGTTCATCTAGCACAAAGGGAACGGTTTGCAGGAGAAACTTTTACTCTGATTTCTCAGTCTGTTTCCTAGTGCCGGTTTGAAGTTCCTGCAGTTTTCACTGCAAAACAGATTTGGAGCTATTACCTCCCCATATATATGTATGGAGTGGAGTTTGCAACTTAAAAGAAACTTTGTGTTCCCAACAAGCTAGTTGAAGGACGGCTTTCACACACACTTATCTCTCAGAACTGAACATGTGGAGAGACGTTCGTTCATCTAGCACAAAAGGAACGGTTTGCAGGAGAAACTTTTACTCTGGGTTCTCAGTCTGTTTCCTAGTGCCGGTTTGAAGTTCCTGCAGTTTTCACTGTAAAATCGAGTTGGAGCTAGTACCTCCTCATACATATTTATGGAGTGGAGTTTGCAACTGAAAAGAAACTTTGTGTTCCCAACAAGCTAGTTGAAGGCCGGCATTCACACACACTTTTCTCTCAGAACTGAGTATGTGGAGAGACGTTCCTTCATCTAGCACAAAGGGAACAGGTTGCAGGAGAAACTTTTACTCTGTTTTCTCAGTCTGTTTCCTAGAGCCGGTTTGAAGTTCCTGCAGTTTTCACTGTAAAACCGAGTTGGAGCTAGTACCTCCCCATATATATATATGGAGTGGTGTTTGCAACTGAAAAGAAACTTTGTGTTCCCAACAAGCTAGTTGAAGGACGCCTTTCAAACCCACTTATCTCTCATAACTTAGCATGTGGAGAGACGTTCTTTCATCTAGCAGAAAGGGAACGGGTTGTAGTAGAAACTTTTACTTGGTTTTCTCAGTCTGTTTCCTAGTGCCTGTTTGAAGTTCATGCAGTTTTCACTGTAAAACCGAGTTATAGCTAGTACCACCCCATATGTATGTATGGAGTGGAATTTGCAACTGGAAAGAAACTTTGTGTTCCCAACAAGCTAGGTGAAGTTCGGGTTTCACACACACTTATCTCTCAGAAATGAGCATGTGGAGAGAGTTTCGTTCATCTAGCAGAAAGGGATCAGGTTGTAGGAGAAACTTTTACTCTGGTATCTCACTCTGTTTCCTAGTGCCGGTTTGAAGTTCCTGCATTTTTCTCTGTAAAACAGATTTGGAGCTTGTACCTCCCCATATATATGTATGGAGTGGAGTTTGCAACTGAAAAGAAACTTTGTGTTCCCAACAAGATATGTGAAGGCCGGCATTCACACACACTTATCTCTCAAAACTGAGTATGTGGAGAGAAATTCCTTCATCTATCACAAAGGGAACAGGTTGCAGTAGAAACTTTTACTCTGCTTTCTCATGCTGTTTCCTAGTGCCGGTTTGAAGTTCCTGCAGTTTTCTCTGTAAAACGGAGTTGGAGCTAGTACCTCCCCATATTTATGTATGGAGTGGAGTTTGCAACTGAAAAGAATCTTTGTGTTCCCAACGAGCTAGTTGAAGGACGGCTTTCACACACACTTATCTCTCAGAACTGAGCATGTGGAGAGACGTTCGTTCATCTAGCACAAATGGAACTGGTTGCTATATAAACTTTTACTGTGATTTCTCATGCTGTTTCCTAGTGCCGGTTTGAAGTTCCTGCAGTTTTCACTGTAAAACCGATTTGGAGCTTGTACCTCCCCATATATATTTATGGACTGGAGTTTGCAACTGAAAATAACTTTGTGTTCCCAACAAGCTAGGTGAAGGACGGCTTTCACACACACTTATCTCTCAAACTGAGCATGTGGAGAGACGTTCGTTCATCTAGCACAAATGGAACGGGTTGCAGGAGAAACAATTACTCTGGTTTCTCAGTCTTTTTCCTAGTGCCGGCAATAATTTTCTGCAGTTTTCACTGTAAAACCGAGCTGGGGCTAGTACCTCCCCATATATATATATGGAGTGGAGTTTGCAACTGAAAAGAATCTTTGTGTTCCCAACAAGCTAGGTGAAGGACGGCTTTCACACACACTTATCTCTCAAAACTGAGCATGTGGACAGACGTTCGTTCATCTAGCACAAAGGGAATGGGTTGTAGGAGAAACTTTTACTCTGGTTTCTCAGTCTGTTTCCTAGTGCCGGTTTGAAGTTCCTTCAGTTTTCACTGTAAAACCGAGTTGGAGCTAGTACCGCACAATATATATGTATGGAGTGGAGTATGCACCTGAAAAGAACTTTGTGTTCCCAACAAGCTAGGTGAAGTTCGGCTTCACACACACTTTTCTCTCAGAACTGAGCATGTGGAGAGACGTTCGTTCATCTAGCAGAAAGGGAACGGTTTGTAGGAGAAACTTTTACTCTGGTTTCTCGGTCTGTTTCCTAGTGCCGGTTTGAAGTTCCTGCTGTTTTCACTGTAAAACCGAGTTGGAGCTAGTACCTCCCCATATATATGTATGGAGTGGAGTTTGCAACTGAAAAGAAACTTTGTGTTCCCAACAAGCTATGTGAAGGACAGCTTTCACACACACTTATCTCTCAGAACTGAGCTTGTGAGAGACGTTCGTTCATCTAGCACAAAGGGAACGGGTTGCAGGTGATACTTTTACTCTGGATTCTCAGACTGTTTCCTAGTGCCGGTTTGAAGGTCCTGCAGTTTTCACTGTAAAAACGAGTTGGAGCCTGTACCTCCCCATATATATGTATGGTGTGGAGTTTGCAAATGAAAAGAATCTTTGTGTTCCCAACAAGCTAGGTGAAGGACGGCTTTCACACACACTTATCTCTCAGAACTGAGCATGTGGAGAGACGTTCGTTCATCTAACAGAAAGGGAACGGGTTGTAGGATAAACTTTTACTCTGGTTTCTCAGTCTGTTTCCTAGTGCCGGTTTGAAGTTCCTGCAGTTTTCACTGTAAAATCGAGTTGGAGCTTGTACCTCCTCATATATATTTATGGAGTGGAGTTTGCAACTGAAAAGAAACTTTTTGTTCCCAACAAGCTAGTTGAAGCCCGGCATTCACACACACTTATCTCTCAGAACTGAGTATGTGGAGAGACGTTCCTTCATCTAGCACAATTGGAACAGGTTGCAGGAGAAACTTTTCTCTGTTTTCTCAGTCTGTTTCCTAGGGCCGGTTTGAAGTTCCTGCAGTTTTCACTGTAAAACCGAGTTGGAGCTAGTACCTCCCCATATATATATATGGAGTGGTGTTTGCAACTGAAAAGAAACTTTGTGTTCCCAACAAGCTAGTTGAAGGACGCCTTTCAAACCCACTTATCTCTCAGAACTTAGCATGTGGAGAGACGTTCGTTCATCTAGCAGAAAGGGAACGGGTTGTAGTAGAAACTTTTACTTGGTTTTCTCAGTCTGTTTCCTAGTGCCGGTTTGAAGTTCCTGCAGTTTTCACTGTAAAACCGAGTTATAGCTAGTACCACCCCATATGTATGTATGGAGTGGAATTTGCAATTGGAAAGAAACTTTGTGTTCCCAACAAGCTAGGTGAAGTTCGGGTTTCACACACACTTATCTCTCAGAACTGAGCATGTGGAGAGAGTTTCGTTCATCTAGCAGAAAGGGATCAGGTTGTAGGAGAAACTTTTACTCTGGTATCTCACTCTGTTTCCTAGTGCCGGTTTGAAGTTCCTGCATTTTTCACTGTAAAACAGATTTGGAGCTTGTACCTCCCCATATATATGTATGGAGTGGAGTTTGCTACTGAAAAGAAACTTTGTGTTCCCAACAAGATATGTGAAGGCCGGCATTCACAAACACTTATCTCTCAGAACTGAGTATGTGGAGAGAAGTTCCTTCATCTATCACAAAGGGAACAGGTTGCAGTAGAAACTTTTACTCTGCTTTCTCATGCTGTTTCCTAGTGCCGGTTTGAAGTTCCTGCAGTTTTCTCTGTAAAACGGAGTTGGAGCTAGTACCTCCCCATATTTATGTATGGAGTGGAGTTTGCAACTGAAAAGAATCTTTGTGTTCCCAACGAGCTAGTTGAAGGACGGCTTTCACACACACTTATCTCTCAGAAATGAGCATGTGGAGAGACGTTCGTTCATCTAGCAGAAAGGGAACGGGTTGTAGTAGAAACTTTTACTTGGTTTTCTCAGTCTGTTTCCTAGTGCCGGTTTGAAGTTCCTGCAGTTTTCACTGTAAAATCGAGTTATAGCTAGTACCTCCCCATATATACGTATGGAGTGGAATTTGCAACTGAAAAGATACTTTTTGTTCCCAACAAGCTAAGTGAAGGTCGGGTTTCACACACGCTTATCTCATAACTGAGCATGTGGAGAGACTTTCGTTCATCTAGCACAAAGGGAACGGTTTGCAGGAGAAACTTTTACTCTGATTTCTCAGTCTGTTTCCTAGTGCCGGTTTGAAGTTCCTGCAGTTTTCACTGCAAAACAGATTTGGAGCTATTACCTCCCCATATATATGTATGGATTGGAGTTTGCAACTTAAAAGAAACTTTGTGTTCCCAACAAGCTAGTTGAAGGACGGCTTTCACACACACTTATCTCTCAGAACTGAACATGTGGAGAGACGTTCGTTCATCTAGCACAAAAGGAACGGTTTGCAGGAGAAACTTTTACTCTGGGTCCTCAGTCTGTTTCCTAGTGCCGGTTTGAAGTTCCTGCAGTTTTCACTGTAAAATCGAGTTGGAGCTAGTACCTCCTCATACATATTTATGGAGTGGAGTTTGCAACTGAAAAGAAACTTTGTGTTCCCAACAAGCTAGTTGAAGGCCGGCATTCACACACACTTATCTCTCAGAACTGAGTATGTGGAGAGACGTTCCTTCATCTAGCACAAAGGGAACAGGTTGCAGGAGAAACTTTTACTCTGTTTTCTCAGTCTGTTTCCTAGAGCCGGTTTGAAGTTCCTGCAGTTTTCACTGTAAAACCGAGTTGGAGCTAGTACCTCCCCATATATATATATGGAGTGGTGTTTGCAACTGAAAAGAAACTTTGTGTTCCCAACAAGCTAATTGAAGGACGCCTTTCAAACCCACTTATCTCTCATAACTTAGCATGTGGAGAGACGTTCTTTCATCTAGCAGAAAGGGAACGGATTGTAGTAGAAACTTTTACTTGGTTTTCTCAGTCTGTTTCCTAGTGCCTGTTTGAAGTTCATGCAGTTTTCACTGTAAAACCGAGTTATAGCTAGTACCACCCCATATGTATGTATGGAGTGGAATTTGCAACTGGAAAGAAACTTTGTGTTCCCAACAAGCTAGGTGAAGTTCGGGTTTCACACACACTTATCTCTCAGAAATGAGCATGTGGAGAGAGTTTCGTTCATCTAGCAGAAAGGGATCAGGTTGTAGGAGAAACTTTTACTCTGGTATCTCACTCTGTTTCCTAGTGCCGGTTTGAAGTTCCTGCATTTTTCTCTGTAAAACAGATTTGGAGCTTGTACCTCCCCATATATATGTATGGAGTGGAGTTTGCTACTGAAAAGAAACTTTGTGTTCCCAACAAGATATGTGAAGGCCGGCATTCACACACACTTATCTCTCAGAACTGAGTATGTGGAGAGAAATTCCTTCATCTATCACAAAGGGAACAGGTTGCAGTAGAAACTTTTACTCTGCTTTCTCATGCTGTTTCCTAGTGCCGGTTTGAAGTTCCTGCAGTTTTCTCTGTAAAACGGAGTTGGAGCTAGTACCTCCCCATATTTATGTATGGAGTGGAGTTTGCAACTGAAAAGAATCTTTGTGTTCCCAACGAGCTAGTTGAAGGACGGCTTTCACACACACTTATCTCTCAGAACTGAGCATGTGGAGAGACGTTCGTTCATCTAGCACAAATGGAACTGGTTGCTATATAAACTTTTACTGTGCTTTCTCATGCTGTTTCCTAGTGCCGGTTTGAAGTTCCTGCAGTTTTCTCTGTAAAACGAGTTTGGAGCTAGTACCTCCCCATATTTATGTATGGAGTGGAGTTTGCAACTGAAAAGAATCTTTGTGTTCCCAACAAGCTTGTTGAAGGACGGCTTTCACACACAATTTTCTCTCAGAAATGAGCATGTGGAGAGACGTTCGTTCATCTAGCAGAAAGGGAACGGGTTGTAGTAGAAACTTTTACTTGGTTTTCTCAGTCTGTTTCCTAGTGCCGGTTTGAAGTTCCTGCAGTTTTCACTGTAAAACTGAGTTATAGCTAGTACCTCCCCATATATACGTATGGAGTGGAATTTGCAACTGAAAAGATACTTTGTGTTCCCAACAAGCTAGGTGAAGTTCGGTTTTCACACACACTTATCTCTCAGAACTGAGCATGTGGAGACACGTTCCTTCATCTGAAACAAAGGGAACGGTTTGCAGGAGAAACTTTTACTCTGATTTCTCAGTCTTTTTCCTAGTGCCGGTTTGAAGTTCCTGCAGTTTTCACTGTTAAACAGATTTGGAGCTATTACCTCCCCATATATATGTATGGAGTGGAGTTTGCAACTGAAAAGAAACTTTGCGTTCCCAACAAGCTATTTGAATGACGCCGTTCAAACCCACTTATCTCTCAGAACTTAGCATGTGGAGAGACGTTCGTGCATCTAGCAGAAAGGGAACGGGTGGTAGTAGAAACTTTTACTTGGTTTTCTCAGTCTGTTTCCTAGTGCCTGTTTGAAGTTCCTGCAGTTTTCACTTTAAAACCGAGTTATAGCTAGTACCACCCCATATGTATGTTTGGAGTGGAATTTGCAACTGAAAAGAAACTTTGTGTTCCCAACAAGATATGTGAAGGCCGGCATTCACACACACTTATCTCTCAGAACTGAGTATGTGGAGAGACGTTCCTTCATCTAGCACAAAGGGAAAAGGTTGCAGGAGAAACTTTTACTCTGGATTCTCAGTCTGTTTCCTAGGGCCGGTTTGAAGTTCCTGCAGTTCTCACTGTAAAAGCGAGTTGAAGCTAGTACTTCCCCATATATATATATGGAGTGGAGTTTGCAACTGAAAGGAAACTTTGTGTTCCCAACAAGCTAGTTGAAGGACGCCTTTCAAACACACTTATCTATCAGAACTGAGCATGTGGAGAGATATTCGTTCATCTAGCACAAATGGAACGGGTTGCAGTAGAAACTTTTACTCTGCTTTCTCAGTCTGTTTCCTAGTGCCGGTTTGAAGTTCCTGCAGTTTCCACTGTAACAAGGAGTTGGAGCTAGTACCTCCCCTTATATATGTTTGGAGTGGGGTTTTCAACTGAAAAGAAACTTTGGGTTCCCAACAAGCTAGTTCAAGGACGGCTTTCACACACACTTATCTCTCAGAACTGAGCATGTGGAGAGACGTTCGTTCATCTAGCAGAAAGGGAACGGGTTGTAGTAGAAATTTTATTCTGGTTTCTCAGTCTGTTTCCTAGTGCAGGTTTGAAGTTCCTGCATTTTTCACTGTAAAATCGAGTTATAGCTAGTACCTCCCCATATATATGTATGGAGTGGAGTTTGCAACTGAAAAGAAACTTTGTGTTCCCAACAAGATATGTGAAGGCCGGCATTCACAAACACTTATCTCTCAGAACTGAGTATGTGGAGAGAAGTTCCTTCATCTATCACAAAGGGAACAGGTTGCAGTAGAAACTTTTACTCTGCTTTCTCATGCTGTTTCCTAGTGCCGGTTTGAAGTTCCTGCAGTTTTCTCTGTAAAACGGATTTGGAGCTAGTACCTCCCCATATTTATGTATGGAGTGGAGTTTGCAACTGAAAAGAATCTTTGTGTTCCCAACGAGCTAGTTGAAGGACGGCTTTCACAAACACTTATCTCTCAGAAATGAGCATGTGGAGAGACGTTCGTTCATCTAGCAGAAAGGGAACGGGTTGTAGTAGAAACTTTTACTTGGTTTTCTCAGTCTGTTTCCTAGTGCCGCTTTGAAGTTCCTGCAGTTTTCACTGTAAAATCGAGTTATAGCTAGTACCTCCCCATATATACGTATGGAGTGGAATTTGCAACTGAAAAGATACTTTGTGTTCCCAACAAGCTAAGTGAAGGTCGGGTTTCACACACGCTTATCTCATAACTGAGCATGTGGAGAGACTTTCGTTCATCTAGCACAAAGGGAACGGTTTGCAGGAGAAACTTTTACTCTGATTTCTCAGTCTGTTTCCTAGTGCCGGTTTGAAGTTCCTGCAGTTTTCACTGCAAAACAGATTTGGAGCTATTACCTCCCCATATATATGTATGGAGTGGAGTTTGCAACTTAAAAGAAACTTTGTGTTCCCAACAAGCTAGTTGAAGGACGGCTTTCACACACACTTATCTCTCAGAACTGAACATGTGGAGAGACGTTCGTTCATCCAGCACAAAAGGAACGGGTTGCAGGAGAAACTTTTACTCTGGGTTCTCAGTCTGTTTCCTAGAGCCGGTTTGAAGTTCCTGCAGTTTTCACTGTAAAACCGAGTTGGAGCTAGTACCTCCCCATATATATATATGGAGTGGTGTTTGCAACTGAAAAGAAACTTTGTGTTCCCAACAAGCTAGTTGAAGGACGCCTTTCAAACCCACTTATCTCTCATAACTTAGCATGTGGAGAGACGTTCGTTCATCTAGCAGAAAGGGAACGGGTTGTAGTAGAAAGTTTTACTCTGTTTTCTCAGTCTGTTTCCTAGAGCCGGTTTGAAGTTCCTGCAGTTTTCACTGTAAAACCGAGTTATAGCTAGTACCACCCCATATGTATGTATGGAGTGGAATTTGCAACTGGAAAGAAACTTTGTGTTCCCAACAAGCTAGGTGAAGTTCGGGTTTCACACACACTTATCTCTCAGAAATGAGCATGTGGAGAGAGTTTCGTTCATCTAGCAGAAAGGGATCAGGTTGTAGGAGAAACTTTTACTCTGGTATCTCACTCTGTTTCCTAGTGCCGGTTTGAAGTTCCTGCATTTTTCACTGTAAAACAGATTTGGAGCTTGTACCTCCCCATATATATGTATGGAGTGGAGTTTGCAACTGAAAAGAAACTTTGTGTTCCCAACAAGATATGTGAAGGCCGGCATTCACACACAATTATCTCTCAGAACTGAGTATGTGGAGAGAAATTCCTTCATCTATCACAAAGGGAACAGGTTGCAGTAGAAACTTTTACTCTGCTTTCTCATGCTGTTTCCTAGTGCCGGTTTGAAGTTCCTGCAGTTTTCTCTGTAAAACGGAGTTGGAGCTAGTACCTCCCCATATTTATGTATGGAGTGGAGTTTGCAACTGAAAAGAATCTTTGTGTTCCCAACGAGCTAGTTGAAGGACGGCTTTCACACACACTTATCTCTCAGAACTGAGCATGTGGAGAGACGTTCGTTCATCTAGCACAAATGGAACTGGTTGCTATATAAACTTTTACTGTGCTTTCTCATGCTGTTTCCTAGTGCCGGTTTGAAGTTCCTGCAGTTTTCTCTGTAAAACGAGGTTGGAGCTAGTACCTCCCCATATTTATGTATGGAGTGGAGTTTGCAACTGAAAAGAATCTTTGTGTTCCCAACAAGCTTGTTGAAGGACGGCTTTCACACACAATTTTCTCTCAGAAATGAGCATGTGGAGAGACGTTCGTTCATCTAGCAGAAAGGGAACGGGTTGTAGTAGAAACTTTTACTTGGTTTTCTCAGTCTGTTTCCTAGTGCCGGTTTGAAGTTCCTGCAGTTTTCACTGTAAAACTGAGTTATAGCTAGTACCTCCCCATATATACGTATGGAGTGGAATTGGCAACTGAAAAGATACTTTGTGTTCCCAACAAGCTAGGTGAAGTTCGGGTTTCACACACACTTATCTCTCAGAACTGAGCATGTGGAGACACGTTCCTTCATCTAAAACAAAGGGAACGGTTTGCAGGAGAAACTTTTACTCTGATTTCTCAGTCTTTTTCCTAGTGCCGGTTTGAAGTTCCTGCAGTTTTCACTGTTAAACAGATTTGGAGCTATTACCTCCCCATATATATGTATGGAGTGGAGTTTGCAACTGAAAAGAAACTTTGTGTTCCCAACAAGCTAGTTGAATGACGCCTTTCAAACCCACTTATCTCTCAGAACTTAGCATGTGGAGAGACGTTCGTTCATCTAGCAGAAAGGGAACGGGTGGTAGTAGAAACTTTTACTTGGTTTTCTCAGTCTGTTTCCTAGTGCCTCTTTGAAGTTCCTGCAGTTTTCACTTTAAAACCGAGTTATAGCTAGTACCACCCCATATGTATGTATGGAGTGGAATTTGCAACTGAAAAGAAACTTTGTGTTCCCAACAAGCTAGGTGAAGTTCGGGTTTCACACACACTTATCTCTCAGAACTGAGCATGTGGAGAGACTTTCGTTCATCTAGCAGAAAGGGATCAGGTTGTAGGAGAAACTTTTACTCTGGTATCTCACTCTGTTTCCTAGTGCCGGTTTGAAGTTCCTGCATTTTTCACTGTAAAATAGATTTGAAGCTAGTTCCTCCCCATATATATGTATGGAGTGGAGTTTGCAACTGAAAAGAAACTTTGTGTTCCCAACAAGATATGTGAAGGCCGGCATTCACACACACTTATCTCTCAAACTGAGCATGTGGAGAGACGTTCCTTCATCTAGCACAAATGGAACGGGTTGCAGGAGAAACATTTACTCTGGTTTCTCAGTCTTTTTCCTAGTGCCGGCATTAATTTTCTGCAGTTTTCACTGTAAAACCGAGCTGGGGCTAGTACCTCCCCATATATATATATGGAGTGGAGTTTGCAACTGAAAAGAATCTTTGTGTTCCCAACAAGCTAGGTGAAGGACGGCTTTCACACACACTTATCTCTCAAAACTGAGCATGTGGACAGACGTTCGTTCATCTAGCACAAAGGGAATGGGTTGTAGGAGAAACTTTTTCTCTGGTTTCTCAGTCTGTTTCCTAGTGCCGGTTTGAAGTTCCTTCAGTTTTCACTGTAAAACCGAGTTGGAGCTAGTACCGCACAATATATATGTATGGAGTGGAGTATGTACCTGAAAAGAACTTTGTGTTCCCAACAAGCTAGGTGAAGGTCGGCTTCACACACACTTTTCTCTCAGAACTGAGCATGTGGAGAGACGTTCATTCATCTAGCAGAAAGGGAACGGTTTGTAGGAGAAACTTTTACTCTGGTTTCTCGGTCTGTTTCCTAGTGCCGGTTTGAAGTTCCTGCTGTTTTCACTGTAAAACCGAGTTGGAGCTAGTACCTCCCCATATATATGTATGGAGTGGAGTTTGCAACTGAAAAGAAACTTTGTGTTCCCAACAAGCTAGGTGAAGGACAGTTTTCACACACACTTATCTCTCAGAACTGAGCTTGTGAGAGACGTTCGTTCATCTAGCACAAAGGGAACGGGTTGCAGGTGATACTTTTACTCTGGATTCTCAGACTGTTTCCTAGTGCCGGTTTGAAGGTCCTGCAGTTTTCACTGTAAAAACGAGTTGGAGCCTGTACCTCCCCATATATATGTATGGTGTGGAGTTTGCAACTGAAAAGAATCTTTGTGTTCCCAACAAGCTAGGTGAAGGAAGGCTTTCACACACACTTATCTCTCAGAACTGAGCATGTGGAGAGACGTTCGTTCATCTAACAGAAAGGGAACGGGTTGTAGGAGAAACTTTTACTCTGGTTTCTCAGTCTGTTTCCTAGTGCCGGTTTGAAGTTCCTGCAGTTTTCACTGTAAAATCGAGTTGGAGCTAGTACCTCCTCATATATATTTATGGAGTGGAGTTTGCAACTGAAAAGAAACTTTGTGTTCCCAACAAGCTAGTTGAAGGCCGGCATTAACACACACTTATCTCTCAGAACTGAGTATGTGGAGAGACGTTCCTTCATCCAGCACAAAGGGAACAGGTTGCAGGAGAAACTTTTACTCTGTTTTCTCAGTCTGTTTCCTAGGGCCGGTTTGAAGTTCCTGCAGTTTTCACTGTAAAACCGAGTTATAGCTAGTACCACCCCATATGTATGTTTGGAGTGGTATTTGCAACTGAAAAGAAACTTTGTGATCCCAACAAGCTAGGTGAAGTTCGGGTTTCACACACACTTATCTCTCAGAACTGAGCATGTGGAGAGACTTTCGTTCATCTAGCAGAAAGGGATCAGGTTGTAGGAGAAACTTTTACTCTGGTATCTCACTCTGTTTCCTAGTGCCGGTTTGAAGTTCCTGCATTTTTCACTGTAAAATAGATTTGAAGCTAGTTCCTCCCCATATATATGTATGGAGTGGAGTTTGCAACTGAAAAGAAACTTTGTGTTCCCAACAAGATATGTGAAGGCCGGCATTCACACACACTTATCTCTCAGAACTGAGTATGTGGAGAGAGGTTCCTTCATCTAGCACAAAGGGAAAAGGTTGCAGGAGAAACTTTTACTCTGGATTCTCAGTCTGTTTCCTAGGGCCGGTTTGAAGTTCCTGCAGTTCTCACTGTAAAACCGAGTTGAAGCTAGTACTTCCCCATATATATATATGGAGTGGAGTTTGCAACTGAAAGGAAACTTTGTGTTCCCAACAAGCTAGTTGAAGGACGCCTTTCAAACACACTTATCTATCAGAACTGAGCATGTGGAGAGATATTCGTTCATCTAGCACAAATGGAACGGGTTGCAGTAGAAACTTTTACTCTGCTTTCTCAGTCTGTTTCCTAGTGCCGGTTTGAAGTTCCTGCAGTTTCCACTGTAACAAGGAGTTGGAGCTAGTACCTCCCCTTATATATGTTTGGAGTGGGGTTTTCAACTGAAAAGAAACTTTGGGTTCCCAACAAGCTAGTTCAAGGACGGCTTTCACACACACATATCTCTCAGAACTGAGCATGTGGAGAGACGTTCGTTCATCTAGCAGAAAGGGAACGGGTTGTAGTAGAAATTTTATTCTGGTTTCTCAGTCTGTTTCCTAGTGCAGGTTTGAAGTTCCTGCATTTTTCACTGTAAAATCGAGTTATAGCTAGTACCTCCCCATATATATGTATGGAGTGGAGTTTGCAACTGAAAAGAAACTTTGTGTTCCCAACAAGATATGTGAAGGCCGGCATTCACAAACACTTATCTCTCAGAACTGAGTATGTGGAGAGAAGTTCCTTCATCTATCACAAAGGGAACAGGTTGCAGTAGAAACTTTTACTCTGCTTTCTCATGCTGTTTCCTAGTGCCGGTTTGAAGTTCCTGCAGTTTTCTCTGTAAAACGGAGTTGGAGCTAGTACCTCCCCATATTTATGTATGGAGTGGAGTTTGCAACTGAAAAGAATCTTTGTGTTCCCAACGAGCTAGTTGAAGGACGGCTTTCACAAACACTTATCTCTCAGAAATGAGCATGTGGAGAGACGTTCGTTCATCTAGCCGAAAGGGAACGGGTTGTAGTAGAAACTTTTACTTGGTTTTCTCAGTCTGTTTCCTAGTGCCGGTTTGAAGTTCCTGCAGTTTTCACTGTAAAATCGAGTTATAGCTAGTACCTCCCCATATATACGTATGGAGTGGAATTTGCAACTGAAAAGATACTTTGTGTTCCCAACAAGCTAAGTGAAGGTCGGGTTTCACACACGCTTATCTCATAACTGAGCATGTGGAGAGACTTACGTTCATCTAGCACAAAGGGAACCTTTTGCAGGAGAAACTTTTACTCTGATTTCTCAGTCTGATTCCTAGTGCCGGTTTGAAGTTCCTGCAGTTTTCACTGCAAAACAGATTTGGAGCTATTACCTCCCCATATATATGTATGGAGTGGAGTTTGCAACTTAAAAGAAACTTTGTGTTCCCAACAAGCTAGTTGAAGGACGGCTTTCACACACACTTATCTCTCAGAACTGAACATGTGGAGAGACGTTCGTTCATCTAGCACAAAAGGAACGGGTTGCAGGAGAAACTTTTACTCTGGGTTCTCAGTCTGTTTCCTAGAGCCGGTTTGAAGTTCCTGCAGTTTTCACTGTAAAACCGAGTTGGAGCTAGTACCTCCCCATATATATATATGGAGTGGTGTTTGCAACTGAAAAGAAACTTTGTGTTCCCAACAAGCTAGTTGAAGGACGCCTTTCAAACCCACTTATCTCTCATAACTTAGCATGTGGAGAGACGTTCGTTCATCTAGCAGAAAGGGAACGGGTTGTAGTAGAAACTTTTACTCTGTTTTCTCAGTCTGTTTCCTAGAGCCGGTTTGAAGTTCCTGCAGTTTTCACTGTAAAACCGAGTTATAGCTAGTACCACCCCATATGTATGTATGGAGTGGAATTTGCAACTGGAAAGAAACTTTGTGTTCCCAACAAGCTAGGTGAAGTTCGGGTTTCACACACACTTATCTCTCAGAAATGAGCATGTGGAGAGAGTTTCGTTCATCTAGCAGAAAGGGATCAGGTTGTAGGAGAAACTTTTACTCTGGTATCTCACTCTGTTTCCTAGTGCCGGTTTGAAGTTCCTGCATTTTTCACTGTAAAACAGATTTGGAGCTTGTACCTCCCCATATATATGTATGGAGTGTAGTTTGCAACTGAATAGAAACTTTGTGTTCCCAACAAGATATGTGAAGGCCGGCATTCACACACAATTATCTCTCAGAACTGAGTATGTGGAGAGAAATTCCTTCATCTATCACAAAGGGAACAGGTTGCAGTAGAAACTTTTACTCTGCTTTCTCATGCTGTTTCCTAGTGCCGGTTTGAAGTTCCTGCAGTTTTCTCTGTAAAACGGAGTTGGAGCTAGTACCTCCCCATATTTATGTATGGAGTGGAGTTTGCAACTGAAAAGAATCTTTGTGTTCCCAACGAGCAAGTTGAAGGACGGCTTTCACACACACTTATCTCTCAGAACTGAGCATGTGGAGAGACGTTCGTTCATCTAGCACAAATGGAACTGGTTGCTATATAAACTTTTACTGTGCTTTCTCATGCTGTTTCCTAGTGCCGGTTTGAAGTTCCTGCAGTTTTCACTGTAAAACGAGTTTGGAGCTAGTACCTCCCCATATTTATGTATGGAGTGGAGTTTGCAACTGAAAAGAATCTTTGTGTTCCCAACAAGCTTGTTGAAGGACGGCTTTCACACACAATTTTCTCTCAGAAATGAGCATGTGGAGAGACGTTCGTTCATCTAGCAGAAAGGGAACGGGTTGTAGTAGAAACTTTTACTTGGTTTTCTCAGTCTGTTTCCTAGTGCCGGTTTGAAGTTCCTGCAGTTTTCACTGTAAAACTGAGTTATAGCTAGTACCTCCCCATATATACGTATGGAGTGGAATTTGCAACTGAAAAGATACTTTGTGTTCCCAACAAGCTAGGTGAAGTTCGGGTTTCACACACACTTATCTCTCAGAACTGAGCATGTGGAGAGACTTTCGTTCATCTAGCAGAAAGGGATCAGGTTGTAGGAGAAACTTTTACTCTGGTATCTCACTCTGTTTCCTAGTGCCGGTTTGAAGTTCCTGCATTTTTCACTGTAAAATAGATTTGAAGCTAGTTCCTCCCCATATATATGTATGGAGTGGAGTTTGCAACTGAAAAGAAACTTTGTGTTCCCAACAAGATATGTGAAGGCCGGCATTCACACACACTTATCTCTCAGAACTGAGTATGTGGAGAGACGTTCCTTCATCTAGCACAAAGGGAACAGGTTGCAGGAGAAACTTTTACTCTGGATTCTCAGTCTGGTTCCTAGGGCCGGTTTGAAGTTCCTGCAGTTCTCACTGTAAAACCGAGTTGAAGCTAGTACTTCCCCATATATTTATATGGAGTGGAGTTTGCAACTGAAAGGAAACTTTGTGTTCCCAACAAGCTAGTTGAAGGACGCCTTTCAAACACACATATCTCTCAGAACTGAGCATGTGGAGAGATATTCGTTCATCTAGCACAAATGGAACGGGTTGCAGTAGAAACTTTTACTCTGCTTTCTCAGTCTGTTTCCTAGTGCCGGTTTGAAGTTCCTGCAGTTTCCACTGTAACAAGGAGCTAGTATCTCCCCATATATATGTTTGGAGTGGGGTTTTCAACTGAAAAGGAACTTTGGGTTCCCAACAAGCTAGTTCAAGGACGGCTTTCACACACACTTATCTCTCAGAACTGAGCATGTGGAGAGACGTTCGTTCATCTAGCAGAAAGGGAACGGGTTGTAGTAGAAATTTTATTCTGGTTTCTCAGTCTGTTTCCTAGTGCAGGTTTGAAGTTCCTGCATTTTTCACTGTAAAACCGAGTTGCAGTTTGTACATCCCCATATACATGTATGGAGTGGATTTTGCAACTGAATAGAAATTTTGTGTTCCCAACAAGCTAGGTGAAGTTCGGCATTCACACACACTTATCTCAGAACTGAGCATGTGGAGAGACTTCGTTCAATTAGCAGAAAGGGAACGGGTTGTAGGAGAAACTTTTACTCTGGTATCTCAGTCTGTTTCCTAGTGCCGGTATGAAGTTCCTGCAGTTTTCACTGTAAAACCGAGTTGGAGCTAGTACCTCCCCATATATATGTATGGAGTAGATTTTGCAACTGAAAAGAAACTTTGTGTTCCCAACAAGGTAGGTTAAGAACGGCTTTCACACACACATAATTCTCAGGCCTGAGCATGTGGAGAGACGTTCGTTCACCTAGCAGAAAGGGAACTGGTTGTAGGAGAAACTTTAACTCTGGTTTCTCAGTCTGTTTCCTATTTCCGGGTTGATGTTCCTGCAGTTTTCACTGTAAAACCGAGTTGGAGCTAGTACCTCCCCATATATATGTATGGAGTGGAGTTTGCAACTGAAAAGAACTTTGTGTTCCCAACAAGCTAGGTGAAGGTCGGGTTTCACACACACTTATCTCTCAGAACAGAGCATGTGGAGAGACTTTCGTTCATCTAGTAGAAAGCGATCAGGTTGTAGGAGAAACTTTTACTCTGGTATCTCACTCTGTTTCCTAGTACCGGTTTGAACTTCCTGCATTTTTCACTGTAAAACAGATTTGGAGCTAGTACCTCCCTATATATATGTATGGAGTGGAGTTTGCAACTGAAAAGAACTTTGTGTTCCTAACAAGGTAGTTGAAGTTCGGCTTTCACACACACTTATCTCTCAAATCTCAGCATGTGGACAGACGTTCGTTCATCTAGCACAAAGGGAACGGTTTGCAGGGGAAACTTTTACTCTGCTTTCTCAGTCTGTTTCCTAGTGCCGGTTTGAAGTTCCTGCAGTTTTCACTGTAAAACCGAGTTGGAGCAAGTACCTCCCCATATATATGTATGGAATGGAGTTAGCAACTGAAAAGAAACTTTGTGTTCCCAACAATCTATGTGAAGGACGGCTTTTACACACACTAATCTCTCAGAGCTGAGCATGTGGAGAGACGTTCGTTCATCTAGCAGAAAGTGAAACGGTTGTAGTAGAAACTTTTACTTTGTTTTCTCAGTCTGTTTCCTAGTGCCTGTTTGAAGTTCCTGCATTTTTCACTGTAAAACCGAGTTATAGCTAGTACCACCCCATATGTATGTATGGAGTGGAATTTGCAACTGAAAAGAAACTTTGTGTTCCCAACAAGCTATGTGAAGGTCGGGTTTCACACACACTTATCTCTCAGAACTGAGCATGTGGAGAGACTTTCGTTCATCTAGTAGAAAGGGATCAGGTTGTAGGAGAAACTTTACTCTGGTATCTCACTCTGTTTCCTAGTGCCGATTTCAAGTTCCTGCATTTTTCACTGTAAAACAGATTTGGAGCTAGTACCTCCCCATATATTTATATGGAGTGGAGTTTGCAACTGAAAAGAAACTTTGTGTTCCCAACAAGATATGTGAAGGCCGGCATTAACACACACTTATCTCTCAGAACTGAGTATGTGGAGAGACGTTTCTTCATCTAGCACAAAGGGAACAGGTTGCAGGAGAAACTTTTACTCTGGATTCTCAGTCTGTTTCCTAGGGCCGGTTTGAAGTTCCTGCAATTTTCTCTCTAAAACGAGGTTGGAGCTAGTACCTCCCCATATTTATGTATGGAGTGGAATTTACAACTGAAAAGAATCTTTGTGTTCCCAACAAGCTAGTTGAAGGACGGCTTTCACACACACTTATCTCTCAGAAATGAGCATGTGGAGAGACGTTCGTTCATCTAGCAGAAAGGGAACGGGTTGTTGTAGAAACTTTTACTTGGTTTTCTCAGTCTGTTTCCTAGTGCCGGTTTGAAGTTCCTGCAGTTTCCACTGTAAAACCGAGTTATAGCTAGTACCTCCCCATATATACGTATGGAGTGGAATTTGCAACTGAAAAGATACTTTGTGTTCCCAACAAGCTAGGTGAAGGTCGGGTTTCACACACACTTATCTCTCAGAACTGAGCATGTGGAGAGACATTCGTTCATCTAGCACAAAGGGAACGGTTTGCAGGAGAAACTTTTACTCTGATTTCTCAGTCTGTTTCCTAGTGCCGGTTTGAAGTTCCTGCAGTTTTCACTGTAAAACAGATTTGGAGCTATTACCTCCCCATATATATGTATGGAGTGGAGTTTGCAACTGAAAAGAAACTTTGTGTTCCCAACAAGCTAGTTGAAGGACGGCTTTCACACACACTTATCTCTCAGAACTGAACATGTGGAGAGACGTTCGTTCATCTAGCACAAAAGGAACGGGTTGCAGGAGAAACTTTTACTCTGGGTTCTCAGTCTGTTTCCTAGTGCCGGTTTGATGTTCCTGCAGTTTTCACTGTAAAACCGATTTGGAGCTAGTACCTCCCCATATATATTTATGGATTGGAGTTTGCAACTGAAAATAAACTTTGTGTTCCCAACAAGCTAGGTGAAGGACGGCTTTCACACACACTTATCTCTCAAACTGAGCATGTGGAGAGACGTTCGTTCATCTAGCACAAATGGAACGGGTTGCAGGAGAAACATTTACTCTGGTTTCTCAGTCTTTTTCCTAGTGCCGGCATTAATTTTCTGCAGTTTTCACTGTAAAACCGAGCTGGGGCTAGTACCTCCCCATATATATATATGGAGTGGAGTTTGCAACTGAAAAGAATCTTTGTGTTCCCAACAAGCTAGGTGAAGGACGGCTTTCACACACACTTATCTCTCAAAACTGAGCATGTGGACAGACGTTCGTTCATCTAGCACAAAGGGAATGGGTTGTAGGAGAAACTTTTTCTCTGGTTTCTCAGTCTGTTTCCTAGTGCCGGTTTGAAGTTCCTTCAGTTTTCACTGTAAAACCGAGTTGGAGCTAGTACCGCACAATATATATGTATGGAGTGGAGTATGTACCTGAAAAGAACTTTGTGTTCCCAACAAGCTAGGTGAAGGTCGGCTTCACACACACTTTTCTCTCAGAACTGAGCATGTGGAGAGACGTTCATTCATCTAGCAGAAAGGGAACGGTTTGTAGGAGAAACTTTTACTCTGGTTTCTCGGTCTGTTTCCTAGTGCCGGTTTGAAGTTCCTGCTGTTTTCACTGTAAAACCGAGTTGGAGCTAGTACCTCCCCATAT
Organism: Camelus dromedarius; assembly: GCF_036321535.1. Lineage (NCBI taxonomy): Eukaryota > Metazoa > Chordata > Mammalia > Artiodactyla > Camelidae > Camelus > Camelus dromedarius. The sequence continues at coordinate 4,744,609 of NW_026989814.1, forward strand.
ATATGTATGGAGTGGAGTTTGCAACTGAAAAGAAACTTTGTGTTCCCAACAAGCTAGGTGAAGGACAGCTTTCACACACACTTATCTCTCAGAACTGAGCTTGTGAGAGACGTTCGTTCATCTAGCACAAAGGGAACGGGTTGCAGGTGATACTTTTACTCTGGATTCTCAGACTGTTTCCTAGTGCCGGTTTGAAGGTCCTGCAGTTTTCACTGTAAAAACGAGTTGGAGCCTGTACCTCCCCATATATATGTATGGTGTGGAGTTTGCAACTGAAAAGAATCTTTGTGTTCCCAACAAGCTAGGTGAAGGAAGGCTTTCACACACACTTATCTCTCAGAACTGAGCATGTGGAGAGACGTTCGTTCATCTAACAGAAAGGGAACGGGTTGTAGGAGAAACTTTTACTCTGGTTTCTCAGTCTGTTTCCTAGTGCCGGTTTGAAGTTCCTGCAGTTTTCACTGTAAAATCGAGTTGGAGCTAGTACCTCCTCATATATATTTATGGAGTGGAGTTTGCAACTGAAAAGAAACTTTGTGTTCCCAACAAGCTAGTTGAAGGCCGGCATTCACACACACTTATCTCTCAGAACTGAGTATGTGGAGAGACGTTCCTTCATCCAGCACAAAGGGAACAGGTTGCAGGAGAAACTTTTACTCTGTTTTCTCAGTCTGTTTCCTAGGGCCGGTTTGAAGTTCCTGCAGTTTTCACTGTAAAACCGAGTTGGAGCTTGTACCTCCCCATATATATATATGGAGTGGTGTTTGCAACTGAAAAGAAACTTTGTGTTCCCAACAAGCTAGTTGAAGGACGGCTTTCACACACACTTATCTCTCAGAAATGAGCATGTGGAGAGACGTTCGTTCATCTAGCAGAAAGGGAACGGGTTGTTGTAGAAATTTTTACTTGGTTTTCTCAGTCTGTTTCCTAGTGCCGGTATGAAGTTCCTGCAGTTTTCACTATAAAACCGAGTTATAGCTAGTACCTCCCCATATATACGTATGGAGTGGAATTTGCAACTGAAAAGAAACTTTGTGTTCCCAACAAGCTAGGTGAAGGTCGGGTTTCACACACACTTATCTCTCAGAACTGAGCATGTGGAGAGACATTCGTTCATCTAGCACAAAGGGAACGGTTTGCAGGAGAAACTTTTACTCTGATTTCTCAGTCTGTTTCCTAGTGCCGGTTTGAAGTTCCTGCAGTTTTCACTGTAAAACAGATTTGGAGCTATTACCTCCCCATATATATGTATGGAGTGGAGTTTGCAACTGAAAAGAAACTTTGTGTTCCCAACAAGCTAGTTGAAGGACGGCTTTCACACACACTTATCTCTCAGAACTGAACATGTGGAGAGACGTTCGTTCATCTAGCACAAAAGGAACGGGTTGCAGGAGAAACTTTTACTCTGGGTTCTCAGTCTGTTTCCTAGTGCCGGTTTGATGTTCCTGCAGTTTTCACTGTAAAACCGATTTGGAGCTAGTACCTCCCCATATATATTTATGGATTGGAGTTTGCAACTGAAAATAATCTTTGTGTTCCCAACAAGCTAGGTGAAGGACGGCTTTCACACACACTTATCTCTCAAACTGAGCATGTGGAGAGACGTTCGTTCATCTAGCACAAATGGAACGGGTTGCAGGAGAAACATTTACTCTGGTTTCTCAGTCTTTTTCCTAGTGCCGGCATTAATTTTCTGCAGTTTTCACTGTAAAACCGAGCTGGGGCTAGTACCTCCCCATATATATATATGGAGTGGAGTTTGCAACTGAAAAGAATCTTTGTGTTCCCAACAAGCTAGGTGAAGGACGGCTTTCACACACACTTATCTCTCAAAACTGAGCATGTGGACAGACGTTCGTTCATCTAGCACAAAGGGAATGGGTTGTAGGAGAAACTTTTTCTCTGGTTTCTCAGTCTGTTTCCTAGTGCCGGTTTGAAGTTCCTTCAGTTTTCACTGTAAAACCGAGTTGGAGCTAGTACCGCACAATATATATGTATGGAGTGGAGTATGTACCTGAAAAGAACTTTGTGTTCCCAACAAGCTAGGTGAAGTTCGGCTTCACACACACTTTTCTCTCAGAACTGAGCATGTGGAGAGACGTTCATTCATCTAGCAGAAAGGGAACGGTTTGTAGGAGAAACTTTTACTCTGGTTTCTCGGTCTGTTTCCTAGTGCCGGTTTGAAGTTCCTGCTGTTTTCACTGTAAAACCGAGTTGGAGCTAGTACCTCCCCATATATATGTATGGAGTGGAGTTTGCAACTGAAAAGAAACTTTGTGTTCCCAACAAGCTAGGTGAAGGACAGCTTTCACACACACTTATCTCTCAGAACTGAGCTTGTGAGAGACGTTCGTTCATCTAGCACAAAGGGAACGGGTTGCAGGTGATACTTTTAGTCTGGATTCTCAGACTGTTTCCTAGTGCCGGTTTGAAGGTCCTGCAGTTTTCACTGTAAAAACGAGTTGGAGCCTGTACCTCCCCATATATATGTATGGTGTGGAGTTTGCAACTGAAAAGAATCTTTGTGTTCCCAACAAGCTAGGTGAAGGAAGGCTTTCACACACACTTATCTCTCAGAACTGAGCATGTGGAGAGACGTTCGTTCATCTAACAGAAAGGGAACGGGTTGTAGGAGAAACTTTTACTCTGGTTTCTCAGTCTGTTTCCTAGTGCCGGTTTGAAGTTCCTGCAGTTTTCACTGTAAAATCGAGTTGGAGCTAGTACCTCCTCATATATATTTATGGAGTGGAGTTTGCAACTGAAAAGAAACTTTGTGTTCCCAACAAGCTAGTTGAAGGCCGGCATTCACACACACTTATCTCTCAGAACTGAGTATGTGGAGAGACGTTCCTTCATCCAGCACAAAGGGAACAGGTTGCAGGAGAAACTTTTACTCTGTTTTCTCAGTCTGTTTCCTAGGGCCGGTTTGAAGTTCCTGCAGTTTTCACTGTAAAACCGAGTTGGAGCTTGTACCTCCCCATATATATATATGGAGTGGTGTTTGCAACTGAAAAGAAACTTTGTGTTCCCAACAAGCTAGTTGAAGGACGCCTTTCAAACCCACTTATCTCTCAGAACTTAGCATGTGGAGAGACGTTCGTTCATCTAGCAGAAAGGGAATGGGTTGTAGTAGAAACTTTTACTTGGTTTTCTCAGTCTGTTTCCTAGTGCCTGTTTGAAGTTCCTGCAGTTTTCACTGTAAAACCGAGTTATAGCTAGTACCACCCCATATGTATGTATGGAGTGGAATTTGCAACTGGAAAGAAACTTTGTGTTCCCAACAAGCTAGGTGAAGTTCGGGTTTCACACACACTTAACTCTCAGAACTGAGCATGTGGAGACAGTTTCGTTCATCTAGCAGAAAGGGATCAGTTTGTAGGAGAAACTTTTACTCTGGTATCTCACTCTGTTTCCTAGTGCCGGTTTGAAGTTCCTGCATTTTTCACTGTAAAACAGATTTGGAGCTTGTACCTCCCCATATATATGTATGGAGTGGAGTTTGCAACTGAAAAGAAACTTTGTGTTCCCAACAAGATATGTGAAGTCCGGCATTCACAAACACTTATCTCTCAGAACTGAGTATGTGGAGAGAAGTTCCTTCATCTATCACAAAGGGAACAGGTTGCAGTAGAAACTTTTACTCTGCTTTCTCATGCTGTTTCCTAGTGCCGGTTTGAAGTTCCTGCAGTTTTCTCTGTAAAACGGAGTTGGAGCTAGTACCTCCCCATATTTATGTATGGAGTGGAGTTTGCAACTGAAAAGAATCTTTGTGTTCCCAATGAGCTAGTTGAAGGACGGCTTTCACACACACTTATCTCTCAGAAATGAGCATGTGGAGAGACGTTCGTTCATCTAGCAGAAAAGGAACGGGTTGTAGTAGAAACTTTTACTTGGTTTTCTCAGTCTGTTTCCTAGTGCCGGTTTGAAGTTCCTGCAGTTTTCACTGTAAAATCGAGTTATAGCTAGTACCTCCCCATATATACGTATGGAGTGGAATTTGCAACTGAAAAGATACTTTGTGTTCCCAACAAGCTAGGTGAAAGTCGGGTTTCACACACGCTTATCTGATAACTGAGCATGTGGAGAGACTTTCGTTCATCTAGCACAAAGGGAACGGTTTGCAGGAGAAACATTTACTCTGATTACTCAGTCTGTTTCCTAGTGCCGGTTTGAAGTTCCTGCAGTTTTCACTGTAAAACAGATTTGGAGCTATTACCTCCCCATATATATGTATGGAGTGGAGTTTGCAACTTAAAAGAAACTTTGTGTTCCCAACAAGCTAGTTGAAGGACGGCTTTCACACACACTTATCTCTCAGAACTGAACATGTGGAGAGACGTTCGTTCATCTAGCACAAAAGGAACGGGTTGTAGGAGAAACTTTTACTCTGGGTTCTCAGTCTGTTTCCTAGGGCCGGTTTGAAGTTCCTGCAGTTTTCACTGTAAAACCGAGTTGGAGCTAGTACCGCCCCATATATATATATGGAGTGGTGTTTGCAACTGAAAAGAAACTTTGTGTTCCCAACAAGCTAGTTGAAGGACGCCTTTCAAACCCAATTTTCTCTCAGAACTTAGCATGTGGAGAGACGTTCGTTCATCTAGCAGAAAGGGAACGGGTTGTAGTAGAAACTTTTACTTGGTTTTCTCAGTCTGTTTCCTAGTGCCTGTTTCAAGTTCCTGCAGTTTTCACTGTAAAACCCAGTTATAGCTAGTACCACCCCATATGTATGTATGGAGTGGAATTTGCAACTGGAAAGAAACTTTGTGTTCCCAACAAGCTAGGTGAAGTTCGGGTTTCACACACACTTATCTCTCAGAACTGAGCATGTGGAGAGAGTTTCGTTCATCTAGCAGAAAGGGATCAGTTTGTAGGAGAAACTTTTACTCTGGTATCTCACTCTGTTTCCTAGTGCCGGTTTGAAGTTCCTGCATTTTTCACTGTAAAACAGATTTGGAGCTTGTACCTCCCCATATATATGTATGGAGTGGAGTTTGCAACTGAAAAGAAACTTTGTGTTCCCAACAAGATATGTGAAGGCCGGCATTCACAAACACTTATCTCTCAGAACTGAGTATGTGGAGAGAAGTTCCTTCATCTATCACAAAGGGAACAGGTTGCAGTAGAAACTTTTACTCTGCTTTCTCATGCTGTTTCCTAGTGCCGGTTTGAAGTTCCTGCAGTTTTCTCTGTAAAACGGAGTTGGAGCTAGTACCTCCCCATATTTATGTATGGAGTGGAGTTTGCAACTGAAAAGAATCTTTGTGTTCCCAATGAGCTAGTTGAAGGACGGCTTTCACACACACTTATCTCTCAGAAATGAGCATGTGGAGAGACGTTCGTTCATCTAGCAGAAAGGGAACGGGTTGTAGTAGAAACTTTTACTTGGTTTTCTCAGTCTGTTTCCTAGTGCCGGTTTGAAGTTCCTGCAGTTTTCACTGTAAAATCGAGTTATAGCTAGTACCTCCCCATATATACGTATGGAGTGGAATTTGCAACTGAAAAGATACTTTGTGTTCCCAACAAGCTAGGTGAAAGTCGGGTTTCACACACGCTTATCTGATATCTGAGCATGTGGAGAGACTTTCGTTCATCTAGCACAAAGGGAACGGTTTGCAGGAGAAACATTTACTCTGATTACTCAGTCTGTTTCCTAGTGCCGGTTTGAAGTTCCTGCAGTTTTCACTGTAAAACAGATTTGGAGCTATTACCTCCCCATATATATGTATGGAGTGGAGTTTGCAACTTAAAAGAAACTTTGTGTTCCCAACAAGCTAGTTGAAGGACGGCTTTCACACACACTTATCTCTCAGAACTGAAGATGTGGAGAGACGTTCGTTCATCTAGCACAAAAGGAACGGGTTGCAGGAGAAACTTTTACTCTGGGTTCTCAGTCTGTTTCCTAGGGCCGGTTTGAAGTTCCTGCAGTTTTCACTGTTAAACCGAGTTGGAGCTAGTACCGCCCCATATATATATATGGAGTGGTGTTTGCAACTGAAAAGAAACTTTGTGTTCCCAACAAGCTAGTTGAAAGACGCCTTTCAAACCCACTTATCTCTCAGAACTTAGCATGTGGAGAGACGTTCGTTCATCTAGCAGAAAGGGATCAGGTTGTAGGAGAAACTTTTACTCTGGTATCTCACTCTGTTTCCTAGTGCCGGTTTGAAGTTCCTGCATTTTTCACTGTAAAACAGATTTGGAGCTAGTACCTCACAATATATATGTATGGAGTGGAGTATGCACCTGAAAAGAACTTTGTGTTCCCAACAAGCTAGGTGAAGGTCGGCTTTCACACACACTTTTCTCTCAGAACTGAGCATGTGGAGAGATGTTCGTTCATCTAGCAGAAAGGGAACGGTTTGTAGGAGAAACTTTTACTCTGGTTTCTCGGTCTGTTTCCTAGTGCCGGTTTGAAATTCCTGCTGTTTTCACTGAAAAACCGAGTTGGAGCTTGTACCTCCCCATATATATATATGGAGTGGTGTTTGCAACTGAAAAGAAAATTTGTGTTCCCAACAAGCTAGTTGAAGGACGCCTTCCAAACCCACTTATCTCTCAGAACTGAGCATATGGAGAGACGTTCGTTCATCTAGCACAAATGGAACGGGTTGCAGTAGAAACTTTTTCTCTGCTTTCTCATGCTGTTTCCTAGTGCCGGTTTGAAGTTCCTGCAGTTTTCTCTGTAAAACGGAGTTGGAGCTAGTACCTCCCCATATTTATGTATGGAGTGGAGTTTGCAACTGAAAAGAATCTTTGTGTTCCCAACAAGCTAGTTGAAGGACGGCTTTCACACACACTTATCTCTCAGAACTGAGCATGTGGAGAGACGTTCGTTCATCTAGCACAAAGGGAACGGGTTGCAGGAGGAACTTTTACTCTGGTTTCTCAGATTGTTTCCTACTGCCGGTTTGAATTTCCTGCAGTTTTCACTGTAAAACCGAGTTGGAGCTAGTACCTCCCCATATATATTTATGGAGTGGAGATTGCAACTGAAAACAAACTTTGTGTTCCCAACAAGCTAGGTGAAGGACAGCTTTCACACACAGTTATCTCTCAGGACTGAGCATGTGGAGAGACATTCGTTCATCTAGCACAAATGGAACTGGTTGTAGGAGAAATTTTTTCTCTGGTTTCTCAGTCTGTTTCCTAGTGCCGGTTTGAAGTTCCTGCAGTTTTCACTGTAAAACCGAGTTGGAGCTAGTACCTCACCATATATATGTATGGAGTGGAGTTTGCAACTGAAAAGAAACTTTGTGTTCCCAACAACCTACGTGAAGGACGGCTTTCACACACACTTATCTCTCAGAACTGAGCATGTGGATAGACGTTCGTTCATCTAGCACAAAGGGAACGGGTAGCAGGAGAAACTTTTACTCTGTTTTCTCAGTCTGTTTCCTAGTGCCGGTTTGAAGTTCCTTCAGTTTTAACTGTAAAACCGAGTTGGAACTAGTACCTCCCCATATATATGTATGCAGTGGAGTATGCAACTCAAAAGAAACTTTGTGCTCCCAACAAGCTAGGTGAAGGACGGCATTCACACACACATATCTCTCAGAACTGAGCATGTGGAGAGACGTTCGTTCATCTAGCAGAAAGTGAACGGGTTGTAGTTGAAACTTTTACTTGGTTTTCTCAGACTGTTTCCTAGTGCCGGTTTGAAGTTCCTGCAGTTTTCACTGTAAAACCGAGTTATAGCTAGTACCTCCCCATATATATGTATGGAGTGGAATTTGCGACTGAAAAGAAACTTTGTGTTCCCAACAAGATAGGTGAAGGTCGGGTTTCACACTCACTTATCTCTCAGAACTGAGCATGTGGAGAGACTTCCGTTCATTTAGCAGAAAGGGATCAGGTTGTAGGAGAAACTTTTTCTCTGTTATCTCACTCTGTTTCCTAGTGCCAGTTTGAAGTTCCTGCATGTTTCACTGTAAAACCTATTTGGAGCTAGTACCTCCCCATATATATGTATGGAGTGGGGTTTGCAACTGAAAAGAAACTTTGTGTTCTGAACAAGGTAGTTGAAGGACGGCTTTCACGCACAGTTATCTCTCAGGACTGAGCATGTGGAGATACATTCGTTCATCTAGGAAAAGGGAACTGGTTGTAGGAGAAACTTTTTCTCTGGTTTCTCAGTCTGTTTCCTATTGCCGGGTTGAATTTCCTGCAGTTTTCACTGTAAAAACGAGTTGGAGCATGTACCTCCCCATATATATTTATGGAGTGGAATTTGCAACTGAAAAGAATCTTTGTGTTCCCAACAATCTAGGTGAAGGACGGCTTTCACACACACTTATCTTTCAGAACTGAGCATGTAGAGAGACGTTCCTTCATCTAGCACAAAGGGAACGTGTTGTAGGAGAAACTTTTACTCTGGATTCTCAGTCTGTTTCCTAGTGCCGGTTTGAAGTTCCTGCAGTTTTCACTGTAAAATCGAGTTGGAGCTAGTACCTCCTCATATATATGTATGGAGTGGAGTTGGCTACTGAAAATAAACTTTGTGTTCTCAACAAGCTAGGTGAAGGACGGCTTTCACACACACATAACTCTCAGAACTGAGCATGTGGATAGACTTTCGTTCATCTAGCACAAAGGGAACGGGTTGCAGGAGAAACTTTTGCTCTGCTTTCTCATTCTGTTTCCTAGTACCGGTTTGAATTTCCTGCAGTTTTCACTGTAAAACAGTGTTGGAGCCAATACCTCCCCATATATATGTATGGATTGGAGTTTGCAACTGAAAAGAAATTTGTGTTCCCAACAAGCTAGGAGAAGGACGGCTTTCACACACACTTATCTCTCAGAACTGAGCATGTGGAGAGACGTTCGTTCATCTAGTACAAAGGGAACGGGTTGAAGGAGGAAATTTTACTCTGGTTTCTCAGTCTGTTTCCTACTGCCGGTTTGAATTCCCTGCAGTTTTCACTGTAAAACCGAGTTGGAGCTAGTACCTCCCTATATATATGTATGGAGTGGAGATGGCAACTGAAAAGAAACTTTGTGTTCCCAACAAGGTAGGTTAAGGACGGCTTTCACACACACACACCTCTCAGGACTGAGCATGTGGAGAGACGTTCGTTCATCTAGCAGAAAAGGAACTGGTTGTATTAGAAACTTTTACTCAGGTTTCTAGGTCTGTTTCCTATTGCCGGGTTGATGTTCCTGCAGTTTTCACAGTAAAACCGAGTTGGAGTTTTTACCTCCCCATATATATGTATGGAGTGGAGTTAGCAACTGAAAAGAAACTTTGTGTTCCCAACAAGCTATGTGAAGGACGGCTTTTACACACACTTATCTCTCAGAGGTGAGCATGTGGAGAGACGTTCGTTCATCTAGCACAAAGTGAATGGGTTGCAGGAGAAACTTTTACTCTGGTTTTTCAGTCTGTTTCCTAGTGCCGGCTTGAAGTTCCTTCAGTTTGAACTGTAAAATCGATTTGGAGCTAGTACCTCCCCATATATATGTATGGAGTGAAGTTTGCAACTGAAAAGAAACTTTGTGTTCCCAACAAGCTTGGTGAAGGACGGCTTTCACACACACATATCTCTCAGAACTGAGCATGTGGAGAGACTTTCGTTCATGTAGCACAAAGGAACGAGTTGTAGGAGAAACTTTTACTTTGGTTTCTCAGTCTGTTTCCTAGTGCCGTTTTGAAGTTCCTGCTGTTTTCACTGTAAAACCGAGTTGGAGTTAGTACCACCCCATATATATGTATGGAGTGGGGTTTGCAACTGAAAAGAAACATTGTGTTCCCATCAAGCTAGGTGAAGGACGGCTTTCACACACACATATCTCTCAGAACTGAGCATGTGGAGAGACGTTCGTTAATCAAGCACAAAGGGAACCGGTAGAAGGAGGAAATTTTACTCTGGTTCTCAGGCTCTTTCCTAGTGCATGTTTGAATTTCCTGCAGTTTTCACTGTAAATCTGAGTTGGAGCTATTACCTCCCCATATATATATATGGAGTGGAGTTTGTAAATGAAAAGAAACTTTGTGTTCCCAACAAGGTAGTTGAAGGACGGCTTTCACACACACCTATCCCTCAAGACTGAGCATGTGGAGAGACGTTCGTTCATCTAGCAGAAAGGGAACGTTTTGTAGGAGAAATTTTTACTCTGGTTTCTCACTCTGTTTCCTAGTGCCGGTTTGAAGTTCCTGCAGTTTTCACTGTAAAACCGAGTTGGAGCTACTACCTCCCCATATATATGTATGGAGTGGAGTATGCAACTGAAAAGATCTTTGTGTTCCCAACAAGCTAGATGAAGGTCGGCTTTCTCACACACTTATCTCTCAGATCTGTGCATGTGGAGAGACTTTCGTTCATCTAGAACAAAGGGAACGGGTTGCAGGAGAAACTTTTACTCTGGTTTCTCAGTCTGTTTCCTAGTGCCGGTTTGAAGTTCCTGCAGTTTTCTCTGTAAAACCGAGTTGGACCTAGTACCTCCCCATATATAAGTATGGAGTGGAGTTTGCAACTGAAAAGAATCTTTGTGTTCCCAACAAGCTAGTTGAAGGACGGCGTTAAAACACACTTATCTCTCAAAACTGAGCATGTGGAGAGACATTCGTTCATCTAGCACAAAGGGAACGGTTTGCAGGAGAAATTTTACCCTGGTGTTCAGTCTGTTTCCTACTGCCGGTTTAAAGTTCCTGCAGTTTTCACTGTAAAACAGAGGTGGAGCTTGTACCTCCCCATATATATGTATGGAGTGGAGTTGGCAACTTAAAAGTAACTTTGTGTTCCCAACAAGGTATGTGAAGAACGGCTTTCACACACACTTAGCTATCAGAACTGAGCATGTGGAGAGAAGTTCGTTCATTTAGCAGAAAGGGAACGGTTTGCAGAAGAAACTTTTACTCTGGTTTCTCAGTCTGTTTCCTAGTGCCGTTTTGAACTTCCTGCAGATTTCACTGTAAAACCGAGTTGGGCCTAGTACCACCCCATATATATTTATGGAGTGGAGTTTGCAACTGAAAAGAAACTTTGTGTTCCCAACAAGCTAGCTGAAGCACGGCATTCACACACACATATCTCTCAGAACTGAGCATGTGGAGAGACGTTTGTTCATCTAGCAGAAAGGGAACGGTTTGTAGGAGAAAATTTTACCCTGGTTTCTCAGTCAGTTTCCTAGTGCCGGTTTGAAATTCCTGCAGTTTTCACTGTAAAACCGAGTTGGAGATAGTACCTCCCCATATATATGTATGGAGTGGAGTATGCAACTGAAAAGAACTTTGTGTTCGGAACAAGGTAGTTGAAGTTCGCCTTTCACACACACTTTTCTCTCAGAACTGAGCATTTGGAGAGACTTTCGTTCATCTAGCAGAAAGGGAACGGGTTGTAGGAGAAACATTTACACTGGTTTCTCAGTCTGTTTCCTAGTGCCGGTTTGAAGTTCCTGCAGTATTCACTGTAAAACCGAGTTGGAGCTAGTACCTCCACATATATATGTATGGATTGGAGTTTGCAACTGAAAAGAAACTTTGTGTTCCCAACAAGCTAGGTGAAGGGCGGCTTTCACACACACTTATCTCTCAGAACTTAGCATGTGGAGAGACGTTCCTTCATCTACCACAAATGGAATGGGATGTAGGAGAAACTTTCACTCTGGTTTCTCAGTCTGTTTCCTAGTGCCGGTATGAAGTTCCTGTAGTTTTCACTGTAAAACAGAGTTGGAGCTAGTACCACCCAATATATATGTTTGGAGTGGTTTTTGCAACTGAAAAGAAATTATGTGTTCCTACAAGCTAGGTGAAGGAAGGCTTTCACACACATTTATCTCTCAGAACTGAGAATGTGGACAGAAGTTCGTTCATCTAGCACAAAGGGAATGGGTTGTAGGAAAAACTTTTCTCTGGTTTCTCAGTCTGTTTCCTAGTGCCGGTTTGAAGTTCCTTCAGTTTTCACTGTAAAACCGAGTTGGAGCTAGTACCTCCCCATATATATGTAAGGAGTGGAGTTGTCAACTGAAAAGAAACTTTGTGTTCCCAAAAACTAGGTGAAGGACGGCTTTCACAAACACTTATTTCTCAGAACTGAGCATGTGGAGAGACGTTCGTTCATGTAGCACAAAGGGAACGGGTAGTAGGAGAAACTTTTACTCTGGTTTCTCAGTCTGTTTCCTAGTGCCGGTTTGATGTTCCTGCAGTTTTCACTGTAAAACCGAGTTGGAGCTAGTACCTCCCCTTATATATGTATGGAGTGGAGTTTGCAACTGAAAAGAATCTTTGTGTTCCCATCAAGCTAGGTGAAGGACGGCTTTCACACACACATATGTCTCAGAACTGAGCATGTGGAGAGACGTTCGTTCATCTAGCACAAAGGGAACGGGTTGTAGGAGGAACTTTTTCTCTGGTTTCTCAGTGTGTTTCCTAGTGCTGTTTTGACGTTCCTGCAGTTTTCACTGTAAAACCGAGTTGGAGCTAGTACCTCCCCATATATATGTATGGAGTGGAGTTTGCAACTGAAAAGAAACTTTGTGTTCCCAAAAATGTAGGTGAAGTACGGCTTTCACACACACTTATCTCTCAGGACTGAGCATGTGGAGAGACGTTCGTTCATCTAGCAGAAATGGAACGGGTTGTAGGAGAAATTTTTACTCCGAGTTCTCAGTCTGTTTCCTAGTGTCGGTTTGAAGTTCCTGCAGTTTTCACTGTAAAACCGAGTTGGAGACAGTACCTCCCCATATATATGTATGGATTGGAGTTTGCAACTGAAAAGAAACTTTGTGTTCCCAAGAAGCTAGATGAAGGACGGATTTCACACACACTTATCTCTCAGAACAGAGCATCTGGAGAGACGTTCGTTCATCTAGCACAAAGGAACGGTTTGCAGGAGAAACATTTATTCTGGTTTCTCAGTCTCTTTCCTAGTGACGTTTTGAAGTTCCTGCAGTTTTCACTGTAAAGCCGAGTTGGAGCTTGTACTTCCCCATATATAAGTATGGATTGGATTTTGCAACTGAAAAGAAACTTTGTGTACCCAACAATCTAGGTGAAGGACGCCTTTCACACACCCTTATCTCTCAGAACTGAGCATGTGGAGAGACGTTCGTTCATCTAGCACAAAGGGAACCTTTGGCAGTAGAAACTTTTACACTGGTTTCTCAGTCTGTTTCCTAGTGCCGGTTGGAAGTTCCTGCAGTTTTCACCGTAAAATCGAGTTGAGCCAGTACCTCCCCATATATATGTCTGGAGTGGAGTTTGCAACTGAAAAGAAATTTTTTGTACCCAACAAGCTAGGTGAAGGACGGCTTTCACACACAATTATCTCTCAGAACTGAGCATGTGGAGAGACGTTCGTTCATCTAGCACATAGTGAAAGGTTTGTAGCAGAAACATTTACTCTGGTTTCTCAGTCTGCTTCCTAGTGCCGGTTTGAAGTTCCTGCAGTTTTCACTGTAAAACCGAGTTGGAACTAGTACCTACCCATATATATGTATGGATTGGAGTTTGCAACTGAAAAGAATCTTTGTTTTCCCAACAAGCTATTTGAAAGACGGCTTTCACACACACTTATCTCTCAGAACTGAGCATGTGGAGAGACGTTCGTTCATCTAGCACAAAGGGAACGTGATGCAGGTGAAACTTTTACTCTGGTTTCTCAGACTATTTCCTAGTGCCGGTTTGAAGTTACTGCAGTTTTCACTGTAAAAGAGAGTTGGAGCTTGTACCTCCCCATATATATGTATTTAGAGGTGTTTGCAACTGAAAAGAAACATTGTGTTCCCAACAAGCTAGTTGAGGGACGGCTTTCACACACACTTATCTCTCAGAACAGAGCATGTGGAGAGACGTTCTTTCCTCTAGCACAATGGGAACGGGTTGCATGAGAAACTTTTACTCTGAATTCCCAGTCTGTTTCCTAGTGTCGGTTTGAAGTTACTGCAGTTTTCACAGTAAAACAGAGTTGGAGCTAGTACCACCCCATATATATGTGTGGAGAGGTGTTTGCCACTGAAATGAATCATTGTGTTCCCAACAAGCTAGGGGAACACGGCTTTCACACACCCTTATCTCTCAGAACTGAGAATGTGGAGAGACGATCGTTCATGTAGCACAAATGGAACGGAATGCAGGAGAAACTTATACTCTGGTTTCTCAGTCTGTTTCCTAGTGCCGGTTTGATGTTCCTGCAGTTTTCACTGTAAAACCGAGTTGGAGCTAGTACCCCCCCATATATAAGTATGGAGTGGAGTTTGCAACTGAAAAGAAACTTTGTGTTCCCATAAAGCAATGTGAAGCACGGCTTTCACACACAATTATCTCTCAGAACTGAACATGTGGAGAGACGTTCGTTCATCTAGCACAAAGTGAACGGAATGCAGGAGAAACTTATACTCTGGTTTCTCAGTCTGTTTCCTAGGGCCGGTTTGTAGTTCCTGCAGTTTTCACTGTAAAACCGTGTAGGAGCTTGTACCTACCAATATATATGTTTGGAGAGGTGTTTGCAACTGAAAAGAAACTTTGTTTTCCCAACAACCTAGTTGAAGGACGGCTTTCACACACAATTATCTCTCAGAAAATAGCATGTGGAGAGACGTTCTTTACTCTAGCACAATGGGAACGGGTTGTAGGGGAAACTTTTACTCTGAATCCCCAGGGTGTTTCCTAGTGCCGGTTTGAAGTTCCTGCAGTTTTCACTGTAAAACCGAGTTGGAGCTAGTACCTCCCCATATATATGTATGGATTGGAGTTTGCAACTGAAAAGAACTTTGTGTTCCCAAAAAGCTAGTTGAAGGACGGCTTTCACACACACTTATCTCTCAGAACTGAGCATGTGGAGAGACGTTCATTCATCTAGCAGAAAGGGAACGGGTTGTAGGAGAAACATTTACTCTGGTTTCTCAGTCTGATTCCTAGTGCCGGTTTGAAGTTCCTGCAGGTTTCACTGTAAAACCGAGTTGGAGCTAGTACCTCCCCATATATATGTATGGATTGGAGTTTGCAACTGAAAAGAATCTTTGTGTTCCCAACAAGCTATTTGAAAGACGGCTTTCACACACACATATCTCTCAGAACTAAGCATGTGGAGAGACGTTCGTTCATCTAGCACAAAGGGAACGTGATGCAGGTGAAACTTTTACTCTGGTTTCTCAGACTATTTCCTAGTGCCGGTTTGAAGTTCCTGCAGTTTTCACTGTAAAATCGAGTTTGAGCTAGTACCTCCCCATATATATTTATGGAGTGGAGTTTGCAACTGAAAAGAAACTTTGTGTTCCCAACAAGCTAGGTGAAGAATGGCTTTCACACACACTTATCTCTCAGAACTGAGCATGTGGAGAGACGTTCTTTCATCTAGCACAAAGGGAACGGGTTGCAGCTGAAACATTTACTCTGGTTTCTCAGTCTGTTTCCTAGTGCCAGTTTGAAGTTCCTTCACTTTTCACTTTAAAACCGATTTGGAGCTTGTACCTCCCCATATATATGAATGGATTGGAGATTGCAAATTAAAAGAATCTTTGTGTTCCCAACAAGCAAGGTGAAGGACGGCTTTCACACACACATTTCTCTCAGAACTGAGCATGTTGGGAGACGTTCTTTCATCTAGCACAAAGGGAACGGGTTGCAGGAGAAACTTTTACTCTGGGTTCTCAGTCAGTTTCCTAGTGCCGGTTTGAAGTTCCTGCAGTTTTCACTGTAAAACGGATTTGGAGCCAATACCTCCCCATATATATGTATGGATTGGACTTTGCAACTGAAAAGAATCTTTGTGTTCCCAACAAGCTAGGTTAAGGACGGCTTTCACACACACTTATTTCTCAGAACTGAGCATGTGGAGAGACGTTCGTTCATGTAGCACAAAAGGAACGGGTTATATAAGAAACTTTTGCTCTGCTTTCTCAGTCTGTTTCCTAGTGCCGGTTTGAAGTTCCTGAAGTTTTCACTGTAAAACCGAGTTGGAGCCAATACCTCCCCATATATATGTATGGATTGGACTTTGCAACTGAAAAGAAACTTTGTGTTCCCAACAAGGTAGTTTAAGGACGGCTTTCACACACACTTATCTCTCAGAACTGAGCATGTGGAGAGACGTTCGTTCATCTAGCACAAAGGGAACGGGTTGCAGGAGGAACATTTACTCCGGTTTCTCAGACTGTTTCCTACTGCCGGTTTGAAATTCCTGCAGTTTTCACTGTAAAACCGAGTTGGTGCTAGTACTTCCCCATATATATGTATGGAGTGGAGATTGCAACTGAAAAGAAACTTTGTGTTCCCAACAAGCTAGCTGAAGTACGGCTTTCACACACACTTATTTCTCAGAACTGTGCATGTGGAGAGACGTTCGTTCATCTAGCACAAAGGGAACGGGTTGCATAAGAAACTTTTACTCTGGTTTCTCAGTCTGTTTCCTAGTGCCGTTTTGAAGTTCATTCAGTTTCCACTGTAACATGGAGTTGGAGCTAGTACTTCCCCATATATATGTTTGGAGGGGGGTTTGCAACTGAAAAGAAACTTTGGGTTCCCAACAAGCTAGTTCAAGGACGGCTTTCACACACACTTATCTCTCAGAACTGAGCATGTGGAGAGACGTTCGTTCATCTAGCAGAAAGTTAACGGGTTGTAGTAGAAACTTTTACTTTGGTTTCTCAGTCTGCTTCCTAGTGCCGGTTTGAAGTTCCTGCAGTTTTCACTGTAAAACCGAGTTGCAGCTAGTACCTCCCCATATATATGTATGGATTGGAGTTTGCAACTGAAAAGAAACTTTGGTTTCCCAACAAGCTAGCTGAAGGACGGCTTTCACACACACTTATCTCTCAGAACTGAGCATGTGGACAGACGTTCGTTCATCTAGCACAAAGGGAATGGGTTGTAGAAAAAACTTTTACTCTGTTTTCTCAGTCTGTTTCCTAGTGCCGGTTTGAAGTTCCTTCAGTTTTCACTGTAAAACCGAGTTGGAGCTCGTACCTATCAATTATATGTAAGGAGTGGAGTTGGCAACTGAAAAGAAACTTTGTGTTCCCAACAAGCTAGGTGAAGGACGGCTTTCACAAACAATTATCTCTCAGAACTGAGCATGTGGAGAGACGTTCGTTCATCTAGCAGAAATGGAACGGGTTGTAGGAGAAATTTTTACTCCGGGTTCTCAGTCTGTTTCGTAGTGTCGGTTTGAAGTTCCTGCAGTTTTCACTGTAAAACCGAGTTGGAGATAGTACCTACCCATATATATGTATGGAGTGGAGTTTGCAACTGAAAAGAAACATTGTGTTCCCAACAAGCTAGGTGAAGTACGGCTTTCTCACACACTTATCTCTCAGAACTGTGCATGTGGAGAGACTTTCGTTCATGTAGAACAAAGGGAACGGCTTGCAGGAAAAACTTTTACTCTGGTTTCTCAGTCTGTTTCCTAGTGCCGGTTTGAAGTTCCTGCAGTTTTCTCTGTAAAACCGAGTTGGACCTAGTACCTCCCCATATATAAGTATGGAGTGGAGTTTGCAACTGAAAAGAATCTTTGTGTTCCCAACAAGCTAGTTGAAGGACGGCGTTAAAACACACTTATCTCTCAAAACTGAGCATGTGGAGAGACATTCGTTCATCTAGCACAAAGGGAAAGGTTTGCAGGAGAAATTTTACCCTGGTTTTCTGTCTGTTTCCTACTGCCGGTTTGAAGTTCCTGCAGTTTTCACTGTAAAACCGAGGTGGAGCTAGTACCTCCCCATATATATGTATGGAGTGGAGTTGGCAACTTAAAAGTAACTTTGTGTTCCCAACAAGGTATGTGAAGAACGGCTTTCACACACACTTAGCTATCAGAACTGAGCATGTGGAGAGAAGTTCGTTCATTTAGCAGAAAGGGAACGGTTTGCAGAAGAAACTTTTACTCTGGTTTCTCAGTCTGTTTCCTAGTGCCGGTTTGAACTTCCTGCAGATATCACTGTAAAACCGAGTTGGGCCTAGTACCACCCCATATATATTTATGGAGTGGAGTTTGCAACTGAAAAGAAACTTTGTGTTCCCAACAAGCTAGGTGAAGCACGGCATTCACACACACATATCTCTCAGAACTGAGCATGTGGAGAGACGTTTGTTCATCTAGCAGAAATGGAACGGTTTGTAGGAGAAAATTTTACCCTGGTTTCTCAGTCAGTTTCCTAGTTCCGGTTTGAAATTCCTGCAGTTTTCACTGTAAAACCGAGTTGGAGCTAGTACCTCCTCATATATATGTATGGAGTGGAGTATGCAACTGAAAAGAACTTTGTGTTCGGAACAAGGAAGGTGAAGTTCGCCTTTCAAATACACTTTTCTCTCAGAACTGAGCATTTGGAGAGTCTTTCGTTCATCTAGCAGAAAGGGAACGGGTTTTAGGAGAAACATTTACACTGGGTTCTCAGTCTGTTTCCTAGTGCCGGTTTGAAGTTCCTGCAGTATTCACTGTAAAACCGAGTTGGAGCTAGTACCTCCACATATATATGTATGGATTGGAGTTTGCAACTGAAAAGAAACTTTGTGTTCCCAACAAGCTAGGTGAAGGGCGGCTTTCACACACACTTATCTCTCAGAACTTAGCATGTGGAGAGACGTTCCTTCATCTACCACAAATGGAACGGGATGTAGGAGAAACTTTCACTCTGGTTTCTCAGTCTGTTTCCTAGTGCCGGTATGAAGTTCCTGTAGTTTTCACTGTAAAACAGAGTTGGAGCTAGTACCACCCAATATATATGTTTGGAGTGGTGTTTGCAACTGAAAAGAAATTATGTGTTCCCAACAAGCTAGGTGAAGGAAGGCTTTCACACACATTTATCTCTCAGAACTGAGAATGTGGACAGAAGTTCGTTTATCTAGCACAAAGGGAATGGGTTGTAGGAAAAACTTTTCTCTGGTTTCTCAGTCTGTTTCCTAGTGCCGGTTTGAAGTTCCTTCAGTTTTCACTGTAAAACCGAGTTGGAGCTAGTACCTCCCCATATATATGTAAGGAGTGGAGTTGTCAACTGAAAAGAAACTTTGTGTTCCCAAAAACTAGGTGAAGGACGGCTTTCACAAACACTTATCTCTCAGAATTGAGCATGTGGAGAGACGTTCGTTCATGTAGCACAAAGGGAACGGGTAGTAGGAGAAACTTTTACTCTGGATTCTCAGTCTGTTTCCTAGTGCCGGTTTGAAGTTCCTGCAGTTTTCACTGTAAAACCGAGTTGGAGCTAGTACCACCCCTTATATATGTATGGAGTGGAGTTTGCAACTGAAAAGAATCTTTGTGTTCCCATCAAGCTAGGTGAAGGACGGCTTTCACACACACATATGTCTCTGAACTGAGCATGTGGAGAGACGTTCGTTCATCTAGTACAAAGGGAACGGGTTGTAGGAGGAACTTTTACTCTGGTTTCTCAGTCTGTTTCCTAGTGCTGTTTTGACGTTCCTGCAGTTTTCACTGTACAACCGAGTTGGAGCTAGTACCTCCTCATATATATGTATGGAGTGGAGTTTGCAACTGAAAAGAAACTTTGTGTTCCCAAAAATGTAGGTGAAGTACGGCTTTCACACACACTTATCTCTCAGGACTGAGCATGTGGAGAGACGTTCGTTCATCTAGCAGAAATGGAACGGGTTGTAGGAGAAATTTTTACTCCGGGTTCTCAGTCTGTTTCCTAGTGTCGGTTTGAAGTTCCTGCAGTTTTCACTGTAAAACCGAGTTGGAGACAGTACCTCCCCATATATATGTATGGATTGGAGTTTGCAACTGAAATGAAACTTTATGTTCCCAACAAGCAAGGTGAAGTACGGCTTTCACACACACTTATCTCTCAGAACTGAGCATGTGGAGAGACGTTCGTTCATCTAGCACAAAGGGAACGGGTTGCACGAGAAACTTTTACTCTGGTCTCTCAGTCTGTTTCCTAGTGCCAGTTTGAAGTTCCTGCAGTTTTCAATGTAAAACCGAGTTGGAGCTAGTACCTCCCCATATATATGTATGGAGTGGACTTTGCAACTGAAAAGAAACTTTGTGTTCCCAACAAGCTAGTTGAAGGACGGCTTTAAAACACACTTATCTCTCAAAACTGAGCATGTGGAGAGACGTTCGTTCATCTAGCACAAAGGGAACGTTTTGCAGGAGAAATTTTACACTGGTTTTCAGTCTGTTTCCTAGTGCCGGTTTGAAGTTCCTGCAGTTTTCACTGTAAAACCGAGTTGGAGCTAGTACCTCCCCATATATATGTATGGAGTGGAGTTTGCAACTGAAAAGAAACTTTGGGTTCCCAAGAAGCTAGATGAAGGACGGATTTCACACACACTTATCTCTCAGAACAGAGCATCTGGAGAGACGTTCGTTCATCTAGCACAAAGGAACGGTTTGCAGGAGAAACATTTATTCTTGTTTCTCAGTCTCTTTCCTAGTGACGTTTTGAAGTTCCTGCAGTTTTCACTGTAAAGCCGAGTTGGAGCTTGTACTTCCCCATATATATGTATGGATTGGATTTTGCAACTGAAAAGAAACTTTGTGTACCCAACAAGCTAGGTGAAGGACGCCTTTCACACACCCTTATCTCTCAGAACTGAGCATGAGGAGAGACGTTCTTTCATCTAGCACAAAGGGAACCTTTGGCAGTAGAAACTTTTACTCTGGTTTCTCAGTCTGTTTCCTAGTGCCGGTTGGAAGTTCCTGCAGTTTTCACCGTAAAATCGAGTTGAGCTAGTACCTCCCCATATATATGTCTGGAGTGGAGTTTGCAACTGAAAAGAAATTTTTTGTACCCAACAAGCTAGGTGAAGGACGGCTTTCACACACAATTATCTCTCAGAACTGAGCATGTGGAGAGTCGTTCGTTCATCTAGCACATAGTGAAAGGTTTGTAGCAGAAACATTTACTCTGGTTTCTCAGTCTATTTCCTAGTGCCAGTTTGAAGTTCCTGCAGTTTTCTCTGTAAAACGGTGTTGGAGCTAGTACTTCCCCATATATATGTATGGACAGGTGTTTGCAACTGAAAAGAATCTTTGTGTTCCAAACAAGCTATTTGATAGACGGCTTTCACACACACTTATCTCTCAGAACTGAGCATGTGGAGAGACGTTCGTTCATCTAGCAAAAAGGGAACGTGATGCATGTCAAAGTTTTATACTGGTTTCTCAGACTATTTCCTAGTGCCGGTTTGAAGTTCCTGTAGTTTTCACTGTAAAACCGAGTTGGAGCTTGTACCTCCCCATAATATGTATATAGAGGTGTTTGCAACTGAAAAGAAACATTGTGTTCCCAACAAGCTAGGTGAGGGACGGCTTTCACACACACTTATCTCTCAGAACCGAGCATGTGGAGAGACGTTCTTTCCTCTAGCACAATGGGAACGGGTTGCATGTGAAACTTTTACTCTGAATTCCCAGTCTGTTTCCTAGTGCCTGTTTGAAGTTCTTGCAGTTTTCACAGTAAAACAGAGTTGGAGCTAGAACCACCCCATATATATATATATGGAGAGGTGTTTGCCACTGAAAAGAATCATTGTGTACCCAACAAGCTAGGGGAACACGGCTTTCACACACCCTTATGTCTCAGAACTGAGAATGTGGAGAGACGTTCGTTCATGTAGCACAAATGGAACGGAATGCAGGAGAAACTTATACTCTGGTTTCTCAGTCTGTTTCCTAGTGCCGGTTTGATGTTCCTGCAGTTTTCACTGTAAAACCGAGTTGGAGCTAGTACCTCCCCATATATAAGTATGGAGTGGAGTTTGCAACTGAAAAGAAACTTTGTGTTCCCATCAAGCAAAGTGAAGCACGGCTTTCACACACAATTATCTCTCAGAACTGAACATGTGGAGAGACGTTCGTTCATCTAGCACAAAGGGAACGGAATGCAGGGGAAACTTATACTCTGGTTTCTCAGTCTGTTTCCTAGTGCCGGTTTGAAGTTCCTGCAGTTTTCACTGTAAAACCGAGTTGGAACTAGTACCTACCCATATATATGTATGGATTGGAGTTTGCAACTGAAAAGAATCTTTGTTTTCCCAACAAGCTATTTGAAAGACGGCTTTCACACACACTTATCTCTCAGAACTGAGCATGTGGAGAGACGTTCGTTCATCTAGCACAAAGGGAACGTGATGCAGGTGAAACTTTTACTCTGGTTTCTCAGACTATTTCCTAGTGCCGTTTTGAAGTTACTGCAGTTTTCACTGTAAAAGAGAGTTGGAGCTTGTACCTCCCCATATATATGTATTTAGAGGTGTTTGCAACTGAAAAGAAACATTGTGTTCCCAACAAGCTAGGTGAGGGACGGCTTTCACACACACTTATCTCTCAGAACAGAGCATGTGGAGAGACGTTCTTTCCTCTAGCACAATGGGAACGGGTTGCATGAGAAACTTTTACTCTGAATTCCCAGTATGTTTCCTAGTGTCGGTTTGAAGTTACTGCAGTTTTCACAGTAAAACAGAGTTGGAGCTAGTACCACCCCATATATATGTGTGGAGAGGTGTTTGCCACTGAAAAGAATCATTGTGTTCCCAACAAGCTAGGGGAACACGGCTTTCACACACCCTTATCTCTCAGAACTGAGAATGTGGAGAGACGATCGTTCATGTAGCACAAATGGAACGGAATGCAGGAGAAACTTATACTCTGGTTTCTCAGTCTGTTTCCTAGTGCCGGTTTGATGTTCCTGCAGTTTTCACTGTAAAACCGAGTTGGAGCTAGTACCCCCTCATATATAAGTATGGAGTGGAGTTTGCAACTGAAAAGAAACTTTGTGTTCCCATAAAGCAATGTGAAGCACGGCTTTCACACACAATTATCTCTCAGAACTGAACATGTGGAGAGACGTTCGTTCATCTAGCACAAAGTGAACGGAATGCAGGAGAAACTTATACTCTGGTTTCTCAATCTGTTTCCTAGGGCCGGTTTGTAGTTCCTGCAGTTTTCACTGTAAAACCGTGTAGGAGCTTGTACCTCCCCATATATATGTTTGGAGAGGTGTTTGCAACTGAAAAGAAACTTTGTTTTCCCAACAACCTAGTTGAAGGACGGCTTTCACACACACTTATCTCTCAGAAAATAGCATGTGGAGAGACGTTCTTTACTCTAGCACAATGGGAACGGGTTGTAGGGGAAACTTTTACTCTGAATCCCCAGGGTGTTTCCTAGTGCCGGTTTGAAGTTCCTGCAGTTTTCACTGTAAAACCGAGTTGGAGCTATTACCTCCCCATATATATGTATGGAGTGGAGTTTGCAACTGAAAAAACTTTGTGTTCCCAAAAACCTAGTTGAAGGACGGCTTTCACACACACTTATCTCTCAGAACTGAGCATGTGGAGAGACGTTCATTCATCTAGCAGAAAGGGAACGGGTTGTAGGAGAAACATTTACTCTGGTTTCTCAGTCTGATTCCTAGTGCCGGTTTGAAGTTCCTGCAGGTTTCACTGTAAAACCGAGTTGGAGCTAGTACCTCCCCATATATATGTATGGATTGGAGTTTGCACCTGAAAAGAATCTTTGTGTTCCCAACAAGCTATTTGAAAGACGGCTTTCACACACACTTATCTCTCAGAACTAAGCATGTGGAGAGACGTTCGTTCATCTAGCACAAAGGGAACGTGATGCAGGTGAAACTTTTACTCTGGTTTCTCAAACTATTTCCTAGTGCCGGTTTGAAGTTCCTACAGTTTTCACTGTAAAATCGAGTTTGAACTAGTACCTCCCCATATATATTTATGGAGTGGAGTTTGCAACTGAAAAGAAACTTTGTGTTCCCAACAAGCTAGGTGAAGATTGGCTTTCACACACACTTATCTCTCAGAACTGAGCATGTGGAGAGACGTTCTTTCATCTAGCACAAAGGGAACGGGTTGCAGCTGAAACATTTACTCTGGTTTCTCAGTCTGTTTCCTAGTGCCAGTTTGAAGTTCCTTCAGTTTTCACTTTAAAACCGATTTGGAGATTGTACCTCCCCATATATATGAATGGATTGGAGATTGCAAATTAAAAGAATCTTTGTGTTCCCAACAAGCAACGTGAAGGACGGCTTTCACACACACATTTCTCTCAGAACTGAGCATGTTGGGAGACGTCCTTTCATCTAGCACAAAGGGAACGGGTTGCAGGAGAAACTTTTACTCTGGTTTCTCAGTCAGTTTCCAAGTGCCGGTTTGAAGTTCCTGCAGTATTCACTGTAAAACCGATTTGGAGCTAGTACCTCCCCATATATATGTATGGAGAGGTGTTTGCAGAAGAAAAGAATCTTTGTGTTCCCAGCAAGCTAAGTGAAGGACGGCTTTCACACACACTTATCTCTCAGAACTGAGCATGTGGAGAGACGTTCATTCATCTAGCACAAATGGAACGGTTTGCAGGAGAAAATTTTACTCTGGTTTATCAGTCTGTTTCCAAGTGCCGTTTGGAAGTTCCTGCAGTTTTCACTGTAAAATCGAGTTGGAGTTTGTACCTCCCCATATATATGTATGGAGTGGAGTTTGCAACTGAAAAGTAACTTTGTGTTCCCAACATACTAGTTGAAGGACTTCTTTCACACACCCTTATCTCTCAAAACTGAGTATGTGGAGAGACGTTCGTTCATCTAGCACAAACGGAAAAGGTTGCAGTAGAAATTTTAACTCTGGTTTCTCATGCTGTTTCCTAGTGCCGGTTTGAAGTTCCTGCAGTTTTCACTGTAAAACCGAGTTGAGTTATTACCTCCCCATATATATGTATCTACAGGAGTTTGCAACTGAAAAGAATCTTTGTGTTCCCAACATGCTAGGTGAAGGACGGCTTTCACACACACTTATCTCTCAGAAATGAGCATGTGGAGAGACTTTCGTTCATCTAGCACAAATGGAACCTGTTGAAGGAGAAACTTTTACTCTGGTTTCTCAGTCTGTTTCCTAGTGCCGGTTTGAATTTCTTGCAGTTTTCACAGTAAAACAGAGTTGGAGCTAGTACCTCCCCACATATATGTATGGAGAGGTAATTGCAAATGGAAAGAAACTTTGTGTTCCCATCAATTTAGGTGAAGGTCGGCTTTCACAAACACTTTTCTCTCAGAACTGAGCATGTTGTGAGACGTTCTTTCATCTAGCACAAAGGGAACTGTTTGCAGGTGAATCTTTTACTCTGGTCTCTCATTCAGTTTCCAAGTGCCGGTTTGAAGTTCCTGCAGTTTTCACTGTAAAACCGAGTTGGAGCTAGTACCTCCCCATATATATGAATGGATTGGAGTTTGCAAATTAAAAGAATCTTTGTGTTCCCAACAAGCAAGGTGAAGGAAGGCTTTCACACACACTTTTCTCTCAGAACTGAGCATGTTGGGAGACGTTCTTTCATCTAGCACAAAGGGAACTCGTTGCAGGAGAAACTTTTACTCTGGTTTCTCAGTCAGTTTCCAAGTGCCGGTTTGAAGTTCCTGCAGTATTCACTGTAAAACCGATTTGGAGCTAGTACCTCCCCATATATATGTATGGAGAAGTGTTTGCAGAAGAAAAGAATCTTTGTGTTCCCAGCAAGCTAAGTGAAGTACGGCTTTCACACACACTTATCTCTCAGAACTGAGCATGTGGAGAGACGTTCGTTCATCTATCACAAATGGAACGGGATGCAGGAGAAAATTTTACTCTGGTTTATCAGTCTGTTTCCAAGTGCCGTTTGGAAGTTCCTGCAGTTTTCACTGTAAAATCGAGTTGGAGCTTGTACCTCCCCATATATATGTATGGAGTGGAGTTTGCAACTGAAAAGTAACTTTGTGTTCCCAACATACTAGTTGAAGGACTTCTTTCACACACCTTTATCTCTCAGAACTGAGTATGTGGAGAGACGTTCGTTCATCTAGCACAAAGGGAAACGGTTGCAGGAGAAACTTTTACTCTATTTTCTCATTCTGTTTCCTAGTGCCGGTTTGAAGTTCCTGCAGTTTTCACTCTAAAACCGAGTTGGAGCTGGTACCACCCCATATATATGTATGGAGTGGAGTTTGCAACTGAAAAGAACTTTGTGTTCATAAAAAGCTAGTTGAAGGACGGCTTTCACACACACTTACCTCTCAGAACTGAGCATGTGGAGAGACGTTCGTTCATCTAGCAGAAAGGGAACGGGATGTAGGAGAAACATTTACTCTGGTTTCTCAGTCTGTTTCCTAGTGCCGGTTTGAAGTTCCTGCAGGTTTCACTGTAAAACCGTGTTGGAGCTAGTACTTCCCCAATGTATGTAAGGATTGGAGTTTGCAAATGAAAGGAAACTATGTGTTCTCAACAAGCAATGTGAAGGACGGCATTCACATAAAATTATCTCTCAGAAATGAGCATGTGGAGAGAAGTTCGTTCATCTAGCACAAATGAAACGGGTTGCAGGCGAAACTTTTCTCTGGTTTCTCAGTCTGTTTCCTTGTGCCAGTATGAAATTCCTGCAGTTTTCACTGTAAAACAGATTTGGAGATTGTACCTGCCCATATATATGTATGGAGTGGAGTTTGCAACTGAAAAGAATCTTTGTATTCCCAACAAGCTAGGTGAAGCACGGCTTTCACACACACTTATCTCTCCGAACTGAGCATGTGGAGAGACTTTCGTTCATCTAGCACAAAGGGAACGGGTTGCAGGAGAAACATTTACTCAGGTATCTCAGTCTGTTTCCTAGTGCCGGTTTGAAGTTCCTGCAGTTTTCACTGTAAAACTGAGATGGAGCTAGTACCTACCCATTTATATGTATGGAGTGGAGTTTGCAACTTAAAAGAAACTTTGTGTTCCCAACATGTTTAGTTGAGGACGGCTTTCACACACAATTATTTCTCAGAACTGAGCATGTGTAGAGATTTTCGTTCATCTAGCACAAAGTAAACTGATTGCAGAAGAAACTTTTACTCTGGTTTCTCAGTCTGTTTCCTAGTGTCGGTTTGAAGTTCCTGCAGTTTTCACTGTAAAACCGAGTTGGAGCTAGTACCTCCCCATATATATGTATGGACAGGTGTTTGCAACTGGAAAGAAACTTTGTGTTCCCAACAAGCTAGGTGAAGAATGGCTTTCACACACACTTATCTCTCAGAACTGAGCATGTGGAGAGACGTTCTTTCATCTAGCACAAAGGAACTGGTTGCAGCTGAAACTTTTACTCTGGTTTCTCAGTCTGTTTCCTAGTGCCAGTTTGAAGTTCCTGCATTTTTCACTTTAAATTCGATTTGGAGCTTGTACCTCCCCATATATATGAATGGATTGGAGTTTGCAACTTAAAAGATTCTTTTTGTTCCCAACAAGCAAGGTGAAGGACGGCTTTCACACACACTTTCCTTTCAGAACTGAGCATTTTGGGAGACGTTCTTTCATCTAGCAAAATGGGAACGTGTTGCAGGAGAAACTTTTACTCTGCTTTGTCAGTCATTTTCCAAGTGCCGGTTTGAATTTCCTGCAGTATTCACTGTAAAACCGATTTGGAGCTAGTACCTCCCCTTATATATGTATGGGGAGGTGTTTGCAGAAGAAAAGAATCTTTGTGTTCCCAGCAAGCTAAGTGAAGGACGGCTTTCACACACACTTATCTCTCAGAACTGAGCATGTGGAGAGACGTTCGTTCATCTAGCACAAATGGAACGGGTTGCAGGAGAAAATTTTACTCTGGTTTCTCAGTCTGTTTCCAAGTGCCGTTTGGAAGTTCCTGCAGTTTTCACTGTAAAACTGAGTTGAGTTAGTAATTCCCCATATATATGTATGTACAGGAGTTTGCAACTGAAAAGGAAATTTGTGTTCCCATCATGCTAGGTGAAGGACGGCTTTCACAAACACTTTTGTCTCAGAAATGAGCATGTTGGGAGACGTTCTTTCATCTAGCACAAAGGGAACGGGTTGCAGTAGAAACTTTTACTCTGGTTTCTCTGTCAGTTTCCAAGAGCCGGTTTGAAGTTCCTGCAGTTTTCATTGTATAACCGAGTTGGAGCATGTCCCTCCCCATATATATGTATAGAGTGGGGTTTGCAACTTAAAAGAAACTTTGTGATCCCAAAAAGCTAGGTGAAGGACTGTTTTCACACACAATTAACTATCAGAACTGAGCATGTGGAGAGACGTTCTTTCATCTAGCACAAATGGAACGGGTTGCAGGAGAAACTTTTACTCTGGTCTCTCAGTCTGTTTCCTAGTGCCGGTTGGAAGTTCCTGCAGTTTTCACTGTAAAACCGAGTCGGATCTAGTTCCTCCCCATAAATAAGTATCAGTGGAAATTGCAACTGAAAAGTAACTTTGTGTTCCCAACAAGCTAGTTGAAGTAAGGCATTCACACACACTTATCTCTCAGAACTGAGTATGTGGAGAGACGTTCTTTCATCTATCACAAAGGGAACGGGTTGCAGGGGAAACTTTTACTCAAGATTCTCAGTCTGTTTCTTAGTGCCAGTTTGAAGATCCTGCAGTTTTCACTGTAAAACTGAGTTTGAGCTAGTACCTCCCAATATATATTTATGGAGTGGAGTTTGCAAATGAAAAGAAATTTGTGTTCATAACATGCTAGTAGAAGGACGGCTTTCACACACACTTTTGTCTCAGAAATGAGCATGTTGGGAGACGTTCTTTCATGTAGCAGAAAGGGAACGTGTTGCAGGACAAACTTTTACTCTGTTTTCTCTGTCAGTTTCCAAGTGCCGGTTTGAAGTTCCTGCAGTTTTCACAGTATAACCGATTAGGAGCTAGTACCTTCCCATATATATGTATGGAGAGGTGTTTGCAACTGAAAAGAAGCTTTGTGTTAACAACATGCTAGGTGAAGGACGGCTTTCACACACACTGATCTCTCAGAAGTGAGCATGTGGAGAGACGTTCATTCATCTAGCACAATGTAACGGGTAGCAGGAGGAACTTTTACTCTGGTTTCTCATTCTGTTTCCGAGTGCCGGGTTGACGTTCCTGCAGTTTTCACTGTAAAACAGAGTTGGAGCTATTACCACCCCAAATATATGTATGGATTAGAGTTTCCACCTGAAAAGAATCTTTGTGTTCCCTACAAGATAGTTGAAGGAAGGTATTCACACACAATTAACTCTCAGATCTGAGCATGTGGAGAGACGGTCTTTCATCTAGCACAAAGGGAACGGGTTGCAGGAGAAATTTTACTCTGGTTTCTCAGTATGTTTCCAAGTGCCGGTTTGACGATCCTGCAGTTTTCACTGTAAAACCGAGTTGGAGCTAGTACCTCACCATATATATTTATGGAGAGGTGTTGGCAACTGAAAAGATTCTTTGTGTTCCCAACAAGCTAGGTGAAGAACGGCTTTCACACACACTTATCTCTCAGAAATGAGCATGTGGAGAGACGTTTCTTCATCTAGCACAACGGAACGGGTTGCGGGAGTAACTTTTACTCTGGTTTCTCAGTCTGTTTCCAAGTGCCGTTTTGATGTTTCTGCAGCTTTCACTTTTAAAGCGATTTGGATCTAGTACCTCCCCATATATATGTATGGAGTGGAGTTTGCAACTGAAAACAATCTTTGCTTTCGCAACAAGCAAGGTGAAGTACGGCTTTCACACACTATTATCCCTCAGAACTGAGCACGTTGTGAGACGTTCGTTCATCTATCACAAAGGGAACAGGTTGAAGGAGAAACATTTACTGTGGTTTCTCAGACTGTTTCCTAGTGCCGGTTGGAAGTTCCTGCAGTTTTCATTGGAAAACCGATTTGGAGCTAGTACCTCCCCATATATATGTATGGAGTGGTGTTTGAAACTGAAAAGAAACTTTGTATTCCCAACAAGCTAGGTGAAGGACGGTTTTCACACACAATTAACTCTCAGAACTGAGCATGTGGAGAGACATTCTTTCATCTAGCACAAAGGGAACGGGTTGCAGGGGAAAATATTACTCTGGTTTCTCAGTCTGTTTCCTAGTGCCGGTTTGAAATTCCTGCAGTTTTCACAGTAAAAGCGAGTTGGAGCTAGTACCTCCCCATATATAAGTAAGGAGAGGTGTTTGCTACTGAAAAGAATCTTTGTGTTCCCATCAAGCTAGGTGAAGTACGGCTTTCACACACACTTATCTCTCAGAACTGTGCATGTGGAGAGAGTTTCGTTCATCTAGCACAAAGGGAACGATTTGCAGGAGAAACTTTACTCTGGTCTCTCACTCTGTTTTCTAGTGCTGATTTGAAGTTCCTGCAGTTTACACTGTAAAACCGAGTTGGAGCTTTTACCTCCCCATATATATGTGTGGAGTGGAATTTGCAACTGAAAAGAATCTTTGTGTTCCCAAAAAGCTAGTTGAAGGACGGCTTTCACACACACATATCTCGGAGAACTGAGCATTTGGAGAGACGTTCGTTCATCTAGCACAACGGGAACGGGTTGCAGAATTAACTTTAACTCTGGTTTCTCAGTGTGTTTCCTATTGCCGGTTTGAAGTTCCTGCAATTTTCACTGTAAAACCGAGTTGGAGCTTGTACCTCCCCATATATATGTATGGATTGCTGATTGCAACTGAAACAAACTTTTTGTTCCCAACTAGCTAGGTGAAGGACGGCTTTCACACACAATTATTTGTCAGAAATGACATTTTGGAGAGAGGTTCGTTCATCTAGCACAAAGGGAATGTTTTGCAGGAAAAAGTTTACTCTGGTTTCTCAGTCTGTTTCCTAGTTCCGCTTTGAAATTCCTGCAGTTTTCCCTGTAAAACCAAGGTTGGGCTTGTACATCCCCATATATATGTATGGATTGAGATTGCAACTTAAAGGAAACTATGTTTTCCCTGCAAGCTAGTTGAACGGCGGATTTTACAGACACATAACTCTAAGAACTGAGCATGTGGAGAGAAGTTAATTCATCCAGCAAAAAATGAACAGTTTGCAGGGAAAACTTTTATTCTGGTTTCTCCTATTGTTTCCTCGTGCCGGGTTGATGTTCCTGCAGTTTTCACTGTAAATCAGTGTTGCAGCTAGTAGTTCCCCATATATATGTATGGAGGGTTGTTTGCATCTGAAAAGAATGCTTGTGTTCAAAACAAGCTAGGGGAAGGACGGGATTCACACAAAGTTATCTCTTAGAACTGAGCATGTGAAGAGACATTCGTTCATTAGCACAAATGGAATAAGTTGCAGGAGAAACTATTACTCAGAATTCTCAGTATGTTTCCAAATGCCGGTTTGATATTACTGCAGTTTTCACTGTAAATCATAGTTGGAGCTAGTAACTCCCCATATATATGTATGGAGTGGAGTTTCCAACTGAAAAGAAATTTTGTGTTCCCAACAAGCTAGGTGAAGGACGGCTTTCACACACACTTATCTCAGAACTGAGCATGTGGAGAGACGTTCGTTCATCTAGCACAAAGGGAACTTGTTGCAGGAGAAACTTTTACTCTGGTTTCTCAGTCTGTTTCCTAGTGCCGGTTTGAAGTTCCTGCATATTTCACTGGAAAACAGAGTTGGAGCTAGTACCTAGCCATATATATATATGAAAAGGAGTTTGCAACTGAAAAGAAACTTTGTGTTCCCAACAAGCTACATGAAAGACGGCTTTCACACACACTTATCTCTCAGAACTGAGCATGTGGAGGGACGTTCGTTCATCAAGCACAAAGCGATCGGGTTGCAGGAGAAACTTTTACTCTGGTTTCTCAGTCTGTTTCCTAGTGCCGTTTTGAAGTTCCTGCAGTTTTCACTGTAAAACAGAGTTGGAGCTTCTACCTCCCCATATATATGTATGGAGTGGAGTTTGCAACTGAAAAGAAACTTTGTATTCCCAACAAGCTAGGGGAAGGACGGCTTTCACAAACACTTATCTCTCAGAACTGAGCATGTGGAGAGACGTTCGTTCATCTAGCACAAAGGGAACTTGTTGCAGGAGAAACTATTACTCAGGTTTATCTGTATGTTTCCTAGTTCCGGTTTGAAGTTCCTGCAGTTTTCACTGTAAAACAGAATTGGAGCTATTACCTCCCCATATATATGTATGGACTGGATTTTGCAATTTAAAAGAAATTTTGTGTTCCCAACATGCTTAGTATAGGACGGTTTCACCCACAATTATCTCTCAGAACTGAGCATGTGGAGAGACGCTCATTCATCTAGCACAAAGGGAACGGTTTGCAGGAGAAACTTTTACTCTGTTTCTCAGTATTTTTCCTAGTGCCGGATGGAACTTCCTGCAGTTTTCACTGTAAAACAGAAATGGAGCTAGTACCTCCTCATATGTATGTATGGAGAGGTGTTTGCAACTGAAAAGAAACTTTGTATTCCCAAAAAGCTAGGTAAAAGCGGCTTTCACACACATATATCTCTCAGAAATGAGCATGTGGAGAGACGTTCTTTCATCTAGCACAATGGGAACGGGTTGCAGGAGAAACTTTTACTCGGGTTTCCCAGTCTGTTTCCTAGTGCCGGTTTGAAGTTCCTGCAGTTTTCACTGTAAAACCGAGTTGGAGCTAGTACCTCCCCATATATATGTATGGAAAGGTGTTTGCAACTGAAAAGAATCTTTGTGTTCCCAACAAGATAGTTGAAGTACGGCTTTCACACACACTTATCTCAGAACTGAGCATGTGGGGAGGCGTTTTTCCATTTAGCACAATGGGAACTGGTTGCAGGAGAAACTTTTACTCTGGTTTCCCAGTCTGTTTACTAGTGCCGGTTTGAACATCCTGCATTTTTCACTGTAAAACCGAGTTGGAGCTAGTACTTACCCATATGTATGTATGGAGTGGAGTTATCAAATGAAAAGAAACTATGTGTTCCCAACAAGCAAGTTAAAGGACGGCTTTCACAAACACTTATCTCTCAGAAATGAGCATGTGGAGAGACGTTCGTTCATCTAGCACAAATATAACGGGTTGCAGCACAAACATTTACTCTGGTTTCTCAGTCTGTTTCCTAGTGCCGGTTTGAAGTTCCTGCAGGTTTCACCGTAAAACCGAGTTGGATTTTGTACCCCCCCATATATATGTATGGAGTGGAGTTTGCAACTGAAAAGAAACTTTGTGTTCCCAACAAGCTAGGGGAAGGACGGCTTTCACACACACATTTCTCTCAGAAATGAGCATGTGGAGAGACGTTCGTTTATCTAGCACAAAGGGAACGTGTTGCAGGAGAAACTTATACTCTGTTTTCTCAGTCTGTTTCCTAGTGCCGGTTTGAAGTTCCTGCAGTTTTCACTGTAAAACCGAGTTCGAGCTTGTACCACCCCATATATATTTATGGAGAGGTGTTTGCAACTGAAATGAAACTTTGTGTTCCCAACAAGCTAGGTGAAGGACGGCTTTCACACACAAATATCTCTCAGAACTGAGCATGTGGAGAGAAGTTCGTTCATCTAGCACAAAGCGAACGGGTTGCAGTAGAAACTTTTACTCTGGTTTCTCAGTCTGTTTCCTACTGCCGGTTTGAAGTTACTGCAGTTTTCACTGTAAAACAGAGTTGGAGCTTGTAGTCCCCATATATATGTATGGAGTAGAGTTTGCAACTGAAAAGAATCTTTGTGTTCCCAACAAGCTAAGTGAAGGACGGCTTTCACACACACTTATCTCTCAGATCTGAGCATGTGGAGAGACGTTCGTTCATCTAGCACAAAGGGAACGGTTCGCAGTAGAAACATATACTCTGCTTTCTCAGTCTGTTTGTTAGTGCCGGTTTGAATTTCCTGCAGTTTTCTCTGTAAAACCGATTTTGAGCTTGTACTTCCCCATATATATGTATGGAGTGGAGTTTGCACCTGAAAAGTAACTATGTGTTCCCAACAAGCTAGGTGAAAGAAGGCTTTCACACACCCTTATCTCTCACAACTTAGCACGTGGATAGACGTTCTTTCATCTAGCACAATGGGAAAGGGTTGCAGGAGGAACTTTTACTCTGTTATCCCAGACTGTTTCCTAGTGCCGGTTTGAAGTTATTGCAGTTTTCACAGTAAAACAGAGTTGGAGCTAGTACCTCCCCAAATATATGTATGGAGAGGTGTTTGCAACTGAAAAGAAACTTTGTGTTCCCAACAACCTAGGTGAAGGACGGCTTTCACACACAATTATCCTTCAGAACTGAGCATGTGGAGAGGCGTTCATTCATGGAGCACAAAATTAACGGGTAGCAGGAGAAAATTTTACTCTGGTTTCTCAGCCTGTTTCCTAGTACCGGTTGGAAATTCCTGCATTTTTCACTGTAAAACCGAGATGGAGCTAGTACCTCCCCATAAATATGTATGGAGAGGTGTTTGCAACTGAAAAGAAACTTTGTGTTCCCAACAAGCTAAGTGAAGGACGGCTTTCACACACAATTATCCTTCAGAACTGAGCATGTGGAGAGGCGTTCATTCATGGAGCACAAAATTAACGGGTAGCAGGAGAAACTTTTACTCTGGTTTCTCAGCCTGCTTCCTAGTACCGGTTGGAAATTCCTGCATTTTTCACTGTAAAACCGAGATGGAGCTAGTACCTCCCCATAAATATGTATGGAGAGGTGTTTGCAACTGAAAAGAAACTTTGTGTTCCCAACAAGCTAAGTGAAGGACGGCTTTCACACACAATTATCTCTCAGAACTGAGCATGTGGAGAGACGTTCGTTCATCTAGCACAAAGGGAATGGTTTGCAGTAGAAACATATACTCTAGTTTCTCAGTCTGTTTGTTAGTGCCGGTTTGAATTTCCTGCAGTTTTCACTGTAAAACCGATTTTGAGCTTGTACTTCCCCAAATATATGTATGGAGTGGAGTTTGCAACTGAAAAGAAACTTTGTGTTCCCAACAAGATATGTGAATGACGGCTTTCACACACCCTTATCTCTCACAAATGAGCACGTGGATAGACGTTCTTTCATCTAGCACAATGGGAAAGGGTTGCAGGAGAAACTTTTACTCTGGTATCCCAGACTGTTTCCTAGTGCCGGTTTGATGTTATTGCAGTTTTCACTTAAAACAGAGTTGGAGCTAGTTCCCCCCCCAATATATGTATGGAGAGGTTTTTGCAACTGAAAAGAAACTTTGTGTTCCCACAAGCTATTTGAAGGACGGCTTTCACACACACATATCTCTAAGAACTGAGCATGTGGAGAGACGTTCATTCATCTAGCACAAAGGGAACGGGTTGTAGGAGAAACTTTTACTCTGGTTTCTCAGTCTGTTTCCTAAGGTCGGTTGGAAGTTCCTGCAGTTTTCAGTGTAAAACCGAGTTGGAGCTAGTACATCCTCATATATATGTATGGTGAGGTGTTTGCAACTGAAAAGAAACTTTGTCTTCCCAACAAGCTAGGTGAAGGACGGCTTTCACACACACTTGTCTCTCAGAACTGAGCATGTGGAGAAGCGTTCGTTCATCTAGCACAAAGGAACGGGTTGCAGGAGAAACTTTTACTCTGGTTTCTCAGTCAGTTTCCTAGTGCCGGTTTGAAGTTCCTGCAGTTTTCACTGTAAATACGTGTTGGAACTAGTACCTCCCCATATATATGTATGGAGTGGAGATTGCAACTGAAAAGAAACTTTGTGTTCCCAACAATCTAGCTGAAGGACGGCTTTCACACACAATTATCTCTCAGAACTGAGCATGTGGAGAGACGTTGTTTCATCTAGCAGAAAGGGAACGGGTAGTAGGAGAAACTTTTACTCTGGTATCTCAGTCTGTTTCCTAGTGCCGGTTTGAAGTTCCTGCAGTTTTCACTGTAAAACCGAGTTGGAGCTAGTACCTCCCCATATACATGTATGGAGTGGGTTTTGCAACTGAAAAGAAACTTTGTGTTCCCAACAAGCTAGGTGAAGGACGGCTTTCACACACACTTAACTCTCAGAACTGAGCATGTGGAGAGACGTTCGTTCATCTAGCACAAAGGGAACGGGTTGCAGGAGAAACATTTACTCTGGTTTCTCACTCTTTTTCCTAGTGCCGGTTTGAAGTTCCTGCAGTTTTCACTGTAAAACCGAGTTGGAGCTTGTACCTCCCCATATATATGTATTGATTGGAGTTTGCTACTGAATAGAAACTTTGTGTTCCCAACAAGCTAGGTGAAGGACGGCTTTCACACACACTTA
Source organism: Camelus dromedarius (assembly GCF_036321535.1). Lineage (NCBI taxonomy): Eukaryota > Metazoa > Chordata > Mammalia > Artiodactyla > Camelidae > Camelus > Camelus dromedarius. The sequence goes on from NW_026989814.1 coordinate 4,780,484, forward strand.
TCTCTCAGAACTGAGCATGTGGAGAGACGTTCGTTCATCTAGCAGAAAGGGAACGTGTTGTAGGAGAAACTTTTACTCTGGTTTCTCAGTCTGTTTCCTTGTGCCGGTTTGAAGTTCCTGCAGTTTTCACTGTAAAACCGAGTTGCAGCTACTCTCTCCATATATATATGTATGGAGTGGTGTTTGCATCTGAAAAGAAACTTTGTGTTCCCAACAAACTAGTTGAAGGACGGCATTCACACACACTTATCTCTCAGAACTGAGCATGTGGAGAGACGTTCTTTCATCTAGCACAAAGGGAACGGGTTGCAGGAGAAACTTTTCTCTTGTTTCTCAGTCTGTTTACTAGTGCCGGTATGAAGTTCCTGCAGTTTTCACTGTATAACCGAGTTGGAGCTAGTACCTCCCAATTTATATGTATGGATTGGAGTTTGCAACTCAAAAGAAACTTTGTGTTCACAACAAGCTAGGTGAAGGACGGCTTTTACACACAATTATCTCTCAGAAATGAGCATGTGGAGAGAAGTTCGTTCATCTAGCACAAATGGAACGGTTTGCAGGAGAAATTTTTACTCTGGTTTCTCAGTCTGTTTCCTAGTGCCGGTTTGAATTTCCTGCAGTTTTCACTGTAAAACCGAGTTGGAGCTAGTACCTCCCCATTTATATGTATGGATTGCAGTTTGCAACTTAAAAGAAACTTTGTGTTCCCAACAAGCTAGGTGAAGGACGGCTTTCACACACACTTATCTCTCAGAACTGAGCATGTGGAGAGACGTTGTTTCATCTAGCAGAAAGGGAACGGGTAGTAGGAGAAACTTTTACTCTGGTTTCTCAGTCTGTTTCCAAGTGCCGGTTTGATGTTCCTGCAGTTTTCACTGTAAAACCGAGTTGGAGCTAGTACCTCCCCATATATATGTATGGAGTGGAGTTTGCAACTGAAAAGAAACTTTGTGTTCCCAACAAGCTAGGTGAAGGACGGCTTTCACACACACTTATCTCTCAGAACTGAGCATGTGGAGAGACGTTCGTTCATCTAGCAGAAAGGGAACGGGTTGCAGGAGAAACTTTTACTCTGGTTTCTCACACTTTTTCCTAGTGCCGGTTTGAAGTTCCTGCAGTTTTCTCTGTAAAACGGAGTTGGAGCTTGTACTTCCCCATATATATGTATGGAGTGGAGTTTTCTACTGAACAGAAACTTTGTGTTCCCAACAAGCTAGGTGAAGGACGGCTTTCACACAGACTTATCTCTCAGAACTGAGCATGTGGAGAGACGTTTGGTCATCTAGCAGAAAGCGAACGTGTTGTAGGAGAAACTTTTACTCTGGTTTCTCAGTTTGTTTCCTTGTGCCGGTTTGAAGTTCCTGCAGTTTTCACTGTAAAATCGAGTTGGAGCTACTATCTCCATATATATATGTATGGACTGGTGTTTGCAACTGAAAAGAAACTTTGTGTTCCCAACAAACTAGTTGAAGGACGGCTTTCACACACATTTATCTCTCAGAACTGAGCATGTGGAGAGACGTTCTTTAATCTAGCACAACGGGAACGGGTTGCAGGAGAAACTTTTCTCTGGTTTCTCAGTCTGTTTACTAGTGCCGTTATGAAGTTCCTGCAGTTTTCACTGTAAAACCGAGTTGGAGCTAGTACCTCCCCATTTATATGTATGGATTGCAGTTTGCAACTTAAAAGAAACTTTGTGTTCCCAACAAGCTAGGTGAAGGACGGCTTTAACACACACTTATCTCTCAGAAATGATCATGTGGAGAGACGTTCGATCATCTAGCACAATGGGATCGGGTTGCAGGAGAAACTTATACTCTGGTTTCTCAGTCTGTTTCCTAGTGCCGGTTTGAAGATCCGGCAGTTTTCACTGTAGAACCGAGTTGGAGCTAGTACCTCCCCATATATATGTATGGATTTGTGTTTGCAACTGAAAAGAAACTTTGTGTTCCCAACAAGCTAGGTGAAGGACGGCTTTTACACTCAATTATCTCTCAGAAATGAGCATGTGGAGAGACGTTCGTTCATCTAGCACAATGGGATCGTTTTGCAGGAAAAACTTTTACTCTGGTTTCTCAGTTTGTTTCTTAGTGCCGGTTTGAAGATCCGGCAATTTTCACTGGAGAACCGAGTTGGAGCTAGTACCTCTCCATATATATGTATGGATTTGTGTTTGCAACTGAAAAGAAACTTTGTGTTCCCAACAAGCTAGGTGAAGGACGTCTTTCACACACACTTATCTCTCAGAACTGAGCATGTGGAGAGAGGTTCGTTCATCTAGCATAAAGGGAAGGGGTTGCAGGTGAAACTTTTACTCTGGTTTCTCAGTCTGTTTCCTAGTGCGGATTTGAAGTTCCTGCAGTTTTCACTGTAAAACTGAGTTGGAGCTAGTACATCCCCATATATATGTATGGAGTGGAATTTGCAACTGAAAAGAAAATTTGTGTTCCCAACAAGATAGGTGAAGGACGGCTTTCACACACACTTATCTCTCCGAAATTAGCATGTGGAGAGACGTTCGTTCATCTGGCAGAAACGGAACGGGTTGCAGGAGAAACTTTTACTCTGGTTTCTCAGTCTGTTTCCTAGTGCCGGTTTGAAATTCCTGCAGTTTTCACTGTAAAACCGAGTTCGAGCTTGTACCTCCCCATATATATATATGGAGTGGAGTTTGCAAATGAAAAGAAACTTTGTGTTCCCAACAAGCTACGTGAAGGATGGCTTTCACACACACTTATCTCTCAGAACTGAGCATGTGGACAGACGTTCGTTCATCTAGCACAAATGAACGGGTTGTAGGAGAAACTTATACTCTGGTTTCTCAGTCTGTTTCCTAGTGCCGGTTTGAATGTCCTGCATTTTTCACTTTAAAACCGAGTTGGAGCTAGTACCTCCCCATATATATGTATGGAGTGGAGTTTGCAACTGAAAAGAAACTTTGTGTTCCCAACGAGCTAGGTGAAGACGGCTTTCACACACACTTATCTCTCAGAACTGAGCATGTGGAGAGAAGTTCGTTCATCTAGCAGAAAGGGAACGGGTTGCAGGAGAAACATTTACTCTGGTTTCTCACTCTGTTTCCTAGTGCCGGTTTGAAGTTCCCGCAGTTTTCACTGTAAAACCGAGTTGGAGCTTGTACCACCCCATATACATTTATGGAGTGGAGTTTGCAACTGAAAAGAAACTTTGTGTTCCCAACAAGCTAGGTGAAGGACGGCTTTCACACACACTTATCTCTCAGAACTGAGCATGTGGAGAGACGTTGTTTCATCTAGCAGAAAGGGAACATGAAGTAGGGGAAACTTTTACTCTGGTTTCTCAGTCTGTTTCCTAGTGCCGATTTGAAGTTCCTGCAGTTTTCACTGTAAAACCGCGTTGGACCTAGTACCTCCCCATATATATGTATGGATTGCAGTTTGCAACTGAAAAGAAACTTTGTGTTCCCAGCAAGCTAGGTGAAGGACGGCTTTCACACACTCATATCTCTCATAACTGAGCATGTGGAGAGACGTTTGTTCATCTAGCACAAAGGAACTGGTTGTTGGAGAAACTTTTACTCTGGTTTCTCAGTCTGTTTCCTAGTGCCGTTTCGAAGTTCCTGCAGTTTTCACTGTAAAACCGCGTTGGAGCTTGTACCACCCCATATATATGTATGGAGTGGAGATTGCAACTGAAAAGAAACTTTGTGTTCCCAACAAGCTAGGTGAAGGGTGGCTTTCACACACACTTATCCCTCAGAACTGAGCATGTGGACAGACTTTCGTTCATCTAGCACAAAGGAACGTGTTGTAGGAAAAACTTTTACTCTGGTTTCTCAGTCTGTTTCCTAGTGCCGGTTTGAAGTTCCTGCAGTTTTCACTGTAAAACCGAGTTGGAGCTTGTACCTCCCCATATATATGTATGGAGTGGAGTTTGCAACTGAAAAGAAACTTTGTGGTCCCAACAAGCTAGGTGAAGACGGCTTTCACACACACTAATCTCTCAGAACTGAGCATGTGGAGAGAAGTTCGTTCATCTAGCAGAAAGGGAACGGGTTGCAGGAGAAACTTATACTCTGGTTTCTCACTCTGTTTCCTAGTGCCGGTTTGAAGATCCTGCAGTTTTCACTGTAGAACCGAGTTGGAGCTAGTACATCCCCATATATATGTATGGATTTGTGTTTGCAACTGAAAAGAAACTTTGTGTTCCCAACAAGCTAGTTGAAGGACGGCTTTCACACACACTTATCTCTCAGAACTGAGCATGTGGAGAGACTTTCGTTCATCTAGCATAAAGGGAAGGGGTTGCAGGTGAAACTTTTACTCTGGTTTCTCAGTCTGTTTCCTAGTGCGGATTTGAAGTTCCTGCAGTTTTCACTGTAAAACTGAGTTGGTGCTAGTACCTCCCCATATATTTGTATGGAGTGGAATTTGCAACTGAAAAGAAAATTTGTGTTCCCAACAAGATAGGTGAAGGACGGCTTTCACACACATTTATCTCTACGAAATTAGCATGTGGAGAGACGTTCGTTCATCTGGCAGAAACGGAACGGGTTGCAGGAGAAACCTTTTGTCTGGTTTCTCAGACTGTTTCCTAGTGCCGGTTTGAAATTCCTGCAGTTTTCACTGTAAAACCGAGTTCGAGCTTGTACCTCCCCATATATATGTATGGAGTGGAGTTTGCAAATGAAAAGAAACTTTGTGTTCCCAACAAGCTACGTGAAGGGTGGCTTTCACACACACTTATCCCTCAGAACTGAGCATGTGGACAGACTTTCGTTCATCTAGCACAAAGGAACGTGTTGTAGGAAAAACTTTTACTCTGGTTTCTCAGTCTGTTTCCTAGTGCCGGTTTGAAGTTCCTGCAGTTTTCACTGTAAAACCGAGTTGGAGCTTGTACCTCCCCATATATATGTATGGAGTGTAGTTTGCAACTGAAAAGAAACTTTGTGGTCCCAACAAGCTAGGTGAAGACGGCTTTCACACACACTTATCTCTCAGAACTGAGCATGTGGAGAGAAGTTCGTTCATCTAGCAGAAAGGGAACGGGTTGCAGGAGAAACTTATACTCTGGTTTCTCACTCTGTTTCCTAGTGCCGGTTTGAAGATCCTGCAGTTTTCACTGTAGAACCGAGTTGGAGCTAGTACATCCCCATATATATGTATGGATTTGTGTTTGCAACTGAAAAGAAACTTTGTGTTCCCAACAAGCTAGTTGAAGGACGGCTTTCACACACACTTATCTCTCAGAACTGAGCATGTGGAGAGACTTTCGTTCATCTAGCATAAAGGGAAGGGGTTGCAGGTGAAACTTTTACTCTGGTTTCTCAGTCTGTTTCCTAGTGCGGATTTGAAGTTCCTGCAGTTTTCACTGTAAAACTGAGTTGGTGCTAGTACCTCCCCATATATTTGTATGGAGTGGAATTTGCAACTGAAAAGAAAATTTGTGTTCCCAACAAGATAGGTGAAGGACGGCTTTCACACACATTTATCTCTACGAAATTAGCATGTGGAGAGACGTTCGTTCATCTGGCAGAAACGGAACGGGTTGCAGGAGAAACCTTTTGTCTGGTTTCTCAGACTGTTTCCTAGTGCCGGTTTGAATTTCCTGCAGTTTTCACTTTAAAACCGAGTTGGAGCTAGTACCTCCCCATATATATGTATGGAGTGGAGTTTGCAACTGAAAAGAAACTTTGTGTTCCCAACAAGCTAGGTGAAGACGGCTTTCACACACACTTATCTCTCAGAACTGAGCATGTGGAGAGAAGTTCGTTCATCTAGCAGAAAGGGAACGGGTTGCAGGAGAAACATTTACTCTGGTTTCTCACTCTGTTTCCTTGTGCCGGTTTGAAGTTCCTGCAGTTTTCACTGTAAAACCGAGTTGGAGCTTGTACCTCCCCATATATATGTATGGAGTGGAGTTTGCAACTGAAAAGAAATTTGTGTTCCCAACAAGCTAGTTGAAGGACGGCTCTCACACACACTTATCTCTCAGAAGTGAGCATGTGGAGAGACGTTGTTTCATCTAGCAGAAAGGGAACGTGTAGTAGGGGAAACTTTTACTCTGGTTTCTCAGTCAGTTTCCTAGTGCCGATTTGAAGTTCCTGCATTTTTCACTGTAAAACCGCGTTGGACCTAGTACCTCCCCATATATATGTATGGATTGCAGTTTGCAACTGAAAAGAAACTTTGTGTTCCCAACAAGCTAGGTGAAGGACGGCTTTCACACACACATATCTCTCATAACTGAGCATGTGGGGAGACGTTTGTTCATCTAGCACAAAGGAACTGGTTGTTGGAGAAACTTTTACTCTGGTTTCTCAGTCTGTTTCCTAGTGCCGTTTCGAAGTTCCTGCAGTTTTCACTGTAAAACCGCGTTGGAGCTTGTACCACCCCATATATATGTATGGAGTGGAGTTTGCAACTGAAAAGACACTTTGTGTTCCCAACAAGCTAGGTGAAGGGTGGCTTTCACACACACTTATCCCTCAGAACTGAGCATGTGGACAGACTTTCGTTCATCTAGCACAAAGGAACGTGTTGTAGGAGAAACTTTTACTCTGGTTTCTCAGTCTGTTTCCTAGTGCCGGTTTGAAGTTCCTGCAGTTTTCACTGTAAAACCGAGTTGGAGCTTGTACCTCCCCATATATATGTATGGAGTGGAGTTTGCAACTGAAAAGAAACTTTGTGGTCCCAACAAGCTAGGTGAAGACGTCTTTCACACACACTTATCTCTCAGAACTGAGCATGTGGAGAGAAGTTCGTTCATCTAGCAGAAAGGGAACGGGTTGCAGGAGAAACTTATACTCTGGTTTCTCACTCTGTTTCCTAGTGCCGGTTTGAAGATCCTGCAGTTTTCACTATAAACCCGAGTTGGAGCTAGTACCTCCCAATATATATGTATGGATTTGTGTTTGCAACTGAAAAGAAACTTTGTGTTCCCAACAAGCTAGTTGAAGGACGGCTTTCACACACACTTATCTCTCAGAACTGAGCATGTGGAGAGACTTTCGTTCATCTAGCATAAAGGGAAGGGGTTGCAGGTGAAACTTTTACTCTGGTTTCTCAGTCTGTTTCCTAGTGCGGATTTGAAGTTCCTGCAGTTTTCACTGTAAAACTGAGTTGGAGCTAGTACCTCCCCATATATTTGTATGGAGTGGAATTTGCAACTGAAAAGAAAATTTGTGTTCCCAACAAGATAGGTGAAGGACGGCTTTCACACACATTTATCTCTACGAAATTAGCATGTGGAGAGATGTTCGTTCATCTGGCAGAAACGGAACGGGTTGCAGGAGAAACCTTTTCTCTGGTTTCTCAGACTGTTTCCTAGTGCCGGTTTGAAATTCCTGCAGTTTTCACTGTAAAACCGAGTTCGAGCTTGTACCTCCCCATATATATGTATGGAGTGGATTTTGCAAATGAAAAGAAACTTTGTGTTCCCAACAAGCTACGTGAAGGATGGCTTTCACACACACTTATCTCTCAGAACTGAGCATGTGGACAGACGTTCGTTCATCTAGCAAAAATGAACGGGTTGTAGGAGAAACTTAAACTCTGGTTTCTCAGTCTGTTTCCTAGTGCCGGTTTGAATTTCCTGCAGTTTTCACTTTAAAACCGAGTTGGAGCTAGTACATCCCCATATATATGTATGGAGTGGAGTTTGCAACTGAAAAGAAACTTTGTGTTCCCAACAAGCTATGTGAAGTCGGCTTTCACACACACTTATCTCTCAGAACTGAGCATGTGGAGAGAAGTTCGTTCATCTAGCAGAAAGGGAACGTGTAGTAGGGGAAACTTTTACTCTGGTTTCTCAGTCTGTTTCCTAGTGCCGATTTGAAGTTCCTGCAGTTTTCACTGTAAAACCGCGTTGGAGCTAGTACCACCCCATATATATGTATGGAGTGCAGTTTGCAACTGAAAAGAAACTTTGTGTTCCCAACAAGCTAGGTGAAGGACGGCATTCACACACACATATCTCTCATAACTGAGCATGTAGAGAGACGTTCGTTCATCTAGCACAAAGTGAACTGTTTGTTGGAGAAACTATTACTCTGGTTTCTCAGTCTGTTTCCTAGTGCCGGTTCGAAGTTCCTGCAGTTTTCACTGTAATACCGCGTTGGAACTTGTACCACCCCATATATATGTATGGAGTTGAGTTTGCAACTGAAAAGAAACTTTGTGTTCCCAACAAGCTAGGTGAAGGACGGCTTTCACACACACTTATCCCTCAGAACTGAGCATGTGGACAGACGTTCGTTCATCTAGCACAAAGGGAACGGTTCGTAGGAGAAACATTTACTCTGGTTTCTCAGTCTGTTTCCTAGTGCCGTTTTGAAGTTCCTGCAGTTTTCACTGTAAAACCGAGTTGGAGATAGTACGTCCCCATATATATGTATGGAGTGGAGTTTGCAACTGAAAAGAATCTTTGTGGTCCCAACAAGCTAGGTGAAGACGGCTTTCACACACACTTATCTCTCAGAACTGAGCATGTGGAGAGTAGTTCGTTCATCTAGCAGAAAGGGAACGTGTTGCAGGAGAAACTTATACTCTGGTTTCTCACTCTGTTTCCTAGTGCCGGTTTGAAGTTCCTGCAGTTTTCACTGTAAAAACGATTTGGAGCTTGTACCTCCCCATATATATGTATGGAGTGCAGTTTGCAACTGAAAAGAAACTTTGTGTTCCCAACAAGCTAGTTAAAGTACGGCTTTCACACACAATTATCTCTCAGAACTGAGCATGTGTAGAGACTTTCGTTCATCTAGCACAAAGGGAACGGGATGCAGGGGAACCTTTTACTCTGGTTTCTCAGTCTGTTTCCTAGTGCCGGTTTGATGTTCCTGCAGTTTTCACTGTAAAACCGAGTTGGAGCTAGTACCTCCACATATATATATATGCAGTGGATTTTGCTACTGAATAGAAACTTTGTGTTCCCAACAAGCTAGGTGAAGGACGGCTTTCGCACACACATATCTCTCAGAACTGAGCATGTGGAGAGACGTTCGTTCATCAAGCAGAAATGGAACAGGTTATAGGAGAATCTTTTACTCTGGTTTCTCAGTCTGTTTCCTTGTGCCGGTTTGAAGTTCCTGCAGGTTACACTGTAAAACCGAGTTGGAGCTACTATCTCCATATATATATGTATGAATTGGAGTTTGCAACTGAAAAGAAACTTTGTGTTCCCAACAAGCTACGTGAAGGATGGCTTTCACACACACTTATCTCTCAGAACTGAGCATGTGGACAGACGTTCGTTCATCTAGCAAAAATGAACGGGTTGTAGGAGAAACTTAAACTCTGGTTTCTCAGTCTGTTTCCTAGTGCCGGTTTGAATTTCCTGCAGTTTTCACTTTAAAACCGAGTTGGAGCTAGTACCTCCCCATATATATGTATGGAGTGGAGTTTGCAACTGAAAAGAAACTTTGTGTTCCCAACAAGCTAGGTGAAGACGGCTTTCACACACACTTATCTCTCAGAACTGAGCATGTGGAGAGAAGTTCGTTCATCTAGCAGAAAGGGAACGGGTTGCAGGAGAAACATTTACTCTGGTTTCTCACTCTGTTTCCTTGTGCCGGTTTGAAGTTCCTGCAGTTTTCACTGTAAAACCGAGTTGGAGCTTGTACCTCCCCATATATATGTATGGAGTGGAGTTTGCAACTGAAAAGAAATTTGTGTTCCCAACAAGCTAGTTGAAGGACGGCTCTCACACACACTTATCTCTCAGAAGTGAGCATGTGGAGAGACGTTGTTTCATCTAGCAGAAAGGGAACGTGTAGTAGGGGAAACTTTTACTCTGGTTTCTCAGTCTGTTTCCTAGTGCGGATTTGAAGTTCCTGCAGTTTTCACTGTAAAACTGAGTTGGAGCTTGTACCTCCCCATATATTTGTATGGAGTGGAATTAGCAACTGAAAAGAAAATTTGTGTTCCCAACAAGGTAGGTGAAGGACGGCTTTCACACACATTTATCTCTACGAAATTAGCATGTGGAGAGACGTTCGTTCATCTGGCAGAAACGGAACGGGTTGCAGGAGAAACCTTTTCTCTGGTTTCTCAGACTGTTTCCTAGTGCCGGTTTGAAATTCCTGCAGTTTTCACTGTAAAACCGAGTTCGAGCTTGTACCTCCCCATATATATGTATGGAGTGGATTTTGCAAATGAAAAGAAACTTTGTGTTCCCAACAAGCTACGTGAAGGATGGCTTTCACACACACTTATCTCTCAGAACTGAGCATGTGGACAGACGTTCGTTCATCTAGCAAAAATGAACGGGTTGTAGGAGAAACTTAAACTCTGGTTTCTCAGTCTGTTTCCTAGTGCCGGTTTGAATTTCCTGCAGTTTTCACTTTAAAACCGAGTTGGAGCTAGTACCTCCCCATATATATGTATGGAGTGTAGTTTGCAACTGAAAAGAAACTTTGTGTTCCCAACAAGCTAGGTGAAGACGGCTTTCACACACACTCATCTCTCAGAACTGAGCATGTGGAGAGAAGTTCGTTCATCTAGCAGAAAGGGAACGGGTTGCAGGAGAAACAATTACTCTGGTTTCTCACTCTGTTTCCTTGTGCCGGTTTGAAGTTCCTGCAGTTTTCACTGTAAAACCGCGTTGGAGCTAGTACCACCCCATATATATGTATGGAGTGCAGTTTGCAACTGAAAAGAAACTTTGTGTTCCCAACAAGCTAGGTGAAGGACGGCATTCACACACACATATCTCTCATAACTGAGCATGTAGAGAGACGTTCGTTCATCTAGCACAAAGGGAACTGTTTGTTGGAGAAACTATTACTCTGGTTTCTCAGTCTGTTTCCTAGTGCCGGTTCGAAGTTCCTGCAGTTTTCACTGTAATACCGCGTTTTAACTTGTACCACCCCATATATATGTATGGAGTTGAGTTTGCAACTGAAAAGAAACTTTGTGTTCCCAACAAGCTAGGTGAAGGACGGCTTTCACACACACTTATCCGTCAGAACTGAGCATGTGGACAGACGTTCGTTCATCTAGCACAAAGGGAACGGTTCGTAGGAGAAACATTTACTCTGGTTTCTCAGTCTGTTTCCTAGTGCCGTTTTGAAGTTCCTGCAGTTTTCACTGTAAAACCGAGTTGGAGATAGTACGTCCCCATATATATGTATGGAGTGGAGTTTGCAACTGAAAAGAATCTTTGTGGTCCCAACAAGCTAGGTGAAGACGGCTTTCACACACACTTATCTCTCAGAACTGAGCATGTGGAGAGTAGTTCGTTCATCTAGCAGAAAGGGAACGTGTTGCAGGAGAAACTTATACTCTGGTTTCTCACTCTGTTTCCTAGTGCCGGTTTGAAGTTCCTGCAGTTTTCACTGTAAAAACGATTTGAAGCTTGTACCTCCCCATATATATGTATGGAGTGCAGTTTGCAACTGAAAAGAAACTTTGTGTTCCCAACAAGCTAGTTAAAGTACGGCTTTCACACACAATTATCTCTCAGAACTGAGCATGTGTAGAGACTTTCGTTCATCTAGCACAAAGGGAACGGGTTGCAGGGGAACCTTTTACTCTGGTTTCTCAGTCTGTTTCCTAGTGCCGGTTTGATGTTCCTGCAGTTTTCACTGTAAAACCGAGTTGGAGCTAGTACCTCCACATATATATATATGCAGTGGATTTTGCTACTGAATAGAAACTTTGTGTTCCCAACAAGCTAGGTGAAGGACGGCTTTCGCACACACATATCTCTCAGAACTGAGCATGTGGAGAGACGTTCGTTCATCAAGCAGAAATGGAACAGGTTATAGGAGAATCTTTTACTCTGGTTTCTCAGTCTGTTTCCTTGTGCCGGTTTGAAGTTCCTGCAGGTTTCACTGTAAAACCGAGTTGGAGCTACTATCTCCATATATATATGTATGGATTGGAGTTTGCAACTGAAAAGAAACTTTGTGTTCCCAACAAGCTACGTGAAGGATGGCTTTCACACACACTTATCTCTCAGAACTGAGCATGTGGACAGACGTTCGTTCATCTAGCAAAAATGAACGGGTTGTAGGAGAAACTTAAACTCTGGTTTCTCAGTCTGTTTCCTAGTGCCGGTTTGAATTTCCTGCAGTTTTCACTTTAAAACCGAGTTGGAGCTAGTACCTCCCCATATATATGTATGGAGTGGAGTTTGCAACTGAAAAGAAACTTTGTGTTCCCAACAAGCTAGGTGAAGACGGCTTTCACACACACTTATCTCTCAGAACTGAGCATGTGGAGAGAAGTTCGTTCATCTAGCAGAAAGGGAACGGGTTGCAGGAGAAACATTTACTCTGGTTTCTCACTCTGTTTCCTTGTGCCGGTTTGAAGTTCCTGCAGTTTTCACTGTAAAACCGAGTTGGAGCTTGTACCTCCCCATATATATGTATGGAGTGGAGTTTGCAACTGAAAAGAAATTTGTGTTCCCAACAAGCTAGTTGAAGGACGGCTCTCACACACACTTATCTCTCAGAAGTGAGCATGTGGAGAGACGTTGTTTCATCTAGCAGAAAGGGAACGTGTAGTAGGGGAAACTTTTACTCTGGTTTCTCAGTCTGTTTCCTAGTGCGGATTTGAAGTTCCTGCAGTTTTCACTGTAAAACTGAGTTGGAGCTAGTACCTCCCCATATATTTGTATGGAGTGGAATTTGCAACTGAAAAGAAAATTTGTGTTCCCAACAAGATAGGTGAAGGACGGCTTTCACACACATTTATCTCTACGAAATTAGCATGTGGAGAGACGTTCGTTCATCTGGCAGAAACGGAACGGGTTGCAGGAGAAACCTTTTCTCTGGTTTCTCAGACTGTTTCCTAGTGCCGGTTTGAAATTCCTGCAGTTTTCACTGTAAAACCGAGTTCGAGCTTGTACCTCCCCATATATATGTATGGAGTGGATTTTGCAAATGAAAAGAAACTTTGTGTTCCCAACAAGCTACGTGAAGGATGGCTTTCACACACACTTATCTCTCAGAACTGAGCATGTGGACAGACGTTCGTTCATCTAGCAAAAATGAACGGGTTGTAGGAGAAACTTAAACTCTGGTTTCTCAGTCTGTTTCCTAGTGCCGGTTTGAATTTCCTGCAGTTTTCACTTTAAAACCGAGTTGGAGCTAGTACCTCCCCATATATATGTATGGAGTGGAGTTTGCAACTGAAAAGAAACTTTGTGTTCCCAACAAGCTAGGTGAAGACGGCTTTCACACACACTCATCTCTCAGAACTGAGCATGTGGAGAGAAGTTCGTTCATCTAGCAGAAAGGGAACGGGTTGCAGGAGAAACAATTACTCTGGTTTCTCACTCTGTTTCCTTGTGCCGGTTTGAAGTTCCTGCAGTTTTCACTGTAAAACCGAGTTGGAGCTTGTACCTCCCCATATATATGTATGGAGTGGAGTTTGCAACTGAAAAGAAATTTGTGTTCCCAACAAGCTAGTTGAAGGACGGCTCTCACACACACTTATCTCTCAGAAGTGAGCATGTGGAGAGACGTTGTTTCATCTAGCAGAAAGGGAACGTGTAGTAGGGGAAACTTTTACTCTGGTTTCTCAGTCTGTTTCCTAGTGCCGATTTGAAGTTCCTGCAGTTTTCACTGTAAAACCGCGTTGGAGCTAGTACCACCCCATATATATGTATGGAGTGCAGTTTGCAACTGAAAAGAAACTTTGTGTTCCCAACAAGCTAGGTGAAGGACGGCATTCACACACACATATCTCTCATAACTGAGCATGTAGAGAGACGTTCGTTCATCTAGCACAAAGGGAACTGTTTGTTGGAGAAACTATTACTCTGGTTTCTCAGTCTGTTTCCTAGTGCCGGTTCGAAGTTCCTGCAGTTTTCACTGTAATACCGCGTTGGAACTTGTACCACCCCATATATATGTATGGAGTTGAGTTTGCAACTGAAAAGAAACTTTGTGTTCCCAACAAGCTAGGTGAAGGACGGCTTTCACACACACTTATCCGTCAGAACTGAGCATGTGGACAGACGTTCGTTCATCTAGCACAAAGGGAACGGTTCGTAGGAGAAACATTTACTCTGGTTTCTCAGTCTGTTTCCTAGTGCCGTTTTGAAGTTCCTGCAGTTTTCACTGTAAAACCGAGTTGGAGATAGTACGTCCCCATATATATGTATGGAGTGGAGTTTGCAACTGAAAAGAATCTTTGTGGTCCCAACAAGCTAGGTGAAGACGGCTTTCACACACACTTATCTCTCAGAACTGAGCATGTGGAGAGTAGTTCGTTCATCTAGCAGAAAGGGAACGTGTTGCAGGAGAAACTTATACTCTGGTTTCTCACTCTGTTTCCTAGTGCCGGTTTGAAGTTCCTGCAGTTTTCACTGTAAAAACGATTTGGAGCTTGTACCTCCCCATATATATGTATGGAGTGCAGTTTGCAACTGAAAAGAAACTTTGTGTTCCCAACAAGCTAGTTAAAGTACGGCTTTCACACACAATTATCTCTCAGAACTGAGCATGTGTAGAGACTTTCGTTCATCTAGCACAAAGGGAACGGGTTGCAGGGGAACCTTTTACTCTGGTTTCTCAGTCTGTTTCCTAGTGCCGGTTTGATGTTCCTGCAGTTTTCACTGTAAAACCGAGTTGGAGCTAGTACCTCCACATATATATATATGCAGTGGATTTTGCTACTGAATAGAAACTTTGTGTTCCCAACAAGCTAGGTGAAGGACGGCTTTCGCACACACATATCTCTCAGAACTGAGCATGTGGAGAGACGTTCGTTCATCAAGCAGAAATGGAACAGGTTATAGGAGAATCTTTTACTCTGGTTTCTCAGTCTGTTTCCTTGTGCCGGTTTGAAGTTCCTGCAGGTTTCACTGTAAAACCGAGTTGGAGCTACTATCTCCATATATATATGTATGGATTGGAGTTTGCAACTGAAAAGAAACTTTGTGTTCCCAACAAGCTACGTGAAGGATGGCTTTCACACACACTTATCTCTCAGAACTGAGCATGTGGACAGACGTTCATTCATCTAGCAAAAATGAACGGGTTGTAGGAGAAACTTAAACTCTGGTTTCTCAGTCTGTTTCCTAGTGCCGGTTTGAATTTCCTGCAGTTTTCACTTTAAAACCGAGTTGGAGCTAGTACCTCCCCATATATATGTATGGAGTGGAGTTTGCAACTGAAAAGAAACTTTGTGTTCCCAACAAGCTAGGTGAAGACGGCTTTCACACACACTTATCTCTCAGAACTGAGCATGTGGAGAGAAGTTCGTTCATCTAGCAGAAAGGGAACGGGTTGCAGGAGAAACATTTACTCTGGTTTCTCACTCTGTTTCCTTGTGCCGGTTTGAAGTTCCTGCAGTTTTCACTGTAAAACCGAGTTGGAGCTTGTACCTCCCCATATATATGTATGGAGTGGAGTTTGCAACTGAAAAGAAATTTGTGTTCCCAACAAGCTAGTTGAAGGACGGCTCTCACACACACTTATCTCTCAGAAGTGAGCATGTGGAGAGACGTTGTTTCATCTAGCAGAAAGGGAACGTGTAGTAGGGGAAACTTTTACTCTGGTTTCTCAGTCTGTTTCCTAGTGCGGATTTGAAGTTCCTGCAGTTTTCACTGTAAAACTGAGTTGGAGCTAGTCCCTCCCCATATATGTGTATGGATTGGAGTTTGCAACTGAAAAGAATCTTTGTGGTCCCAACAAGCTAGGTGAAGACGGCTTTCACACACACTTATCTCTCAGAACTGAGCATGTGGAGAGTAGTTCGTTCATCTAGCAGAAAGGGAACGTGTTGCAGGAGAAACTTATACTCTGGTTTCTCACTCTGTTTCCTAGTGCCGGTTTGAAGTTCCTGCAGTTTTCACTGTAAAAACGATTTGGAGCTTGTACCTCCCCATATATATGTATGGAGTGCAGTTTGCAACTGAAAAGAAACTTTGTGTTCCCAACAAGCTAGTTAAAGGACGGCTTTCACACACAATTATCTCTCAGAACTGAGCATGTGTAGAGACTTTCGTTCATCTAGCACAAAGAGAACGGGTTGCAGGGGAACCTTTTACTCTGGTTTCTCAGTCTGTTTCCTAGTGCCGGTTTGATGTTCCTGCAGTTTTCACTGTAAAACCGAGTTGGAGCTAGTACCTCCACATATATATATATGCAGTGGATTTTGCTACTGAATAGAAACTTTGTGTTCCCAACAAGCTAGGTGAAGGACGGCTTTCGCACACACATATCTCTCAGAACTGAGCATGTGGAGAGACGTTCGTTCATCAAGCAGAAATGGAACAGTTTATAGGAGAATCTTTTACTCTGGTTTCTCAGTCTGTTTCCTTGTGCCGGTTTGAAGTTCCTGCAGGTTTCACTGTAAAACCGAGTTGGAGCTACTATCTCCATATATATATGTATGGATTGGAGTTTGCAACTGAAAAGAAACTTTGTGTTCCCAACAAGCTACGTGAAGGATGGCTTTCACACACACATATCTCTCAGAACTGAGCATGTGGACAGACGTTCATTCATCTAGCAAAAATGAACGGGTTGTAGGAGAAACTTAAACTCTGGTTTCTCAGTCTGTTTCCTAGTGCCGGTTTGAATTTCCTGCAGTTTTCACTTTAAAACCGAGTTGGAGCTAGTACCTCCCCATATATATGTATGGAGTGGAGTTTGCAACTGAAAAGAAACTTTGTGTTCCCAACAAGCTAGGTGAAGACGGCTTTCACACACACTTATCTCTCAGAACTGAGCATGTGGAGAGAAGTTCGTTCATCTAGCAGAAAGGGAACGGGTTGCAGGAGAAACATTTACTCTGGTTTCTCACTCTGTTTCCTTGTGCCGGTTTGAAGTTCCTGCAGTTTTCACTGTAAAACCGAGTTGGAGCTTGTACCTCCCCATATATATGTATGGAGTGGAGTTTGCAACTGAAAAGAAATTTGTGTTCCCAACAAGCTAGTTGAAGGACGGCTCTCACACACACTTATCTCTCAGAAGTGAGCATGTGGAGAGACGTTGTTTCATCTAGCAGAAAGGGAACGTGTAGTAGGGGAAACTTTTACTCTGGTTTCTCAGTCTGTTTCCTAGTGCGGATTTGAAGTTCCTGCAGTTTTCACTGTAAAACCGCGTTGGAGCTAGTACCACCCCATATATATGTATGGAGTGCAGTTTGCAACTGAAAAGAAACTTTGTGTTCCCAACAAGCTAGGTGAAGGACGGCATTCACACACACATATCTCTCATAACTGAGCATGTAGAGAGACGTTCGTTCATCTAGCACAAAGGGAACTGTTTGTTGGAGAAACTATTACTCTGGTTTCTCAGTCTGTTTCCTAGTGCCGGTTCGAAGTTCCTGCAGTTTTCACTGTAATACCGCGTTGGAACTTGTACCACCCCATATATATGTATGGAGTTGAGTTTGCAACTGAAAAGAAACTTTGTGTTCCCAACAAGCTAGGTGAAGGACGGCTTTCACACACACTTATCCGTCAGAACTGAGCATGTGGACAGACGTTCGTTCATCTAGCACAAAGGGAACGGTTCGTAGGAGAAACATTTACTCTGGTTTCTCAGTCTGTTTCCTAGTGCCGTTTTGAAGTTCCTGCAGTTTTCACTGTAAAACCGAGTTGGAGATAGTACGTCCCCATATATATGTATGGAGTGGAGTTTGCAACTGAAAAGAAACTTTTTGGTCCCAACAAGCTAGGTGAAGACGGCTTTCACACACACTTATCTCTCAGAACCGAGCATGTGGAGAGTAGTTCGTTCATCTAGCAGAAAGGGAACGTGTTGCAGGAGAAACTTATACTCTGGTTTCTCACTCTGTTTCCTAGTGCCGGTTTGAAGTTCCTGCAGTTTTCACTGTAAAAACGATTTGGAGCTTGTACCTCCCCATATATATGTATGGAGTGCAGTTTGCAACTGAAAAGAAACTTTGTGTTCCCAACAAGCTAGTTAAAGGACGGCTTTCACACACACTTATCTCTCAGAACTGAGCATGTGTAGAGACTTTCGTTCATCTAGCACAAAGGGAACGGGTTGCAGGGGAACCTTTTACTCTGGTTTCTCAGTCTGTTTCCTAGTGCCGGTTTGATGTTCCTGCAGTTTTCACTGTAAAACCGAGTTGGAGCTAGTACCTCCACATATATATATATGCAGTGGATTTTGCTACTGAATAGAAACTTTGTGTTCCCAACAAGCAAGGTGAAGGACGGCTTTCGCACACACATATCTCTCAGAACTGAGCATGTGGAGAGACGTTCGTTCATCAAGCAGAAATGGAACAGGTTATAGGAGAATCTTTTACTCTGGTTTCTCAGTCTGTTTCCTTGTGCCGGTTTGAAGTTAATGCAGGTTTCACTGTAAAACCGAGTTGGAGCTACTATCTCCATATATATATGTATGGAGTGGAGTTTGCAACTGAAAAGAAATTTGTGTTCCCAACAAGCTAGTTGAAGGACGGCTCTCACACACACTTATCTCTCAGAAGTGAGCATGTGGAGAGACGTTGTTTCATCTAGCAGAAAGGGAACGTGTAGTAGGGGAAACTTTTACTCTGGTTTCTCAGTCTGTTTCCTAGTGCCGATTTGAAGTTCCTGCAGTTTTCACTGTAAAACCGCGTTGGAGCTAGTACCACCCCATATATATGTATGGAGTGCAGTTTGCAACTGAAAAGAAACTTTGTGTTCCCAACAAGCTAGGTGAAGGACGGCTTTCACACACACTTATCCCTCAGAACTGAGCATGTGGACAGACGTTCGTTCATCTAGCACAAAGGGAACGGTTCGTAGGAGAAACATTTACTCTGGTTTCTCAGTCTGTTTCCTAGTGCCGTTTTGAAGTTCCTGCAGTTTTCACTGTAAAACCGAGTTGGAGATAGTACGTCCCCATATATATGTATGGAGTGGAGTTTGCAACTGAAAAGAAACTTTGTGGTCCCAACAAGCTAGGTGAAGACGGCTTTCACACACACTTATCTCTCAGAACTGAGCATGTGGAGAGTAGTTCGTTCATCTAGCAGAAAGGGAACGTGTTGCAGGAGAAACTTATACTCTGGTTTCTCACTCTGTTTCCTAGTGCCGGTTTGAAGTTCCTGCAGTTTTCACTGTAAAAACGATTTGGAGCTTGTACCTCCCCATATATATGTATGGAGTGCAGTTTGCAACTGAAAAGAAACTTTGTGTTCCCAACAAGCTAGTTAAAGGACGGCTTTCACACACACTTATCTCTCAGAACTGAGCATGTGTAGAGACTTTCGTTCATCTAGCACAAAGGGAACGGGTTGCAGGGGAACCTTTTACTCTGGTTTCTCAGTCTGTTTCCTAGTGCCGGTTTGATGTTCCTGCAGTTTTCACTGTAAAACCGAGTTGGAGCTAGTACCTCCACATATATATATATGCAGTGGATTTTGCTACTGAATAGAAACTTTGTGTTCCCAACAAGCTAGGTGAAGGACGGCTTTCGCACACACATATCTCTCAGAACTGAGCATGTGGAGAGACGTTCGTTCATCAAGCAGAAATGGAACAGGTTATAGGAGAATCTTTTACTCTGGTTTCTCAGTCTGTTTCCTTGTGCCGGTTTGAAGTTCCTGCAGGTTTCACTGTAAAACCGAGTTGGAGCTACTATCTCCATATATATATGTATGGAGTGGAGTTTGCAACTGAAAAGAAACTTTGTGTTCCCAACAATCTAGGTGAAGGACGGCTTTCACACACACTTATCTCTCAGAACTGAGCATGTGGAGAGACGTTCTTACAACTAGAACAAAAGGAACGGGTTGCAGGAGAAACTTTTCTCTGGTTTCTCAGTCTGTTTACTAGTGCCGGTATGAAGTTCCTGCAGTTTTCACTGTAAAACAGTGTTTGAACTAGTACCTCCCCATATATATGTATGGAGTGGAGTTTGCAACTGAAAAGAAACTTTGTGTTCCCAACAAGCTAGTTGAAGGACGGCTTTCACACACACTTATCTCTCAGAAATGATCATGTGGAGAGACTTTCGATCATCTAGCACAAAGGGAATGGGTTGTAGGAGAAACTTTTACTCTGGTTTCTCAGTCTGTTTAGTAGTGCCGGTGTGAAGTTCCTGCATTTTTCACTATAAAACCGAGTTGGAGCTTACACCTCCCCATATATATTTATGGATTGGTGTTTGCATCTGAAAAGAAACTTTGTGTTCCCAACAAGCTAGGTGAAGGACGGCTTTTACACAAACTTATCTCTCAGAAATGATCATGTGGAGAGACTTTCGTTCATCTAGGACAAAGAGAACGTGTTGCAGGAGAAACTTATACTCTGTTTTCTCAGTCTGTTTCCTAGTGCCTGTTTGAAGATCCTGCATTTTTCACTGTAGAACCGAGTTGGTACTAGTACCTCCCCATATATATGTATGGATTGATGTTTGCAACTGAAAAGAAACTTTGTGTTCCCAACAAGATAGGTGAAGGACGGCATTCACACACAATTATCTCTCACAACTGAGCATGTGGAGAGACGTTCGTTCATCTAGCATAAAGGGAAGGGGTTGCAGGAGAAACTTTTACTCTGGTTTCTCAGTCTGTTTCCTAGTGCGGATTTGATGTTCCTGCAGTTTTCACTGTAAATCCGAGTTGGAGCTAGTACCTCCCCATATATATTTATGGAGTGGAATTTGCAACTGAAAAGAAAATTTGTGTTCCCAACAAGATATGTGAAGGACGGCATTCACACACAATTATCTCTCACAACTGAGCATTTGGAGAGACGTTCGTTCATCTAGCTCAAGGGGAACGGTTTGCAGGAGAAACTTTTACTCTGCATTCTCAGTCTGTTTCCTAGTGCCGGTTTGAATTTCCTGCAGTTTTCACTGTATAACGTAGTTGGAGCTAGTACCTCCCCTTATTTATGTATGGAGTGCAGTTTGCAACTGAAAAGAAACTTTGTGTTCCCAACAAGCTAGGTGAAGTACGGCTTTCACACACACTTATCTCTCAGAACTGAGCATATGGACAGACGTTCGTTCATCTAGCACAAAGGGAACGGGTTGCAGGATAAACTTTTACTCTGCTTTCTCAGTCTGTTTCCTAGTGCCGGTTTGAAGTTCCTGCAGTTTTCACTGTAAAACAGAGTTGGAGCTAGAACCTCCCCATATATATGTATGGAGTGGAGTTTGCAACTGAAAAGAAACTTTGTGTTCCCAACAAGCTATATGAAGGACGGCTTTCACACACACATATCTCTTAGAACTGAGCATGTGGACAGATTTTCGTTCATCTATCACAAAGGGAACAGGTTGCAGGAGAAACTTTTACTCTGGATTCTCAGTATGTTTCCTAGTGCCGGTTTGAATTTCCTGCAGTTTTCACTGTAAAACCGAATTGGAGCTAGTACCTCCCCATATATATGTATGGAGTGGAGTTTGCAACTGATAAGAAACTTTGTGTTCCCAGCAAGCTAGGTGAAGGACGGCTTTCACACACACTTATCTGTCAGAACTATTCATGTGGAGAGACGTTCGTTCATCTAGCAAAAAGGGAACGGGTTGCAGGAGATTCTTTTACTCTGGTTTCTCAGTCTGTTTCCTAGTGCCGGTTTGAAGTTCCTGGAGTTTTCACTGTAAAACCGAGTTGGAGCTAGTAACTCCCCATATATAAGTATGGTTGGAGTTTGCAACTGAAAAGAAACGTTGTGTTCCCAACAAGCTAGTTGAAGGACGGCTTTCACACACACTTAACTCTCAGAACTGAGCATGTGGAGAGACGTTCGTTCATCTAGCAGAAATGGAACGGTTTGTAGGAGAAATTTTTACTCTGTTTTCTCAGTCTGTTTCCTAGTGCCGGTTTGAAGTCCCTGCAGTTTTCACTGTAAAACCGATTTGGAGCTAGTAACACCCCATATATATGTGTGGAGTGGAGTTTTCAACTGAAAAGAAACTTTGTGTCCCCAACAAGCTAGTTGAAGGACGGCTTTCACACACACGTATCACTCAGAACTGAGCATGTGGACAGACGTTCGTTCATCTAGCACAAATTGAACGGGTTTTAGGAGAAATTTTTACTCTGGTTTCTCAGTCTGTTTCCTAGTGCCGGTTTGAAGTTCCTGCATTTTTCACTATAAACCCGAGTTGGAGCTAGTACCTCCCAATATATATGTATGGAGTGGTGTTTGCAACTGAAAAGGAACTTTGTGTTCCCAACAAGTTAGATGAAGGACGGCTTTCACACACAATTATATCTCAGAACTGAGCATGTGGAGAGACGTTCGTTCATTTAGCACAAAAGGAACGGGATGTAGGAGAAACTTTTACTTTGGTTTCTCAGTGTGTTTCCTAGTGCCGGTTTGAAGTTCCTGCAGTTTTCATTGTAAAACCGAGTTGGAGCTAGTACCTCCAGATATATATGTATGGAGTGGTGTTTCCAACTGAAAAGAAACTTTGTGTTCCCAACAAGCTAGGTGAAGTACGGCTTTAACACACACATATCTTTCAGAACTGAGCATGTGGAGAGAATTTCGTTCATCTAGCACATAGGGAACGGGATGTAGTAGAAACTTTTACTCTGGTTTCTCAGTCTGTTTCCTAGTGCCGGTTTGAAGTTCCTGCAGCTTTCACTGTAAAACCGAGTTGGAGCTATACCTGCCCATATATATGTATGGAGTGGAGTTTGCAACTGAAAAGAAACTTTGTGTTCCCAACAAGCTATTTGAAGGAAGGCTTTCACACACACTTATCTCTCAGAAATGAGCATGTGGGAGACGTTCGTTCATCTAGCACAAAGGGAACGGGTTGTAGGAGAAACTTTTACTCTGGATTCTCAGTCTGTTTTCTAGTGCCGGTTTGAAGTTCCTGCAGTTTTCACTGTAAAACCGAGTTGGAGCTAGAACCTCCCCATATATATATATGGAGTGGAGTTTGCAAATGAAAAGATACTTTGTGTTCCCAACAAGCTAGGTGAAGGACGGCTTTCACACACAATTATCTCTCAGAACTTAGCATGTGGAGAGACGTTCGTTCATCTAGCACAAATGGAACGGTTTGCAGGAGAAACTTTTACTCTGGTTTCTCAGTCTGTTTCCTAGTGCCGGTTTGAATTTCCTGCAGTTTTCACTGTAAAAGCGAGTTCGAGCTTGTACCAACCCATATATATGTATGGAGAGGAGTTTGCAACTGAAAAGATTCTTTGTGTTCCCAACAAGCTAGGTGAAGGACAGCTTACTCACTCGCCTATCCCTCAGAACTGAGCATGTGGAGAGACGTTCGTTCATCTAGCACAAAGGAACGGGTTGTAGGATAAACGTTTACTCTGGATTCTCAGTCTGTTTCCTAGTGCCGGTGTGAAGTTCCTGCAGTTTTCACTGTAAAACCGAGTTGGAGCTAGTACCTCCCCTTATATATGTATGAAGTGGAGCTTGCAACTGAAAAGAAACTTTGTGTTCCCAACAAACTAGGTGAAGTACGGCTTTCACACACACTTATCTCTCAAAACTGAGCATGTGGAGAGACGTTCGTTCATTTAGCACAAAGGGAACGGGTTGTAGAAGGAACATTTACTCTGGTTTCTCAGTCTGTTTCTTAGTGCCGGTTTGAAGTTCCTGCAGTTTTCACTGTAAAACCGAGTTGGAGCTAGTACCTCCCCATATATATGTATGGAGTGGTGTTTGCAACTGAAAAAAAACTTTGTGTTCCCAACAAGCTATGTGAAGGACGACTTTCACACACACTTATCTCTCAGAACTGAGCATGTGGAGAGACGTTCGTTCATCTAGCAGAAACGGAACGGTTTGTAGGAGAAATTTTTACTCTGTTTTCTCAGTCTGTTTCCTAGTGCCGGTTTGAAGTCCCTGCAGTTTTCGCTGTAAAACCGAGTTGGAGCTTGTACCTCCCCATATATATGTGTGGAGTGGAGTTTGCAACTGGAAAGAAACTTTGTGTTCCCAAAAAGCTAGGTGAAGGACGGCTTTCACACACACGTATCTCTCAGAACTGAGCATGTGGACAGACGTTTGTTCATCTAGCAGAAAGGGAACGCGTTGTAGGAGAAACTATACTCTGGTTTCTCAGTCTTTTTCCTAGTGCCGGTTTGAAGTTCCTGCAATTTTCATTGTAAAACCGAGTTGGAGCTAGTACCTCCCCATATATATGTATGGAGTGGAGTTTGCAACTGAAAAGAAACTTTGTGTTCCCAACAAGCTAGGTGAAGTACGGCTTTAACACACACATATCTCTCAGAACTGAGCATGTGGAGAGACGTTCGTTCATCTAGCACAAAGGGAACGGGATGTAGGAGAAACTTTTTCTCTGGTTTCTCAGTCTGTTTCCTAGTGCCGGTTTGAAGTTCCTGCAGCTTTCACTGTAAAACCGAGTTGGAGCTAGTACCTGCCCATATATATGTATGGAGTGGAGTTTGCAACTGAAAAGAAACTTTGTGTTCCCAACAAGCTATTTGAAGGAAGGCTTTCACACACACTTATCTCTCAGAAATGAGCATGTGGGAGACGTTCGTTCATCTAGCACAAAGGGAACGGGTTGTAGGAGAAACTTTTACTCTGGTTTCTCAATCTGTTTCCTAGTGCCGGTTTGAAGTTCCTGCAGTTTTCACTGTAAAACCGAGTTGGAGCTAGTACCTCCCCATATATTTGTATGGAGTGGAGATTGCAACTGAAAAGAAATTTTGTGTTCCCAACAAGCTATCTGAAGGACTGCTTTCACACACACTTATCTCTCAGAACTGAGCATGTGGGAGACTTTCGTTCATCTAGCACAAATTGAACGGGTTGTAGGAGAAACTTTTACTCTGGTTTCTCAGTCTGTTTCCTAGTGCCGGTTTGAAGTTCCTGCAATTTTCACTGTAAAACCTAGTTGGAGCTAGATCCTCCCCATATATATATATGGAGTGGAGTTTGCAAATTAAAAGAAACTTTGTGTTCCCAACAAGCAAGGTGAAGGACGGCTTTCACACACAATTATCTCTCAGAACTGAGCATGTGGAGAGACGTTCGTTCATCTAGCACAAATGGAACGGTTTGATGGAGAAACTTTTACTATGGATTCTCAGTCTGTTTCCTAGTGCCGGTTTGAATTTCCTGCAGTTTTCACTGTAAAAGCGAGTTCGAGCTTGTACCAACCCATATATATGTATGGAGAGGAGTTTGCAACTGAAAAGATTCTTTGTGTTCCCAACAAGCTAGGTGAAGGACGGCTTTCACACTCACCTATCCCTCAGAACTGAGCATGTGGAGAGACGTTCGTTCATCTAGCACAAAGAGAACGGGTTGTAGGAGAAACTTTTACTCTGGTTTCTCAGTCTGTTTCCTAGTGCCAGTTTGAAGTTCCTGCAGTTTTCACTGTAAAACCGTTTTGGAGTTAATACCTCCCCATATATATGTATGGAGTGGTGTTTGCAACTGAAAAGAAACTTTGTGTTCCCAACAATCTAGGTGAAGGACGGCTTTCACACACAATTATCTCTCAGAACTGAGCATGTGGAGTGCGTTCGTTCATCTAGCAATAAGAGAACGGGTTGTAGGTGAAACTTTTACTCTTGTTTCTCAGTCTTTTTCCTAGTGCCGGTTTGAAGTTCCTGCAGTTTTCACTGTAACCCCGAGTTGGAGCTAGTACATCCCCATATATATTTATGGAGTGGAGTTTGCAACTGAAAAGAAACTTTGTGTTCCAAACAAGTAAGGTGAAAGACGCCTTTCACACACACTTTTCTTTCAGAACTGAGCATGTGGAGAGACGTTCGTTCATCTAGAACAATGGGAACTGGTTGCAGGGGAAACTTTTACTCTGGTTTCTCAGTCTGTTTCCTAGTGCCGGTTTGAAGTTCCTGCAGTTTTCACTGTAAAACCTAGTTGGAGTTAGTACCTCCCCATATATATGTATGGTTGGACATTGCAACTGAAAAGAAACTTTGTGTTCCCAACAAGCTAGTTGAAGGACGGCTTTCACACACACATATCTCTCAGAATTAAGCATGTGGAGAGACGTTCGTTCATCTAGCAAAAAGGGAACGGGTTGCAGGGGAATCTTTTACTCTGTTTTCTCAGTCTGTTTCCTAGTGCCGGTTTGAAGTTCCTGGAGTTTTCACTGTAAAACCTAGATGGAGCTAGTACTTCCCCATATATAAGTATGGTTGGAGTTTGCAACTGAAAAGAAATTTTGTGTTCCCAACAAGCTAGTTGAAGGACGGCTTTCACACACAATTTTCTCTCAGAACTGAGCATGTGGAGAGACGTTCGTTCATCTAGCAAAAAGGAACGGGTTGTAGGAGAAACGTTTACTCTGGATTCTCAGTCTGTTTCCTAGTGCCGGTGTGAAGTTCCTGCAGTTTTCACTGTAAAACCGAGTTGGAGCTAGTACCTCCACATATATATGTATGAAGTGGAGTTTGCAACTGAAAAGAAACTTTGTGTTCCCAACAAACTAGTTGAAGGACGGCTTTCACACACACTCATCTCTCAAAACTGAGCATGTGGAGAGACGTTCGTTCATTTAGCACAAAGGGAACGGGTTGGAGGAGAAACATTTACTCTGGTTTCTCAGTCTGTTTCTTAGTGCCGGTTTGAAGTTCCTGCAGTTTTCACTGTAAAACCGAGTTGGAGCTAGTACCTCCCCATATATATGTATGGAGTGGTGTTTGCTACTGAAAAGAAACTTTGTGTTCCCACAAGCTAGGTGAAGGACGACTTTCACACACACTTATCTCTCAGAACTGAGCATGTGGACAGACGTTCGTTCATCTAGCAGAAATGGAACGGTTTGTAGGAGAAATTTTTACTCTGTTTTCTCAGTCTGTTTCCTAGTGCCGGTTTGAAGTCCCTGCAGTTTTCACTGTAAAACCGAGTTGGAGCTAGTACCTCCCCATATATATGTGTGGAGTGGAGTTTGCAAATGAAAAGAAACTTTGTGTCCCCAACAAGCTAGGTGAAGGACGGCTTTCACACACACGTATCACTCAGAACTGAGCATGTGGACAGACGTTCGTTCATCTAGCACAAATTGAATGGGTTTTAGGAGAAATTTTTACTCTGGTTTCTCAGTCTGTTTCCTAGTGCCGGTTTGAAGTTCCTGCATTTTTCACTATAAACCCGATTTGGAGCTAGTACCACCCAATATATATGTATGGAGTGGTGTTTGCAACTGAAAAGGAACTTTGTGTTCCCAACAAGTTAGATGAAGGACGGCTTTCACACACATTTATATCTCAGAACTGAGCATGTGGAGAGACGTTTGTTCATCTAGCAGAAAAGGAACGCGTTGTAGGAGAAACTATACTCTGGATTCTCAGTCTTTTTCCTAGTGCCGGTTTTTAAGTTCCTGCAATTTTCATTGTAAAACCGAGTTGGAGCTAGTACCTCCCTATATATATGTATGGAGTGGAGTTTGCAACTGAAAAGGAACTTTGTGTTCCCAACAAGCTAGGTGAAGTACGGCTTTAACACACACATATCTCTCAGAACTGAGCATGTGGAGAGACGTTCGTTCATCTAGCACAAAGGGAACGGGATGTAGGAGAAACTTTTACTCTGGTTTCTCAGTCTGTTTCCTAGTGCCGGTTTGAAGTTCCTGCAGCTTTCACTGTAAAACCGAGTTGGATCTTGTCCCTACCCATATATTTGTATGGAGTGGAGATTACAACTGAAAAGAAATTTTGTGTTCCCAACAAGCTATCTGAAGGACTGCTTTCACACACACTTATCTCTCAGAACTGAGCATGTGGGAGAGTTTCGTTCATCTAGCACAATTTGAACGGGTTGTAGGAGAAACTTTTACTCTGGTTTCTCAGTCTGTTTCCTAGTGCCGGTTTGAAGTTCCTGCAATTTTCACTGTAAAACCGAGTTGGAGCTAGATCCTCCCCATATATATATATGGAGTGGAGTTTGCAAATGAAAAGAAACTTTGTGTTCCCAACAAGCTAGGTGAAGGACGGCTTTCACACACAATTATCTCTCAGAACTGAGCATGTGGAGAGACGTTCGTTCATCTAGCACAAATGGAACGGTTTGCAGGAGAAACTTTTAATATGGTTTCTCAGTCTGTTTCCTAGTGCCGGTTTGAATTTCCTGCAGTTTTCACTGTAAAAGCGAGTTCGAGCTTGTACCAACCCATATATATGTATGGAGAGGAGTTTGCAACTGAAAAGATTCTTTGTGTTCCCAACAAGCTAGGTGAAGGACGGCTTTCACACTCACCTATCCCTCAGAAATGAGCATGTGGAGAGACGTTCGTTCATCTAGCACAAAAAGAACGGGTTGTAGGAGAAACTTTTACTCTGGTTTCTCAGTCTGTTTCCTAGTGCCGGTTTGAAGTTCCTGCAATTTTCATTGTAAAACCGAGTTGGAGCTAGTACCTCCCCATATATATGTATGGAGTGGAGTTTGCAACTGAAAAGAAACTTTGTGTTCCCAACAAGCTAGGTGAAGTACGGCTTTAACACACACATATCTCTCAGAACTGAGCATGTGGAGAGACGTTCGTTCATCTAGCACAAAGGGAACGGGTTGTAGGAGAAACTATACTCTGGTTTCTCAGTCTTTTTCCTAGTGCCGGTTTGAAGTTCCTGCAATTTTCATTGTAAAACCGAGTTGGAGCTAGTACCTCCCCATATATATGTATGGAGTGGAGTTTGCAACTGGAAAGAAACTTTGTGTTCCCAACAAGCTAGGTAAAGTACGGCTTTAACACACACATATCTCTCAGAACTGAGCATGTGGAGAGACGTTCGTTCATCTAGCACAAAGGTAACGGGATGTAGGAGAAACTTTAACTCTGGTTTCTCAGTCTGTTTCCTAGTGCCGCTTTGAAGTTCCTGCAGCTATCACTGTAAAACCGAGTTGGAGCTAGTACCTGCCCATATATATGTATGGAGTGGAGTTTGCAACTGAAAAGAAACTTTGTGTTCCCAACAAGCTATTTGAAGGAAGGCTTTCACACACACTTATCTCTCAGAAATGAGCATGTGGGAGACGTTCGTTCATCTAGCACAAAGGGAACGGGTTGTAGGAGAAACTTTTACTCTGGTTTCTCAGTCGGTTTCCTAGTGCCGGTTTGAAGTTCCTGCAGTTTTCACTGTAAAACCGAGTTGGAGCTAGTACCTCCCCATATATTTTTATGGAGTGCAGATTGCAACTGAAAAGAAATTTTGTGTTCCCAACAAGCTATCTGAAGGACTGCTTTCACACACACTTTTCTCTCAGAACTGAGCATGTGGGAGACTTTCGTTCATCTAGCACAAATTGAACGGGTTGTAGGAGAAACTTTTACTCTGGTTTCTCAGTCTGTTTCCTAGTGCCGGTTTGAAGTTCCTGCAATTTTCACTGTAAAACCGAGTTGGAGCTAGATCCTCCCCATATATATATATGGAGTGGAGTTTGCAAATGAAAAGAAACTTTGTGTTCCCAACAAGCTAGGTGAAGGACGGCTTTCACACACAATTATCTCTCAGAACTGAGCATGTGGAGAGACGTTCGTTCATCTAGCACAAATGGAACGGTTTGCAGGAGAAACTTTTACTCTGTTTTCTCAGTCTGTTTCCTAGTGCCGGTTTGAATTTCCTGCAGTTTTCACTGTAAAAGCGAGTTCGAGCTTGTACCAACCCATATATATGTATGGAGAGGTGTTTGCAACTGAAAAGATTCTTTGTGTTCCCAACAAGCTAGGTGAAGTACGGCTTTCAGACTCACCTATCCCTCAGAACTGAGCATGTGGAGAGACGTTCGTTCATCTAGCACAAAAAGAACGGGTTGTAGGAGAAACTTTTACTCTGGTTTCTCAGTTTGTTTCCTAGTGCCAGTTTGAAGTTCCTGCAGGTTTCACTGTAAAACCGAGTTGGAGTTATTACCTCCCCTTATATATGTATGGAGTGGTGTTTGCAACTGAAAAGAAACTTTGTGTTCCCAACAAGCTAGGTGAAGGACGGCTTTCACACACAATTATCTCTCAGAAATGAGCATGTGGAGTGCGTTCGTTCAGCTAGCACAAAGACAACGGGTTGTAGGTGCAACTTTTACTCTTGTTTCTCAGTCTGTTTCCTAGTGCCGGTTTGAAGTTCCTGCAGTTTTCACTGTAACCCCGAGTTGGAGCTAGTACATCCCCATATATATTTATGGAGTGGAGTTTGCAACTGAAAAGAAACTTTGTGTTCCAAACAAGTAAGGTGAAAGACGCCTTTCACACACACTTTTCTTTCAGAACTGAGCATGTGGAGAGACGTTCGTTCATCTAGAACAATGGGAACTGGTTGCAGGGGAAACTTTTACTCTGGTTTCTCAGTCTGTTTCCTAGTGCCGGTTTGAAATTCCTGCAGTTTTCACTGTAAAACCGAGTTGGAGCTAGTACCTCCCCATATATATGTATGGTTGGACATTGCAACTGAAAAGAAACTTTGTGTTCCCAACAAGCTAGTTGAAGGACGGCTTTCACACACACATGTCTCTCAGAACTAAGCATGTGGAGAGACGTTCGTTCATCTAGCAAAAAGGGAACGGGTTGCAGGAGAATCTTTTACTCTGTTTTCTCAGTCTGTTTCCTAGTGCCGGTGTGATGTTCCTGCAGTTTTCACTGTAAAACCGAGTTGGAGCTAGTACCTCCCCATATATATGTATGAAGTGGAGTTTGCAACTGAAAAGAAACTTTGTGTTCCCAACAAACTAGTTGAAGGACGGCTTTCAAACACACTCATCTCTCAAAACTGAGCATGTGGAGAGACGTTCGTTCATTTAGCACAAAGGGAACTGGTTGGAGGAGAAACATTTACTCTGGTTTCTCAGTCTGTTTCTTAGTGCCGGTTTGAAGTTCCTGCAGTTTTCACTGTAAAACGGAGTTGGAGCTAGTACCTCCCCATATATATGTATGGAGTGGTGTTTGCAACTGAAAAGAAATTTTGTGTTCCCAACAAGCTAGGTGAAGGACGACTTTCACACACACTTATCTCTCAGACCTGAGCATGTGGAGAGACGTTCGTTCATCTAGCAGAAATGGAACGGTTTGTAGGAGAAATTTTTACTCTGTTTTCTCAGTCTGTTTCCTAGTGCCGGTTTGAAATCCCTGCAGTTTTCACTGTAAAACCGAGTTGGAGCTAGTACCTCCCCATATATATGTGTGGAGTGGAGTTTGCAAATGAAAAGAAACTTTGTGTCCCCAACAAGCTAGGTGAAGGACGGCTTTCACACAAACGTATCTCTCAGAACTGAGCATGTGGACAGACGTTCGTTCATCTAGCACAAATTGAACAGGTTTTAGGAGAAATTTTTACTCTGGTTTCTCAGTCTGTTTCCTAGTGCCGGTTTGAAGTTCCTGCATTTTTCACTATAAACCCGAGTTGGAGCTAGTACCTCCCAATATATATGTATGGATTGGTGTTTGCAACTGAAACGGAACTTTGTGTTCCCAACAAGTTAGATGAAGGACGGCTTTCACACACACTTATATCTCAGAACTGAGCATGTGGAGAGACGTTCGTTCATTTAGCACAAAAGGAACGGGATGTAGGAGAAACTTTTACTTTGGTTTCTCAGTGTGTTTCCTAGTGCCGGTTTGAAGTTCCTGCAGTTTTCACTGTAAAACCGAGTTGGAGCTAGTACCTCCCCATATATATGTATGGATTGGAGTTTGCAACTGGAAAGAAACTTTGTGTTCCCAAAAAGCTAGGTGAAGGACGGCTTTCACACACACTTATCTCTCAGAACTGAGCATGTGGAGAGACGTTTGTTCATCTAGCAGAAAGGGAACGCGTTGTAGGAGAAACTATACTCTGGTTTCTCAGTCTTTTTCCTAGTGCCGGTTTGAAGTTCCTGCAATTTTCATTGTAAAAACGAGTTGGAGCTAGTACCTCCCCATATATATGTATGGAGTGGAGTTTGCAACTGAAAAGAAACTTTGTGTTCCCAACAAGCTATTTGAAGGACGGCTTTCACACACACTTATCTCTCAGAAATGAGCATGTGGGAGACGTTCGTTCATCTAGCACAAAGGGAACGGGTTGTAGGAGAAACTTTTACTCTGGTTTCTCAGTCTGTTTCCTAGTGCCGGTTTGATGTTCCTGCAGTTTTCACTGTAAAACCGAGTTGGAGCTAGTACATCCCCATATATATGCATGGATTGGTGTTTGCAACTGAAAAGAAACTTTGTGTTCCCAACAAGCTAAGTGTAGTTCGGCTTTCACACACACATCTCTCAGAACTGAGCATGTGGAGAGACGTTCGTTCATCTAGCAGAAATGGAACGGTTTGTAGGAGAAATTTTTACTCTGTTTTCTCAGTCTGTTTCCTAGTGCCGGTTTGAAGTTCCTGCATTTTTCACTATAAACCCGAGTTGGAGCTAGTACCTCCCAATATATATGTATGGATTGGTGTTTGCAACTGAAAAGGAACTTTGTGTTCCCAACAAGTTAGATGAAGGACGGCTTTCACACACACTTATATCTCAGAACTGAGCATGTGGAGAGACGTTCGTTCATTTAGCACAAAAGGAACGGGATGTAGGAGAAACTTTTACTTTGGTTTCTCAGTGTGTTTCCTAGTGCCGGTTTGAAGTTCCTGCAGTTTTCACTGTAAAACCGAGTTGGAGCTAGTACCTCCCCATATATATGTATGGATTGGAGTTTGCAACTGGAAAGGAACTTTGTGTTCCCAAAAAGCTAGGTGAAGGACGGCTTTCACACACACTTATCTCTCAGAACTGAGCATGTGGAGAGACGTTTGTTCATCTAGCAGAAAGGGAACGCGTTGTAGGAGAAACTATACTCTGGTTTCTCAGTCTTTTTCCTAGTGCCGGTTTGAAGTTCCTGCAATTTTCATTGTAAAAACGAGTTGGAGCTAGTACCTCCCCATATATATGTATGGAGTGGAGTTTGCAACTGAAAAGAAACTTTGTGTTCCCAACAAGCTATTTGAAGGACGGCTTTCACACACAATTATCTCTCAGAAATGAGCATGTGGGAGACGTTCGTTCATCTAGCAGAAAGGGAACGGGTTGTAGGAGAAACTTTTACTCTGGTTTCTCAGTCTGTTTCCTAGTGCCGGTTTGAAGTTCCTGCAGTTTTCACTGTATAACCGAGTTGGAGCTAGTACATCCCCATATATATGCATGGATTGGTGTTTGCAACTGAAAAGAAACTTTGTGTTCCCAACAAGCTAGGTGTAGTTCGGCTTTCACACACACATCTCTCAGAACTGAGCATGTGGAGAGACGTTCGTTCATCTAGCATAAAGGAAACAGGTTGCAGGAGAATCTTTTAATCTGGTTTCTCAGTCTGTTTCCTAGTGCCGGTTTGAAGTTCCTGCCGTTTTCACTGTAATACTGAGTTGTAGCTAGTATTTCCCCATATATATGTACGGAGTGGAGTTTGCAACTGAAAAGAAACTTTGTGTTCCCAACAAGCTAGTTGAGGTACGGCTTTCACACACACTTATCTCTCAGAACTGAGCATGTGGAGAGACGTTCGTTCATCTGGCAGAAAGGGAACGGGTTGCAGGGGAAACTTTTACTCTGGTTTCTCAGTCTCTTTCCTAGTGCCGGTTTGAAATTCCTGCAGTTTTCACTTTAAAACCGAGTTCGAGCTAGTACATCCCCATATATATGTATGGAGTGGAGTTTGCAAATGAAAAGAAATTTTTTGTGTTCCCAACAAACTAGGTGAAGGACGGCTTTCACACACACTTATCTCTCAAAACTGAGCATGTGGAGAGACGTTAGTTCATTTAGCACAAAGTGAACAGGTTGTAGAAGAAACATTTACTCTGGTTTCTCAGTCTGTTTCTTAGTGCCGGTTTGAAGTTCCTGCAGTTTTCACTGTAAAACCGAGTTGGAGCTAGTACCTCCCCATATATATGTATGGAGTGGTGTTTGCAACTGAAAACAAACTTTGTGTTCCCAACAAGCTAGGTGAAGGACGACTTTCACACACACTTATCTCTCAGAACTGAGCATTTGGAGAGACGTTCGTTCATCTAGCAGAAATGGAACGGTTTGTAGGAGAAATTTTTACTCTGTTTTCTCAGTCTGTTTCCTAGTGCCGGTTTGATGTCCCTGCAGTTTTCACTGTAAAACCGAGTTGGAGCTAGTACCTCCCCATATATATGTGTGGAGTGGGGTTTGCAACTGAAAAGAATCTTTGTGTCCCCAACAAGCTAGGTGAAGGACGGCTTTCACACACACGTATCACTCAGAACCGAGCATGTGGACAGACGTTCGTTCATCTAGCACAAATTGAACGGGATTTAGGGGAAATTTTTACTCTGGTTTCTCAGTCTGTTTCCTAGTGCCGGTTTGAAGTTCCTGCATTTTTCACTATAAACCCGAGTTGGAGCTAGTACCTCCCAATATATATGTATGGAGTGGTGCTTGCAACTGAAAAGGAACTTTGTGTTCCCAACAAGTTAGATGAAGGACGGCTTTCACACACATTTATATCTCAGAACTGAGCATGTGGAGAGACGTTCGTTCATTTAGCACAAAATGAACGGGATGTAGGAGAAACTTTTGCTTTGGTTTCTCAGTGTGTTTCCTAGTGCCGGTTTGAAGTTCCTGCAGTTTTCACTGTAAAACCGAGTTGGAGCTAGTACCTCCCCATATATATGTATGGATTGGGGTTTGCAACTGAAAAGAAACTTTGTGTTCCCAAAAAGCTAGGTGAAGGACGGCTTTCACACACACTTATCTCTCAGAACTGAGCATGTGGAGTGACGTTTGTTCATCTAGCAGAAAGGGAACGCGTTGTAGGAGAAACTATACTCTGGTTTCTCAGTCTTTTTCCTAGTGCCGGTTTGAAGTTCCTGCAATTTTCATTGTAAAACCGAGTTGGAGCTAGTACCTCCCCATATATATGTATGGAGTGGAGTTTGCAACTGAAAAGAAACTTTGTGTTCCCAACAAGCTAGGTGAAGTACGGCTTTAACACACACATATCTCTCAGAACTGAGCATGTGGAGAGACGTTCGTTCATCTAGCACAAAGGGAACGGGATGTAGGAGAAACTTTTACTCTGGTTTCTCAGTCTGTTTCCTAGTGCCGGTTTGAAGTTCCTGCAGCTTTCACTGTAAAACCGAGTTGGAGCTAGTACCTGCCCATATATATGTATGGAGTGGAGTTTGCAACTGAAAAGTAACTTTGTGTTCCCAACAAGCTATTTGAAGGAAGGCTTTCACACACACTTATCTCTCAGAAATGAGCATGTGGGAGACGTTCGTTCATCTAGCACAAAGGGAACGGGTTGTAGGAGAAACTTTTACTCTGATTTCTCAGTCTGTTTCCTAGTGCCGTTTTGAAGTTCCTGCAGTTTTCACTGTAAAACCGAGTTGGAGCTAGTACCTCCCCATATATTTGTATGGAGTGGAGATTGCAACTGAAAAGAAATTTTGTGTTCCCAACAAGCTATCTGAAGGACTGCTTTCACACACACTTATCTCTCAGAAATGAGCATGTGGGAGACTTTCGTTCATCTAGCACAAAGGGAACGGTTTGTAGGAGAAACTTTTACTCTGGTTTCTCAGTCTGTTTCCTAGTGCCAGTTTGATGTTCCTGCAGTTTTCACTGTAAAACCGAGTTGGAGTTAATACCTCCCCATAAATATGTATGGAATGGTGTTTGCAACTGAAAAGAAACTTTGTGTTCCCAACAAGCTAGGTGAAGGATGGCTTTCACACACAATTTTCTCTCAGAACTGAGCATGTGGAGTGCGTTCGTTCATCTAGCACAAAGAGAACGGGTTGTAGGTGAAACTTTTACTCTTGTTTCTCAGTCTGTTTCCTAGTGCCGGTTGGAAATTCCTGCAGTTTTCACTGTAACCCCGAGTTGGAGCTAGTACATCCCCATATATATTTATGGAGTGGAGTTTGCAACTGAAAATAAACTTTGTGTTCCAAACAAGTAAGGTGAAAGACGCCTTTCACACACACTTTTCTTTCAGAACTAAGCATGTGGAGAGACGTTCGTTCATCTAGCAAAAAGGGAACGGGTTGCAGGAGAATCCTTTACTCTGGTTTCTCAGTCTGTTTCCTAGTGCTGGTTTGAAGTTCCTGGAGTTTTCACTGTAAAACCTAGTTGGAGCTAGTACATCCCCATATATAAGTATGGTTGGAGTTTGCAACTGAAAAGAAACTTTGTGTTCCCAACAAGCTAGTTGAAGGACGGCTTTCACACACAATTATCTCTCAGAACTGAGCATGTGGAGATACTTTCGTTCATCTAGCAAAAAGAACGGGTTGTAGAAGAAACGTTTACTCTGGATTCTCAGTCTGTTTCCTAGTGCCGGTTAGAAGTTCCTGCAGTTTTCACTGTAAAACGGAGTTGGAGCTAGTACCTCCCCATATATATGTATGGAGTGGTGTTTGCAACTGAAAAGAAATTTTGTGTTCCCAACAAGCTAGGTGAAGGACGACTTTCACACACACTTATCTCTCAGAACTGAGCATGTGGAGAGACGTTCGTTCATCTAGCAGAAATGGAACGGTTTGTAGGAGAAATTTTTACTCTGTTTTCTCAGTCTGTTTCCTAGTGCCGGTTTGAAGTCCCTGAAGTTTTCACTGTAAAACCGAGTTGGAGCTAGTACCTCCCCATATATATATGTGGAGTGGAGTTTGCAAATGAAAAGAAACTTTGTGTCTCCAACAAGCTAGGTGAAGGACGGCTTTCACACACACGTATCTCTCAGAACTGAGCATGTGGACAGACGTTCGTTCATCTAGCACAAATTGAACGGGTTTTAGGAGAAATTTTTACTCTGGTTTCTCAGTCTGTTTCCTAGTGCCGGTTTGAAGTTCCTGCATTTTTCACTATAAACACGAGTTGGAGCTAGTACCTCCCAATATATATGTATGGATTGGTGTTTGCAACTGAAAAGGAACTTTGTGTTCCCAACAAGTTAGATGAAGGACGGCTTTCACACACACTTATATCTCAGAACTGAGCATGTGGAGAGACGTTCGTTCATTTAGCACAAAAGGAACGGGATGTAGGAGAAACTTTTACTTTGGTTTCTCAGTGTGTTTCCTAGTGCCGGTTTGAAGTTCCTGCAGTTTTCACTGTAAAACCGAGTTGGAGCTAGTACCTCCCCATATATATGTATGGATTGGAGTTTGCAACTGGAAAGAAACTTTGTGTTCCCAAAAAGCTAGGTGAAGGACGGCTTTCACACACACTTATCTCTCAGAACTGAGCATGTGGAGAGACGTTTGTTCATCTAGCAGAAAGGGAACGCGTTGTAGGAGAAACTATACTCTGGTTTCTCAGTCTTTTTCCTAGTGCCGTTTTGAAGTTCCTGCTATTTTCATTGTAAAAACGAGTTGGAGCTAGTACCTCCCCATATATATGTATGGAGTGGAGTTTGCAAGTGAAAGGAAACTTTGTGTTCCCAACAAGCTATTTGAAGAACGGCTTTCACACACAATTATCTCTCAGAAATGAGCATGTGGGAGACGTTCGTTCATCTAGCACAAAGGGAACGGGTTGTAGGAGAAACTTTTACTCTGGTTTCTCAGTCTGTTTCCTAGTGCCGGTTTGAAGTTCCTGCAGTTTTCACTGTAAAACCGAGATGGAGCTAGTACTTCACCATATATATGCATGGATTGGTGTTTGCAACTGAAAAGAAACTTTGTGTTCCCAACAAACAAGGTTTAGTTCGGCTTTCACACACACATCTCTCAGAACTGAGCATGTGGAGAGACGTTCGTTCATCTAGCATAAAGGTAGCAGGTTGCAGGAGAATCTTTTACTCTGGTTTCTCAGTCTGTTTCCTAGTGCCGGTTTGTAGTTCCTGCCGTTTTCACTGTAATACTGAGTTGTAGATTGTACTTCCCCATATATATGTACGGAGTGGAGTTTGCAACTGAAAAGAAACTTTGTGTTCCCAACAAGCTAGTTGAAGTAAGGCTTTCACACAAACTTATCTCTCAGAACTGAGCATGTGGAGAGACGTTCGTTCATCTGGCAGAAAGGGAACGGTTTGCAGGGGAAACTTTTACTCTGGTTTCTCAGTCTGTTTCCTAGTGCCGGTTAGAAATTCCTGCAGTTTTCATTTTAAAACCGAGTTCGAGCTAGTACCTCCCCATATATATTTATGGAGTGGAGTTTGCAAATGAAAAGAAACTTTGTGTTCCCAACAAGCTAGGTGAAGGACGGCTTTCACACACACTTATCTCTCAGAACTGAGCATGTGGAGAGACGTTCGTTCATCTGGCAGAAAAGGAACGGGTTGCAGGGGAAACTTTCACTCTTATTTCTCAGTCTGTTTCCTAGTGCCGGTTTGAAGTTCCTGCAGTTTTCACTGTAACCCCGAGTTGGTGCTAGTACATCCCCATATATATGTATGGAGTGGAGTTTGCAACTGAAAAGAAACTTTGTGTTCCCAACAAGCTAGGTGAAGGACGCCTTTCACACACACTTATCTCTCAGAACTGAGCATGAGGAGAGATGTTTGTTCATCTAGCAGAAAGGGAACGGGTTGTAGTAGAAACTTTTACTCTGGTTTCTCAGTCTGTTTCCTAGTGCCGGTTTGAAGTTCCTGCAGTTTTCATTGTAAAACCGATTTGGAGATAGTACCTCCCCATATATATGTATGGAGTGGAGTTTGCAACTGAAAAGAAACTTTGTGTTCCCAACAAGGTAGGTGAAGGACGGCTTTCACACACACATATCTCTCAGAACTGAGCATGTGGAGAAACGTTCGTTCATCTAGCACAAAGGGAACGGTTTGTAGGAGAAACATTTACTCTGGTTTCTCAGTCTGTTTCCTAGTGCCGGTTTGAAGTTCCTGCAGTTTTCACTGTAAAACCGAGTTGGAGCTAGTACCTCGCCATATATATGTATGGAGTGGAGTTTGCAACTGAAAAGAAACTTTGTGTTCCCAACAAGCTAGGTGAAGGACGGCATTCACACTCACTTATCTCTCAGAAATGAGCATGTGGACAGACGTTCGTTCATCTAGCACAAAGGGAAAGGGTTGCAGGAGAAACTTTTACTGTGCTTTCTCA
Source organism: Camelus dromedarius (assembly GCF_036321535.1). Taxonomy (NCBI): domain Eukaryota; kingdom Metazoa; phylum Chordata; class Mammalia; order Artiodactyla; family Camelidae; genus Camelus; species Camelus dromedarius. Next base: position 4,819,340 of record NW_026989814.1, read on the forward strand.
GTCTGTTTCCTAGTGCCGGTTTGAAGTTCCTGCAGTTTTCACTGTAAATCCGAGTTGGAGCTAGTACCTCCCCATATATATGTATGGATTGGAGTTTGCAACTGAAAAGAAACTTTGTGTTCCCAACAAGCAAGGTGAAGGACGGCTTTCACACACACTTATCTCTCAGAACTGAGCATGAGGAGAGACGTTTTTTCATCTAGCAGAAAGGGAACCGGTTGTTGGTGAAAATATTACTCTGGTTTCTCAGTCTGTTTCCTAGTGCTGGTTTGAAATTCCTGCAGTTTTCATTGTAAAACCGAGTTGGAGATTGTACCTCCCCATATATATGTATGGAGTGGAGTTTGCAACTGAAAAGAAACTTTGTGTTCCCAACAAGCTAGGTGAAGGACGGCATTCACACACACATATCTCTCAAAACTGAGCATGTGGAGAGACGTTCGTTCATCTAGCCCATAGGGAACGGTTTGTAGGAGAAACTTTTACTCTGCTTTCTCAGTCTGTTTCCTAGTGCCGGTTTGAAGTTCCTGCAGTTTTCACTGTAAAACCGAGTTGGAGCTAGTACCTCCCCATATATATGTATGGAGTGGAGTTTGCAACTGAAAAGAAACTATGTGTTCCCAACAAGCTAGGTGAAGGATGGCATTCACAAACACTTATCTCTCAGAACTGAGCATGTGGAGAGACTTTCGTTCATCTAGCAGAAAGGGAACGGGTTGTAGGAGAAACTTTCACTCTGGATTCTCAGTTTGTTTCCTAGTGCCGGTTTGAAGATCCTGCAGTTTTCACTGTAAAACCGAGTTTGAGCCAGTACCTCCCCATATATATATATGGACTGGAGTTTGCAACTGAAAAGAATCTTTGTGTTCCCAACAAGCCAGGTGTAGGAAGGCTTTCACACATACTTATCTCTCAGAACTGAGCATGTGGAGAGACGTTCTTTCATCTAGCAGAAAGGAAACGGGTTGTAGGGGAAACATTTACTCTGGTTTCTCAGTCTGTTTCCTAGTGCCGGTTCGAAGTTCCTGCAGTTTTCACTGTAAAATCGGGTTGGATCTAGTACCTCCCAATAAATATGTATGGAATGCAGTTTGCAACTTAAAAGAATCTTTGTGTTCCCAAAAATCTAGGTGAAGGACGGCTTTCACACACACTTATCTCTCAGAACTGAGCATGTGGAGAGACGTTCGTTCATCTAGCAGAAACGGAACGGGTTGTAGGAGAAAAATTTCTTTGGTTTCTCCGTCTGTTTCCTAGTGCCGTTTTGAAGTTCCTGCAGTTTTCAATGTAAAACCGAGTTGGAGCTAGTACCTCCCCATACATATGTATGGATTGGAGTTTGCAACTGAAAAGAAACTTTGTGTTCCCAACAAGCTAGGTGAAGGACGGCTTTCACACACACTTATCTCTCAGAAATGAGCATGAGGAGAGACGTTTGTTCATCTAGCAGAAAGGGAACGGGTTGTAGTAGAAACTTTTACTCTGGTTTCTCAGTCTGTTTCCTAGTGCCGGTTTGAAGTTCCTGCGGTTTTCATTGTAAAACAGATTTGGAGCTAGTACCACCCCATATATATATATGGAGTGAAGTTTGCACCTGAAAAGAAACTTTGTGTTCCCAACAAGGTAGGTGAAGGACGCCTTTCACACACACTTATCTCTCAGAACTGAGCATGAGGAGAGACGTTTGTTCATCTAGCAGAAAGGGAACGGGTTGTAGTAGAAACTTTTACTCTGGTTTCTCAGTCTGTTTCCTAGTGCCGGTTTGAAGTTCCTGCAGTTTTCATTGTAAAACCGATTTGGAGATAGTACCTCCCCATATATATGTATGGAGTGGAGTTTGCAACTGAAAAGAAACTTTGTGTTCCCAACAAGGTAGGTGAAGGACGGCTTTCACACACACATATCTCTCAGAACTGAGCATGTGGAGAAACGTTCGTTCATCTAGCACAAAGGGAACGGTTTGTAGGAGAAACATTTACCCTGGTTTCTCAGTCTGTTTCCTAGTGCCGGTTTGAAGTTCCTGCAGTTTTCACTGTAAAACCGAGTTGGAGCTAGTACCTCGCCATATATATGTATGGAGTGGAGTTTGCAACTGAAAAGAAACTTTGTGTTCCCAACAAGCTAGGTGAAGGACGGCATTCACACTCACTTATCTCTCAGAAATGAGCATGTGGACAGACGTTCGTTCATCTATCACAAAGGGAAAGGGTTGCAGGAGAAACTTTTACTGTGCTTTCTCAGTCTGTTTCCTAGTGCCGGTTTGAAGTTCCTGCAGTTTTCACTGTAAATCCGAGTTGGAGCTAGTACCTCCCCATATATATGTATGGATTGGAGTTTGCAACTGAAAAGAAACTTTGTGTTCCCAACAAGCAAGGTGAAGGACGGCTTTCACACACACTTATCTCTCAGAACTGAGCATGAGGAGAGACGTTTTTTCATCTAGCAGAAAGGGAACCGGTTGTAGGTTAAAATATTACTCTGGTTTCTCAGTCTGTTTCCTAGTGCTGGTTTGAAGTTCCTGCAGTTTTCACTGTAAAACCGAGTTGGAGCTAGTACCTCCCCATATATATGTATGGATTGGAGTTTGCAACTTAAAATAATCTTTGTGTTCCCAAATATCTAGGTGAAGGACGGCTTTCACACACACTTATCTCTGAGAACTGAGCATGTGGAGAGACGTTCGTTCATCTAGCAGAAAGGGAACGGGTTGTAGGAAAAATTTTACTCTGGTTTCTCAGTCTGTTTCCTACTGCCGGTTTGAAGTTCCTGCAGTTTTCACTGTAAAACCGAGTTGGAGATTGTACCTCCCCATATATATGTATGGAGTGGAGTTTGCAACTGAAAAGAAACTTTGTGTTCCCAACAAGCCAGGTGTAGTTCGGCTTTCACACACACATCTCTCAGAACTGAGCATGTGGGGAGATGTTCGTTTATCTAGCATAAAGGTAACAGGTTGCAGGAAAATCTTTTACTCTGGTTTCTCAGTCTGTTTCCTAGTGCCGGTTTGTAGTTCCTGCCGTTTTCACTGTAATACTGAGTTGTAGCTAGTACTTCCCCATGTATATGTGCGGAGTGGAAATTGCAACTGAAAAGAAACTTTGTGTTCCCAACAAGCTAGTTGAAGTACGGCTTTCACACACACTTATCTCTCAGAACTGAGCATGTGGAGAGACGTTCGTTCATCTGGCAGAAAGGGAACGGGTTGCAGGGGAAACTTTCACTCTTTTTTCTCAGTCTGTTTCCTAGTGCCGGTTTGAAGTTCCTGCAGTTTTCACTGTAACCCCGAGTTGGTGCTAGTACATCCCCATATATATGTATGGAGTGGAGTTTGCAACTGAAAAGAAACTTTGTGTTCCCAACAAGCTAGTTGAAGGACGCCTTTCACACACACTTATCCCTCAGAAATGAGCATGTGGATAGACGTTCGTTCATCTAGCACAAAGGGAAATGGTGGCAGGAGAAACTTTTTCTCTGCTTTCTCAGTCTGTTTCCTAGTGCCGGTTTGAAGTTCCTGCAGTTTTCACAGTTAAACCGAGTTGGAGCTAGTACCTCCCCATATATATGTATGGTTGGAGTTTGCAACTGAAAAGAAACTTTGTGTTCCCATCAAGCTAGTTGAAGGACGGCTTTCACACACACTTATCTCTCAGAACTGAGCATGTGGAGAGACGTTCGTTCATTTAGCACAAAAGGAACGGGTTGAAGGAGAAACTTTTGCTTTGATTTCTCAGACTGTTTCCTAGTGCCGGTTTGAAGTTCCTGCAATTTTCACTGTAAAACCGTGTTGGAGCTAGTACATATCCATATATATGTGTGGAGTGGTGTTTGCAACTGAAAAGAACCTTTGTGTCCCCAACAAGCTAGGTGAAGGACGGCTTTCACACACACGTATCTCTCAGAACTGAGCATGTGAACAGACGTTCGTTCATCTAGCACAAAGGGAACGGGTTGTAGGAGAAATTTTTACTCCGGTTTCTCAGTCTGTTTCCTAGTGCCGGTTTGAAGTTCCTGCAGTTTCACTGTAAAACCGAGTTGGAGCTAGTACCTCCCCATACATATGTATGGAATGGAGTTTGCAACTGAAAAGAAACTTTGTGTTCCCAACAAGCTAGATGAAGGACGGCTTTCACACACACTTATCTCTCAGAACTGAGCATGAGGAGAGACGTTTGTTCGTCTAGCAGAAATGGAACGGGTTGTTGTAGAAACTTTTACTCTGGTTTCTCAGTCTGTTTCCTAGTGCCGGTTTGAAGTACCTGCAGTTTTCATTGTAAAACCGATTTGGAGCTTGTACCTCCCCATATATATGTATGGATTGGAGTTTGCAACTGAAAAGAAACTTTGTGTTCCCAACAAGCTAGGTGAAGGACGGCATTCACACTCACTTATCTCTCAGAAATGAGCATGTGGAGAGACGTTCGTTCATTTAGCACAAAAGGAACGGGTTGAAGGAGAAACTTTTGCTTTGATTTCTCAGACTGTTTCCTAGTGCCGGTTTGAAGTTCCTGCAGTTTTCACTGTAAAACCGTGTTGGAGCTAGTACCTATCCATATATATGTGTGGAGTGGTGTTTGCAACTGAAATGAAACTTTGTGTCCCCAACAAGCTAGGTGAAGGACGGCTTTCACACACACGTATCTCTCAGAACTGAGCATGTGAAAAGAAGTTCGTTCATCTAGCACAAAGGGAACGGGTTTTAGGGGAAAATTTTACTCTGGTTTCTCAGTCTGTTTCCTAGTGCTGGTTTGAAGTTCCTGCATTTTTCACTATAAAACCGAGTTGGAGCTAGTACCTCCCAATAAATATGTATGGAATGCAGTTTGCAACTTAAAAGAATCTTTGTGTTCCCAAAAATCTAGGTGAAGGACGGCATTCACACACACTTATCTCTCAGAACTGAGCATGTGGAGAGACGTTCGTTCATCTAGCAGAAATGGAACGGGTTGTAGGAGAAACTTTCACTCTGGATTCTCAGTCTGTTTCCTAGTGCCGGTTTGAAGTTCCTGCAGTTTTCACTGTAAAACCGAGTTTGAGCTAGTACATCCCCATATATATATATGGAGTGGAGTTTGCAACTGAAAAGAATCTTTGTGTTCCCAACAAGCTAGGTGTAGGAAGGCTTTCACACATACTTATCTCTCAGAACTGAGCATGTGGAGAGACGTTCTTTCATCTACCAGAAAGGGAACGGGTTGTAGGGGAAACATTTACTCTGGTTTCCCAGTCGGTTTCCTAGTGCCGGTTCGAAGTTCCTGCAGTTTTCACTGTAAAATCGAGTTGGATCTAGTACCTCCCAATAAATATGTATGGAATGCAGTTTGCAACTTAAAAGAATCTTTGTGTTCCCAAAAATCTAGGTGAAGGACGGCATTCACACACACTTATCTCTCAGAACTGAGCATGTGGAGAGACGTTCGTTCATCTAGCAGAAAGGGAACGGGTTGTAGGAGAAAAATTTCTTTGGTTTCTCAGTCTGTTTCCTAGTGCCGTTTTAAAGTTCCTGCAGTTTTCACTGTAAAACCGAGTTGAAGCTAGTACCTCCCCATACATATGTATGGAATGGAGTTTGCTACTGAAAAGAAACTTTGTGTTCCCAACAAGCTAGGTGAAGGACGGCTTTCACACACACTTATCTCTCAGAACTGAGCATGAGGAGAGACGTTTGTTCATCTAGCAGAAAGGGAACGGGTTGTAGTAGAAACTTTTACTCTGGTTTCTCAGTCTGTTTCCTAGTGCCGGTTTGAAGTTCCTGCAGTTTTCATTGTAAAACCGATTTGGAGATAGTACCTCCCCATATATATGTATGGAGTGGAGTTTGCAACTGAAAAGAAATTTTGTGTTCCCAACAAGGTATGTGAAGGACGGCTTTCACACACACATATCTCTCAGAACTGAGTATGTGGAGAAACGTTCGTTCATCTAGCACAAAGGGAACGGTTTGTAGGAGAAACATTTACCCTGGTTTCTCAGTCTGTTTCCTAGTGCCGGTTTGAAGTTCCTGCAGTTTTCACTGTAAAACCGAGGTGGAGCTAGTACCTCGCCATATATATGTATGGAGTGGAGTTTGCAACTGAAAAGAAACTTTGTGTTCCCAACAAGCTAAGTGAAGGACGGCATTCACACTCACTTATCTCTCAGAAATGAGCATGTGGACAGACGTTCGTTCATCTAGCACAAAGGGAAAGGGTTGCAGGAGAAACTTTTACTGTGCTTTCTCAGTCTGTTTCCTAGTGCCGGTTTGAAGTTCCTGCAGTTTTCACTGTAAATCCGAGTTGGAGCTAGTACCTCCCCATATATATGTATGGATTGGAGTTTGCAACTGAAAAGAAACTTTGTGTTCCCAACAAGCAAGGTGAAGGACGGCTTTCACACACACTTATCTCTCAGAACTGAGCATGAGGAGAGACGTTTTTTCATCTAGCAGAAAGGGAACCGGTTGTAGGTGAAACTATTACTCTGGTTTCTCAGTCTGTTTCCTAGTGCTGGTTTGAAATTCCTGCAGTTTTCATTGTAAAACCGAGTTGGAGATTGTACCTCCCCATATATATGTATGGAGTGGAGTTTGCAACTGAAAAGAAACTTTGTGTTCCCAACAAGCTAGGTGAAGGACGGCATTCACACACACATATCTCTCAAAACTGAGCATGTGGAGAGACGTTCGTATATCTAGCCCATAGGGAACGGTTTGTAGGAGAAACTTTTACCCTGGTTCTCAGTCTGTTTCCTAGTTCCGGTTTGATGTTCCTGCAGTTTTCACTGTAAAACCGAGTTGGATCTAGTACCTCGCCATATATATGTATGGATTGAAGTTTGCAACTGAAAAGAATCATTGTGTTCCCAACAAGCTAGATGAAAGACGGCATTCACACTCAATTATCTCTCAGAAATGAGCATGTGGACAGACTTTCGTTCATCTAGCACAAAGGGAACGGGTTGCAGGAGAAACTTTTACTCTGCTTTCTCAGTCTGTTTCCTAGTGCCGGTTTGAAGTTCCTGCAGTTTTCACTGTAAAACCGAGTTGGAGCTAGTACCTCCCCATATATATGTATGGAGTGGAGTTTGCAACTGAAAAGAAACTTTGTGTTCCCAACAAGCTAGGTGAAGGACGGCATTCACAAACACTTATCTCTCAGAACTGAGCATGTGGAGAGACGTTCTTTCATCTAGCAGAAAGGGAACGGGTTGTAGGAGAAACTTTCACTCTGGATTCTCAGTTTGTTTCCTAGTGCCGGTTTGAAGATCCTGCAGTTTTCACTGTAAAACCGAGTTTGAGCCAGTACCTCCCCATATATATATATGGACTGGAGTTTGCAACTGAAAAGAATCTTTGTGTTCCCAACAAGCTAGGTGTAGGAAGGCTTTCACACATACTTATCTCTCAGAACTGAGCATGTGGAGAGACGTTCTTTCATCTAGCAGAAAGGGAACGGGTTGTAGGGGAAACATTTACTCTGGTTTCTCAGTCTGTTTCCTAGTGCCGGTTCGAAGTTCCTGCAGTTTTCACTGTAAAATCGAGTTGGATCTAGTACCTCCCAATAAATATATATGGAATGCAGTTTGCAACTTAAAAGAATCTTTGTGTTCCCAAAAATCTAGGTGAAGGACGGCTTTCACACACACTTATCTCTCAGAACTGAGCATGTGGAGAGACGTTCGTTCATCTAGCAGAAACGGAACGGGTTGTAGGAGAAAAATTTCTTTGGTTTCTCAGTCTGTTTCCTAGTGCCGGTTTGAAGTTCCTGCAGTTTTCACTGTAAAACCGAGTTGGAGCTAGTACCTCGCCATATATATATATGGAGTGGAGTTTGCAACTGAAAAGAAACTTTGTGTTCCCAACAAGCTAGGTGAAGGACGGCATTCACACTCACTTATCTCTCAGAAATGAGCATGTGGACAGACGTTCGTTCATCTAGCACAATGGGAAAGGGTTGCAGGAGAAACTTTTACTCTGCTTTCTCAGTCTGTTTCCTAGTGCCGGTGTGAAGTTCCTGCAGTTTTCACTGTAAAACCGAGTTGGAGCTAGTACCTCCCCATATATATGTATGGAGTGGAGTTTGCAACTGAAAAGAAACTTTGTGTTCCCAACAAGCTAGGTGAAGGACGGCATTCACAAACACTTATCTCTCAGAACTGAGCATGTGGAGTGACGTTCGTTCATCTAGCAGAAAGGGAACGGGTTGTAGGAGAAATTTTCACTCTGGATTCTCAGTCTGTTTCCTAGTGCTGGTTTGAAGTTCCTGCAGTTTTCACTGTAAAACCGAGTTGGAGCTAGTACCTCCCCATATATATGTATGGATTGGAGTTTGCAACTTAAAATAATCTTTGTGTTCCCAAAACTCTAGGTGAAGGACGGCTTTCACACACACTTATCTCTGAGAACTGAGCATGTGGAGAGACGTTCGTTCATCTAGCAGAAAGGGAACGGGTTGTAGGAAAAATTTTACTCTGGTTTCTCAGTCTGTTTCCTACTGCCGGTTTGAAGTTCCTGCAGTTTTCACTGTAAAACCGAGTTGGAGCTTGTACCTCCCCATATATATTTATGGATTGGAGTTTGCAACTGAAAAGAAACTTTGTGTTCCCAACAAGCTAGGTGAAGGGCGGCTTTCACACACATTTATCTCTCAGAACTGAGCATGAGGAGAGACGTTTTTTCATCTAGCAGAAAGGGAACCGGTTGTAGGAGAAAATATTACTCTGGTTTCTCAGTCTGTTTCCTAGTGCTGGTTTGAAATTCCTGCAGTTTTCATTGTAAAACCGATTTGGAGCTTGTACCTCCCCATATATATGTATGGAGTGGAGTTTGCAACTGAAAAGAAACTTTGTGTTCCCAACAAGCTAGGTGAAAGACGGCATTCACACACACATATCTCTCAGAATTGAGCATGTGGAGAGACGTTCGTTCATCTAGCACATAGGGAACGGTTTGTAGGAGAAACTTTTACCCTGGTTCTCAGTCGGTTTCCTAGTGCCGGTTTGAAGTTCCTGCAGTTTTCACTGTAAAACCGAGTTGGAGCTAGTACCTCGCCATATATATGAATGGAGTGGAGTTTGCAACTGAAAAGAATTATTGTGTTCCCAACAACCTAGATGAAAGACGGCATTCACACTCAATTATCTCTCAGAAATGAGCATGTGGACAGACTTTCGTTCATCTAGCACAAAGGGAACGGGTTGCAGGAGAAACTTTTACTCTGCTTTCTCAGTCTGTTTCCTAGTGCCGGTTTGAAATTCCTGCAGTTTTCACTGTAAAACCGAGTTGGAGCTAGTACCTCCCCATATATATGTATGGAGTGGAGTTTGCAACTGAAAAGAAACTTTGTGTTCCCAACAAGCTAGGTGAAGGACGGCATTCACAAACACTTATCTCTCAGAACTGAGCATGTGGAGAGACGTTCGTTCATCTAGCAGAAATGGAACGGGTTCTAGGAGAAACTTTTACTCTGGATTCTCAGTCTGTTTCCTAGTGCCGGTTTGAAGTTCCTGCAGTTTTCACTGTAAAACCGAGTTGGAGCTAGTACCTCCCCATATATATATATGGAGTGGAGTTTGCAACTGAAAAGAATCTTTGTGTTCCCAGCAAGCTAGGTGTAGGACGGCTTTCACACATACTTATCTCTCAGAACTGAGCATGTGGAGAGACGTTCTTTCATCTAGCAGAAAGGGAACGGGTTGAAGGAGAAACATTTACTCTGGATTCTCAGTCTGTTTCCTAGTGCCGGTTCGAAGTTCCTGCAGTTTTCACTGTAAAACCGAGTTGGAGCTAGTACCTCCCCATAAATATGTATGGAGTGCAGTTTGCAACTGAAAGGAATCTTTGTGTTCCCAAAAATCTAGGTGAAGGACGGCTTTCACACACACTTATCTCTCAGAAATGAGCATGTGGAGAGACGTTCGTTCATCTAGCAGGAAGGGATCGGGTTGTAGGAGAAACTTTTACTCTGGATTCTCAGTCTGTTTCCTAGTGCCGGTTTGAAGTTCCTGCAGTTTTAACTGTAAAATCGAGTTGGAGATAGTACCTCGCCATATATATGTATGGAGTGGAGTTTGCAACTGAAAAGAAACTTTGTGTTCCCAACAAGCTAGGTGAAGGACGGCATTCACACTCACTTATCTCTCAGAAATGAGCATGTGGACAGACGTTCGTTCATCTAGCACAATGGGAAAGGGTTGCAGGAGAAACTTTTACTCTGCTTTCTCAGTCTGTTTCCTAGTGCCGGTTTGAAGTTCCTGCAGTTTTCACTGTAAAACCGAGTTGGAGCTAGTACCTCCCCATATATATTTATGGAGTGGAGTTTGCAACTGAAAAGAAACTTTGTGTTCCCAACAAGCTAGGTGAAGGACGGCATTCACAAACAATTATCTCTCAGAACTGAGCATGTGGAGTGACGTTCGTTCATCTAGCAGAAAGGGAACGGGTTGTAGGAGAAACTTTCACTCTGGATTCTCAGTCTGTTTCCTAGTGCTGGTTTGAAGTTCCTGCAGTTTTCACTGTAAAACCGAGTTGGAGCTAGTACCTCTCCATATATATGTATGGATTGGAGTTTGCAACTTAAAATAATCTTTGTGTTCCCAAAAATCTAGGTGAAGGACGGCTTTCACACACACTTATCTCTGAGAACTGAGCATGTGGAGAGACGTTCGTTCATCTAGCAGAAAGGGAACGGGTTGTAGGAAAAATTTTACTCTGGTTTCTCAGTCTGTTTCCTACTGCCGTTTTGAAGTTCCTGCAGTTTTCACTGTAAAACCGAGTTGGAGATTGTACCTCCCCATATATATGTATGGAGTGGAGTTTGCAACTGAAAAGAAACTTTGTGTTCCCAACAAGCTAGGTGTAGTTCGGCTTTCACACACACATCTCTCAGAACTGAGCATGTGGGGAGATGTTCGTTCATCTAGCATAAAGGTAACAGGTTGCAGGAAAATCTTTTACTCTGGTTTCTCAGTCTGTTTCCTAGTGCCGGTTTGTAGTTCCTGCCGTTTTCACTGTAATACTGAGTTGTAGCTAGTACTTCCCCATGTATATGTGCGGAGTGGAGTTTGCAACTGAAAAGAAACTTTGTGTTCCCAACAAGCTAGTTGAAGTACGGCTTTCACACACACTTATCTCTCAGAACTGAGCATGTGGAGAGACGTTCGTTCATCTGGCAGAAATGGAACGGGTTGCAGGTGAAACTTTCACTCTTTTTTCTCAGTCTGTTTCCTAGTGCCGGTTTGAAGTTCCTGCAGTTTTCACTGTAACCCCGAGTTGGTGCTAGTACATCCCCATATATATGTATGGAGTGGAGTTTGCAACTGAAAAGAAACTTTGTGTTCCCAACAAGCTAGGTGAAGGACGCCTTTCACACACACTTATCCCTCAGAAATGAGCATGTGGATAGACGTTCGTTCATCTAGCACAAAGGGAAATGGTGGCAGGAGAAACTTTTTCTCTGGTTTCTCAGTCTGTTTCCTAGTGCCGGTTTGAAGTTCCTGCAGTTTTCACAGTTAAACCGAGTTGGAGCTAGTACCTCCCCATATATATGTATGGTTGGAGTTTGCAACTGAAAAGAAACTTTGTGTTCCCATCAAGCTAGTTGAAGGACGGCTTTCACACACACTTATCTCTCAGAACTGAGCATGAGGAGAGACGTTCGTTCATTTAGCACAAAAGGAACGGGTTGAAGGAGAAACTTTTACTTTGGTTTCTCAGACTGTTTCCTAGTGCCGGTTTGAAGTTCCTGCAATTTTCACTGTAAAACCGTGTTGGATCTAGTACATATCCATATATATGTGTGGAGTGGTGTTTGCAACTGAAAAGAACCTTTGTGTCCCCAACAAGCTAGGTGAAGGACGGCTTTCACACACACGTATCTCTCAGAACTGAGCATGTGAACAGACGTTCGTTCATCTAGCACAAAGGGAACGGGTTGTAGGAGAAATTTTTACTCCGGTTTCTCAGTCTGTTTCCTAGTGCCGGTTTGAAGTTCCTGCAGTTTCACTGTAAAACCGAGTTGGAGCTAGTACCTCCCCATACATATGTATGGAATGGAGTTTGCAACTGAAAAGAAACTTTGTGTTCCCAACAAGCTAGGTGAAGGACGGCTTTCACACACACTTATCTCTCAGAACTGAGCATGTGGAGAGACGTTCGTTCATCTAGCAGAAAGGGAACGGGTTGTAGGAGAAAAATTTCTTTGGTTTCTCAGTCTGTTTCCTAGTGCCGTTTTAAAGTTCCTGCAGTTTTCACTGTAAAACCGAGTTGGAGCTAGTACCTCCCCATACATATGTATGGAATGGAGTTTGCTACTGAAAAGAAACTTTGTGTTCCCAACAAGCTAGGTGAAGGACGGCTTTCACACACACTTATCTCTCAGAAATGAGCATCAGGAGAGACGTTTGTTCATCTAGCAGAAAGGGAACGGGTTGTAGTAGAAACTTTTACTCTGGTTTCTCAGTCTGTTTCCTAGTGCCGGTTTGAAGTTCCTGCAGTTTTCATTGTAAAACCGATTTGGAGATAGTACCTCCCCATATATATGTATGGAGTGGAGTTTGCAACTGAAAAGAAATTTTGTGTTCCCAACAAGGTAGGTGAAGGACGGCTTTCACACACACATATCTCTCAGAACTGAGCATGTGGAGAAACGTTCGTTCATCTAGCACAAAGGGAACGGTTTGTAGGAGAAACATTTACCCTGGTTTCACAGTCTGTTTCCTAGTGCCGGTTTGAAGTTCCTGCAGTTTTCACTGTAAAACCGAGTTGGAGCTAGTACCTCGCCATATATATGTATGGAGTGGAGTTTGCAACTGAAAAGAAACTTTGTGTTCCCAACAAGCTAGGTGAAGGACGGCATTCACACTCACTTATCTCTCAGAAATGAGCATGTGGACAGACGTTCGTTCATCTAGCACAAAGGGAAAGGGTTGCAGGAGAAACTTTTACTGTGCTTTCTCAGTCTGTTTCCTAGTGCCGGTTTGAAGTTCCTGCAGTTTTCACTGTAAATCCGAGTTGGAGCTAGTACCTCCCCATATATATGTATGGATTGGAGTTTGCAACTGAAAAGAAACTTTGTGTTCCCAACAAGCAAGGTGAAGGACGGCTTTCACACACTCTTATCTCTCAGAACTGAGCATGAGGAGAGACGTTTTTTCATCTAGCAGAAAGGGAACCGGTTGTAGGTGAAACTATTACTCTGGTTTCTCAGTCTGTTTCCTAGTGCTGGTTTGAAATTCCTGCAGTTTTCATTGTAAAACCGAGTTGGAGATTGTACCTCCCCATATATATGTATGGAGTGGAGTTTGCAACTGAAAAGAAACTTTGTGTTCCCAACAAGCTAGGTGAAGGACGGCATTCACACACACATATCTCTCAAAACTGAGCATGTGGAGAGACGTTCGTTCATCTAGCCCATAGGGAACGGTTTGTAGGAGGAACTTTTACCCTGGTTCTCAGTCTTTTTCCTAGTTCCGGTTTGATGTTCCTGCAGTTTTCACTGTAAAACCGAGTTGGATCTAGTACCTCGCCATATATATGTATGGATTGAAGTTTGCAACTGAAAAGAATCATTGTGTTCCCAACAAGTTAGATGAAAGACGGCATTCACACTCAATTATCTCTCAGAAATGAGCATGTGGACAGACTTTCGTTCATCTAGCACAAAGGGAACGGGTTGCAGGAGAAACTTTTACTCTGCTTTCTCAGTCTGTTTCCTAGTGCCGGTTTGAAGTTCCTGCAGTTTTCACTGTAAAACCGAGTTGGAGCTAGTACCTCCCCATATATATGTATGGAGTGGAGTTTGCAACTGAAAAGAAACTTTGTGTTCCCAACAAGCTAGGTGAAGGACGGCATTCACAAACACTTATCTCTCAGAACTGAGCATGTGGAGAGACGTTCGTTCATCTAGCAGAAAGGGAACGGGTTGTAGGAGAAACTTTCACTCTGGATTCTCAGTTTGTTTCCTAGTGCCGGTTTGAAGATCCTGCAGTTTTCACTGTAAAACCGAGTTTGAGCCAGTACCTCCCCATATATATATATGGACTGGAGTTTGCAACTGAAAAGAATCTTTGTGTTCCCAACAAGCTAGGTGTAGGAAGGCTTTCACACATACTTATCTCTCAGAACTGAGCATGTGGAGAGACGTTCTTTCATCTAGCAGAAAGGGAACGGGTTGTAGGGGAAACATTTACTCTGGTTTCTCAGTCTGTTTCCTAGTGCCGGTTCGAAGTTCCTGCAGTTTTCACTGTAAAATCGAGTTGGATCTAGTACCTCCCAATAAATATGTATGGAATGCAGTTTGCAACTTAAAAGAATCTTTGTGTTCCCAAAAATCTAGGTGAAGGACGGCTTTCACACACACTTATCTCTCAGAACTGAGCATGTGGAGAGACGTTCGTTCATCTAGCAGAAACGGAACGGGTTGTAGGAGAAAAATTTCTTTGGTTTCTCAGTCTGTTTCCTAGTGCCGTTTTGAAGTTCCTGCAGTTTTCACTGTAAAACCGAGTTGGAGCTAGTACCTCCCCATACATATGTATGGATTGGAGTTTGCAACTGAAAAGAAACTTTGTGTTCCCAACAAGCTATGTGAAGGACGGCTTTCACACACACTTATCTCTCAGAAATGAGCATGAGGAGAGACGTTTGTTCATCTAGCAGAAAGGGAACGGGTTGTAGTAGAAACTTTTACTCTGGTTTCTCAGTCTGTTTCCTAGTGCCGGTTTGAAGTTCCTGCGGTTTTCATTGTAAAACAGATTTGGAGCTGGTACCAACCCATATATATATATGGAGTGGAGTTTGCAACTGAAAAGAAACTTTGTGTTCCCAACAAGGTAGGTGAAGGACGGCTTTCACACACACATATCTCTCAGAACTGAGCATGTGGAGAAACGTTCGTTCATCTAGCACAAAGGGAACGGTTTGTAGGAGAAACATTTACCCTGGTTTCTCAGTCTGTTTCCTAGTGCCGGTTTGAAGTTCCTGCAGTTTTCACTGTAAAACCGAGTTGGAGCTAGTACCTCGCCATATATATGTATGGAGTGGAGTTTGCAACTGAAAAGAAACTTTGTGTTCCCAACAAGCTAGGTGAAGGACGGCATTCACACTCACTTATCTCTCAGAAATGAGCATGTGGACAGACGTTCGTTCATGTAGCACAATGGGAAAGGGTTGCAGGAGAAACTTTTACTCTGCTTTCTCAGTCTGTTTCCTAGTGCCGGTTTGAAGTTCCTCCAGTTTTCACTGTAAAACCGATTTGGAGCTAGTACCTCCCCATATATATGTATGGAGTGGAGTTTGCAACTGAAAAGAAACTTTGTGTTCCCAACAAGCTAGGTGAAGGACGGCATTCACAAACACTTATCTCTCAGAACTGAGCATGTGGAGTGACGTTCGTTCATCTAGCAGAAAGGGAACGGGTTGTAGGAGAAACTTTCACTCTGGATTCTCAGTCTGTTTCCTAGTGCTGGTTTGAAGTTCCTGCAGTTTTCACTGTAAAACCGAGTTGGAGCTAGTACCTCCCCATATATATGTATCGATTGGAGTTTGCAACTTAAAATAATCTTTGTGTTCCCAAAACTCTAGGTGAAGGACGGCTTTCACACACACTTATCTCTGAGAACTGAGCATGTGGAGAGACGTTCGTTCATCTAGCAGAAAGGGAACGGGTTGTAGGAAAAATTTTACTCTGGTTTCTCAGTCTGTTTCCTACTGCCGGTTTGAAGTTCCTGCAGTTTTCACTGTAAAACCGAGTTGGAGCTTGTACCTCCCCATATATATTTATGGATTGGAGTTTGCAACTGAAAGGAAACTTTGTGTTCCCAACAAGCTAGGTGAAGGGCGGCTTTCACACACATTTATCTCTCAGAACTTAGCATGAGGAGAGACGTTTTTTCATCTAGCAGACAGGGAACCGGTTGTAGGAGAAAATATTACTCTGGTTTCTCAGTCTGTTTCCTAGTGCTGGTTTGAAATTCCTGCAGTTTTCATTGTAAAACCGATTTGGAGCTTGTACCTCCCCATATATATTTATGGAGTGGAGTTTGCAACTGAAAAGAAACTTTGTGTTCCCAACAAGCTAGGTGAAAGACGGCATTCACACACACATATCTCTCAGAATTGAGCATGTGGAGAGACGTTCGTTCATCTAGCACATAGGGAACGGTTTGTAGGAGAAACTTTTACCCTGGTTCTCAGTCGGTTTCCTAGTGCCGGTTTGACGTTCCTGCAGTTTTCACTGTAAAACCGAGTTGGAGCTAGTACCTCGCCATATATATGAATGGAGTGGAGTTTGCAACTGAAAAGAATTATTGTGTTCCCAACAACCTAGATGAAAGACGGCATTCACACTCAATTATCTCTCAGAAATGAGCATGTGGACAGACTTTCGTTCATCTAGCACAAAGGGAACGGGTTGCAGGAGAAAATTTTACTCTGCTTTCTCAGTCTGTTTCCTAGTGCCGGTTTGAAGTTCCTGCAGTTTTCACTGTAAAACCGAGTTGGAGCTAGTACCTCCCCATATATATGTATGGAGTGGAGTTTGCAACTGAAAAGAAACTTTGTGTTCCCAACAAGCTAGTTGAAGAACGGCTTTCACACACACTTATCCCTCAGAACTGAGCATGTGGAAAGACTTTCGTTCATCTATCACAAATGGAACTGGTTGTAGGAGAAACTTTTACTCTAGTTTCTCAGTCTGTTTAATAGTGCCGGTTTGAAGTTCCTGCAGTTTTCACTGTAAAAACTAGTTGGAGCTATTACCTCCCCATATATATTTATGGATTGGAGTTTGCAACTGAAAAGAAACTTTGTGTTCCCAACAAGCTAGGTGAAGGACGGCTTTCACTCACACTTATCCCTCAGAACTGAGCATGTGGACAGACGTTCGTTCATCTAGCACAATTGTAACGGGTTGCAGGAAAAACTTTTACTCTGGTTTCTCAGTCTGTTTCCTAGTGCCGGTTTGAAGTTCCTGCAGTTTTCACTGTAAAACCGAGTTGGAGCTAGTACCTATCCATATATATGTTTGGAGAGGTGTTTGCAACTGAAAAGAAACTTTGTGTCCCCAACAAGCTAGGTGAAGGACGGCTTTCACACACACGTATCTCTCAGAACTGAGCATGTGGACAGACGTTCGTTCATCTAGCACAAAGGGAACGGGTTGTAGGAGAAATTTTTACTCTGGTTTCTCAGTCTGTTTCCTAGTGCCGGTTTGAAGTTCCTGCATTTTTCACTATAAAACATAGTTGGAGCTAGTACCTCCCAATATATATGTATGGAGTGGTGTTTGCAACTGAAAAGAAACTTTGTTTTCCCAACAAGGTAGGTGAATAACGGCTTTCACACACACTTATCTCTCAGAACTGAGCATGTGGAGAGACGTTCGTTCATTTAGCACAAAAGGAACGGGTATTAGGAGAAACTTTTTCTTTGGTTTCTCAGTCTGTTTCCTAGTGCCGGTTTGAAGTTCCTGCAGTTTTCACTGTAAAACCGTGTTGGAGCTAGTACCTCCCCATATATATGTATGGATTGGAGTTTGCAACTGAAAAGA
The DNA here is from genome assembly GCF_036321535.1 of Camelus dromedarius. NCBI lineage: Eukaryota > Metazoa > Chordata > Mammalia > Artiodactyla > Camelidae > Camelus > Camelus dromedarius. Next base: position 4,836,859 of record NW_026989814.1, read on the forward strand.
AACTTTGTGTTCCCAACAAGCTAGGTGAAGGACGGCTTTCAGACACACATATCTCTCACAACTGAGCATGAGGAGAGACGTTTGTTCATCTTGCAGAAAGGGAACGGATTGTAGTAGAAACTTTTACTCTGGTTTCTCAGTCTGTTTCCTAGTGCCGGTTTGAAGTTCCTGCAGTTTTCACTGTAAAACCGAGTTGGAGCTAGTACCTGCCCATATATATATATGGAGTGGAGTTTGCAACTGAAAAGAAACTTTGTGTTCCCAACAAGCTAGGTGAAGAACGGCTTTCACACACACTTATCCCTCAGATCTGAGCATGTGGAAAGACGTTCGTTCATCTAGCACAAATGGAACTGGTTGTAGGAGAAACTTTTACTCTAGATTCTCAGTCTGTTTAATAGTGCCGGTTTGAAGTTCCTGCAGTTTTCACTGTAAAACCTAGTTGGAGCTATTACCTCCCCATATATATTTATGGAGTGGAGTTTGCAACTGAAAAGAAACTTTGTGTTCCCAACAAGCTAGGTGAAGGACGGCTTTCACTCACACTTATCACTCAGAACTGAGCATGTGGAGAAACGTTCGTTCATCTAGCACAAAGGGAACGGTTTGTAGGAGAAATATTTACCCTGGTTTCTCAGTCTGTTTCCTAGTGCCGGTTTGAATTTCCTGCAGTTTTCACTGTAAAACCGAGTTGGAGCTAGTACCTCGCCATATATATGTATGGAGTGGAGTTTGCAAATGAAAAGAAACTTTGTGTTCCCAACAAGCTAGGTGAAGGACGTCATTCACACTCACTTATCTCTCAGAAATGAGCATGTGGACAGACGTTCGTTCATCTAGCACAAAGGGAACGGGTTGCAGGAGAAACTTTTACTCTGCTTTCTCAGTCTGTTTAATAGTGCCGGTTTGATGTTCCTGCAGTTTTCACTGTAAAACCGAGTTGGAGCTAGTACCTCCCCATATATATGTATGGAGTGGAGTTTGCAACTGAAAAGAAACTTTGTGTTCCCAACAAGCTAGGTGAAGGACGGCTTTCACTCACACTTATCCCTCAGAACTGAGCATGTGGACAGACGTTCGTTCATCTAGCACAAATGTAACGGGGTGCAGGAAAAACTTTTATTCTGGTTTCTCAGTCTCTTTCCTAGTGCCGGTTTGAAGTTCCTGCAGTTTTCACTGTAAAACCGAGTTGGAGCTAGTACCTATCCATATATATGTTTGGAGTGGTGTTTGCAACTGAAAAGAAATTTTGTGTCCCCAACAAGCTAGGTGAAGGACGGCTTTCACACACACGTATCTCTCAGAACTGAGCATGTGGACAGACGTTCGTTCATCTAGCTCAAAGGGAACGGGTTGTAGGAGAAATTTTTACTCTGGTTTCTCAGTCTGTTTCCTAGTGCCGGTTTGAAGTTCCTGCATTTTTCACTATAAAACCGAGTTGGAGCTGGTACCTCCCGTATATATGTATGGAGTGGTGTTTGCAACTGAAAAGAAACTTTGTTTTCCCAACAAGGTAGGTGAATAACGGCTTTCACACACACTTATCTCTCAGAACTGAGCATGTGGAGAGACGTTCGTTCATTTAGCACAAAAGGAACGGGTATTAGGAGAAACTTTTTCTTTGGTTTCTCAGACTGTTTCCTAGTGCCGGTTTGATGTTCCTGCAGTTTTCACTGTAAAACCGAGTTGGAGCTAGTACCTCCCCATATATATGTATGGATTGGAGTTTGCAACTGAAAAGAAACTTTGTGTTCCCAACAAGCTAGGTGAAGGACGGCTTTCACACACACATATCTCTCAGAACTGAGCATGAGGAGAGACGTTTGTTCATCTTGCAGAAAGGGAACGGATTGTAGTAGAAACTTTTACTCTGGTTTCTCAGTCTGTTTCCTAGTGCCTTTTCGAAGTTCCTGCAGTTTTCACTGTAAAACCGAGTTGGAGCTAGTACCTGCCCATATATATGTATGGAGTGGAGTTTGCAACTGAAAAGAAACTTTGTGTTCCCAACAAGCTAGGTGAAGAACGGCTTTCACACACACTTATCCCTCAGATCTGAGCATGTGGAAAGACGTTCTTTCATCTAGCACAAATGGAACTTGTTGTAGGAGAAACTTTTACTCTAGTTTCTCAGTCTGTTTAATAGTGCCGGTTTGAAGTTCCTGCAGTTTTCACTGTAAAACCTAGTTGGAGCTATTACCTCCCCATATATATTTATGGAGTGGAGTTTGCAACTGAAAAGAAACTTTGTGTTCCCAACAAGCTAGGTGATGGGCGGCTTTCACTCACACTTATCCCTCAGAACTGAGCATGTGGACAGACGTTCGTTCATCTAGCACAAATGTAACGGGTTGCAGGGAAAACTTTTACTCTGGTTTCTCAGTCTGTTTCCTAGTGCCGGTTTGAAGTTCCTGCAGTTTTCACTGTAAAACCGAGTTGGAGCTAGTACCTATCCATATATATGTTTGGAGTGGTGTTTGCAACTGAAAAGAAACTTTGTGTCCCCAACAAGCTAGGTGATGGACGGCTTTCACACACACGTATCTCTCAGAACTGAGCATGTGGACAGACGTTCGTTCATCTAGCACAAAGGGAACGGGTTGTAGGAGAAATTTTTACTCTGGTTTCTCAGTCTGTTTCCTAGTGCCGGTTTGAAGTTCCTGCATTTTTCACTATAAAACCTAGTTGGAGCTAGTACCTCCGCATATATATGTATGGAGTGGTGTTTGCAACTGAAAAGAAACTTTGTTTTCCCAACAAGGTAGGTGAATAACGGCTTTCACACACACTTATCTCTCAGAACTGAGCATGTGGAGAGACATTCGCTCATTTAGCAGAAAAGGAACGGGTTTTAGGAGAAACTTTTTCTTTGGTTTCTCAGTCGGTTTCCTAGTGCCGGTTTGAAGTTCCTGCAGTTTTCACTGTAAAACCGAGTTGGAGCTAGTACCTCCCCATATATATGTATGGATTGGAGTTGGCAACTGAAAAGAAACTTTGTGTTCCCAACAAGCTAGGTGAAGGACGGCTTTCACACACACATATCTCTCAGAACTGAGCATGAGGAGAGACGTTTGTTCATCTTGCAGGAAGGGAACGGGTTGTACTAGAAACTTTTACTCTGGTTTCTCAGTCTGTTTCCTAGTGCCGGTTTGAAGTTCCTGCAGTTTTCACTGTAAAACCGAGTTGGAGCTAGTATCTGCCCATATATATGTATGGAGTGGAGTTTGCAACTGAAAAGAAACTTTGTGTTCCCAACAAGCTAGGTGAAGGAAGGCTTTCACACACACTTATCTCTCAGAACTGAGCATGTCTAGAGACGTTCTTTCATCTAGCAGATAGGGAACGGGTTGTAGGGGAAACTTTTACTCTGGTTTCTCAGTCTGTTTCCTAGTGCCGGTTCGAAGTTCCTGCAGTTTTCACTGTAAAATCGAGTTGGAGCTAGTACCTCCCCATAAATATGTATGGAGTGCAGTTTGCAACTTAAAAGAATCTTTGTGTTCCCAAAAATCTATGTCAAGGACGGATTTCACACACACTTATCTCTCAGAACTGAGCATGTGGAGAGACGTTCGTTCATCTAGCAGAAAGGGAACGGGTTGTAGGAGAAACTTTTACTCTGGTTTCTCAGTCTGTTTCCTAGTGCCGGTTTGAAGTTCCTGCAGTTTTCACTGTAAAAGCGAGTTGGAGCTACTACCTCCCCATATATATGTATGGATTGGTGTTTGCAACTGAAAAGAAACTTTGTGTTCCCAACAAGCTAGGTGAAGGACGGCATTCACACACACATATCACTCAGAAATGAGCATGTGGAGAGACGTTCGTTCATCTAGCTGAAAGGGAACGGGTTGTAGGAGAAACTTTTACTCTGGATTCTCAGTCTGTTTCCTAGTGCCGGTTTGAAGTTTCTGCAGTTTTCACTTTAAAACCGATTTGGAGCTAGTACCTCCCCATATATATATATATGGAGTGGAGTTTGCAACTGAAAAGAATCTTTGTGTTCCCAACAAGCTAGGTGTAGGACGGCTTTCACACATACTTATCTCTCAGAACTGAGCATGTGGAGAGACGTTCTTTCATCTAGCAGAAAGGGAACGGGTTGAAGGAGAAACATTTACTCTGCTTTCTCAGTCTGTTTCCTAGTGCCGGTTCGAAGATCCTGCAGTTTTCACTGTAAATCCGAGTTGGAGCTAGTACCTCCCCATATATATGTATGGAGTGGAGTTTGCAACTGAAAAGAAACTTTGTGTTCCCAACAAGCTAGGTGAAGGACGGCTTTCACACACACATATCCCTCAGAACTGAGCATGTGGAAAGACGTTCGTTCATCTAGCACAAAGGGAACTGGTTGTAGGAGAAACTTTTACTCTAGTTTCTCAGTCTGTTTAATAGTGCCGGTTTGAAGTTCCTGCAGTTTTCACTGTAAAACCGAGTTGGATCTATTACCTCCCCATATATATTTATGGAGTGGAGTTTGCAACTGAAAAGAAACTTTGTGTTCCCAACAAGCTAGGTGAAGTACGGCTTTCACTTACACTTATCTCTCAGACCTGAGCATGTGGACAGACGTTCGTTCATCTAGCACAAATGTAACGGGTTGCAGGAGAAACTTTTACTCTGGTTTCTCAGTCTGTTTCCTAGTGCCGGTTTGAAGTTCCTGCAGTTTTCACTGTAAAACCGAGTTGGAGCTAGTACCTCGCCATATATATGTATGGAGTGGAGTTTGCAAATGAAAAGAAACTTTGTGTTCCCAACAAGCTAGGTGAAGGACGTCATTCACACTCACTTATCTCTCAGAAATGAGCATGTGGACAGACGTTCGTTCATCTAGCACAAAGGGAACGGGTTGCAGGAGAAACTTTTACTCTGCTTTCTCAGTCTGTTTAATAGTGCCGGTTTGATGTTCCTGCAGTTTTCACTGTAAAACCGAGTTGGAGCTAGTACCTCCCCATATATATGTATGGAGTGGAGTTTGCAACTGAAAAGAAACTTTGTGTTCCCAACAAGCTAGGTGAAGGACGGCTTTCACTCACACTTATCCCTCAGAACTGAGCATGTGGACAGACGTTCGTTCATCTAGCACAAATGTAACGGGGTGCAGGAAAAACTTTTATTCTGGTTTCTCAGTCTCTTTCCTAGTGCCGGTTTGAAGTTCCTGCAGTTTTCACTGTAAAACCGAGTTGGAGCTAGTACCTATCCATATATATGTTTGGAGTGGTGTTTGCAACTGAAAAGAAATTTTGTGTCCCCAACAAGCTAGGTGAAGGACGGCTTTCACACACACGTATCTCTCAGAACTGAGCATGTGGACAGACGTTCGTTCATCTAGCTCAAAGGGAACGGGTTGTAGGAGAAATTTTTACTCTGGTTTCTCAGTCTGTTTCCTAGTGCCGGTTTGAAGTTCCTGCATTTTTCACTATAAAACCGAGTTGGAGCTGGTACCTCCCGTATATATGTATGGAGTGGTGTTTGCAACTGAAAAGAAACTTTGTTTTCCCAACAAGGTAGGTGAATAACGGCTTTCACACACACTTATCTCTCAGAACTGAGCATGTGGAGAGACGTTCGTTCATTTAGCACAAAAGGAACGGGTATTAGGAGAAACTTTTTCTTTGGTTTCTCAGACTGTTTCCTAGTGCCGGTTTGATGTTCCTGCAGTTTTCACTGTAAAACCGAGTTGGAGCTAGTACCTCCCCATATATATGTATGGATTGGAGTTTGCAACTGAAAAGAAACTTTGTGTTCCCAACAAGCTAGGTGAAGGACGGCTTTCACACACACATATCTCTCAGAACTGAGCATGAGGAGAGACGTTTGTTCATCTTGCAGAAAGGGAACGGATTGTAGTAGAAACTTTTACTCTGGTTTCTCAGTCTGTTTCCTAGTGCCTTTTCGAAGTTCCTGCAGTTTTCACTGTAAAACCGAGTTGGAGCTAGTACCTGCCCATATATATGTATGGAGTGGAGTTTGCAACTGAAAAGAAACTTTGTGTTCCCAACAAGCTAGGTGAAGAACGGCTTTCACACACACTTATCCCTCAGATCTGAGCATGTGGAAAGACGTTCTTTCATCTAGCACAAATGGAACTTGTTGTAGGAGAAACTTTTACTCTAGTTTCTCAGTCTGTTTAATAGTGCCGGTTTGAAGTTCCTGCAGTTTTCACTGTAAAACCTAGTTGGAGCTATTACCTCCCCATATATATTTATGGAGTGGAGTTTGCAACTGAAAAGAAACTTTGTGTTCCCAACAAGCTAGGTGATGGGCGGCTTTCACTCACACTTATCCCTCAGAACTGAGCATGTGGACAGACGTTCGTTCATCTAGCACAAATGTAACGGGTTGCAGGGAAAACTTTTACTCTGGTTTCTCAGTCTGTTTCCTAGTGCCGGTTTGAAGTTCCTGCAGTTTTCACTGTAAAACCGAGTTGGAGCTAGTACCTATCCATATATATGTTTGGAGTGGTGTTTGCAACTGAAAAGAAACTTTGTGTCCCCAACAAGCTAGGTGATGGACGGCTTTCACACACACGTATCTCTCAGAACTGAGCATGTGGACAGACGTTCGTTCATCTAGCACAAAGGGAACGGGTTGTAGGAGAAATTTTTACTCTGGTTTCTCAGTCTGTTTCCTAGTGCCGGTTTGAAGTTCCTGCATTTTTCACTATAAAACCTAGTTGGAGCTAGTACCTCCGCATATATATGTATGGAGTGGTGTTTGCAACTGAAAAGAAACTTTGTTTTCCCAACAAGGTAGGTGAATAACGGCTTTCACACACACTTATCTCTCAGAACTGAGCATGTGGAGAGACATTCGCTCATTTAGCAGAAAAGGAACGGGTTTTAGGAGAAACTTTTTCTTTGGTTTCTCAGTCGGTTTCCTAGTGCCGGTTTGAAGTTCCTGCAGTTTTCACTGTAAAACCGAGTTGGAGCTAGTACCTCCCCATATATATGTATGGATTGGAGTTGGCAACTGAAAAGAAACTTTGTGTTCCCAACAAGCTAGGTGAAGGACGGCTTTCACACACACATATCTCTCAGAACTGAGCATGAGGAGAGACGTTTGTTCATCTTGCAGGAAGGGAACGGGTTGTACTAGAAACTTTTACTCTGGTTTCTCAGTCTGTTTCCTAGTGCCGGTTTGAAGTTCCTGCAGTTTTCACTGTAAAACCGAGTTGGAGCTAGTATCTGCCCATATATATGTATGGAGTGGAGTTTGCAACTGAAAAGAAACTTTGTGTTCCCAACAAGCTAGGTGAAGGAAGGCTTTCACACACACTTATCTCTCAGAACTGAGCATGTCTAGAGACGTTCTTTCATCTAGCAGATAGGGAACGGGTTGTAGGGGAAACTTTTACTCTGGTTTCTCAGTCTGTTTCCTAGTGCCGGTTCGAAGTTCCTGCAGTTTTCACTGTAAAATCGAGTTGGAGCTAGTACCTCCCCATAAATATGTATGGAGTGCAGTTTGCAACTTAAAAGAATCTTTGTGTTCCCAAAAATCTATGTCAAGGACGGATTTCACACACACTTATCTCTCAGAACTGAGCATGTGGAGAGACGTTCGTTCATCTAGCAGAAAGGGAACGGGTTGTAGGAGAAACTTTTACTCTGGTTTCTCAGTCTGTTTCCTAGTGCCGGTTTGAAGTTCCTGCAGTTTTCACTGTAAAAGCGAGTTGGAGCTACTACCTCCCCATATATATGTATGGATTGGTGTTTGCAACTGAAAAGAAACTTTGTGTTCCCAACAAGCTAGGTGAAGGACGGCATTCACACACACATATCACTCAGAAATGAGCATGTGGAGAGACGTTCGTTCATCTAGCTGAAAGGGAACGGGTTGTAGGAGAAACTTTTACTCTGGATTCTCAGTCTGTTTCCTAGTGCCGGTTTGAAGTTTCTGCAGTTTTCACTTTAAAACCGATTTGGAGCTAGTACCTCCCCATATATATATATATGGAGTGGAGTTTGCAACTGAAAAGAATCTTTGTGTTCCCAACAAGCTAGGTGTAGGACGGCTTTCACACATACTTATCTCTCAGAACTGAGCATGTGGAGAGACGTTCTTTCATCTAGCAGAAAGGGAACGGGTTGAAGGAGAAACATTTACTCTGCTTTCTCAGTCTGTTTCCTAGTGCCGGTTCGAAGATCCTGCAGTTTTCACTGTAAATCCGAGTTGGAGCTAGTACCTCCCCATATATATGTATGGAGTGGAGTTTGCAACTGAAAAGAAACTTTGTGTTCCCAACAAGCTAGGTGAAGGACGGCTTTCACACACACATATCCCTCAGAACTGAGCATGTGGAAAGACGTTCGTTCATCTAGCACAAAGGGAACTGGTTGTAGGAGAAACTTTTACTCTAGTTTCTCAGTCTGTTTAATAGTGCCGGTTTGAAGTTCCTGCAGTTTTCACTGTAAAACCGAGTTGGATCTATTACCTCCCCATATATATTTATGGAGTGGAGTTTGCAACTGAAAAGAAACTTTGTGTTCCCAACAAGCTAGGTGAAGTACGGCTTTCACTTACACTTATCTCTCAGACCTGAGCATGTGGACAGACGTTCGTTCATCTAGCACAAATGTAACGGGTTGCAGGAGAAACTTTTACTCTGGTTTCTCAGTCTGTTTCCTAGTGCCGGTTTGAAGTTCCTGCAGTTTTCACTGTAAAACCGAGTTGGAGCTAGTACCTCCCCATATATATGTATGGAGTGGAGTTTGCAACTGAAAAGAAACTTTGTGTTCCCAACAAGCTATGTGAAGGACGGCTTTCACACACACTTATCCCTCAGAACTGAGCATGAGGAGAGACGTTTGTTCATCTAGCAGAAAGGGAACGGGTTATAGAGATAGAGGGATAGATAGATAAATAGATGATAGATTGATAGATAGATAGATAGAGAGATTGATAGATAGGTGAGATGTACCGAGAGAGAGAGATTGAGGCATAGTTATGTATAGATCCACATAGATAGATGATAAATCGATAGATGATAGAAAGATAGTTAATCTATTCAAATACAGTTTTATATACATATATGTATCGCTATGTCTATAGTGAATTATCATGTGTATGTAGAAGTATACACAGGCACAATATATTCCCCCACCCACACAGACACATCCACAGATACACACCCACACAGACACACACAAACACACACACACACACTCACAGTTTCCATTTTACATTTTAATTATTCACTTTAAAATTTTATTTCTTGCTTGACTGTTTGTTTGCTTGTTTCTCTAGTTTGCTGTTTGGTTGGTTCCCAGCATGTTTTGTGGAGTGTTCTGAAGCCCTGATGGGCCAATTCTGGAACGAATCTTGCTATGGAGCCCGAGGAAAATCTTTGTGAGTGGATAAGTGAAGGGAACTCTGCACTTTGGACAGTTTCAGGACCAGAGGGTTGAAAGGCTTCCTGGTCATGCAAGACCCCACCCTCCAAACAGGGCCATGATTCTCAGAGTGTGAGCACTAGCAGGGCAAGGCCCAGATAGGCTTGTTTCCTCTCCTAAGGGTTCTCTGCTGACTACTTGTCACCCACGTTCAGAGATGAATCTGTCTCCAGGAACCCTAATGGGAAAATGCCTTTGGAAATCCAGGGACACACCTTGCGTCAGAGCCTGAGGCTCGTGCACAGGATGCGATTGCCCGTCTGGTAAGATGTTCCCCGACGGCGGTCGGCTCTGCCTTAGGCTTCTTCTTCGTTGGTTTTGGAACCAAACCTAAGTAGAAGGAGTAAAACCCCTGTCACTCAAATGCTTAGGGACAGATTTCAAGAGCTATCACAGTGATTCGCAACACAACAAACAGACAAGCCAAGGAGTGGACAAACTCTAGACTCCATGTGCCCCCAGTGGAAGTATTCAGCACCCAAAGGGACTGGACTTGCCACAGATTATGGCTTTCACCTCGGAAGAACTGCACAGGATTCCAGAAAACACTCTGCACGGAAGAAAATCAGCATATCCCCTGCCATCCTCCCTCTGGAATCCAAAGACAAAAAACACGTGAGGCAGGAGACAATGTTTGCTTTCCCAAAGTCAGTCTGAAAGGGCTTGCTGATATTCTCCCTCTCTCTTCTCCTCTCCATATCCCTCGTTTCCTCCCCCAACCCACTCTGTCTGATCATCTCTCTTGCTATCCGTTTCTGTCTCTCTCTGTTTAGCTCTCTGTCTCTCTTGACATTTTCCATTCCTGTCACCTGCCATGGTCCCCATTGGCCTGTTAGTCTCAGTCTCCGATTCTGTCCGTCTACCTGTTTATGCCTGTTTCTCTTTTCCTCTCTCTCAGTCCCTGTCTCTGTCTCTGTTTCCATTTCTCTCTGTTGTTTCTCTCACTGGCTCCCTTTGAGTCTTTGTGCCTCCTTTTTGACCATGCTCAGTGCCTGAGGAATGTTCCTCTGTCTCCCTCCTGGCCCCATGGACAGCACCCTTTCCTAACACACCACGCATAGGTGAGTGCTCTTGTCCAAAATTCCCAAAGGCGGGCGAACTCCTGAAAACCCCATGCTGCCTGGAAAAGACTCCTTGACAGGGAACTCTTAGGAGGGCAAGGTCCTGCCACTTCCAGGTCTGGAGGCTCTTAGGTACCCGATCCCCATCGTTCAAATCTGTGTCATTGTCTCCAAAATTGAAGCCACATGCTGCCTTCCTCGTTACCCAAGAATCAAATGCAGAGTTAGGTGTGGATGGAGTAGAGTGGAGTGGAGTGGAGTGGAGCGGCATGGTGAAGGGTAGGGTGCAGCCGAGTGAGGTCGGGTGAGGTCGTGTGAGGCTTGGGGGACGCCCGGGTGGCAGGGGGGTGGGGTTGGGGTTGGTGGAGTTGTGGCCATCAGGGTAGATATGGGTGTCGGTGAGGGTGTGGGCGTGTGTGTGTCCATTTTTAGGCATCTCTGATGGGGCTGTGTGGGCAGTTTGTTGAACCTGCCAGTCAGTTCAGTAAGGGAAGCCTACGCGTCTTAGTGCCCCTTGAAAGGTCGCAGGCACAGTGCTCCTGCTCCTAAGGTTCTCCCCTTTCAGGGCTCCTCTCCCACCTGACCAGACAGGAAGCCTTGAGCACCGCTAGCGCCTCAGAGGTGAGCCAGAAAGTACTGAACCCCCTGGCACATGCAGCCTCACGCACCCTCTTTCCCTCGGGTTTGATTCCTAACCTCCCGTAGGACCAAGGGCCACTCACCTCCCTCTGGCCCTGTTCTCCCAGGGGACAGGCATTCCAAGCCGGGAGTGGAGTCCAGGCTTGCCTCCAGCACCCAGACCAGGAGCACCAAGTGGAGGAGGGGGCTCCTCTCCATAGCATGCACCCCACCACGAAGTGTCTGTAGCCAATTGCATATTGGGCTCGGAAACCACGTACAAACCCTTCAGCACAGAGGCTCGTTAGAGGACACCCCTTTTCCCTGAGGCTGGCTGGCTTATCTTTGGTTCCCTCCCAACGCACGAGAGACGAAGCCCGGCTAAGTCTCGGAAGCCAGCTCCCCGACCTGGAATTGGGACACACTCGGCTCCGGCCGGGTGGCATCTGGACACGGAACCCGAGAGAACAGGAATTCCGAAACTGACATTTACCTGAATTCTGCTTTCGGGAATGACCTGGTCTCGGGCCAGGCTCTCTCGGGCCTTGATGCCAGGGTAGGGGTTCTCTTGAAAGAGGGCTTGCAGAGCATCCTTTTGACTGAGCTTCAGAACCAGCCTCTTTCTCCGCTGTCCACTTGGGCATGGGCCTGCCAAAGACAAGAGGGGGAAAAGTCTGAGAAGGAATCCGTATGGCTGCACCAACGGTGGTGTGTGGTGGTGACGGGTGGTGCCACACCAGGCTGCTTTTTGTGTCCGGGAGGCTGGGGTGAGTAGACCCCAGTGCACAGATGACCGTCCCTTTCTATCTAACGGAAGCACACACACAGCCCTGCTGAAGGGGTGACCCTGGGCTTTCCATCTAGGCCAACTAGCAAAGATGAGGTGGCTCATGTTCTTGGGATCTACCACCCACTCACTGGCAGCCCAGAGAACAACAAACCAACCAGCTGGGAAGACCTAGGGCAACAGGGTCATGTTCCAAATGGGTGGAAGATGTTCCCACCCAGGGGACGTGGCGGCCGGCTGCCGGCCGTGCAACGTCTGGATGACCCCTGGCAGGACGGACCTCGAAATTTAGGCCAGCTAGAAGAGCCCGCCTTGCGGCTCCTCACACACCCATGGCACACCTGCTTGTACTACTTGAAAATCAAGCCAAGAACGGCCACACGTGGCTATGGTGTGTCGGATACCCACATTGCGGCCCTCGTGCCCCGACCCTGATTCTGATGACGCCTGGGCTGGGACACCACAGAGGATGAGCACCCCATCCTGGACGTCAACGTGTCATGTGGACTGGCTGTGTGCCTGCTATTTTTCTCTGTGGAAAGCTTGGAGTGATAGAGCCCTGTCCTAGTGGACACTTGTTCTCTGTGATGCAGAGGAATAGGACTGTGCTTGTTCACACGTTCTGCGGAAAGCCCGACGTGGTGTCGGGCACGTCCCGGGCTTCGGGACGACTTGGATTTCCTGAAGTGTATTCAAACTCTAGAACATCAGCCCTCCCGACAAAGGAATTCCACGCTAGCCACTGCCAGCTGCCAAACTAGGGTGTCAAGGTGTCTGCCTATAAGGACGCAAGGCACGGCTTGCACACCCCAAGCGATGCTTCCTTCACAAGCACCCTTCCTCCTTGCCAGCTCCAGTGAGATTGTTTCGGACAGAAGTCATGGAGCACACGGTAGCCTGGCCTTGGGGCTTTTGCCTTCAGAAAGCCCCACCCCCACATGCGCCCCCAGCCACCCCTGCCCCCAGTCTCCACTCCCTACTTTGGAGTCGAGTGGGAGGCAAGTCAAGGGTTTCTGGGATCAGTGCCTCCCGAGCCCTAGTGTTGAGTTTGGTGGCAAGGGATCCTATGACCTGCCATGCTTCTTGGGTATCCTGCGTCTGGACTACTTCCAGGGACAGCAGAGAAACGGACCTGTTCCCAGGGAACTCAAGGCAACAGGGAGCTGCTAAACCACAGCGAGAAAGTACCAACACCACCAAATCAAATGTCCTAACGTGTTCCACTAGAAATGCGCTGCATGCGATCGGAAGCCTCGGACAACGGCTGCAGCTTTCTGTGCAGCTGCACGTCAGGACTTCTCACAGAGGAGCTCTGGGTGGGCAGCAGGGCTACCGCTCCCATGTCAATTTCAACAGGGCCAAAGAAATCAATGAATAAAAACAAAAAATAGAAAGGAAAAACAGAACTACCCAAGCCACTCTCTCAATCATTTGGCCCAATGGCTTCCTTACACAGAGTCCAGCCAGAGCCATCCCTGCAGTCTCAGGGGGCCATTTCTCCCCTCGTCCACATCCCTGAGAGGGCAGGAAGGCATTTCAGATGAGCCAGAAGGAGAGCCCAGGTGCTGATGTCTACTTACCGTTGGGCGTGCGTGAGTCATCCATGGCCAGAGAGACACCCGTCCGGCACAGAGGCTGCTGGCCAAATGTGGAGTTCCCGGGAGCACGGGCCTTATCAAGGGATCGGGCACGCCCCGCCCCTATTTATGGAAATCGCTGCCTCGGGATCCAAACCCCCCCTTCCACCTTGAGAACCTTGAAGGTTTCCCATGTGTCCATGTTAGGGGACTTGGACTGAAAGGCAAATCCGGAGGCCAGCAAGGACCTTTCTTTGGAAGCCTGGCATCCTCCGTTCCCCGGGCTGAATGGGCTCCAGGGCTCTCTGGTTTTCACACGTTTTCCCATTCCACGCAGTGTTTGCTCTCCCTGGATTTCCCCAACCCTGGGTTCGTGGTGACAAGGCTTGGCCCCAGTGTTCTTTCCAGTGTGGAGGGCCTAGCTTCCCGGTGTCTACTTCCCAATTCCCTCGGCATCTCCTGGACCTCATTGCATTCCAGGCCTGAGGCATTTCCTTGACTGGAGGCTGAGGACCCGCTCATTCCAATAGGAAGGCTGAATGCACCGACGGACACAGGATTCGACACACGGGTCATGCTCTTCGGTCACAAACTTTGGAAACTTTTCCAGCTGTCATCTGCAGCCCGCCCCCTTCCTCACGGGCCAGGGAGTGCATGAAGAAAGGGGCAGACCCCACTAGCACACTAGGAGGCGGCTTCGAAGTGCGAGGCTTGTCCTGGGCGAACCCAACATGGCTAGGTTGCCCCTCCTGTCTGCCAGCATCTTCAAAGCCTTTCCAGAGAGGCCTGATGAGGGTCCGGTCCCCTGAAGTCTATCCAGGCCGAAACGTGTCAGCTACACCCGGCTACGTCAAAGCAGTTCTCTTGGCAAGCAAGTCTCCCAGGGAAGCCAGGTCGAATGCACGTCCCAACAGTGGGTGGGGGAGGGGAAAAGAGGGGGAGGGGAAGAGGGGGAGGGGGAGGGGAGCGGGGAGCTGCCCTCACTCGCCTGGGGCCATCTCCCAGGTCAACACAGGTCAGAAGCTGTCCAGCAGCCCCAAGGACTCATGCCCAAAGGCATCGGGAGCTCTGCTGTCGGGAATCCGGCCCACGCAAACGGAATGCATTCCCAAGCGAACTTCCCTGCTGGAGCCACCAAAAGGGAAGCAAGGAAAAATCGTTTGATGGTGAAAACACATGGAACCAGAGAATCTGTAGACGGTCACTCCTTCTCCGGACGGCAGGCACGAGTCCGGGAATGTCAGGCAAGAAACCAGAGCTGAAAAGGAGGGCCCGGCACCACAACTTGGGAGAAGAGACAGATAACTCAAGTAACGCTGGGGAGTGCAACGATAGCCCCGCCTCAGCCAAGATGGACCCAGTAGGATAGAGATGGGAAGCGAGGGTGTGTTTTCCAAAATCGAATACCTGGGGAGGAGGAGAGGGAAGGGAGGGGTGTGGGGAGAGGGATGAGGAGGGGAGGGGAGGGGTGTGGGGGAGGGGAGTGGGAAGGGGGAGGGGAGGGGGAGCAGAGGACAAGAAGGAGGAGGAGGAGCAGGAGAAGCAGAAGGGGAATTCCAAAGCGTCCTAGAGGATGGTGGCACAGCTGTGCTAGGAAGGAAAATTTGGCTGGAACCTACAAACCCATCTGACATTTTACCTGTGCCTAGGCCCTAGACCCTCGAAACATGGAAACCCAAAACACATAATGGGCCGCCTTTAGTGTACTCCATTGCCACCCTGGTTCATGAAACTCAGCCATGTGCACTGAGATGGAGACTACGAGCTTCTTCAGCAACATTTGGGGATGAGTCTAATTATAGCAGCACTTGGTTCAAACGATGCTTGTGTGTTTGTGTGGCTGTGTGTGTGCTGTAAGTGTTTGTGGCAAAGAGACCATAAGACAGGGGGAGAGAGAGAGAGAGAACAAGAGAGAGGCAGAAGGAGACAAGTGAGAGAGGGAGGTAGGGATGGAGGGCGTGAGGGAGAGAGAGAGATTGATTGCCTGCCTAATATCCCCAGCACCTTGGTTAATTTGAGCCCTGCTGATAATAATCTGGCTATAATCTGGGAACCAAGAAAAGTGCTAGGAGAGTTGTGTAACGGTGCTCCCCTGTACTGGCCCTAATGGAAGCTCTCTTGCTCCCAGAATCCCAGTGACGGTGCTTCATTGTTGTAGGGTTTCCAAGAGAATCTAGTTTGCAAGTAGAAGCTGGCTTCTTATCCAGGGCCCCCGACCCCCTTCCCATCCAGTCCCAGGTAAAGGGGGACATGGTGAATCTGTGAGGAGTGGCATGGATGCTGGGGCACAGACTACAAGGGGACCAAAACAGAGCCAAAGACTTTGCGTTGAGTTCCAAGCCAGGTTTATTGGATCAAGGCAATGTCAGATAGAACCCGCAAATCGACCTCCAAGCCAAGAGGACTTGGGCGGTATTCTTGTCCTTTGGCATGCTAGCATCCCTTCCGACATCACGGAGGATGGCCCTCCAGGTGCCCGTGCGTCCCAAGGGCGCCCGCGGAGCACGGCAGGGCTGAGGGAGGCCACGCAGTGGCGCCCGCAGTCTGGGCGCCTTGCCCTTGCTGTCGAGCCCTAGGAGTGTGGCTGGTTCCTCGTCCTTTTTCTCAGCCGTGGCTCGGCATCCCAGGGAAGGAGGCCTGAATTGGGCTCGACCGAAGGCTTTCCTGAGGCCCTGGCGAGCCTGGCAGCATGTCCAGGAGGGCCTGGAATTCGTGGTCACTGAGGGGTTCTTCCAGGGTTGGCCAAAGTCCCTCTTCCGGGGTGCCGTCGCTCAGGAAATGTTGTGCCTTTTCCAGAAGGCAGGCGTCTGACAAGAGCTCATCTAAGAGGCTCCCTGAGCCTCTAGCGCCCGAGGGATGGGGCTGCGGTTGGAGCGGAGGACACGTGAGCTGATCCGATGGGGCCTGCTGCTGCCACAGGTGTGTCTCGGCCTGTTCGGGCTGCAGAATTGGCGCGTGGGTGCTGCGTGGCTGAGCCGGATGCTGCCCGGTGTGTGGAGGAGCGCTGCGGGGGACAGGCTGAGGGCGTGCTGCCACGCCAGGTTGCAGGCTGCTGTGCGGGCAGGCCCCTCCGTGGGCGGAGGGCGTGAGTGCCGCGGGCATGGGTGCGAGACCCCCTCCTGGACTCGGCCCTGCTGTGGTGACGCCGGGGTCTGTTCCCGGATGTGGAGGGTTCTCTGCTCCCTGCGAAGCCGGGGCGGGCTGGACCACCAGGAGCATCAAAGGCTGACCCACCCAGCCACCACGGGGAGCACAAGGCACAAAGAAACTTGGGGCCAGAGGAGGGGCTGCAGCGGTAAGGGACTGGAAGCTGTCCAGTGGATCAGTTGGAGGCAATTGATGAGCGCTGTTGTGGATGTTGGGCAGGGGCATTTGGTCCGATGGGACAGTCGAGGCTGGTATGGCATCGGGGTCTTCTGCCCGGGCCTTGGCAGGCGCCCCTCTGCTCTGCTCCGGGTGCCGAGCTCTCCGGTTCTGAAACCATATCTAGGCAAGATGAGAGAAAGGGAGACAGGTACATCAGAAGCACGATCTCCCACGTCGCCTTGCAACCCCCATGCCAGCACCGCTGTTCTGACAGGCTCCGGGCAAAAACACTGTCTTCGGATAGGCCTTGACCCAGGGTGATGGGACCTTTGCCAGTCCCCAGGTCCTTGCAAAATGAGGGGCCAAATCAGGGCCACACTGGAACCCTGGCTTCCATGAGAGATCCCTCGCTGTCTGGCTAGACTTTCGGGACCCCTCCCAGGCTGTCCGGCACATCCTCTGCTCCGTCCCCTTCAGGAAATGGATGCCTTCAGGTCAGGCACCTGAGTGAATATCTAGGGGGAACCTTACAAGCCCCATTCCTCTCCCCAACCCGCCAATGACCCACCCACACATCCAAAACCATCAGCAGTGCCTACGTATATCCAGCACCGGCGCGGGAGGAAAACGGCACTCCCGCCTTGGGACATACCATCTTCCACCTACTGAGAGCTTACCTGGATTCGAGGTTCGGGAAGTCCTGTTTGACGAGCCAATTCTTCCCTGGTGGCAATGCCAGGAAAGTGGTCCCTCTCAAAGGCTTGCACAAGCATCCCTGTTTGAGAGGGTGAGATGAACGTGCGCTTTCTCCCGGCCTCTTTTGGGCGGCCATCTAGAGGAGCACAAACAAAGAAGAGAGGACAATGAAGCCCACTTCACATTCAGTGCACACAAATTCTGCCATATGGGGGAAATGGCATATCAGAAAGGTAGGTAGATAGAAAGATAGAGAGATAGAGGGATAGATAGATAGATAGATGGATAGATAGATAAATAGATGATAGATAGATAGAGAGATAGATAGATAGAGAGATAGATAGATAGGTGAGAGGTACAGAGAGAGAGAGATTGAGGCATAGTTAGGTATAGATCTACATAGATAGATGATAGATCGATAGATGATAGAAAGGTAGTTAATCTATACAAATATAGTTTTATATACATATATGTATCGCTATGTCTATAGTGAATTATCATGTTTATGTAGAAGTATACACAGGCAAAATGCATTCCCCCAACCACACAGACACATCCACACATACACACCCACACAGACACACACAAACACACACACAATCACTCACAGTTTCCATTTTACATTTTAATTATTCACTTTAAAATTTTATTTCTTGCTTGACTGTTTGTTTGCTTGTTTCTCTAGTTTGCTGTTTGGTTGTTTCCCAGCATGTTTTCTGGAGTGTTCTGAAGCACTGATGGGCCAATTCAAGAACAAATCTTGCTATGGAGCCCGAGGAAAATCTTTGTGAGTGGATAAGAGAAGGGAACTCTGCACTTTGGACAGTTTCAGGACCAGAGGGTTGAAAGGCTTCATGGCCATGCAAGACCCCAACATCCAAACAGGGCCATGATGCTCATAGTGTGAGCACTAGCAGGGCAAGGCCCAGATAGGCTTGTTTCCTCTCCTAAGGGTTCTCTGCTGACTACTTGTCACCCACGTTCAGAGATGAATCTGTCTCCAGGAACCCTAATGGGAAAATGCCTTTGGAAAGCCAGGGACACACCTTGCGTCAGAGCCTGAGGCTCGTGCACAGGATGCGATTGCCCGTCTGGTAAGATGTTCCCCGACGGCTGTCGGCTCTGCCTTAGGCATCTTCTTCGTTGGTTATGGAACCAAACCTAAGTAGAAGGAGTAAAACCCCTGTCACTCAAATGCTTAGGGACAGATTTCAAGAGCTATCACAGTGATTCGCAACACAACAAACAGACAAGCCAAGGAGTGGACAAACTCTAGACTCCATGTGACCCCAGTGGAAGTATTCAGCACCCAAAGGGACTGGACTTGCCACAGATTATGGCTTTCACCTCGGAAGAACTGCACAGGATTCCAGAAAACACTCTGCATGGAAGAAAATCAGCATATCCCCTGCCATCCTCCCTCTGGTATCCAAAGACAAAAAACACGTGAGGCAGGAGACAATGTTTGCTTTCCCAAAGTCAGTCTGAAGGTGCTTGCTGATATTCTCCCTCTCTCTTCTCCTCTCCATATCCCTCGTTTCCTCCCCCAACGCACTCTCTCTTATCATCTCTCTTGCTATCCGTTTCTGTCTCTCTCTGTTTAGCTGTCTGTCTCTCTTGACATTTTCCATTCCTGTCACCTGCCATGGTCCCTGTTGGCCTGTTAGTCTCAGTCTCCGATTCTGTCCGTCTACCTGTTTATGCCTGTTTCTCTTTTCCAATCTCTCAGTCCCTGTCTCTGTCTCAGTGTCCATTTCTCTCTGTTGTTTCTCTCACTGGCTCCCTTTGAGTCTTTGTGCCTCCTTTTTGACCATGCTCAGTGCCTGAGTAATGTTCCTCTGTCTCCCTCCTGGCCCCATGGACAGCACCCTTTCCTAACACACCACGCATAGGTGAGTGCTCTTGTCCAAAATTCCCTGAAGGGGAACTCCTGAAAATCCCATGATGCCTGGAAAAGACTCCTTGACAGGGAACTCTTAGGAGGGCAAGGTCCTGCCACTTCCAGGTCTGGAGGCTCTTAGGTACCCGATCCCCATCGTTCAAAACTGTGTCATTGTCTCCAACATTGAAGCCACATGCTGCCTTCCTCGTTACCCAAGAATCAAATGCAGAGTTACGTGTGGATGGAGTGGAGTGGAGTGGAGTGGAGTGGAGCGGCATGGTGAAGGGTAGGGTGCAGCCGAGTGAGGTCGGGTGAGGTGGTGTGAGGCTTGGGGGATGGCCGGGTGGCAGGGGGGTGGGTTTGTGGCTGGTGGAGGTGTGGCCATCGGGGTAGATATGGGTGTCGGTGAGGGTGTGGGCGTGTGTGTGTCCATTTTTAGGCATCTCTGATGGGGCTGTGTGGGCAGATTGTTGAACCTGTCAGTCAGTTCACTAAGGGAAGCCTACGCGTCTTAGTGCCCCTTGAAAGGTCGCAGGCACAGTGCTCCTGCTCCTAAGGTTCTCCCCTTTCAGGGCTCCTCTCCCACCTGACCAGACAGGAAGCCTTGAGCACCGCTAGCGCCTCGGAGGTGAGCCAGAATGTACTGAACCCCCTGGCACATGCAGCCTCACGCACCCTCTTTCCCTCGGCTTTGATTCCTAACCTCCCGTAGGACCAAGGGCCACTCACCTCCCTCTGGCCCTGTTCTCCCAGGGGACAGCCATTCCTAGCCGGGAGTGGAGTCCAGGCTTGCCTCCAGCACCCAGACCAGGAGCACCAAGTGGAGGAGGGGGCTCCTCTCCATAGCGTGCACCCCACCACCAAGTGTCTGTAGCCAATTGCATATTGGGCTCGGAAACCACGTACAAACCCTTCAGCACAGAGGCTCGTTAGAGGACACCCCTTTTCCCTGAGGCTAGCTGGCTTATCTTTGGTTCCCTCCCAACGCACGAGAGACGAAGCCCGGCTAAGTCTCGGCAGCCAGCTCCCCGACCTGGAATTGGGACTCACTCGGGTCTGGCCGGGTGGCATCTGGACATGGAACCCGAGAGAACAGGAATCCCGAGACTGACATTTACCTGAATTCTGCTTTAGGGAATGCCCATGTCTCGGGCCAGGCTCTCTCGGGCCTTGATGCCAGGGTAGGGGTTCTCTTGAAAGAGGGCTTGCAGAGAATCTTTTGACTGAGCTTCAGGACCAGCCTCTTTCTCCGCTGTCCACTTGGGCGTGGGCCTGCCAAAGACAAGAGGGGGAAACGTCTGAGAGGGAATCCGTACGGCTGCACCAACGGCGGTGTGTGGTGTTGACAGGTTGTGCCGCACCAGGCTGCTTTTTGTGTCCGGGAGGCGGGGGGGAGTAGACCCCAGTGCACAGATGACCGTCCCTTTCTATCTAACGGAAGCACACACACAGGCCTGCTGAAGGAGTGACCCTGGGCCTTCCATCTAGGCCAAGTAGCAAAGATGAGGTGGCTCATGTTCTTGGGATCTACCACCCACTCACTGGCAGCCCAGAGAACTACAAACCAACCAGCTGGGAAGACCTAGGGCAACAGGGTCATGTTCCAAATGGGTGGAAGTTGTTCCCACCCAGGGGACGAGGCCGCCGGCTGCCGGCCGTGCAATGTCTGGATGACCCCTGGCAGGACGGACCTCGAAATTTAGTCCAGCTAGAAGAGACCACCTTGCGGCTCCTCACACACACATGGCACACCTGCTTGAACTACTTGAAAATCAAGCCAAGCACTGCCACATGTGGGTAGGGTGTGTCGGATACCCACATTGCGGCCCTCGTGCCCCGACCCTGATTCTGACGACGCCTGGGCTGGGACACCACAGAGGATGAGCACCCCATCCTGGACGACAACGTGTCATGTGGACTGGCTGTGTGCGTGCTATTTTTCTCTGTGGAAAGCTTGGAGTGATAGAGCCCTGTCCTAGTGGACACTTGTTCTCTGTGATGCAGAGGAATAGGCCTGGGCTTGTTCACACGTTCTGCGGAAAGCCCAACGTGGTGTCGGGCACGTCCCGGGCTTCGGGACGACTTGGATTTCCTGAAGTGTATTCAAACTCTAGAACATCAGCCCTCCCGACAAAGGAATTCCCTGCTAGCCACTGCCAGCTGCCAAACTAGGGTGTCAAGGTGTCTGCCTATAAGGACGCAAGGCACGGCTTGCACACCCCAAGCGATGCTTCCTTCACAAGCACCTTTCCTCCTTGCCAGCTCCAGTGAGATTGTTTCGGACAGAAGTCATGGAGCACACGGTAGCCTGGCCTTGGGGCATTTGCCTTCAGAAAGCCCCACCCCCACATGCGCCCCCAGCCGCCCCTGCCCCCAATCTCCACTCCCTACTTTGGAGTCGAGTGGGAGGCAAGTCAAGGGTTTCTGGGATCAGTTCCTCCCGAGCCCTAGTGTTGAGTTTGTTGGCAAGGGAACCTATGACCTGCCGTGCTTCTTGGGTATCCTGCGTGTGGACTACTTCCAGGGACAGCAGAGAAACGGACCTGTTCCCAGGGAACTCAAGGCAAGAGGGAGCTGCTAAACCACAGCGAGAAAGTACCAACACCACCAACTCAAATGTCCTAACGTGTTCCACTAGAAATGCGCTGCATGCGATCGGAAGCCTTGGACAACGGCTGCAGCTTTCTGTGCAGCTGCACGTCAGGACTTCTCACAGAGGAGCTGTGGGTGGGCAGCAGGGCTACCGCTCCCATGTCAATTTCAACTGGGCCTAAGAAATCAATGAATAAAAACAAAAAAAGGAAAGGAAAAACAGAACTACCCAAGCCACTCTCTCAATCATTTGGCCCAATGGCTTCCTTACACAGAGCCCAGCCAGAGCCATCCCTGCAGTCTCAGGGGGCCATTTCTCCCCTCGTCCACATCCCTGAGAGGGCAGGAATGCATTTCAGATGAGCCAGAAGGAGAGCCCAGGTGCTGATGTCTACTTACCGTTGGGCGTGCGTGAGTCATCCATGGCCGGAGAGACACCCGTCCGGCACAGAGGCTGCTGGCCAAATGTGGAGTTCCCGGGAGCACGGGCCTTATCAAGGGATCGGGCACGCCCCGCCCCTATTTATGGAAATCGCTGCCTCGGGATCCAAACCCCCCCTTCCACCTTGAGAAACTTGAAGGCTTCCCATGTGTCCATGTTAGGGGACTTGGACTGAAAGGCAAATCCGGAGGCCAGCAAGGACCTTTCTTTGGAAGCCTGGCATCCTCCGTTCCCCGGGCTGAATGGGCTCCAGGGCTCTCTGGTTTTCACACGTTTTCCCATTCCACGCAGTGTTTGCTCTCCATGGCTTTCCCCAACCCTGGGTTCGTGGTGACAAGGCTTGGCCCCAGTGTTCTTTCCAGTGTGGAGGGCCTAGCTTCCCGGTGTCTACTTCCCAATTCCCTCAGCATCTCCTGGACCTCATTGCATTCCAGGCCTGAGGCATTTCCTTGACTGGAGGCTGAGGACCCGCTCATTCCAATAGGAAGTCTGAATGCACCGACGGACACAGGATTCGACACACGGGTCATGCTCTTCAGTCACAAACTTTGGAAACTTTTCCAGCTGTCATCTGCAGCCCGCCCCCTTCCTCACGGGCCAGGGAGTGCATGAAGAAAGGGGCAGACACCACTAGCACACTAGGAGGCGGCTTCGAAGTGCGAGGCTTGTCCTGGGCGAACCCAACATGGCTAGGTTGCCCCTCCTGTCTGCCAGCATCTTCAAAGCCTTTCCAGAGAGGCCTGATGAGGGTCCGGTCCCCTGAAGTCTATCCAGGCTGAAACGTGTCAGCTACACCCGGCTACGTCAAAGCAGTTCTCTTGGCAAGCCTGTCTCCCAGGGAAGCCAGGACGAATGCACGTCCCAACAGTGGGTGGGGGAGGGGAAAAGAGGGGGAGGGGAAGTGGGGGAGTGGGAGGGGAGCGGGAAGCTGCCCTCACTCGCCTGGGGCCATCTCCCAGGTCAACACAGGTCAGAAGCTGTCCAGCAGCCCCAAGGACTCATGCCCAACGGCATCGGGAGCTCTGCTGTCGGGAATCTGTCCCCCGCAAATGGAATGCATTCCCAAGCGAACTTCCCTGCTGGAGCCGCCAAAAGGGAAGCAAGGAAAAATCGTTTGATGGTGAAAACACAAGGAACCAGAGAATCTGTAGACGGTCACTCCTTCTCCGGACGGCAGGCACGAGTCCGGGAAATTCAGGCAAGAAACCAGAGCTGAAAAGGAGGGCCCGGCACCACAACTTGGGAGAAGAGACAGATAACTCAAGTAACGCTGGGGAGTGCAACGATAGCCCCGCCTCAGCCAAGATGGACCCAGTAGGATAGAGATGGGAAGCGAGGGTGTGTTTTCCAAAATCGAATACCTGGGGAGGAGGAGAGGGAAGGGAGGGGTGTGGGGAGAGGGATGAGGAGGGGAGGGGAGGGGTGTGGGGGAGGGGAGTGGGAAGGGGGAGGGGAGGGGGAGCAGAGGACAAGAAGGAGGAGGAGGAGCAGGAGAAGCAGAAGGGGAATTCCAAAGCGTCCTAGAGGATGGTGGCGCAGCTGTGCTAGGAAGGAAAATTTGGCTGGAACCTACAAACCCATCTGACATTTTAGCTGAGCCTAGGCCCTAGACCCTCGAAACATGGAAACCCAAAACACATAATGGGCCGTCTTTAGTGTACTCCATTGCAACCCTGGTTCATGAAACTCAGCCATGTGCACTGAGATGGAGACTACGAGCTTCTTCAGCAACATTTGGGGATGAGTCTAATTATAGCAGCACTTGGTTCAAACGATGCTTGTGGGTTTGTGTGGCTGTGTGTGCGCTGTAAGTGTTTGTGGCAAAGAGACCATAAGACAGGGGGAGAGAGAGAGAGAGAACAAGAGAGAGGCAGAAGGAGACAAGTGAGAGAGGGAGGTAGGGATGGAGGGCGTGAGGGAGAGAGAGAGATTGATTGCCTGCCTAATATCCCCAGCACCTTGGTTAATTTGAGCCCTGCTGATAATAATCTGGCTATAATCTGGGAACCAAGAAAGGTGCTAGGAGAGTTGTGTAACGGTGCTCCCTTGTACTGGCCCTAATGGAAGCTCTCTTGCTCCCAGAATCCCAGTGACGGTGCTTCATTGTTGTAGGGTTTCCAAGAGAATCTAGTTTGCAAGTAGAAGCTGGCTTCTTATCAAGGGCCCCCAAACCCCTTCCCATCCAGTCCCAGGCAAAGGGGGACATGGTGAATCTGTGAGGAGTGGCATGGATGCTGGGGCACAGACTACAAGGGGACCAAAACAGAGCCAAAGACTTTGCGTTCAGTTCCAAGCCAGGTTTATTGGATCAAGGCAATGTCAGAGAGAACCCGCAAATCGACCTCCAAGCCAAGGGGACTTGGGCGGTATTCTTGTCCTTTGGCATGCTAGCATCCCTTTCGACATCAGGGAGGATGGCCCTCCAGGTGCCCGTGCGTCCCGAGAGCGCCCGCGGAGCACGGCAGGGCTGAGGGAGGCCACGCAGTGGCGCCCGCATTCTGGGCGCCTTGCCCTTGCTGCCGAGCCCTAGGAGTGTGGCTGGTTCCTCGTCCTTTTTTCTCAGCCGTGGCTCAGCATCCCAGGGAAGGAGGCCTGAATTGGGCTCGACCGAAGGCTTTCCTGAGGCCCTGGCGAGCCTGGCAGCATGTCCAGGAGGGCCTGGAATTCGTGGTCACTGAGGGGTTCTTCCAGGGTTGGCCAAAGTCCCTCTTCCGGGGTGCCGTCGCTCAGGAAAGGTTGTGCCTTTTCCAGAAGGCTGGCGTCTGACAAGAGTTCATCTAAGAGTCTCCCTGAGCCTCTGGCGCCTGAGGGCTGGGGCTGCGACTGGAGCGGAGGACACGTGAGCTGATCCGATGGGGCCTGCTGCTGCCACAGGTGTGTCTCGGCCTGTTCGGGCTGCAGAATTGGCGCGTGGGGGCTGCGTGGCTGAGCCGGATGCTGCCCGTTGGGTGGAGGAGCACTGCGGGGGACAGGCTGAGGGCGTGCTGCCACGCCAGGGTGCAGGCTGCTGTGCGGGCTGGCCCCTCCATGGGCGGAGGGCGTGAGTGCCGTGGGCATGGGTGCGAGACCCCCTCCTGGACTCGGCCCTGCTGTGGTGCCGCCGGGGTCTGTTCCTGGATGTGGAGGGTTCTCTGCTCCCTGCGAAGCCGGGGCGGGCTGGACCACCAGGAGCATCAAAGGCTGGCCCACCCAGCCACCACGGGGAGCACAAGGCACAAAGAAGCTTGGGGCCAGAGGAGGGGCTGCAGCGGTAAGGGACCGGAAGCTGTCCAGTGGATCAGTTGGAGGCAATTTATGAGCGCTGTTGTGGATGTTGGGCGGGGGCCTTTGGTCCGATGGGACAGTCGGGGCTGGTCTGGCATCGGGGTCTTCTGCCCGGGCCTTGGCAGGCGCCCCTCTGCTCTGCTCCGGGTGCCGAGCTCTCCGGTTCTGAAACCATATCTAGGCAAGATGAGAGAAAGGGAGACAGGTACATCAGAAGCATGATCTCCCACGTCGCCTTGCAACCCCCATGAAAGCACCCCTGGTCTGACAGGCTCCGGGCAAAAACACTGCCATCGGATAGGCCTTGACCCAGGGTGATGGGACCTTTGCCAGTCCCCAGGTCCTTGCAAAATGAGGGGCCAAATCAGGGCCACACTGGAACCCTGGCTTCCATGAGAGATCCCTCGCAGTCTGGCTAGACTGTCGGGACCCCTCCCAGGCTGTCCGGCACCTCCTCTGCTCCGTCCCCTTCAGGAAATGGATGCCTTCATGTCAGGCACCTGAGTGAATATCTAGGGGGAACCTTACAAGCCCCATTCCTCTCCCCAACCCCCCAATGACCCACCCACACATCCAAAACCATCAGCAGTGCCTACGTATATCCAGCACCGGCGCGGGAGGAAAACGGCACTCCCGCCATGGGACATACCATCTTCCACCTACTGAGAGCTTACCTGGATTCGAGGTTCGGGAAGTCCTGTTTGACGAGCCAATTCTTCCCTGGTGGCAATGCCAGGAAAGCGGTCCCTCTCAAAGGCTTCCACAAGCATCCCTGTTTGAGAGGGTGAGATGAACGTGCGCTTTCTCCCGGACTCTTTTGGGTAGCCATCTACAGGAGCACAAACAAAAAAGAGAGGACAATGAAGCCCACTTCACATTCAGTGCACACAAATTCTGCCATATGGAGGAAATGGCATATCAGAAAGGTAGGTAGATAGAAAGATAGAGAGATAGAGGGATAGATAGATAGATAGATGGATAGATAGATAAATAGATGATAGATAGATAGAGAGATAGATAGAGAGATAGATAGATAGGTGAGAGGTACAGAGAGAGAGAGATTGAGACATAGTTAGGTATAGATCTACATAGATAGATGATAGATCTATAGATGATAGAAAGATAGTTAATCTATACAAATATAGTTTTATATACATATATGTATCGCTATGTCTATAGTGAATTATCATGTGTATGTAGAAGTATACACAGGCACAATGCATTCCCCCAACCACACAGACACATCCACACATACACACCCACACAGACACACACAAACACACACACAAACACTCACAGTTTCCATTTTACATTTTAATTATTCACTTTAAAATTTTATTTCTTGCTTGACTGTTTGTTTGCTTGTTTCTCTAGTTTGCTGTTTGGTTGCTTCCCAGCATGTTTTCTGGAGTGTTCTGAAGCCCTGATGGGCCAATTCTAGAACAAATCTTGCTATGGAGCCCGAGGAAAATCTTTGTGAGTGGATAAGAGAAGGGAACTCTGCACTTTGGACAGTTTCAGGACCAGAGGGTTGAAAGGCTTCATGGCCATGCAAGACCCCACACTACAAACAGGGCCATGATGCTCATAGTGTGAGCACTAGCAGGGCAAGGCCCAGATAGGCTTGTTTCCTCTCCTAAGGGTTCTCTGCTGACTACTTGTCACCCACGTTCAGAGATGAATCTGTCTCCAGGAACCCTAATGGGAAAATGCCTTTGGAAAGCCAGGGACTCACCTTGCGTCAGAGCCTGAGGCTCTTGCACAGGATGCGATTGCCCGTCTGGTAAGATGTTCCCCGATGGCGGTCGGCTCTGCCTTAGGATTCTTCTTCGTTGGTTTTGGAACCAAACTTAAGTAGGAGTAAACCCCTGTCACTCAAATGCTTAGGGACAGATTTCAAGGGCTATCACAGTGATTCGCAACACAACAAACAGACAAGCCAAGGAGTGGACAAACTCTAGACTCCATGTGCCCCCAGTGGAAGTATTCAGCACCCAAAGGGACTGGACTTGCCACAGATTATGGCTTTCACCTCGGAAGAACTGCACAGGATTCCAGAAAACACTCTGAACGTAAGAAAATCAGCATAACCCCTGCCATCCTCCCTCTGGATTCCAAAGACAAAAACACATGAGGCAGGAGACAATGTTTGCTTTCCCAAAGTCAGTCTGAAAGAGCTTGCTGATATTCTCCCTCTCTCTTCTCTTCTCCATATCCCTCGTTCCTCCCCCAACCCACTCTGTCTGATCATCTCTCTTGCTATCCGTTTCTGTCTCTCTCTGTTTAGCTCTCTGTCTCTCTTGACATTTTCCATTCCTGTCACCTGCCATGGTCCCCATTGGCCTGTTAGTCTCAGTCTCCGATTCTGTCCGTCTACCTGTTTATGCCTGTTTCTCTTTTCCTCTCTCTCAGTCCCTGTCTCTGTCTCTGTGTCCATTTCTCTCTGTTGTTTCTCCCACTGGCTCCCTTTGAGTCTTTGTGCCTCCTTTTTGACCATGCTCAGTGCCTGAGGAATGTTCCTCTGTCTCCCTCCTGGCCCCATGGACAGCACCCTTTCCTAACACACTACGCATAGGTGAGTGCTCTTGTCCAAAATTCCCTGAAGGCGGGCGAACTCCTGAAAATCCCATTCTGCCTGGAAAAGACCCCTTGACAGGGAAAACTTAGGAGGGCAAGTTCCTGCCACTTCCAAGTCTGGAGGCTCTTAGGTACCCGATCCTCACCGTTCAAATCCTTGTCATTTTCTCCAACACTGAAGCCACATGCTGCCTTCCTCGTTACCCAAGAATCAAATGCAGAGTTAGGTGTGGATGGAGTGGAGTGGAGTGGAGTGGAGCGGCGTGGTGAAGTGTAGGGTGCAGCCGAGTGAGGTCGGGTGAGGTCGTGTGAGGCTTGGGGGACGGCCGGGTGGCAGGGGTGTGGGGTTGGGGTTGGTGGAGGTGTGGCCATCGGGGTAGATATGGGTGTCGGTGAGGGTGTGGGCGTGTGTGTGTCCATTTTTAGGCATCTCTGATGGGGCTGTTTGGGCAGTTTTTTGAACCTGCCAGTCAGTCCAGTAAGGGAAGCCTACGCGTCTTATTGCCCCTTGAAAGGCCGCGGGCACAGTGCTCCTGCTCCTAAGGTTCTCCCCTTTCAGGGCTCCTCTCCCACCTGACCAGACAGGAAGCCTTGAGCACCGCTAGAGCCTCGGAGGTGAGCCAGTAATGACCGAAACCCCTGGCACAAGCAGCCTCACGCACCCTCTTTCCCTCGGCTTTCATTCCTGACCTCCCGTAGTACCAAGGCCCACTCAGCTCCCTCTGGCCCTGTTCTCCCAAGGGACAGACATTCTTAGCTGGGAGTGGATTCCAGGCTTGCCTCCAGCACCCAGACCAGGAGCACCAAGGGGAGGAGGCGGCTCCTCTCCTTAGCGTGCACCCCACCACGAAGTGTCTGTAGCCAATTGCATATTGGGCTCGGAAACCACGTACAAACCCTTCAACACAGAGGCTCGTTAGAGGACACCCCTTTTCCCTGAGGCTGGCTGGGTTATCTCTGGTTCCCTCCCAACGAACGAGAGACGAAGCCCGGCTAAGTCTCCGCAGCCAGCTCCCCGAACTAGAATTGGGACTCACACGGCTCGGGCCGGGTGGCATCTGGACACGGAACCCGAGAGAACAGGAATCCCGAGACTGACATTTACCTGAATTCTGCTTTCGGGAATGCCCAATTCTCGGGCCAGGCTCTCTCGGGCCTTGATGCCAGTTTAGAGGTTCTGTTGAAAGAGGGCTTGTAGAGCGTCCTTTTGAATGAGCTTCAGAACCAGCCTCTTTCTCCGCTGTCCACTTGGGCGTGGGCCTGCCAAAGACAAGTGGGGGAAACGTCTGAGAGGGAATCCGTACAGCTGCACCAACGGTGGTGTGTGGTGGTGATGGGTGGTGCCACACCAGGCTGCTTTTTGTGTCCGGGAGGCGGGGGGGAGTAGACCCCAGTGCACAGATGACCGTCCCTTTCTATCTAACGGAAGCACACACACAGCCCTGCTGAAGGGGTGACCCTGGGCCTTCCATCTAGGCCAAGTAGCAAAGATGAGATGGCTCATGTTCTTGGGATCTACCACCCACTCACTGGCAGCCCAGAGAACAACAAACCAACCAGCTGGGAAGACCTAGGGCAACAGGGTCATATTCCAAATGGGTGGAAGATGTTCCCACCCAGGGGACGCGGCCGCCGACTGCCGGCCGTGCAATGTCTGGATGGCCCCTGGCAGGACGGACTTCGAAATTTAGGCCAGCTAGAAGATCCCACCTTGCGGCTCCTCACACACCCATGGCACACCTGCTTGTACTACTTGAAAATCAAGCCAAGCACGGCCACACATGGGTAGTGTGTGTTAGATACCCACATTGCGGCCCTCATGCCCCGACCCTGATTCTGAAGGCGCCCGGGCTGGAACGCCACAGAGGATGAGCACCCCATCCTGGACGTCAACGTGTCATGTGGACCGGCTGTGTGCGTGCTATTTTTCTCTGTGGAAAGCTTGGAGTGAAGGAGCCCTGTGCTAGTGGACACTTGTTCTCTGTGATGCAGAGGAATAGGACTGGGCTTGTTCACACATCCTGTGGAAAGCCCGATGTGGTGTCCGGCACGTCGGGCTTCGGGACGACTTGGATTTCCTGAAGTGTATTCAAACTCTAGAACATCAGCCCTCCCGACAAAGAATTCCCCGCTAGCCACTGCCAGCTGCCAAACTAGGGTGTCAAGGTGTCTGCCTGGAAGGACGCAAGGCACGGCTTGCGCACCCCAAGCAATGCTTCCTTCACAAACACCCTTCCTCCTTGCCAGCTCCAGTGAGATTGCTTCGGACAGAAGTCATGGAGCACACGGTCGCCTGGCCTTGGGGCTTTTGCCTTCAGAATGAAACACCACCACATGAGCCCCCAGGCGCCCCTGCCCCCAGTCTCAACTCCCTACTTTGGATTCGTGTCAGAGGCAAGTCAAGGGCTTCTGGGATCAGTGCTTCCCGAGACCTAGTGTTGAGTTTGGTGGCAAGGGAACCTATGACCTGCCGTACTTCTTGGGAATCCTGCGTGTGGACTATTTCCAGGGACGTCAGAGAAACGGACCCGTTCCCATGGAACTCAAGGCAAGAGGGAGCTGCTAAACCACAGTGGGAAAGTAACATCACCACCAACTCAAAAGTCCTAACGTGTTCCACTAGAAATGCGCTGCATGCGATCGGAAGCCTCGGACAACGGCTGCAGCTTTCTGTGCAGCTGCACGTCAGGACTTCTCACAGAGGAGCTGTGGGTGGGCAGCAGGGCTACCGCTCCCATGTCAATTTCAACAGGGCCAAAGAAATCAATGAATAAAAACAAAAAAAGAAAGGAAAACAGAACTACCCAAGCCACTCTATCAATCATTTGGCCCAATGGGCTTCCTTAAGCAGAGCCCAGCCAGAGCCATCCCTGCAGTCTCAGGGGGCCATTTCTCCCCTCGTCCACATCCCTGAGAGGGCAGGAAGGCATTTCAGATGAGCCAGAAGGAGAGCCCAGGTGCTGATGTCTACTTACCGTTGGGCGTGCGTGAGTCATCCATGGCCGGAGAGACACCCGTCCGGCACAGAGGCTGCTGGCCAAATGTGGAGTTCCCGGGAGCACGGACCTTATCAAGGGATCTGGCACGCCCCACCCCTATTTATGGAAATCGCTGCCTCGGGGTCCCAAACCCCCTTACACCTTGAGAAACTTGAAGGCTTCCCATGTGTCCATGTTAGGGGACTTGGACTGAAAGGCCAATCCGGAGGCCAGCAAGGATCTTTCTTTGGAAGCCTGGCATCCTCCGTTCCCCGGGCTGAATGGGCTCCAGGGCTCTCTAGTTTTCACACGTTTTCCCATTCCACGCAGTGTTTGCTCTCCCTGGCTTTCCCCAACCCTGGGTTCGTGGTGACAAGGTTTGTCCCCAGTGTTCTTTCCAGTGTGGAGGGCCTAGATTCCCGGTGTCTACTTCCCAATTCCCTCGGCATCCCCTGGACCTCATTGCATTCCAGGCCTGAGGCATTTCCTTGACTGGAGGCTGAGGACCCGCTCATTCCAATAGGAAGGCTGAATGCACCGACGGACACAGGATTCGACACACGGGTCATGCTCTTCGGTCACAAACTTTGGAAACATTTCCAGCTGTCATCTGCAGCCCGCCCCCTTCCTCACGGGCCAGGGAGTGCATGAAGAAAGGAGCAGACCCCACTACCACACTAGGAGGCGTCTTCGAAGTGCGAGGCTTGTCCTGGGCGAACCCAACATGGCTAGGTTGCCCCTCCTGTCTGCCAGCATCTTCAAAGCCTTTCCAGAGAGGCCTGATGAGGGTCCGGTCCCCTGAAGTCTATCCAGGCCGAAACGTGTCAGCTACACCCGGCTACGTCAAAGCAGTTCTCTTGGCAAGCCTGTCTCCCAGGGAAGCCAGGTCGAATGCACGTCCCAACAGTGGGTGGGGGAGGGGAAAAGAGGGGGAGGGGAACAGGGGGTGGAGGAGGGCGGCGGGGAGCTGCCCTCATTTGCCCGGGGCCATCTCCCATGTCAACACATGTCAGAAGCATTCCAGCAGCCACAAGGACTCATGCCAACGGCATCGGGAGCTCTGCTGTTGGGAATCCGGCCCACGCAAACGGAATGCATTCCCAAGCGAACTTCCCTGCTGGAGCCGCCAAAAGGGAAGCAAGGGAAAATCGTTTGATGGTGAAAACACATGGAACCAGAGAATCTGTAGACGGTCACTCCTTCTCCGGACGGCAGGCACGAGTCCGGGAAAGTCAGGCAAGAAACCAGAGCTGAAAAGGAGGGCTGGCACCACACCTTGGGAGAAGAGACAGATAACTCAAGTAACGCTGGGGAGTGCAACGATAGCCCCGCCTCAGCCAAGATGGACCCAGTAGGATAGAGGTGGGAAGCGAGGGTGTGTTTTCCAAAATCGAATACCTGGGCAGGAGGAGAGGGAAGGGAGGGGTGTGGGGAGAGGGATGAGGAGGGGAGGGGAGGGGTGTGGGGGAGGGGAGTGGGAAGGGGGAGGGGAGGGGGAGCAGAGGACAAGAAGGAGGAGGAGGAGCAGGAGAAGCAGAAGGGGAATTCCAAAGAGTCCTAGAGGATGGTGGCGCAGCTGTGCTAGGAAGGAATATTAGGCTGGAACCTACAAACCCATCTGACATTTTAGCTGAGCCTAGGCCCTAGACCCTCGAAACATGGAAACCCAAAACACATAATGGGCCGTCTTTAGTGTACTCCTTTGCCACCCTGGTTCATGAAACTCAGCCATGTGCACTGAGTTGGAGACTACGAGCTTCTTCAGCAACATTTGGGGATGAGTCTAATTATAGCAGCACTTGGTTCAAACGATGCTTGTGTGTTTGTGTGGCTGTGTGTGCGCTGTAAGTGTTTGTGGCAAAGAGACCATAAGACAGGGGGAGAGGGAGAGAGAGAACAAGAGAGAGGCAGAAGGAGACAAGTGAGAGAGGGAGGTAGGGATGGAGGGCGTGAGGGAGAGAGAGAGATTGATTGCCTGCCTAATATCCCCAGCACCTTGGTTAATTTGAGCCCTGCTGATAATAATCTGGCTATAATCTGGGAACCAAGAAAAGTGCTAGGAGAGTTGTGTAACGGTGCTCCCCCGTACTGGCCCTAATGGAAGCTCTATTGCTCCCAGAATCCCAGTGACTGTGCTTCATTTTTGTAGGGATTCCAAGAGAATCTAGTTTGCAAGTAGAAGCTGGCTTCTTATCAAGGGCACACGATCCCATTCCCATCCAGTCCCAGGCCAAGGGGGACATGGTGAATCTGTGAGGATTGGCATGGATGCTGGGGCACAGACTACAAGGGGACCAAAACAGAGCCAAAGACTTTGCGTTGAGTTCCATGCCAGGTTTATTGGATCAAGGCAATGTCAGAGAGAACCCGCAAATCGACCTCCAATTCAAGAGGACTTGGGCGGTCCTCTTGTCGTTTGGCATGCTAGCATCACTTCTGACATCAGGGAGGATGCCCCTCCTGGTGTGTCCTGAGAGCGCCCGCGGATCACGGCAGGGCTGAGGGATGCCACGCATTGGCGCCGGCATTCTGGGCGCCTTGCCCTTGCTGCCGAGCCCTAGGAGTGTGGCTGGTTCCTCCTCCTTTTTTCTCAGCCGTGGCTCGGCATCCCAGGGAAGGAGGCCTGAATTGGGCTCGACCGAAGGCTTTCCTGAGGCCCTGGCGAGCCTGGCAGCATGTCCAGGAAGGCCTGGAATTCGTCGTCACTGAGGGGTTCTTCCAGGGGTGGCCAAAGTCCCTCTTCCGGGGTGCCGTCGCTCAGGAAAGGTTGTGCCTTTTCCAGAAGGCTGGCGTCTGACAAGAGTTCATCTAAGAGTCTCCCTGAGCCTCTGGCGCCTGAGGGCTGTGGCTGCGGGTGGAGCGGGGGACACGTGAGCTGATCCGATGGGCCTGCTGCTGCCACAGGTGTGTCTCGGCCTGTTTGGGCTGCAGAATTGTCGTGTGGGGGCTGTGTGGCTGAGCCGGATGCTGCCTGGTGTGTGGAGGAGCGCTGCGGGGGACAGACTGAAGGCGTGCTGCCGCCCCAGGATGCAGGGTGCTGTGCGGGCAGGCCCCTCCATGGGCGGAGGGCGTGAGTGCCGTGTGCATGGGTGCGAGACCCCCTCCTGGACTCGACCTTGCTGTGGTTCCGCCGGGGTCTGTTCCCGGATGTGGATGGTTCTTGACTCCCTGCGAAGCCGGGTCGGGCTGGACCACCAGGAGCATCAAAGTCTGGCCCACCCAGCCACCACGGGGACCACAATGCACAAAGAAGCTGTGGGCCAGAGTAGGGGCTGCAGCGGCAAGGGGCCAGTAGCTGTCCAGTCGATCAGATTGAGGCAAGTGATGAGCTCTCTTGTGGATATTTGTCTGGGGCTTTTTGTCGGATGGGATTGTCGGGGCTGGTCTGGCATCGGGGTCTTATGCCCTGGTCTTGGTAAGCTCCCCTTTGCTATGATATGGGTGCTGATCTCTGTTTTTCTGTAACCATATCTAAGCAAGATGAGAGAAATGGAGACAGGTTCATCAGAAGCACGATCTCCCACGTCTCCTTTCAACCCCCTTGCCAGCACCCCTTGTCTGACAGTCTGGGCAAATCACTGCCATCGTCTAAGATTTGACCCTCGGTGATGTCACCTTTGACGTTCCCAAGGTTCTTGAAAAATAAGTGGCAAATCAGAGCCACACATTACCACTGGCGTCCAAGAGAGAGTCATCATTTACTGGGTATATTGTCGGGTCCCCTCACTGGCGGTCTGCACATTCTCTGCCCCGTCCCCTTCGGGAAATGGATTCCTTCAGCTCATGTACCTGATTGAATTCGTATAGTGATATTTAAACGCACCATTCTTCACCGCAATCCCCTCAATGACACACTCACAAAACCAAAACTTTCATAAGTGCCTGAAAATCTGAACGCCGACACTGGGAAAGGCGCACTGTCCAGGGGGTAAGCAGGGGTGATAGGCAGTCCATGTCCACGAAGTTTTCGAGTATGTGAGGTGGGGTGAGGAGGAAAGGCTGGAGAGGTGGTCCAGAACACGCTGTGATGGGGACTAGGCAGTTTGGGAGGGGGACTGCGGGATTCTGGGACACAGCAGTTGTCTGCTTCTCTGCTGGGCTCCTGTCCCTTATTGATGGCTCATCTGAACCTTACGAGTGGGGCAGTTCCCCTGCCCTGACAACGTGGGGACTCAGCCAGCCCCCATCGAGGGTGACTGAGGCATACACACCCCTCAACCTGGAACCCGGCTCCTAACCAGTCCTGGGGAACACGGACGTCTCAGCCCATGCTGTCCCTGCTGGGCGAGCTGTTCTTCTGAAAACTGGTAGTATTTGGAAGTAAGAACTCTTTTAGGCGAGAATACAAATCTGGGTGGATTACAGTTCACACACTTGTCCTAGCCCTGAGCGCACAGCCCCGCCCCCTGGCCGAAGGAGCCACTCCCTGTGCCCGCAGCCCGGCCCCGCCCAGGTGCCCTCCTCACCCACGCCCCTGCCTTGGCGGCCAGCCCGCCCCTTGATCAGGCAGGCAGGCAGGCAGGCAGGCAGGCAGGCAGGCTGGAGGCAGGAGGCAGTTGTTTCCTGCGGCCCGGGTTTCTTCTTAGCGGCGCTGTCACTCCTCAGCCTGCCAGCGGCGGCGGCTGCTCAGGCAGCGGCGCGGTCCCCTTCGGAGGCACAGATTGAGTTGAGCGGCGGCCGCGGAGCGGCCAGCCCAGCGCATTGGCGGCGCCGGTGGCGTCCGCGTCGGTTTCCATGGAGGCGGCAGAGGCGGTTGCCGTGATAGCGGCGGCGGCGCGGAGGCGGAGGACACGGGCTCGGAGATGGTCCGTGGGCAGTAGTGCGACGTGGGCCGCCCTACAGTGAGCTCTGGTACATCAGGGAAGGCTCCTGGGGCACGGTGTCGTGATTGTCCGCACCACGTGTGCCTGCTGCGCACCCCCACGCAGCTTCCCACCCTACCTAGGTGTTGGCAGCTGCGGCATTGTCCTAGGACCCTCGACCCTGATTCCAGCCCCGACCCCGAACCCCGCCAAGCCGCCCCGTCTTCTGCGCGCGAGGAGTCTGGTGCTGGGCCTGGCTGCTCTTGCTGGGGCTTTACTTCTGCAGCTTCCCAGGGCGGCCTTCGCTCAGCGACGGGAGTCGGGGAGGGGCACAGGGCGTGGAGGCCGCGCCCCAGTGTGGCCCTTCGTGACCCCCAGGACGGGAACTTGAGCCCCATCCCCAGGCTGAACCCCTCGCGGCCTTCCCTTGACTTCCCCCAGTGAAGCCGCCAATTCCTTCAGGTGTTGAAGCCGGTTGCAGCCATGGTCTAGAATGCGTTTGCAGTGGCGTGTGTGCACAAACCCAGAATCATCGTCTTGTTTTGGGCCCTTGCCTGTGTTTTCCACAGACAGCTTAGCTTCAGCACTTTCCGCGGTGCCAGTGGTGCTCTCCTGAGTAAGCTTTCTTAAAAGCATGCAGTGGCAGCAGTGTTGGTGTGGAATGTTTCAAACCTGAAGTTTCCAAATGGATTCTGCTATGGTAGCGTTCGCGTTTCAGGAAGGGTAAGTCAGCATCGCTGTCTTGATTTCTTCAAGTATCATTTGGTTTTAGATCTCAGTTGACGCTCCCCCTGCCACCGCCCCACTTTGAGCCTGACTGAGCTTTCCTACTAGCAGATAGGCATCTAGATGTCTTAGCACAATGACTGTGGGCTTTTCCTTCTAAGGCTTTAGTGCTCAGTGTGTATGCAGCCCAGATGGAGTTCTTGGAGAAGCAAGTGCAGGCTCCTGGGTCCGGCTTGAGATCCCTCAGGAGCGTCCGTGGAATGGTGGTGATGGTTTTGTTATTGATTTGTTGTTTTAAGTACAACCAAGCACCTGTCGTCTTTTGTGCTGACGGAGACTTGTGGACTTGGAGGCTCCCTTCCACCTCAGCCTTCATGGGAGTGTGTCTCTTGTGTTGAATGAAGGAAGCAAACCATTTGCGAACACTGCATGTCAGATACTGCTCTTGGTACATTATCTCATGTTACCTGAACTGCCACCTGTAGAGAGGGAAGGGCCAGAGATAGCTGTCTTTCCGACGAGAAGCTGTTTGGAGGTGAAGCCAGTACTTATAGTCGCCCAAATAGTCAGACTTGATATGGGAACTTGTGATCCTCTTTCGGTTGCTGTAGCCCTTTTGATTGCTCCCTGTTTTCCTTATTTAGTGTTGGCAATAACTTTGGAATTTTATCCTATTTTACCCTTACAAGCAATT
This sequence comes from Camelus dromedarius, assembly GCF_036321535.1. NCBI lineage: Eukaryota > Metazoa > Chordata > Mammalia > Artiodactyla > Camelidae > Camelus > Camelus dromedarius. The sequence goes on from NW_026989814.1 coordinate 4,874,244, forward strand.
AGATTGCAGAAACGTATTCAAATTTGAATGTTCAAAATTTTAGGAATGCATAGTGGTATTGTTGTACCATGTTTGCTAGATAAGTACGAAGAGAATATATAATGTGTAAGAAAATTTTTCTGAATATTTCCTTCCAGTTTGTGTAACCTTTTGTTAATGAATATCCGGACTTGAAAACCATTCTAAGTGAAAGAAGACAAAGATTGATGATCACATATTCTATGAATCCATTGAATTGGAAGTCAAGAATATGCAAATCTCAATTTCATAGACATGAAATCCATCCCAGTTCACGGGTTAGTGGCTGTCCGTTTTCTCTCAGTCCTATTTTTGCGTGCAACATCTTCTTTATATGAATATGACCTTCATACTGGTCATATTGCTTAATATGCCATGCATTCATTCTTTATGTATGGCATGTAAGAGTGTATCAGAAACTATTTATCCCTTCTTATAATAATAGACATTTGGGTTAGTACATTTTTCGTTAGTATGAATTCACATTTTGAACATTTATACATGCATCTTTTTTGTAATAATCTGTTGTTTTAACATGTGTGAAGAATATTTGCTAGCAGTGATATTGGGTCGTTGTGTCTTAAATACACCTTAACTGCCTTTTGAGTATTTCCTTTTTTATTACCTTGGTTTCTCTTTGGTTTTTGTGAGTCCATTGTGTGCTTTTGGTCTATGGTCATCCTGATTCTCCAATACATTAACCCATTTCTCTCTCTGTTGTCTTTAAACAGAGAATTATATAATCTCAAACACATCCTGAAAAGAATGGAAACAAATCTCTATATCCTGGCTTCCCTCTCCCATCCTTAATGATTTTGATGCTGTGTTTTACAACTTTATATTTATTCTTTTGCAAATTCTTGCCGCTATTGCCTCTCCAATGATGGTTTTCTCATTTCTAGATCATCCTGCTTCTTTTCTCATCAGGGTCTAAAATTCTCAATCTTTCTTGCAGGGTAAGTTTCTTATTGCAAGATTCTTTCCATGTTTGCGTGTCTGTGAAACTTTTGATCTCTCCGGTTATTCTAAAGGATTGTTTTGTGGCATAGGTTATGCTAGATTGCACGTTCTTCTCATTCAGGGATTTGTCTCTCTCTGTGAACTCCCTTCTTGGCCTGCAACGTTTGTGTTGAGAAATCTGCTGAAAGCCTGATGGAGGTTCTCTTGTGATTGACATTTTTTAATTTTGGTGCTCTTAGAATCGTTTCTTTATCATGAAATTAGGTCCTTTTCATGACAACATGTCTTGTTGTAGGTCTCTTTGTGTTTATCTTGTTTGGATCCCACTGTGTTTCCTGTATTGGGAAAGCTGATTCTTTCTTCAGTTTGGGAAATGTTAGTCTGATTCCTTCAGTTCAATTTTCCAAATCCTTTTCTCTTTCATTTCCATCTGGGGCCCCTTTGATTCATAGAATGGCATACTTCTTATTATCTCAGGTTTGAAATACATGGCTCCCATTGGTTTTCACTTGTTTCTCTATGTGATGTTCAGATTGTGTGATTTCCCTTATCCTGTCTTTGTTTCTTTAGCCTTTTTTTATTGATTCATAATCATTTTACAATATCCTGTCAAATTTGAGTGTAGAGCATAATTTTTCAGTTATACGTGAACATGCGTATATTCATTGTCCCATTTGTTTTCTCTGTGAGCTACCATAAGACCTTGTATATATTTCCCTGTGCTATACAGTATATAATCGTGTTTATCTATTCTACAATTTTGAAATCCCAGTCTATGTTTTCCCACCCCCCACCCCCTTGGGAACCACAAGTTTATATTCTATGTCTGTGAGTGTATTTCTATTTCGTATTTATGTTTTGTTTGTTGTTTAGGTTCCACATATGAGAGATCTCATATGGTATTTTTATTTCTCTTTCTGGCTTACTTCACTTAGAATGACATTCTCCAGGAGCATCCATGTTGCTGGAAATGGCATTATGTTGTCGGTTTTTAAGGCTGAGTAGTATTCCATTGTATAAATATACCATTTCTTCATCCAGTCAACTATTTATGGACATTTAGGCTGTTTCCATGTCTTGGCTATTGTAAGTAATGCTGCTATGAACATTGGGGTGCAGGTGTCATCCTGAAGTAGGTTTCCTTCTGGATATATGCCCAGGAGCGCGGGACCTGGGTCATATGTTAAGTCTATTCCTAGTCTTTAGAGGATTCTCCATCCTGTTTTCCACAGTGGCTGCACCAAACTGCATTCCCACAACCAGTGTATGAGGGTTCCCTTTTCTCCACAGCTTCTCCAGCATTTGTCATTTGTGGGCGTTGTTGAATGATGGCCATTCTTCCTGATGTGAGGTGATACCTGATTGTAATTTTGATTCACATTTTTCTGATAATTAGTGATATTGATTATTTTTTCATGATCATTGATCATTTGTATGTCTTCCTTGGAGAATCGCTTGTTTAGGGCTTTTGCCCAGGTTTGGATTGGGTTGCTTGTTTTTTTCTTATTAATTCATATGTGTTGCTTCTATATTCTGGAGATCAAGCCTTTGTCAGTTTCATTTGCAAAAATTTTGTCCCATACTGTAGGTTGTCGTTTTGTTTTCCTTATGATTTCCTTTGCTGTGCAGAAGCTTGTAAGTTTCATTAGGTCCCATTTGTTTATTCTTGCTTTCATTTCTGTTGCTTGATTAGAGTGCCATAGGAGAACAGTTTTGAGATGTACATCAGATAATGTTTTGCCTATATTTTCTTCTAGGCATTTTACTGTGTCTTGTCTTATGTTTAAGTCTTTGATCCATTTTGAGTTTGTTTTTGTGTATAGTGTGAGGGATTGTTTTAGCTTCATTGATTTACAGGCTGCTGTCCAGTATTCCCAACACCATTTGCTGAAGAGACTGTCTTTATTCCATTGTATATTCTTGCCTCCTTTGTCGAAGATGAGTTGACCAAATGTTTGTGGGTTCATTTCTGAGCTCTTTATTCTTTTCCATTGGTCGATATGTCTGATTTTGTACCAATACCATGCTGTTTTGATGCCTGTAACTCTATAGGATTATCTGAAGTCTGGAAGGGTTATTCCTCCATCCTCTTACTTTTTCTTAAGTAATGCTTTGGAAATTCTAGGTCTTCTGTGGTTCCATATAAATTTGATTATGATTTGTTCAACTTCTATGAACTATGTCCTAGGTAATTTGATAGGGATTGCATTAAATCTGTAGATTGCCTTGGGCAGTGTGACTATTTTATAAAAATGGAAAGACATCCCATGCTCCTGGATTGGAAGAATCAATATATTAAGATAGTCTTCTTTAATTTCCTTAATCAGTGTTTTATAGTTTTCCGAGTGTAAGTCTTTCACCTCCTTGGTTAGTTTTATTACTAGGTGTTTTATTACTTTGGGTGCTATTTTAAAGGGGATTGTTTATTTTCTTTCTTTTCCTTTTGGTTCATCATTAGTGTAAAGAAATGTAACTAATTTTTGTACATTAATCTTGTAATCTGCTACCTTGCTGAATTCTTCAGTTATTTCTAGGAGTTTTTGTGTGGACCTTTTAGATTTTTCTATTTATATTATCATGTCATCTGCATATAGTGACACTTTTACCTCTTCTTTTCAAATTTCGATCCCTTTTATTTCTCTCTAACGCCTGATTGCTGTGGCTAGGACTCCAAGACTATGTTGAATAGGAGTGGTGATAGTGGGCAGCCTTGTCTTGTCCCAGATTTTAGTGGGAATTTTTTGAGGTTTTTACTGTTGAGTACTATGCTGGCTGTCGGTTTGTCATATTTAGCTTTTATAATGTTGAGATATATTCCCCCATACCCACTTTGCTGAGAGTTTTTATCATAAATGGGTATTGAATTTTATCAAATGGTTTTTCTGCATCTATTGAGAAGACCATGTGGTTTTTGTCCTTTCTCTTGTTGATGTGATGTATTACATTGTTTGATTTGCCTATGTTGAACCACCCTTTGATGTTTGAATTAGAGAGGTGGCAACTTGTGTTGGGTAACAGTAGGGAATTGTTAGAGCATAAAGGTGTCTTCAGATACTTTTCCATCCCTTCTCCACTCTTACATGTGACTTCCTACTACTTACTCCTCAAATATAAGTCATCCTGGCTGGGCCCTAATGTATATGAGTTCATTTCTCTTTCTTCCTGATAAGATTAGTCCCTGCCATGTGATCACTCTCTATGATCAGGTGCACATTCAGACGTGCTGACAAGCAGGCCTCTGACGATGTGTTAATAGAGATATGGGCTTCCTGGTCCATAGTATCAGGTCCTTCAGGACAAAGATCAAATTACAGCGTTTAGCATGGTTCTGGGAATGATACAAGAGCTCAAGCATCTCAAAGAATGCATCTTTCTTTGTCAAGCCTGTTATTTGCTAATTTAACTCAATTCATATGTGCGACTAATATATAATTCAGTTATTCTATGAAAAACAATATCAATAAAATGAAAGAAGAGTAACATAAGTAGAACTAGCCTTTTGAAAGAGAACACAGTAATATATTTCTGTTGGATTGTAGAATGAACAAGGGTAACATCAAGTCATTCTAGTTAGGGCAAAATTTTAATTCTTATTCAGTCCCATGCAGGGAGTACTGTGACTGACCCTCAGCAATGCTTCCTGGGAGTCAGCTATGCATTGCTAATGACTTGTTGATAAAGATTTTCTCATTTTATGCAGCTTCCTCCAGCTCTGCACCACAATTTGAAAAGAAGGGTTATAGAGAGATTCAAGAAAAACCTCTTCAGCCAGCAGAGTAACCCTTGCAACTTGAAATCTGAAATTAAAAAGGTATGGTACTCTACATACAGGAATTCTTTTTGGCTACCAAGCAAAAACACACCATAGGAATTAATTTGTCTGCCTCCTGATCTTGCGTCCTCTACTTAAGCTCTGCCCACTGTGAAAGGGCATTGTCCATGGTTGTCTTAGTCCATTTGGGCTGCTGTAGTAAAAAGACCATAAGATGATGTGTTTAGAAAGAGCAGAAACTTACTGCTCACAGTTCTGGAATCTGGAAGCCCAAGATCAGGGTGCCTGTATGGTCGGGTCTGGCGTGGACCTGCTTCCGGGCTGCAGACTGCCGACTTCTTGCTGTCCTTACATGGGAGAGGAGGCAAGGGAGCTCTCCCAGGCCTCCTTTTATGGGTATTTTTAAAAATAGGAAAACTTATATAAGGACTTTATCCTTCTGGCCCAATTTACCTCCCAAAGGGCCCACTGCCCAAAACCATCACCTCAGGAGTTGGGTTTCAAAATACAACTTCAGGGAGGACACAAATATTCAGACTGTAGCATCGCTTAAGATAATGAATCAAGGCTATGCCTTTGCCTCTAATTTTCTCACCTTCATTTCTGAAGCCATCAGTCTCAGAAGAGTAATAGAAAGTTCTTTCAATATTATTGCATGTTTTCCTAAAAAAAGGTATTAAATATATTTGTGTGTATATATATATATATTTAATATATAATATATATTTAATTTAATATCTCTTACACACACACACACACACACACACACACATTAGACAGTTCTAGTCCAATCTTTATTAGGATATTCTTCAACAAAACCCTGAGTTGAGCTTTGCAACTTGGAACAAGTCAGCTAACCATCTGAGGCCATGATTTTTCTCAACTATGAGGATGGAATGAACCATTTCTAAGGTTCTTTCCATAATCGATGTTCTGCAGTCTCCTAGACTGTGGGTGCTTGTAGATATTTCTATTCTTAAATAAGGAAACCGAATCACCAGAAGGTTAAGCCAATCAGACAGAAGGAAAATTGCTTATCTCTGGTTAGCACAACTTGGTGACAGAAGTCCCTTTGTCCTGTTTCAGCTGTAGGGACACAGGATCATCTTTGCTTTCAACCTGGCTGAGAGGCAGATTCAGTTACCCTCTGAAGGATGCTCTTCCCCCTTGTCTGATATTTTAAGCTCGTGGTGGTTCACGCCCTTATGAAACCCTACGATCAGGGAGGCAGGCCTCGCCTCCTGTGAGCTAAAGAAAGCTTCTGCTTGACATGTTAACCAGCTCCTCCACTGAAACCTTGTTTCCTCATCAAGAATTACTCTCCCCTTTATGCGTTTTCCCTCTTACTATTGTTTTAAGTAGCTCATCATTCAAACAGACTCGCATTACTGTATCTCCAAAGGCATTGAGTGTGTCTTCTTCATCTTTGATTCCCCAGGGTCATACCCAGTCCGGGTAGGTGCCTGATGGTTAACATTGTTGAGTATCAAATAGATTCTAGGTTGGTGCACCTGCACGCTGTCTAACATGGCCTATGCTGATTCTATTCTTCATTGCTATGTAAGTATTGATACATTTATACACTTCTCCATGAGCAGAAAGAAGCCACATTGTCCCTAGTCTGAAACCTAAATGAGGCCTTTGTGACCTGTTTTTCCCCCTTTGTGATGTAATCTTTAGCAACGGGTTTTGTTCAGAAATGGCTTTTTCATCCACTGTGCCATCACACAGGAGGGGCCATTAGACTTTGACTACCACAGCCGTCCCACACCATGGCCATGGAAGCAGTGGTGACAATACAGGAAGTGCACTCAGTTTCCACCTCCCCCTCTGAAGCTCCCCCTGAAATCCAGGGACTCTGCATCTGGAGTTTGAAGGTGTTTTCATGAGATGACTGTGCCTTACTTATGAACAGCCTGAGACCTGGGGTGTACAGATGAGCCAAAACATGGATGAGCCCTTTTCTGAAAAATGAAGCTCTTTATTTTTTGACTCACCTGAGGTATCTTCAGTCCAGCCTGCTCAACCTTGGCTAGAATTGCAGGAGAAATAAAGCATCTGAGTAACTGGATAGGGTCTCTGAGGACCAGGATTTTCAGCACAGGAGAGAAAATCAGCAGAGACAAAATAGAAGGTATTAATTCAAATTAGAATTGGAAAGATCAATATGAATGAGTATGAATTCATGATAAATCTTATCTTTTAAAAAATACTCATATTTCCAAAAATTTCACTAAGTTTGTTGAGAAATTAAGCAAGCAGCAGTGTGCTCCTTCTGAACCCACGGCTTTGGAAATCCATCCATTGGCAGCTCTAGGGCAGAAACTGAATGAGACTAGGCTGGAATATCTTAAAATCACATGGTGCAGGGGAGGGATGCTGTCCAGGGCTCCCGAGGGTGTGTCAGAGGACTCAGGCGCCCACTGCTCTCTGTTGGATAATTAGAGCATCGAAGAAAATGATAACCACGGTGGATCAAAGGCACCAACTAATGTTTAATGATAGTGGAGAAAAAAAAAGAAAATCCCTTACTGGTTACCTTTGGAAGACAGTGAGTGACCAACAACTTATTTCAAAAATTGTTTAGAGAAGGAAAAAGTCAAACATTTATTCTGCTTTTCCCTTGTGAATTCTGTGTCAGTGTAACTATGTTGATGGAAGGAAATTCTCTCATTACATAATTCCTTCAGCTAATAAGTATAGAAGATGTAAAAATACTGTCATTCTGCAGCCCCTTAAAAGAAGTGATGGTTCTAGACATGACCCTTCTTGGCTGCTGACATCACTAAAGAAGGACAGCCGGGCATTCCATGCTTCCTCATGGGCGTGCATAGCACCATCTGTGAAGTTTACTGTAAAGTAAACGCTTGAACCTGCATCTGATCAGCCTCTAAGATTTGAGTATAAGAAAATAGTGAGTGTGAATACTGACATTTGTATTAACAAAGTGGCCTCAAAAGCCTAATAAAACCTAATAGAAAGAAGCTGTAGGTTAGAAGAAATGAAAGAAAAAAAAGGTAATACCTTGTGACTTAACATGATATATAATTCAGTGAAAAGAGGACAAGGAAAACCTAAAGAAAGAAAGATCAGAGGCCTGGCGAGTGAAGTGTGATGAGAAAAGTGTTGAAACTTTTCTCACTTCTGACACCTAATCTCGTTCATTTTGGCTTAATTTCCTCCCAAGTCCCTCCATTGATTAGCTTCAAAGTCGTTTATGTAGTTGTTCCACAGCAAAGATAACCTTAATTTATGATATGTAAGAAGATACAGTTTGGGGAATTTAATGAGGATAACATTTGTAGTTTCTCTCTGTTTTCTTCTATTTAGTTTTTTGCCCAGAAAGTAACTGTGTTCTCAGTTGACTGATAAGGGGGTAAAATTGTTCAATATTTGCTCGACATCAGTGTGTTTGGGGAGGGGGAGGGTAGTGACAGTGATAGAACTTTTTCTCTTTAATAATGACTTGTTTAGTTCAAAAGTACACACAACCATTTGCCCTTTGGAACTGTAGGTGTTTGTTCAGAGCAGAAGAGCCCTTTTATATCAGTTCAGAAGGAGGATCGTACACGTTCTTCCAAGCAGAACATAATGCCAAAGACGGGAGGTGCCCCTCAGCTCAGTATTCACGAGCCAAGGGAGTGCCCCACGGTGCTGGTCTGGGACTGCTGACCCACCTCGTGGCCTCAGCCAGCCAGAGAGGCCACTGCTTTGAAACTTCTGTTGTATCACCCAGATTTCCACCTGCCAGGCGAACATTTACTTGCCATCTGGTATGTCCAGGCTTGAACTCACCATCTTCCTCCATTCTTTGCATCAAATATCACTGGAAGCATCTGTTTTCCTTCTGCTCAGTCTACAAGCCATGCGGTCACCTCCAGCTGTTCCACTTTACCTCTTGCATCTCCTACCTCATTAACACCTGGGGGTCTTCATTGTGCAGGTGGTTTTGCTTGGCCTTTGATATGATAGCCCTGGTCCTGCCACTTAGGAGCAAAGTACTTTACATCCCAGATGCCTCATGTGTAAAGTGGGCAGAATGCCTACCTTACAGGGTAGTTGTAAGAACCAAATAGAACATCAAATGTATCTAGAATGCAGTAAGCACCAACTAGCGGCCGTAGGTGCTACTGTTATTAAATAAGAATATTTGATCTTCAGTAGCCATTCCTTCCTTCTGGTTACTACATAGTCTGAGGTCTTGGCACCCTTCTCTTGCTGATTTCCTTTTTTTTTTTTTAAAAAAAAAAGCAACTTTTATTGTGGTATGGTTCCTATAGAGTAAACTACACATATTTCAGATGTACACATTGATGAATTTTGGTAGATGTCTACACCCATGAAACTACTGCCACACTCAAGATAGCTAACATTACCAGCACTCCCTAAGAGGTGCAATTTTCACATTCCCAATTTATCCCTTCCCACTCCCTTTAAGCCCTGGTAACTGTAAGTTTGTTCTCTATGTCTGTGGGTCTGTTTCTGTTTTGTAGATAAGTTCATTCATGTCCATTTTTTTTTTCAGATTCCACATATAAGTGATAGCATACAGCATTTTTCTTTCTCTTTCTGGCTTCACTTAGAATGACATTCTCCAGGTCCATCTATGTTGCTGCAAATGGCATTATATTTTTATGGCTGAATAGTATTCCAGTTTATAAATATACCACATCTTTTATATCCAGTCATCTGTCGATGGACATTGGTGTTGTTTCCATGTCTTTGCTAGTGCAAATAGTGCTGCTGTGAAAATTGGGGTGCATGTGTTTTTTGAATTCTATTTTCCTCCAGTTATATGCCCAGAAGTGGCATTAATGCATCATATGGTAAGTCTATTCCTAGTCTTTTGAGGAATCTCCATACTGTTTTCCACAGTGGCTGCATCAAACCACATTCACACCAGTAGTGAAGGAGGTTTCCCTTTTCTCTACAGCCTCTCCAGCATTTGTCATCTGTGGACTTTTGAATGATGGCCATTCTGACTGGTGTGAGGTGATACCTCATCGTAGTTTTGATTTGCATTTCTCTAACAATTGGTGATGCTGAGCATATTTTCATGTGCTTGCTGGCCTTCTGGATGTCTTCTCCAGTCAGTTTTGCCAGACTGTGGCAGTGTTCTAATCACTTGCTTCCAGTTTTGTGCTTCCCCATCTGACTCTGAATCCAGCTGCCTCGGCCTCCGCTCTGCAGGTGCCTCCTCATGATCTGTCTGCATTCACCTCATGGCCGCAGCCCAACTCAGACTGTCACATATGAATTGCATCCAGAGTGACATTTTCAAAACAGAATGTAGTCACATCTCTCTCTCTGTCTCTCTGTCTCTTTCTCTGTCTCTCTCTCTCTGTCACACACACACACACACACACACACACACACACAACACACAACACACACACACTGTTCATGGGTCTCAGTAAAAAATGCCAAAATTCTCACCACGATGTTCATGTCCTGTTTGGTCCAAGCCTGGACCCCTCTCCCCACCCTCACCTTGTACCACTCTCACCCTTTGCTGTCTCCTCACCGGCCACATGGCCCACCTACCATGCTGCTTCCTCCCCAGCCTGCACGTGCTCTGTCCTCTGCCTGTGATGTTCTGCCCACACAATCCTTTTCTCAATCTTGCTCATTATTCTGTATCTCAGCAGAAGCATATTTCAGGAAAGCCTTCCCTGTCTCAGTTAGGTCTATCTGTGACCTCCTAGAACCACCGGCCTGGCCTTCAGTGCATTCAGCTCAGTTGCAATTTTACATATATCCATGAGGGTATTTCACAGACACATTTTTCTCTAGTTAGGCAGTCAGCTCCAAGAATATGGTTTTTGGCCACCATTGGTTGTTTTCGTTGCTTGGAGCTGTGCATGGAACACAAGAGTTGGTTTAAAAAATACTCCCTGAATGAATGAACAGCACTTGCCTTCCTCTCTTCAGCCTAAATCCCCATGCTTCCAGAACATTGGATTAATGTCCTAGCCCTGTATCACTCTGTCCCTAATGTGCAACACCCAGCCTCTGCCCTCGAAGTCCTCCCACCTGGAATGTGTACTTGGCTTCCTTGTGTCCACCCATATGCAGCCTTTGGGGTTCAGCTCCAGTGCCCCCTCTGCAGAGCTTCTGAAAACCATGTTGGTAAAGAGGGTGAGAAGGGATAAATTGGGAGTTGGAAATTTGCCCCTCTCCATGAATGATGGAAATGTTAGGTGGTGATGGTTTCCTCGGTGTATCCATCTATCAAAATTCATCAAATTGTACATCTGAAACATGTGTAGTTTACTGTACAGAAATTATACCACAATAAAATTATTTTAAAAAATAATTTTTAAACAGACAGGGAATACAGACTTCTGGTTACCAGGGGGGTGGAGGGTGGGAAGGGATAGACTGGGATTTCAAAATTGTAGAATAGATAAGCAAGATTACACTGTATAGCACAGGGAAATATACACAAAATGTTATGATAACTCACAGAGAAAAAAATGTGACAATGTGTGTGTATATGTCGATGAAAGACTGAAAAAATTTGCTGAACACTGGAATTTGACACAACATTGCAAAATGATTATAAATCAATAAAAAATGTTAAAAAAATAATTTATAAAAGCCACGTTGGTCTTCATAGCTTTAGCATCCTTCTTTGTGCAAGTTTAGATCTTAGCACCTCATTTCAAGCTTCCTTATTTAATGAACAGAGGATATGAATCCAAGGTAACTACTGTGGCATAGTCTAAATTGTTCCTTTTGCTTCTGGTTTGTTAATATGAATTGACATTTTTAAAGCTTATTGTATTACACAGGAACAAAACTTGGCCAGCCTAAGTGCTGGTTAAAATGAAAGTTGAAAGGAAGTTGAAAATTTCATTAAAAAATTCAACTTTATAGAGGGGAATTAAATGATTGGAACTTTAATAAATTCTGGCTTTTAGTGAACTACTCTTTCCTTTGCAGTGTTGAGAATTAATGTGTGGAGATTAAAATTAATTAATGGTGATTCAGAAAGATGTATTAAAAACTTGTTTGCCTTGGCTGGACAAGAAGGCATTTTCAAAGCAGATACATGAAAAAGTATAGATTTGCTCTATACATAATGTTCTGTTGAATAATTGGAGTTTATTCCTCCCACACCTGATAAAAATAACATTTTGGCATTCCAGACCCCATGCCATTATTTTTCTATCCATTTTAAGTTTGTTCTCATAAGACTGTAAAGTATAGGTTGTGTGTGTTTGTGACTCACCTGACCATGGAGCTGTCTGCTTGCTTTCAGTGTAATTTGCCTGCCTCTAATTTATAAGTCCTTTTTTTCTGGATGGTGGGGAGGGTGGTTGGGGGAGGTAGTTTGGTTTATTTACTTACTTATTCCTAGAGGAGATACCAGGGCTTGAACCCAGGACCTCATGCATGCTAAGCATGCGCTCTACCACTTGAGCTACAACCTCCCCTCTTATAAGTCCTTTTGAAAGGAAGAAGATGGGTCTTTATCTGTGTCGGAGGGATTGACAGCCAAAGAGCCCCAGTCCCTCTTGCGGAGACACGCACGGAGTTCTCATGTCACTTGACTCTGAATGTGAAATAAGACGCAGTTTTACTTTTTCTGTTTCAGTTATCCCAGGGATCTCCAGAACCAATTGAGCCCAGCTTTTTCACAGCAGATTACCATTTATTGCATCATTCATCAAGTGAACACAGCCTGTCCCCAAATAACTCAACAGGTAATGGTCTTCAACACAGGAGTCTGGCTTTCATGAAGAAACAGATTGGTATTTTTCTATCTCTTTCTGGCTTCCTTCACTTAGAATGACATTCTCTAGGAACATCCATGTTGCTGCAAATGGCATTATGTTGTCATTGTTTATGGCTGAGTAGTATTCTATTGTATATTACACAGGGAACTATATTCAAGAACTTGTAGTAGCTTATGGTGAAAAACAATGTGAAAATGAATATATGTATATTCATTTATACTGAAGAATTGTGCTGTACACCAGAAACCGACACAACATTGTAAACTGACTATAACTCAATTAAAAAAAAGAAAAAAGAAACAGATTGTTTAAATCAACAGCTATCCTCAAAAGATTATCTTTATTTTAAAATTAAAATAGATCTTATATTTATTATCTATGATGGTAGTTGAGAGGGACGTGCAGTAGAAATCGGGCCATTCCCTGAGATTTACTTTACCCACTTGGGACAGCTTCCTTGATCATTCATTAATACCAGAAGCAAAGGGAATCCATGTGGTTAAATTGTATTTCCTTTTATTTCTTCTTATCTGATGCTGGGGAATCCAATCCCCAAAAGCATCCAGGGAGAGAAAAAGCAGAAAGGAAGAGTTTGTGTAAGACAGAAAATTTGAAACTTACCTGAAGAATCACAACAAACATACTTAATTTTTTTTCTTTTTTGGAAGAATCTCACATAGAGAGGCAATGTAACTTAGGGATTAAAGGTGCATACTCTGTGAACCTAGAAGCCTAGGTTCAAATCTCAGCACAGTCACTTAGTAGCTGACTTTGAGCAAACTATTTGACCTCGCTGAACTCCAGGTTTCTTGCCTGTAACATGGGGATAATAATGTTATGTTCATCTTAAGGTTATTGCAAGGATCAGTGTAGATACATAACAAATGCTTAGCCAGTATGCCTACGGGCTGAGCATCGTGTAACTCTCCTTGTGATGTGTGATTGTCAGAAGAGATCTTCAGGCTACTCTGAGGCTGTAGAATTCTGCATAATTTTTGAATCCCTGTTATCTACAGTTATGTCCCTCAGTGGGGCAGAAACAGAAGTGAACTTTTTAGGGTTAAATGAAAACCTGCCATTCCCTCAGCCAAGAACATCATTCATTGCTTGTGTGCTTGTGATGTTGCCTAATTTTGGCAAATCATTTCATGTAATAATTATCAGACTTTCCCTAAGACTTGGATTCCTGGGATAAGGCTAACCTGGGCAGGCAGAATCTCATTTAAAATAGCCCCTGAGAAATGTATGAGATCCAGATAAACTGTTGTCTAAAGTCATTTGCTTTCATTTATTTTTTTAATTGAAGTATCATTGATTTGCAATATTGTGTTAATTTCAGGTGTACAGCAAAGTGATTCAGAGATATCTATATATATATATATAGATATATATATATTCCTTTTCAGATTATTTTCCTTTTCCATTATAGGTTTACAAGATATTGACTATAGTCCCCGGTGTTGTACAATTCAAATCCTTGCTGTTTATTTTATATATAGTAGTGTGTATCTGTTAATCGCATACTCGAATTTATCCCTCCCCCCAGCCTTTCCCCTTTGGTAGCCATAAGTTTGTTTTCTGTGTCTGTGAGTCTGTTTCTGTTTTGTAAATATTTGTATAAATTTTAAGATTCCACATATAAGTGGTATCATACAACATTCTTCTTTCTCTGACTGACTTCACTTAATATAATGTGGCATATATACACAATGGAATACTACTCAGCCATAAAAATTTTTAAATAATGCCATTTGTAGCATCATGGATGGACCTAGAGATTGTCATAATAAGTGAAGTAAGTCAGACAGAGAAAGACAAATATCACATGACATCATTTGTATGTGGATCTAAAAAGAAAACGAGACAGCTGAACTTATTTACAAAACAGAAACAGACTCAGAATGGAAAAAGTCACTTTCTTTTAAAAGTATCACCCAGGGCAGGTCAGTCAGTCACAGCAGCTCCGATGAGGGAAGTGCTGTGGTTGAAATCTCTCAGTGGTCAGAGAGGGACTTGACAAGCTTTCCCAGAAACTGGACACACCACCCCAGAGCAGACTGGGTGTGTCCCTCGTCACAGCAGGCTGGGCAAAAGGGAAGACAGCAGAACCATGAAGCACTTTGAGCTTTAAGCCAGGCTAAAAAAACACGCTGCCAAGATTCACATCCTCACGCCTGCCCTCAGCCTTCAACCCGTTCTCTTCTCTCTCCTGAGTGTCAGGGGAGCTCCTGGCCTCCACGTGTTGATTGACTTGAGTGGAAGATGCTCAACACTGCTTTGGGTGGCACCGGAGTAGGTTAAGTGCTGGCACTCAGACTAAACAGCAAAAGAAATATTGTCTTCTAACTTTAAATGTTTTTTAAATCCCTCCTGGCAGCCAACAGAAGGGGTCAGATCTTTGTTGTCGTTCACTGGCTGGTACTTCCTCCACTAAGAATTTATCCTTGCTAGTACATTTCCACTCTTTTTGTCTTGTGGATGAGGGAGAGTTTCTTAATCTTTTCTTTGCCTTTCAGGTAATTTGTGTTTAGAGTCACTCCTTTCCTGTTCATAAGACACACACACACCCATACACACCCACACACCCCAACTTAATTGGCCAGTTTATCTGACGCCTTTAAATCTTGAGTATTATTTTTTGATGGCCGCCCCAAATGCAGAAAGCTATTAAAGGAAGAGAAACAATGCATCTGAGTATTCAAAGCCAAGACGATTTGGAATGTGTTTCTATGTACTTGTCTTAATCATTAAGAAACTGACCTGTCTTGCTGCCAGCTTGTAATTGCCAATAAAATGCAACTGAGAAAACATGAACCAAGTGCCACACTTGCAATAGTTTCTCTGTTTCAGGTCTGCCCACCAGCTTTGCTCTGGAGGAGGGCATCAAGTTTGAAAAGATGCAGGTGAGGTTTCTGCAGCGCCTCTGAGTGATTCCATTTTGTTGCTTTTAATTCAATACTAACCTGATTTTTTTTTTCGATTTTAGACTGTGATTGAAGAAGTCCTAGAGGAAAGTGGGTATTACAATTTTATTTCTAACAGGTGAGATCCACAGTTTGCTTTCAAATATTAAATTTCAGTTTAGAACTTAGAATTCATCCCCCCCAACCATAAGTGAAAATAGGCAGCCAGTGCTGGGCAGGGGACAGATGGAGAGAATCCCCAGGATGAATAGTTCCAGCAACTGCTGGGACTTTCCTGAGAACCCCCTTCTGGCCAGCTTGCCACAGGTGGCTGGCTCTTACACTCGACCCTGTGTGTTCCCACCGCCAGAAGCTGCCACCCAGGAAGCACAGAGGACACTGGCCGCCGAGTATGCAGCCCCATATTGGGCGTCAAAATCTGTTACCAAACTCAGGTCCAGCAGCTTGCTTCTCACAATTCAATACTCAAGAGTGACAAATGTTGGTAGAAAGGACAGTTGCCTTTTGTTCGAATGTTGGCAGTCTGGGGCGATGGTGGACTTACTGTCTACATAAAACAACTCCAAAGAATCACTCAATCATGAATGTTTTCAAGGGAAAAAGGAAGTGACCTCAGTTAAATCATTGAGATGGGGGTCAGTCATTTCTCTCCCCTCCCCCCCAATATGCAGGCTTGTTGACCTCTTGTGATTTTACTTTAGATGCTGTCTTGTTCACATAGTTTGTTCATAAGATGACAGAAGGGGAAGCTAGGAAAGATATCTGGTCATCTGTTCATCACTTAGTCTCCATTTCTACTTCTTTGATCTAGGAAGCAACCAACATGTTAGACAAGACATTGTGTGATCAAAAGATTTGAAAGCTGCTCTAGGGCTGGGGTTGAGCAGGGCATGACGGTGCCTGATTTAAGGTTAGGGACCAGACAAAGGGACCTCCTGCAGAGAGCACTTTCCTGCCAAAAGCTGCTTTTACATTAGTTTATATGAGAGGCAATCCCAGAAAACTCTGGTAGGTATTGAAGAACTCAATGAGGATTTCATTTTCAAGCAAATTACCATTGTGGCTATTGAACCACAGTTGAACTTGATCCCACTGGGAATCTGGGCGCTCCAGGGCTGAGGGAGCTGGGATATTGATCTCTGATTCCCATCAGCCCTTGATGGAGGCATTTTTCCCCAGGGGACATTAGTTTCCTGGCATTTCTGGCCTGTAAGAGCGGACAAAGCAGATTCTAGAGGCCAGAGAAATCCTCAGGAAAAGGAGTGCAGATGCTCGCATTTGGAAGTCAGGCCAGCATATTTTGAAGGGGTTTGAATGAGGGGATATGGGCACTGCCAGTGTCTACTATCTATGAATTGTCTCTGGACTTTTTCGAGGAGCACACTGGTAACTGAATCATCAGATCGACTGTGAGCAACCAGTTAACACATCCTGTATGGCTAAAGTTGCTTTAGGAGGCACGGTCCTGTGGGGTTTGTTCTCCCAAAGTGTCCTTTTCTGCCTGGAGGTGCAGCCTTTCTGTCCAGCTGATGAAGCTATCTGTTGACCACTATTTAAATTATTCTCAAAGTCTATCCCAGAGAAAGTGGTCTTAAAAACAACCTGTTACGGTCATTGTTTGGAAATTAGATTCTTTTTTTGGATATTAGTTCAGTGTCCAGCCTTTTTTCCCTTCTGTTTCAACAAGTTATTCTTATGAATCACACATAAGATTATTCAGCTGCTTGCTCTTTGGCTTGACACTGTATTTCCAAAATTCTACCTTTGTAAGATTACTTCTGCTGTGATTTGTAACTTCAGAGAAATGAAGGCATATTGTTAATAGAAATCACCATCTCCATCATCACTCTGCTCCCACCGTCCTGGAGGGATTTGGATCGTTCATTTTCTACTCTTGATGTGAATATATCCAGCCATCCGCGGATGGTGTGAATGTCTCTGTTCTTGACTTTTGGCAACTTCTTATTTCAAGTGACCTTGCTTGTGGTGGGGCAAAAAGCATACATAGCACTGTTACATCTGCATTTTCTCAGTGACTCAGGATCATGGGCTATGAGTTCAAATTTTTGCAGAACATCAACTAAGTAACAGTGTAAGGAACTTAGGGAGGCTCTTACAAGAGGTCTTATTTTTCCCTTTATTGAAATAATAATTTCAGTCTAACTTTCAACTGTATGGATAACCTTTTCAATTCTATTATTATTGATTGTTTAAAAAATCAAATACTACTTCTACTTTCCAAGACATATTCCTGTATTAAAAGACATTGCAGGTTTTCTTATTATGGTAAATACACAATAAGATGCTTAATAATGAAGGTGAAATTATTCAGTTATATTCAGAATTGTGAATACAATATGACAACATGATTTAAATGATCAACGTAAAGCATTATATATGATGGTTATGACATGAAGTTTTCTTAAAGTGCTCCAAGTTTAAATGAATAATGCATTTAAACAGCCACATGGCCGTGACATTCTTCAGTTTCTAATAGCAATGATAGAATATATCACTGGGAGAGTTTTCATGCTTTACTAGTAAAAATAACCCATGGTAGTGCTTAAAGCCATTACTTGTTTACTGGTGTCCCCAAATAATTTCCAAGAAGTAAATCAGGCTCTACATAGACACCTACCACTTCAGAACTGAAAACACACAGAATTCCATATGTGAATCAGATCAGCTGTGACAGTCACGATTTTTCCATAGTCAAAGGACAGATGATGCTAAACATCACAGGACATACAGAGGTATTTAGAATTAGTGCTTAGAATCAGTAGAGTGTATTTTCCCAAATAGGTTTTGTAAATAGCCAATATCCTCAAAGATGTTAAAAGGTGATCCCTGAAAATAAAGTTCCATGACCAAATATATTTGGGAAACTCTGAGTGTATGTTTTTCCATTTTTTGGAGAATGTTAACCAGTATTAATATATTAAAGTCTTTGAAGTGCACTGTAGGAAAGTAGTCTGCTGACTTTGTTCACCCCAGTGATTCTTCATCCTTTACTTGGAATACAAACTGAGAATACCTGCCCGAGAAATATGGTTAGAAATAGGAAGCATTGTTTTAGATCCTCCACCAGTATTTATCAGGATCTGCTACTGTCCCATCATCCTCTTAATCATCATTGTCATCATTGCAAAATATTATTAAATGATCTTGGTTCATCACCATGGACAGAGAATTATGTGCTAAGTCCTGTAAAACTCAAGTTTACAATTTAAGTCTGTCCCTTCAAAATTAGACACGTGTGTAAAAAGCATCCAGACAACAGCTACAGCTTTAAGCCAAGATACAGTGCATTTTCAGCTTAGATCATGGAGTTTATGTTTAGTTAGAGACAGAGAGATGCGATTCCCAAACTGAGTCTCAGGACTCTAGCTATTAGCTGTCTTTGGGGAAGTGACCAAAAATGTTTAAATACTGGTAAGATGGCTTGGGCAGTCAGGAGGGAGAATGTCTCAGGCACAAAATGCTGCATTAGTTAAAGAAAATGGTAGCAGAAACAGAAACAGCTGTGAGGGAACCTAGCCAGAATGAGGAATTTGGGAAGAGTGGGTAGTACTGAGTTTAGCTGAAGACAGCTGTGTAAGAAAATGAAACAAGGTTCAACAAGCTGGGCCAGCCCCAGGAGGGCCCTAATCGTGATCATTTGCAGGCTTGTCTGTTTGATTACATCTTACACACATTAACAGTTTGCTTCCTTACCAGAATGTTACAGCCTGGTGTGCCTGAATTTGATCAGTGTTGTTTGTGAGAGTAAAAGCATTTTGTAAGTGAAGAGATGACCAGCCTATCATCCTTGTATACTTAGGGGTACGCATTAACATTTTATTTTGTGACAATGAAATATGTGTTGAGATTTTTAAAAAACTACATTGAAACAGCTTGCATTGCTTTTTCTTCCAGTTAACTGTTGAACGTGTGAAATAGGCATTTAAGATACAGGCTACTTTGGAGAGGTGATTTTTCCACTCTAAAAGGTTATTCGTTCCCACTGAGTTTATAGTTTAAGAAAGACAGTGTTAGCAGTGAACTTCAGCAAAAGGCAGCATTCTGACAATCTCCCCATTCTGTCCTGTTCAGAATCACATTTTATTCCATGTGATTTGTTTACTTATATACCTGAGCTACTGCTTTTGAAATTGAATGTGTGAACTGAAATATTTAAGGCTGTAGCTAACTCTTTCCACTTCTGACTCTTCCAGGTATCACTCCTATCCCTGAGGCACCCAGAATCACCCAGCTAAGTGATGAAAATGCTGCATTTTGAAATGGATATGGTTTCCACAGTCAAGTTCAAGTTCTGGACTTGAGGCACTGCTGCAAGATGCCCAGGGATGGGGAGCTGCTAGAGGAGTGTGGAAGAGAGAAGACCAGCCTACCACAGTGCCAGTAGGGCCCTTCCTTGAGGTTCATCCCGGGCGAGCGTTAGATGCAGGATGAAGGAGCTGTCAGCGTGCTCCTGGGAGAAGATGCTGCAAAATTCACCTATGGGAAGGAAACCCACTCCTCGCCGAACTGTTCTCCAAGTTCAAAACAAAACAAAATTTTCCTATTTTTCAAAGGAATATTTTATATTTTTAGAATTGCTGAAATTATTTATGTGAAGGCATCTAGCCTTCCACGTATAAAAAATAGTTTTAGATAAAATTATAGGACTCAGAAGAGTTAATATATTGGGTGATTCACTGAGCCCTCAATTTTTCTGCTCTTAAAAGTAATTCAGACTTTATGATTGATTTTGTAGTTTTTTGTTTGCTTTCATGAAAGGATTGTTTTTCTCTCAACCACTCGGGTGCTAGTGGTCTTGAGCCCTAAGACAGCGTAGACAGTATTTGCAACCTTGCACAGCCTCTGAGAATAATTGTCGGATTTAATTTGGACCAATAGGAAATACTGACCTATAGTATGTGTATACGTACATTCATATGTAAGGGGAGGAGGGAGGTTTCCATTTGGCTAATGCTTTGCTGCTAATCAAACTCATAGTGTTTTTAGAGCACTTTCGAGAGTCATAGTCTATGAAAGAGATGCGGTATTCTTTATTCTGAGTCCCTTGTAACTAACATTGCCTACATTGGTTTTAAGTTTTTATTGTTTAAGAACTTTAAATGAAATTAATTTATATAATAAAAATATAAATTTCTTCTTTATTCATTGAGACGTCTCTAGAAAAGAGAACTCAGGATGCCAAAGCAGTGCGCATTCCTGTGTAGGGACAATTTATGATGAAAATTCTCTAGATTCTTTTTGGGCTAAAATCTAATTGGCTTCTTATAACTGGTGTAATATCAAGAAATTATTGTGAAATCAGACTCTACTTCTAGCTACTTAACATTTTAATTCTATGTAAGTCACCTGAAAGCTGAAATTATTTGTGCTTTTTATTTACTTCTCACTAAATTCTATATTTACTTTGATGTATGATGGTCAAGTAGTATTATTTTAGTAGTATGAAATACAATTTAGTTCACTATATTTACACTGCTTGAAACACATCATTTTGTACAGGATGGAAAAGTCTCATTGTGAATTCATAGTATTTTTACAGTGAGTATGTTTAATACCTAAATTATATATCCAAATTCCCTTGGACTAATGCCTTGAAAACTGCCAATGAATCCTTGTCTTTAAGCCAAATTAATTATTACAAATACACTGTAATTTAAAGCAACAGATGAGAATATAGCAATGAAAATTTCAGTTTGGGCCTTCAACCAAATTCATTCGTGTAAAATTTACATGTGAAATCATAAGGCTGCGATGCTGTTGATTTAAGCCAGGAAAAATTTGGTTTCTATTCTGGCTTCATTTGAACCTGCAGAGTTATTTTTTATCTCTTTTTCATGTGTGGAATGGGCACATCTTTACTTGTACACAGGCATAGGGTCACACATTTTCATTGTGACAGAAGCCAGTAGCTAGGAATAATAGCTACTGTTATATAGCTACTTTTCACCCTATAGCTTGAAAAGGGTGAAAAGCTTGAACCATCTCAAATGGTGTAGAAAAGAATAGTATTCAGAGGTCACACCTTGGTAAGAAAAGAGAAGTTATTTATTTGAAGGTTTTTTTAAATGTATACAGTTAACCCTATTGACCAAAAAGGGAGCAAAATATTTCTAACTCTTTTAGACCATACAAATGGCATTTATTATGCTAGAAGTTAATAAGAAGTAACAGAAATAAGCAAATGAATGTCTTTTTCAACAGCAACTTTAGGCCCATCAACTCTAAGCTGACAGATGCATTCTTTGACCAAAATACTATTTATTAAACTACCAAATCGGCCAAAATTAAAGTAAACTGTCAGTCAGTGAATCAGCACTCTCCCAGTGTAAGAGCCGGCTTTTAAGAGAAGACTGCGCACTGGGAAGGGAAGCATTTTGTGCCTGGACTCACATCCCAACAGTCATGTTAACTTTTCAAAAGCGCTCACTTCCGAACTTTTAGCACGGAGCCCTCCCGTCAGAGTGAAACCAGAAGGATCATTTTGTTCTCACTGTCTGAGCTGTCTCAGTGCAAAGAATTGTTCCTTACACTCAGTATTTTTTTTTCTTTACTTAATTGCATTTAAATTCTCTTTCTTTTGTATGCTTTTTAAATAATTTGTTGTGTGATGAAATTTCCTTTGAATTCATGTAATTCTCAGTCACTAAATATTTGTATGGGACAGACTATGACTCAGTCATCTCAGGTCATTTTTGATACAAAACAGAATTCAGTTAATTATGTTAATTATGTTTGGATCCACCAGCTCTACCTGAATATGTGTATTGGAATTTGTAATTTGCTTTTTAAAAGGAAAAGGTTTCATTCTCAGGGAAGTGATGGAACAGGTATGTGTGCTTATTGTTTGCTAACCTTGTTTCCTTCCAGATGTGTGATATTTCATTAGATATCTTCAGGGAATAGTAATATGAATACAAGACCCAGAACTCACGGACAGATTTCAGAAACAGCCCCAGGAAAGGCTGCTGAGTTCAGTGTGGACATCTCTGTGGTGCTGGATAATGTGTGCCCCTCTGTTTTGACTTTCTAAAACACAGCTTAATTAAGAAACACTTATGAAGTTTACCCAGTGATAGAACTGAACTGGAGCTAAGGTCTTCTTAGAGGTTCCATCTATGACTTTTTAAATACTGTGAATTTTGACATTTGGAAACAGACATAGGACCTGTTGATTACATGCAATCTAAGTGATGTCGTCAGTCACTCATATTTAAGATGTGCAAAGTCAACAATACTGCTTAGTCACTTCTATCAGTGTTCATACGTGTAGAATCCACATTCCTCTGCTTGATATGCTGAATTGCAGAATATATTTATTGCTACTTCTCTCCTTTGTTTGAAATGGTGAGGAGCGGTGCACTTCAGATGTGCTTCAACTTCTGTGTGAAGGCAGAAACCACTTTTTACAGCTTCCTTTATTGTTTGCCTTTTCCTTTGTTGATGGTTTCTATTCATGCGAACAGAAATCAGCCTGGGAGGCAAAGCAGGGGCATCAGGGCTGACACAGATTCTCAGTACCAGGGAGATGCAGCACTGAAGGGCTCCCAGGCCAGGGAAGCGCAAGGCTTCTGTGTGTCAACCTGGATCATCTGTTTGAAATTCCATCCAAACGTGAAGCTCTCTATGTCCAACAACTAAATGGCTTAATAAGTTTAATTTACATGTATCCCTATGATATTGTTTGGATTGTATCCTTTGATGGAAATTTACATAGTTTTGGATAGGTCGTTTTTTCAGTTGAAACTGATGCTAACGGTGTGTTCGCCCTTGAATGCTGTATTCCATATTAACAGGAAGACACAAACGTCTCAGGGAAACAAATTTGTGATAAAGAAATCCTTATGTGTGTCATTACAGTTAAATTGCATGTTGTAAATATGACTGTTATGAGTGTTTACAATCCTGCTGTGATGATGTTTTGAAATTTGCAAGAGGGACAGGAAAGATTTTATGACTTTGACAGGGTGACTGATGGATATTGCAAATGTACGTGCCCTCTGGGACTCTGGGCAATAGTTGTTTTGAAAAATGAAGATCACATGTCCTGAAGTCATAGCAGCAGTCTTACTACATGAAGAATGCTAGATTTATATATATACACAGCAATTAACTAGTAATATACAAGTTTTTAAATATAATTTATTGCTTTATGCTAAAAGTAAATGAACTCTATCTTAACTGAGAACTGAATGTTATTCCTCTAAATGTGATAAGATTCTTTATTTTTTTCATTTTGTAGTATAAAACTTTGCACTGTACTCAGGAAGTGCATTTAGAGATAGCAAAAATACATTATAACAAATACGTGACTCTTTAAATAACATTTGGTAGTTTCTTCTAAACATAGATGGGAGGTTTATAGAAAATCACTGTCATCTTGACAGGTAATCAGCAAGTCTCAACAAATGCTTGGAATTGATCTGGTGAGCTCACAAATGAAAACTTAACTGAAGGTTTTCCAAACATGTGATGAAAAACAAAAGTTGTTTCCAAAAGACAAGTAGAGAGAGATTTGGGCTAGAAATAACAGACCAATAGGAACTAATTCTTTAAGACCTTAGCACTGTTAAGCCAGACTGAGAAGATCTCTTATAAAATATTCTTATCCCGTGATTTAGTTCTGCATTTCTAGCACCAGGTCAGTCAGGGTTCTGAAAAATGGCAAAAATTTAGCTTTCTTTACCCTCCATGTCCTCTGTGGTTATCTCGTGAATTTTGAAGGAAATGGACCTGGTTCAGGGATACCTGAAGGGTGTCCAGAAGGGCTATGGCAGCATGATAGTTAGCACAGAATGATTTTATTAATTATAGATTAAAATATAAGAAGAAAATTCTGATAGGCAAATGCAAAGGTGAGAAACTAAAGTCAAAGCACCCCTCTGTTTATGTTTGAACATCACTCGATGCTTGTATTTTAAAATATGATGATGATGATGATAGACGGTACCTCAGAATCTCAAAGGGATTCTGTATCTTCCTCTTCTCCTAATTTCAATGCTGACATCATATCTATAAAATGTATTCACAGATACATTAATGAGTACATTTACCACTGTAACTTTTAAACGCACATATAAGCCTATCTCCATTCATGACTATTTCAACAAAATAAAGTGGCACAAAAGAATTTCAGAGGGTTGAAGCATTCTCTGGAAGAAAAGCTTGGTCATGGTTGGGATATTTATGAAGACAGGTGGCAAAAGAAAAGCACTTAAAATAATGGGTATCATAGTTGGATCTTTATACTTCAGATTTTTTATACTAGCTTTCATTTCCTTCAGTGGAGGTATGGGGGATTGAACCCAGGATCTCGTGCATGCTGAGCATGCACTCTGCCTCATACTAAGCTCCGTGCTCCGGTGATGGGCCGGCAGGACGAGAAAAACCTGGGACTTTGATGGACAGTTTGGGAAAGTTTCCAACCACATCTTCATTTTCACTATCAGAATTGTCCTCAGAAATGGTTCTAATTCCTGGTCTCATAATGTCATCTTTTCCTTCTACTATAGCGAAAACAAGGTAGGGTAGATGGAAATACCTGTAATTTCAAATCACTGAATAGCACAAGAAGGTCATCTTACAGTAACTTACTGTTTTTCCCGGACTGCTGACAGCCGTAAATTCACTTTGTGAAACTTGGCTTCAGGATATACTAGAGAAGAAGTAAATAACAGCTTTAAGAATAACAAGTATGAAACTGAATAAAATAATTAGAACATTCCCCATTACTATATGATCTAACACAATGACCACACGCTTTGAGTCATTTAGGCGTGGATTCCAATCCTGGTTCTGATGTTTACCAACCTACATCTTCTTCTGCATGAGGATTATGAGAGATGACATCAGGATTCCCCAAATCTTACTTCCCTTCCCCCTCATTGATTGTTACACAGATAATGTGAGATCCATTAGATGACTTCTTTGAGCAAAATGATCTAGAATAAAACTTACCCCTGGAAGTTTACAGTCTATTGCAAAAGCTAACATTAATACATTTAACGTAATTGTTATACTTTTAAAAATATTATTGAGTTATAGTCAGTTTAAAATGTTGTGTCACTTTCCACAATTTTTCAGTCATACATGAACATACATACATTCATTTTCATATACGTTTTCACCATGAGCTACCACAAGATCTTTTATATATTTCCCTGTCCTGTACAGTATAATCTTATTTGTCTGTTCTATATATACCTGTCAGTATCAACAAGTTTCAAACTCCCATTCTGTCCCTTCCCACCACCCAAATATGTCTGCATGATTTATAGTATCTCTCACGGGGGAAAATACGAGATTTTAGTTTTTAGCAGTATCTTATTTGGATGGGTTAGGACAGCAAACAGTGTAAGTTACTTCTAATCCTTGGGTCAAAAAGCTAAAGACAAATGATTGTTTAAAGTCAGCTCCTTCGAAGAAAGAGGAATAAAAAAACAAGATTAAATCTGAGGGGCAATTACTGATGAATGAATACCACACGCATAGTAAACACAAAGCCATAACCAAATACAGTCACAACAGAGACAGAGCAAGATAGACTGAAAGAACAGACACAGAAGAAGTGTTTTCTGCAAGGAAAAATTAGATTGGGGTAAAGCATTAAAAAATAAAATAAAGTAAGTGAGGGAGGAGGAGGAAGAAGAGAAGAAAATGAGACGTGACTAGTCCAAAACAAACTTAAGAAAAAAAAGAAAACATAAGTGAAAAGGTATGTGGAGAAATACACATATTTCAGCATTTATATATAATAGATCAGTTATATATCAGTGTTGATAGGGATACAATAGGAACGAAAGCCTCTGTTTTGCATTTTTACTCTATATAAAATATATACAAATTGTATAGATAAGTATATATATATAGTTCTTTAGGAAATTTTGTAAAAATACCAACACACACACACACACACACACACACACACACACACACATATATATAAAACAGGCTTTTGTTCCTAGTATGTCCATTACGATACTGATTTGTATTACCCTACAACTATTTGTTTATAAATACCACTATAATGAAGTGTCATTTTCTCACTGTGAGTCATTCAGTTGAACACGGTCATCTATCACTACGTAAATGCTGTAAATTATTACTAGACAGAGAGAAATAGATTTGAAAAACTTCCTAAAAACATGAACTTTCCACGTAGAGAAAGAACTGGTGATCAGAATTGTAAGGAGAATGTATGGCTTGAAAAGCTACATTTAATGGAAAATGAAATGGGGCTAAAAAGAAAGTTAAACTGTTTAAATCTAAAATTCTGAGCTCACAACTGGTGGATACTGAAAAACATACTGTAACCTTTTTCCTACTTACCATATAGTTATTATTCATTTCTTTGGTATTTATGACATACTTCCTCATAACAACTGAACTTACACATCCCAGACCAAGGGAATTGAAATTTAAGTCTTACATTTAGAAATCAATTAATTTCATTATGACAGTGTATGCACATTGTATTACCTGTAACATGATACAGAATTCCATTTGTCTCTTCATTTATTCACATTCAAAAAACACTAAAATTCTTTATGCATTTAAGACCTTATTATTCTGAATTCTTCAGGAAATGCACAATGATCCCTAATCTCCAGCAGTTTATACTGATGCAGGGGCTATAAAATGACTGTTTCCATAAATATACTACAAAATGTCTGAAATGTGAAATTTTAGAATGTGACAAAAGGACTTTGAGGACATATTTTTTTAAACTATAATGCAAAAAATTTTGAAGTTTTCTTTTTTATCATATGGTTCTTAAAAGAGCCTCTGTTTTGAGAACTGGCTATTATTTTAGGGGAAACATATTCTTCAATTAGCTGAAGAGTTTTGAATATACTCTTAATGGAATGATTTAGAAAAGACAAAGGAATCTCTTTAATATGGATTTAGAGAAAGAGTATTTTAATTTTGAAGTTTGCACAACTTCAACTATTATTTTAGTCTTAATGCAGAACCAAAGATAGACATAGAGATAAAAACCTTTCTCCTAACAATTCTATAATACCAAAATAAAAAGTTTCCAAGAAAAAAAATGGATGGTATATGCTATACAGGTTTGGATCTGAAAGGCCCCAGGAAGACTTCATGATTATTCCAATAAGTAATGTATCTACTAAAGATTTCATTTAGGCATGAGTATTGTAAAAGTCACGTCAGTGTGGTTTAAAAGGCAGAGTAAGAATCCTTCTCAACAACAATTCCTACTTCTTCTATTGTGGGAGAACTTTTCCCAGTACAATTTTCCTGTCACTATATGTTTTCTAGTCCATTTTGTCATCAGATCCCATCTTCAGTATTTACCAAAAAAAAAAAAAAATCAACAAGTTATGTTTTTAAAAAACCGTTTACCCTGACCAACTTTATAATACAAACATAAAAGTATGATAGATAGACCACTGCTCAATTTTAATAGTAAATACTACACAAAACTAAATTCAGAGCAGAAAAATTAATTTCACAAGAGAGCACTTTAACTTGGTATCAAAAACTGAGTCTTGATCATCTGATGAAGGCCACGAATCATTAACATCAGGATAGGAATTTAATTTTAGAGAAAGATACACAAAAAAATGAGTGAGTTCACTTCTTTAAACTAACAAAAATCTATGCTGAGGGACAAAAAACCAGATTTGGGAGCCAGGCTGTCTGACGGTCAAGTCACAGGTCAGCTACTTGTGACCCATGGAACCACGGGTCAGTTAGTCAACCTCTCCTGAACTACAGGTGCCTAATGAATGAAAAGTCAGCTGTAACAGCACAGCTGCTTTGCACAGCTGTTGTGATGAGTGTATGAGGAACAGATGTGAAGCGCATAACACAGTGTCTAACCCAGAGCAGAACAGTCAACAAACATTAAGTTTCTTTCCTCTGTGTTCCCTCAGTCAACACACAATTTTAAAAATTCTGTAAAATTCTACTTGCTTAAGGAGTCATCTTTAGAATTCTCATTCGCAATTAAAGAAAAAAAAGTAAAATACATTTTAAATCAGTAATAGAAAAATGCAGAATATTTAAAATGTAAGACCGATGCTTTGCTCAAAATCATTCTTTGGGACCACACCTGGAGACTACCATAGACTGAATATTGAGTATACTACTGGTAGGCAATTAATGCATAAGAACCACTTCCCTTCCTTTATATTTATCAAATGTGAAAAAAATGCTATTTCCCAAAATTTGATACCTTAAATTGAATGACTGTTTACAAGGACCATAGTCCTAACCAAACTCTATGAGACTGACAAAAACAAATGATATCATTAGTAGAATCAATATCATAAACTGACACTGTCACACTTAAATAGCATGATATTTCTGGCCTGCCATCCTTTATATGAGGGTTCAGCAAACCACAGCCCACGGGACAAAGCCACCCTGCCATTTGGTTCTGTAGACCTAGTGTTATCTGAACACAGACATCACTGTTCACTCAAATACCATCTACAGCTGCTTTCACACTGCTGTGGCAGCGCTGAGTAGATCAGAGAGACACCACGTGCCCTCAAATATGGACTCTCTGACCCTTTTCAGGAAACGCTTGTGGGTCCCTGCTTTATGTCATAACCAGAGTGTCCAAATACTCAAATCGAATCTTCTTACTCTTCTCAAAATTCTCCAGTGAATCCCTGCTGGCTCCCAAACCGACAGCCATTCCTTTTTCTTCCTTCTTGTTGGACAATCACAAATATACTTAGATATTTTTTTGTCCCAACACACAAAGAAGGTGACCTCTCCTTAGTTCCAAAAAGAGAAATAATTATTCTAAGGTAATCACAGGTACTACCTTTCCTTTACCAGTGGCTGGTTTACAAGTGACCATGTGATGTAACCCAGCCAATAAAATGTTGGGGGAAGTCTAGTGTAAGCTTCTCGGTTTTCTTCCTTTTTCAAAGGAAAACAGGTAGAGAAAAGCAGTCCTTCCAGCCTTTGTATATTGTTATGTGAGAATATGATGCTTGGGGCTGCTGCTACTCAGCAGAAAAGGGAAAGGAAACATCAAACGCCGGCAGCCTCACAGCTGAAGGAGGGACAACATCTGGGATCCTGATGGCATCACTGAACCATCTAGACAATCCTGCTTCCTCTTGTTTTAGCCACTGTCCCTTAGGTCTCCTATTATTCTTTACAGCTAAGAGCATCCTGATAAACTTCCCTGGGTCTACGGGAGACCTGCTCTTCTCTATAGAACTAAAAGGGCTTTCCGGAGTGTGCCTGAGTTACATATTCACCTCATTCCCAACCATTCCCACAGCATCCTTTTTGCACCAACAAACTTAAACTCATCAATCCTGCTAAGTTTGCTCCCACTTCAGCCTTTGCACTGCTGTTCTTTCTTCCAAATGTATTCCTGAAAGATGTTCCTCCTACCAAACACTGTCCTTCTGCTTCCTTCCCTTGGAGACTTGTACTCATTCTGCATGCTGACCTGAAATCCTACCCACTTTTAAAAAACTAATTTCCTCACTATGAACTTAAAGTATCGGGCAAATATAAAATGCCAGTAAAAATACATAAAGACACTTGCAAAGTCCAAGTGGGCTCTGGGACGTAGGAAGCACAGGATCAATAAAATCATAAAAATGATGCTGACAGTAACAAGCTCCTGGAGGGCAGGGACTGTGTTTTTAAATGTTTGCATTCTGTAACATCAGAATGGTGCTTCGTACCTACTTGATAGTCATTTGTTAAGTGGAAAAAAAGATGATTTAAAAAGTGATAAGTAATTAACAAATAATTAAGATTTTTTTTGAAAATTACACTTGAAAAGATACAGAAATTACCCAGGGACAACTCCATTCTATTATGAGCACTTTCAAGATCAAAACTGTGTCGATTCCATCTTTGTATCTCCTACAACTTGTAAAGCCAACTTCTAGAATTCTTTGCTTGCTAGAGGTCTACAAATTTGAACGTGCCCTCACACACTTCAGACTGTATGATGTGCCAGGGCTCCATTTGAAGCATTTTTGGGGCTTTTATTGGAATTTGTTGATACCCGAGTTGAGCTATTTGAATATTTATGATGATAATCCTTTAACTAATGGCAACCGACCATCTTGTTGATAAATTGATAATTAATTAACAAATATTCTTCTGCACTGTCACTAGGTATCTTTATTTTTTAAACTTTTTTTAATTGAGTAATAGTCATTTTAGAATACTGTGTCAAATTCCAATGTAGAGCACAATTTTCATGTTATACATCAACATACATATATTCATTGTCACATTTTTTTCACTGTTATCTATCAAAAGATCTTGTATACATTTCCCTGTGCTACAAAGTATAATCTTGTTTACCTATTCTGCATATGCCTGTCAGTATCTACAAATTTCAAACTCCCAGTCTGTCCCTTCCCACCCCCTGCCCCTTTGACAACCACAATTTTGTATTCTATGTCTATGAGTTTGTTACTGTTAGTTATTTATTTATTTATTTATTTATTTATTTATTTATTTATTTATTTATTTATTTATTTATTTATTTATAGATTCCACATATAAGTGATCTCATATGGTATCTTTCTCTTTCTGGCTTACTTCACCTAGAATCACACTCTCCAGGAACATCCATGTTGCTGCAAATGGCGTGATGTTGTCGGGTTTTGTGGCTGAATAAATTCCATTGTATAAATATTTCACTTCTTCTTTATCCAGTCATCTGTTGATGGACATTTAGACTGTTTCCATGTCTCGGCTATTGTAAATAGTGCTGCTATGAACATTGGGTAGGTCAGCTCTCATCTCAGTAAATTGGTTTACCAATTCTACTTGGCTCTTCTTTATAGCTTCTATTTCATTTTTGACATATTTTATATCTGTAAACACTATTTCTTTTAGTTCCTTCAGTACTTTGATCCCTTATGTTTTGAAATCTTGATCTAGTAGGCCATTAATGTCTATTTCCTTGATCGTGCTTTCAGGGGATTTCACTTGATCTTTTAATGGGGGGTGGTTCCTCTGCTTTTCATATTGCTCATATCCCTATGGCACTGTGGCTTAAGAAGTATCAATTATCTAGTTCTCCTGGAGATTGTGTGGTCTTAATGATTTTATCAAGAGGTCTTTGTGTCTTTGCCCTGTTTTGAGAATTCAGCTTCCTGTTTCCAGAGTTTCTCCATTGGCACCTTTGTGTGTGCTACTCCAAGAGACTGTCAGCTAGCCGATTGCGCCCCCTCAGAACACTGGGTCAGGTGCTGAGCTTTTACCCGGCGGGTGGGCAGATCACTCCCCCTCCTGATGCCGCCACAGTCAGACACTGCACTAAGGTAAGGCAAGTGGGCAGATTGTGCTCCATCCCAGCACAGCCCTCTGCCGACGCCGGTTGCTCTGCTGCTCTGTGCTGCTGCCTGCTCCGTCTCAGGTCAGCACTCCAAAGGCAGGCTTGGGGAAGACTGCAGAACAGCCCTGCCCCTGCTCTGGGCCAAATCTCAGCTACTTGTTGGTCTTGGCAGTGGGAGTTCTCTGAGGTACCAAGGCAGAAAGATCCTATCTGCCTTGGAATGTAAACAAGTCTCAGTTCCCCCAGGAGGTTGCAGAGTCCCAGGTGTGGATTCAGGTCTCGGCCCCACCCCCAACCGGGCGCTGCGCACAGAAGGAAATGGAGGCTGTGGCCGCACCTCGACTCTCTTCTTGTGGGAAGTGCCAGTAATGGCACCACAAGTCTGAGGAGACAAATTGTACAGTGCCCCTCCCCCCAAGGCACACCAGCCATGTTTCTTTGCTTTTTTCACATTTTATGAAGGACTGAGGTTATTCTGCTCCATATCCCCTCCCAGCCACGGTGTGCAGCACCCTGCCGTCCCCCAGGTCTTCCTCAGTGCAGCTGCCCAAGTCCTTTGCCCGTTTGGGTGGCCTGTCCCAAACCAGCTGCAGGCTCGTGTCTTGGGCTGTGTGTCATGGGGAACCTTTGTGCCCGTTTAACTTAGTTCTGTCAGTCAAGGGGTGCTCAGGGCAGATCTGAGCTTCAGAGTCTCCCTCTCCATCCAGTTGGCCTCTCCATTGGAGAGGGGGAGACCCAGTGAAAGAGCACTATTCCTCTTTTGCTGCTCCCTCCCTGCGGGACTGGTCCCACACTGTTTTGCTTTTTATTCTTTCTTTTTCCCTTTCCTCCTACCAGATTTTTGGTGTCTTTGTCTTCCGAAGAGGGCGACGTTCTGTGGGAGTTCAGCAGGTGCTCTGGTTGGCTGAGTAGGTCCATAGATGTGAGTTTTGGTGTATTTGTGGGAGAGGGTGAGCTACAAGCATCATTCTATTCTGCCATCTTGCTTCTCTCTCTTCCTGTCACTAGGTATCTTTAAAAAACTATCTCTCATGACTGTGCTGTGTTTCCAAACAGTTCAGTACAGAGCAGTGTAAGTACCACTGCTCTTCATCTTCACAAATTTTGTGAAGGAAAATGGTATTTCATTTCTCTTTTAACTTAAATTCCTTTTCTGACCAGAGATGCTAAATATTTTCCCCTGTGTCCATTGGTCATTTATAGATATGAAAAAAGGCACTTTGCCCAATTTCAAATTAGAGGGGTTTTTTATTGCTTGTTGATTTCAAGAGTTCTCAGTAAAAATGAAGATTTCTTTTGTTTGATACAAATCCATTGGAAATATTTTAAAATCACTTCTTTTATTTTGCTAATTTTATATTCTGATCTACAGATTGTTTTGATTTTTTATGTTGTTAATCAACCTCCAGGATTCTTTTTTTTTGAAGACTTTCTTAAGAATGTGTTGGTGAGCATAATAAAATGTAAATATAGGAATTTGTGTTTTACTCTGGTACTTTTCTCACTTTGTAAATTTCAAATTTACAATCTATACTCCATCTGAAACTTATTTTTGTGAGATAAAAATTTAGCTACTTTTCTCTAAATAGATTAATTCACCACAGTTTATGAATAATTTATGTTTTCCTTCTTATATGAAATGTCATCAGTAACAAGTTCTAAAATCTTACATATATTTGCATGTTTGGGCATTTTCTGTTCCATTCATTTATCTATCTTTTCAGTTGTTAGTACATGAATAATTTGTGTATAGCTTTTATTATGTTGAGCTATGTTCCCTCCATATCCACTTTGGTGAGGGTTTTTATCATAAATGAGTGTTGAATTTTATCAAATGGTATTTCTGCATCTATTGAGATGATCATGTGGTTTTTGTCCTTTCTCTTGTTGCTGTGATATATTACATTGCTTGATTTGTGTATGTTGTACCAACCTTGTTTCCCTGGGATCAACCTCACTTGGTCATGATGTATAATCTTTTCTATGTGCTGTTGGATTCTATTTGCAAATATTTTGGTGAAGATTTTGGCATCTATGTTCATCAGTTATATTGGCCTATAATTCTCTTTTTGGGTAGTGCCTATGCCTGGTTTTGGTATCAGCTTGATGTTGGCCTCATAGAATGAGTTTGGGAGTATTCACACCTTTTCAATCTTCTGGAAGAATTTAAGAAGTACTGGTATGAATTCTTCTTTGTATTTGGTAGAATTCCCTGGTGAAGCCATCCGGTCCTGGACTTTTATTTGTAGGGAGGTTTTATATTCCTATTTCGATTTCATTTATAGTGATCACTTTGTTCAAGTGGTCAGTCTCTTCTTGATTCACTCTTGGTGGACAGTATGTTTCCAGAAATTGTCTATCTCCTCTAGGTTATCCACTATGGTTCCATAGAGTTTTTCATAATATTTTCATATGATTTTTTATATTTCTATTTTATTTGTTGTAATTTCTCCATTTTACTTTCTTATTTTGGTAATTTGTGCTCTCTCTTCTTTCTTCTTTTTGAGTTTGGTCATAAATTTTTCAATTTTATTTATTGTTTCAAAAAACCAGCTTTTGGTTTGATTTTTCTGTTTTTTTTTTAAACTCTATTTGATTTATTTCCTCCCTGATCTTTATAATTTCCTCCCTTCTGCTGCCTTTTGTGGCTTTTTGTTCTTCTTTTTCTAGTTCTTTCAGCTGGTGGTTAAATTATTTATTTGAGATTGTTGTTTTTTCAGGAAGGCCTTTATCTCTATAAACTTCCCTCTTAGCACTGCCTTTGCTGTTTCCTATAAATTTTGTGTGGTTGTACTTTCATTGTCATTTATCTCAAGGTATTTCTTTATTTCAGCTTTGAATTCCTCATTGACCCTTTGGTTTTTTAATAGCATATTGTTTAATCTCCATGCTTTCCTTTTTTTCTCCTTTGTTTCTCTGTTGTTGATATCTAGCCTCATGGCCTTGTGGTCAGTAAAGATGCTTGAGATAATTTCTATCTTCTTAAAATTGTTGAGGTTTCTTTTGTGCCCAAGTACATGATCAATCCTAGAAAATATTCCATGTAAACTTGAAAAGAATGCATACCCTATTTTGGGGGGTTTAATGCTCTGAAAATATTCACCACATCTAATATTTCTGTAGTATTATTTAATTTCTGTTTTGCCCTATTTATTTTCAGTCTGGAAGCTCTGCCTAGTGATGTTAACATGGTGTTAAAATCTCCAACAATGATTGTATTCCCATCAATATCCCCCTTTATCTGTTTTAGTAATTGTTTTATGTATTTAAGTGCTCCTATATTGGGCACATATATATTAACAAGTGTAATATTCTCACCTTCTATTATTCTTCTAATCATTATAAAATGTCTTTCTTTATCTTTATGGCCTTAGTTTTAAAGTCTATTTTGTCTGAAATCAGTACTGCTACAACTGCCTTTTTGGCTTTTCCATTTGCATAGACTATTCTTTTCCATCCTTTCACTCTCAATCTATATGTGTCCTTCTCCCAAATGTGGGTCAAGGTATGCTTCATATTGTAGGCTCTTGCTTTATTACCCACTCTGCCACTCTATGTCTTTTGACTGGAGCATTTAGAACAGCTATATATGGCAAACCTACAGCTAGCATAATACTCAATGGTGAAAAACTCAAAACCTTGCCACTAAACGCTGGGACAAGACAAGGGTGCCCACTATCACCACTCCTATTCATCATATACTTGGAAGTCTTAGCCACAGCAATCAGGCAACAGAGAGAAATCAAAGGCATCCAAATTGGAAAAGAAGAGGTAAAAGTATCAGTATATGCTGATGACTTGTTACTATGTATAGAAAACCATAATAGGTGCACACAAAAACTACTAGAGCTGTTCAAAGAATCCAGCAAGGTAACAGGTTACAAGAATAACGTTCAAAAATCAGTTGTATTTCTTTACACTAATGAATCAAAATAAAAAGGAAGTAAAGAAACAATCCCCTTTAAAATAGCACCCAAATTAATAAAATATGTGGGAATAAATCTAACCAACGTGGTGAAAGAATTGTACAGAAAACAATAAGTCATTGATGAAAGCAATCAAAGTAGACTTTAGAAAATGGAAAGATATCCCATGCTCTCGGATTGGAAAAATCAATATTGTTAAAATGGTCACATTGCCCAAGGCAATCTACAGATGTAATGCAAACCCTATCCAATTACTGAAGACATATTTCACAGAACTAGAACAAATCATAATCAAATTAAATGGAACAATCAAAGACCTAGAAATGCCAAAGCATTACTGAAGAGAAATAAAGAGGCTGAAGAAATAACTCTCCCAGATTTCAGATGATACTATAGAGTTACAGTCATCAAGACAGCATGGTATTGGCACAAAAACAGACCTATAGACCAATGGAACAGAATAGAGAGCCCAGAAATGCACCCACAATCTTTTGGTCAACTAATCTTTGACAAAGGAGGCAAGAATATACAATGGAATAAAGACAGTCTCTTCAGCAAATGGTGTTGGGAATACTGGACAGCAGCATGTAAAGCATTGAAGGTAGAACACTCCCTTACACCATACACAAAAATAAACTCAAAATGGATGAATGAATTAACACAAAACAAGATAAAATAAACCTCCTAGAAGAAAACATAGGCAAAATATTACCTGACATTCATCTAAAAATGTTCTTGAGAACAATGTATTAAAGCAATAGAAATAAAAGCAAGAGTAAAGAAGGGGACCTAATGAAACTTACAAGCTTCTTTCCAGCAAAGGAAACCATAAGTAAAACAAAAAGACAATCTACAGAATAGGGGAAAATTTTTGCAAGTGAAACTGACAAAGGCTTGATCGCCCGAATATATATGCAGCTCAGATGACTAAATAAGAAACATTGAAACAGCCCAAACCAAAAGTAGGCGAAAGATCTAAAGCAATTTTCCAAGGAAGACATACAATGATCGATAAGAACATGAAAAAATGCTCAATATCACTAATTATCAGACAAATGCAAATCAAATCTATAATGAGGTATCAACTAACACCAGTCAGAATGGCCATCATTCAAAAATCCACAAATGACAAACGCTGGAGAAGCTGTGGAGAAAGGGGAACCCTCCTACACCGCTGGTGGGAATGCAGTTTGGTGCAGCCACTGTGGAATATAGTATGGAGATTCTTCAAAAGACTAGGAATAGACTTACCATATGACCCAGGAATCTCACTCCTGGACATATATCCAGAAAGAAGCCTACTTCAGGATGACACCTGCACCCCAATATTCATAGCAGCACTATTTACAATAGCCAAGTCATGGAGACAGCCTAAATGTCCATTGACAGATGACTGGATAAAGGATAGTTGGTACATTTATACAATGAATACTACTGCGTCATAAAAACCAACAACAAAATGCCATTTGCAGCAACATGGATGATCCTGGAGAATGTCATTCTAAGTGAAGTAAGCCAGAAAGAGAAAGAAAAATACCATATTAGATCGGTCATATGTGGAATCTAAAAATAAATAAATAAATAATAACAAAGCTTAACTACAAAACAGAAATAGACTCATAGACATAGAATGCAAACTTGTGGTTGCCAAGGCGATGAAGGGTTGGAAGGGATAGGTGGGATTTCAAAATTGTAGAATAGATAAACAAGATTATACTGTATAGCACAGGGAAATATATACAAGATCTTATGGTAGCTGACAGAAGAAAAAATGTGACAATGAATATTTATATTTTCATGTATAAGTGAAAAATTGTGGTCTACACTGGAATTTGACACAACATTATAAACTGATTATAAATCAATAAAAAATGTTTAAAAAAAACAGTTCATACATTTTAATAACAA
Source organism: Camelus dromedarius (assembly GCF_036321535.1). Classification (NCBI taxonomy): domain Eukaryota; kingdom Metazoa; phylum Chordata; class Mammalia; order Artiodactyla; family Camelidae; genus Camelus; species Camelus dromedarius. The sequence continues at coordinate 4,911,812 of NW_026989814.1, forward strand.
AACCAATAACAACTCAATCCAAAAATGGACAAAATACCTAAGCAAGCTTTTCCTGTATGAAGACATATGAATGGCCAATAGATGTATGAGAATTGTTCAATATTGCTAAATGTCAGAAAAATGCAAATCAAAATTACAATGATGTATCTCCTCACAGCAGTCAGAATAGCCATCATTCAAAAGTCCACAAATGATAAATGCTGGAGAGAATGTGGAGAAAAAGAACCCTCATACATTAATGTTGGGAATGTAGTTTGGTTTCACCATGATGGAAAAAAGTATGGAGATTTCTCAAAAAAATAAAACAACCCTACTTCTGGGAATATACCTGGAGGTAACTGTAATGGAAAAAGATACATGCACCCTAATGTTCATAGTAGCACTGTATACAATTGCTAAGACATTGAAGCAACCTAAATGTCCATCAACAGAAGAATGGATAAAGAAGTCGTGGTATATTTATACAATGGAATATTACTCAGCCATAGAAAAGAATAAAATAATACCATTTGCTGCAACATGGATGCACCTATAGATTGCCATTCTAAGTGAAGTAAGCCAGAAAGAGAAAGAAAAATACCATATGATATCACAAATATGTGGAATTAAAAAAAAAAAGGAAAAAAGAAAACACCATTAGCTCATCTACAAAACAAAAACAGACTCTCAGACTTAGTAAACAAATTTTTGGTTGTAGGGAAAGGGTGATGGAGGGAATAAATTTGGTCATTTGATATTTACAGATGTTAGCCACTACATATAAAAATAAATTTTTTAAAAAGTTTCTTTTGTATAGCACAGGGAACTATGCTCAATATGTTGTAATAACAATCGATGGAAAAAAAATACTAAAGTGAATATATGTATTTGCAAGACTGGGACATCATGCTGTACACCAGAAATTGACACATTGTAAGTGACTGTCCTTCAATAAAAAAAAAAATAAGACCTTTAAAACTGACAAATGAATACTACACAGGCTCAATAAGCTTATTGGATAACAAACATAAGAAAAACAACAACAGAAAGAATTACCCTTCTACACTAATTATAATAAAATCATACAAAATAAAGGGGAAAAAAGACAAAGAAACAACCTGAAAATCATCAGGAAGGGATACAAAGCGGAAACAAAGAAAAAAGATTGCATCAAAGAAGAAAAAATTAAATTGGTATCTAATTTCACACATGTATCACAGCTTTGATGTGCTGAAAGGATATAATGATGATTGCATACGAAATATTGCTTGGGAAAAAAAAGAGAAAATGAAAACACTTATAGGAGCACAAAAACAGGCTTTTCATTAACATATCAAACTAAAGAATAATAATGAAGAATATTTATTTAAAAAGGGGAAAATCCTGGATAACAAGAAGGAGAAGCAGAAACATATTAGAAATAACAAAATTAATAAATCTGTGGATAGCAGCAAATAAATAAAAATATATAAAGCAATGACAATATGTGATAGGCTTAATATAATTTATAATATATATTTATTTACATAAATTACATATATATACTAGTTTGTTGTATATATATATATATATATATATATATATAACTTAAATACACAATAACCTGGAAGTCAGCAGGGGGTACATTGGGTTCTTGATCACTCTTTGAAGAAGCTATAATTACATATGTCAAAAAACACTACATTTAATGATGAACTGGAGAATATTTTCCCACTGTTGATCGGCAAAAATATTGCTTACTGTCACTGTTGTTACTATTCAGTGATAGACTGGAGGTCTTATATAATGCAGAGAAAATTCTGCATTCATATATATATATATCAGTATGTAAAAAAAAATGTAAGATTTAAAACCCAGAAATAATGATACTAACATCTGCAGATGACACAATTGTTATACAGAAAATTCAAAAAGAAACTAAAGATAAATGATGAGAATTAACAAATCAGCTTTTTATTAAAGCTGCTTGATTGAAGGACTTCATATCCAATAAATTTTATTTCTATACACCATCAAGAAGCAGAAAGATAATTTTAACAATTTAATTTCAAAAGCATCAAAAATACCAAATATCAAGAGAAAACTGGTAAAAAATGCAATACTTGTATATAGAAAATTATGAAATATTGCTAAGAGAAATTAAAGAATAGATGAACAAATGGATAAACTTATGAAGTTCATGCATTGAAAAACAAATGTAATATGAGAATTCTAAACAGACTGATATGTAATTCAATTCCAATATTTTAGGGGAATATGTCAAGTGAATTATATTATGTTTATGAATATTCAGAAAATGAAGACTATTCAAGACACACTTGGAAAAGAATAAGGTAGCAGGAGTTCAGGTAGCTTAATAAGTCTCATAATAAAACTACAATAATCAAAATATTATGGTCTTCATGCAAGAATGAACAAATACACTAGTGGAATAAAACACAATATAAAAATACACCATGTAAAGAGAGAAATAACAACTAATACTAAAGAAAAAAGGAAAAGAAAAAATACACCATGTGCTCCTGAATATTACCTTTGTGACACAGAAGGCATTGCACAGGCATGGGATAATGAAGTCTTTTTAAATAAATCCTATTGGGATACTTGGATTGGCATAAAGGCAAAAAATATAAAAATAATTTCTTTTTTAACTTTTTGAATTGATTCATAATCATTTTAAAATGTTCTGTCATATTCCAGTGTAGAGCACAATTTTTCAGTTATACATGAGCACGTATTTATGCATTGTCACATTTTTTCTCTGTGAGCTACCATAAGATCTTGTATATATTTCCCTGTGCTATGAAGTATAATCTTGTTTATCTATTCTACAATTTTAAAATCCCACTCTATGTCTTCCCAACCCCCACCTCCTTGGCAATCCCAAGTTTCTATTCTATGTCTGTGACTCTATTTCTGTTTTGTATTTCTCTTTTGTTTGTTTGTTTGTTTTTAGATTCCACATATGAGTGATGTCGTATGATATTTTTCTTTCTCTTTCTGGCTTACTTCACTTAGAATGACATTCTCCAGGAGCATCCACGTTTCTACAAACAGCGTTATGTTGTCTGTTTTTATGGCTGAGGAGTATTCCATTGTAAAAGTATACCAGCTCTTCTTTATCCAGTCATCCATTGATGGATATTTAGGCTGTTTCCATGTCTTAGCTATAGTAAACAGTGCTGCTATGAACATTGGGTGCAGGTGTCATTTTCAAGTAGGTTACCTACTAGATATATGCCCAGGAGTGGGATTCCTGGGTCATATGGTAAGTCTATTCCTAGTCTTTTGAGGAATCTCCACACTGATTCCCACAGCGGCTGCACTAAACTTCATTCCCACCAGCAGTGAAGGAGGGTTCCCTTTTCTCCACAGACCCTCCAGCATTTGTCATTTGTGGATTTTTGCATGATGGCCATTCTGCCTGGTGTGAGGTGATACCTCATTGTAGTTTTGATTTGCATTTCTCTGATAATTAGTGATATTGAACATTTTTTCATGTGCCTATTGATCATTTGTGTTTCTTCCTTGGAGAATTGCCTCTTTAGGTCTTTTTCACATTTTTGTAATGGGTTTTTAATTTTTTTCTTATTAAGCCGTCTGAGCTGCTTATATATTCTGGAGATCAAGCCTTTGTTTGTTTCATTTGCAAAAATTTTCTCCCATTCCGTAGGTTCTCTTTTTGTTTTACTTATGGTTTCCTTTGCTGTAAAGAACCTTTTTAAGTTTCATTAGGTCCCATTTGCTAATTCTTGCTTTTATTTCTATTGCTTGAGTACACTGTTCTAGGAGAACATTTTTGAGATGTATGCAAGATAATGTTTTGCCTATATTTTCTTCTAGGAGGTTTATTATGTCTTGTCTTATGTTTAAGTCTTTGATCCATTTTCAGTTATTTTTTCTGTGTGGTGTAAGAGAGTGTTCTTGCTTTATTGCTTTATGGGCTGCTGTCCAGTATTCCCAACACAATTTGCTGAAGAGACTGTCTTTATTCCATTATATATTTTTGCCTCCTTTGTCAAAGATTAGTTGACCAAAAGTTTGTGGGTTCATTTCTGGGCTCTACATTCTGTTCCATTTGTCTATATGTCTGTTTTTGTACCAATACCATGCTGTCTTGATGACTATAGCTCTATAGCATCATCTGAAGTCTGGGAGAGTTACTCCTCCAGCCTCTTTCTTTCTCTTCAGTAATGCTTTGGCAATTCTAGGTCTTTGATTGTTCCATATAAATTTGATTATGATTTGTTCTAGTTCTGTGAAATATGTCCTCGGTAATTGGATAGGGATTGCATTAAATTTGTAGATCGCCTTGGGCAGTGTGACCATTTATCAATATTGATTCTTCCAATCCAAGAGCATGGGATATCTCCACTTTTTAAAGTCTTCTTTAATTTCTTTCATCAATTGTTTATAGTTTTCTGTGTATAATTCTTTCACCTCCTTGTTTAGATTTATTTCTAGGAATTTTATCACTTTGGGTGCTATTATAAAGGGGATTGTTCCTTTACTTTCTTTTTCTGTTGATTCATTGTTAGTGTAAAGAAATGCAACTGATTTTTGAACGTTAATCTTGTAACCTACTACCTTGCTGAATTCTTCAATCAGTTCTAGTAGTTTTTTTGTGCACCTTTTATGGTTTTCTTTATATAGTAACATGTCGTGAACATATGGTGACACTTTTACCTCTTCTTTTCCAATTTGGATCCCTTTGATTTCTCTCTCTTGCCTTATTGCTGTGGCTAGGACATCCAAGGCTATGTTGAATAGGAGTGGTAATACTGGGCATCCTTGTCTTATCCCACGTTTTAGTAGGAAGCTTTTGGGTTTTTCTCCGTTGACTACTAGGCTGGCTGCAGGTTTGTTATGTGTAGGTTTTATGATGTTGAGATATATTCCCTGTATACCCACTTTGGTGAGAGTTTTTATAATAAATGGGTGTTGAATTTTATCAAATGCTTTTTCTGCATGTATTGAGGTGATCACGTGGTTTTTGTCCTTTCTCTTGTTGATGTGATATATTCCATTGATTGACTTGTGTATGTTGAACCACCCTTGTGTCCCTGGGATGAACCCCACTTGATCATGATGTATACATTTTTTATGTGTTGTTAGATTCTATTCACAAATATTTTGGTGACGATTTTGGCATCTATGTTCATCAGTGATATTGCCCTATAATGCTCTTTTTGGGTAGTGTGTTTTCCTGGTTTTGGTATCAGGGTGATGGTGGCTTCATAGAATGAGTTTGGGAGTATTCCCTCCTTTTCAAACTTCTGGAAGACTTTAAGAAGGACTGGTATGAATTCTTCTTTGTATGTTTGGTAGAATTCCCTGGTGAAGTCGTGTGGTCCTGGACTTTTATTTGTAGGCAGGATTTTTATTAATATTTCAATTTCATTTGTAGTGATTGGTTTGTTCAAGTCATCAGTTTCTTCTTGATTCAGTCTTGGTGGACAGTATGTTTCCAGAAACTTGTCCATCTCCTCTAGGTTATACAGTTTGGTTCCATATAGATTTTCATAATATTCTGGTAGGATATTCTGTATTTCTATTTTATTGTTGTAATTTCTCCATTTTCCTTTCTTATTTTGGTAATTTGTGCTCTCTCTTCTTTCTTCTTTGTGAGTTTGATTAGACATTTGTCGATTTTATTTACTTTTTCAAAAAACCAGCTTTTGGTTTGATTGATTTTTCTATGTTTTTTTAGTCTCTATTTTATTTATTTCCTCCCTGGTCTTTATAATTTCCTTCCTTCTGCTGTCTTTTGGGGCTTTTTGTTCTTCTTTTTCTAGTTCCTTTAGCTGGTGGGTTAAATTGTTTATTTGGGATGGTTTTCCTTTTTTGAGGTAGGCTTCTATCACTATAAACTTCCCTCTTAGCACTGCCATTGCTGTGTCCCATAAATTTTGTGTGGTTGTGCTTTCATTGTCATTTGTCTCAAGGTATTTTTTAAATTCAGCCTTGCTTTCCTCATTGACCCATTGGTTTTTTAATAGCATATTGTTTAATCTCCATGCTTTCCTTTTGTTCTCATTTGTTTCTATGTTGTTGGTATCTAGTTTCATGGCCATGTGGTCAGTAAAGATGCTTGAGATAATTTCTATCTTCTTAAAATTGTTGAGGTTTCTTTTGTGCCCAAATACATGATCAATCCTAGAAAACGTTCCATGTACACTTGTAAAGAATGCATATCCTATTTTTGCGGGTTGTAATGCTCTGGAAATATCCAACAAATATAACTTTTCTATTGTATTATTTAGTTTCTCTGTTGCCTTATTTATTTTCTGTCAGGACGATCCGCCTAGTGATGTTAATGTGGTGTTAAAATCTCCAACTATGATTGTATTCCCATCAATAACCCCCTTTATCTGTTTTAGTAATTGTTTCATGTATTTAGGTACTCCTATATAGGTTGCCTGTATTTTAATGAATGTAATATACTCATCTTGTATTACTCTTCTAATCATTGTAAAATGTCCTTCCTTATCTTTCTTTATGGCCTTTGTTTTAAAGTCTATTTTGTCTGAAATCAGTACTGCAAAACCTTTTTTTTTTGGCTTTTCCATTTTCCATCTTTTCACTCTCAATCTATATGTGTCCTTCTCCCTACAGTGTGTCTCTTGTATGCAGCATATTGAAGGTTCTTGCTTTATTAGCAAGTCTTCCACTCTATGTCTTTTGACTGGAGCATTTAGTCTATTAACACTTACAATAATTTATGATAGATGTGTGTTTATTGCCATTTTGAACTTATCTTTGCAGTTGTATTTGTATTTCCTCTTTGTTCCTTTCTTGTTTCTTTTGTCGTTTGGTAATTTTCCTTTGTATTATCATGGATTTGATTTAGTTTTTGTTACTCCCTTGTAAGTTTTTGACTTGTGGTTACCCTTTTCTGTAAGTCTGTTAGCCCATTAGTTTATCTTGAACCCATCCTACTAAAAAGAAATATTTTTTAAAAAAGTAAGAAAATATTCTATATTTTCTTGATTCCCTCTCCCAGCCTCTAATATTTTTGATGTCTTCTTTTACAATTTTGTGTTTGTTTTATTTGTAATTCATGAGTTATCACCTTTCCATTTGTGAGTTTCTCATTTCTGTAGCATTCTGCTCCTTTTCTATTTAGAATAGCCCTTTCAATATTTCTTTTAGCATGGGTTCAGTGTTGTTAAACTCTTGTAGTTTTTTCTTGTCTGTGAAATATTTTATTTCTCCTTCTATCCTAAAGGATAGCCTTGCTGGATGAAGTATTCTAGGCAGCATCTTTTTTCATTCAGGACTTTGAATATATCTTGACATTCCCTACTGGCCTGTAGTGTTTGTGTACAGAAATCAGCTGAGAGCCTTAAGGGGGTTCCCTTGTAACTCACCGTTTGCTTTTCTCTTGATGCCTTTAGGATCATTTCTTTATCCTTGACTCTGGCCATCTTGATTATGATATGTCTTGGTGTGGGCCTGTTTAGGTTCTTCCTGTTTGGGACCCTCTGAGCCTCCTGTACTTGGATATCTGATTCCTTCTTTAAGTTTGGGAAGTTTTCACTCATGATTTCTTCAAAAACCTTTTCAATCCCCTTGGATCTTTCTTCCCCTTCTTGGACCACTATTATGCGAAGATTGGCACAATTTATATTATCCCATATGTCCTGTATGTTGCTTTCATTTGTTATTTGTTTGTTTGTTTATCTTGCAGTTGTTCTGAATGGGTGCTTTTTGTTGTCCTGTCTTCTAGGTTACTGATTCGTTCCTCTGCATTATCTTGTCTGCTTTGCACAGCCTTTAGATCTGTTCTCATCTCAGCCAATGAGTTTACCAATTGTACTTGGCTCTTCTATATGGTTTCAATTTCATTTTTAACATATTTTGTATATCTAAACACTATCTCTGTTAGTTCCTTCAATACATTGTTCACCTCTTTTTTGAAATCTTGGTCTAGTTGGCTATCAATGTCTATTTCATTGATCACTGTTTCAGGGAACTTCTTTTGTTCTTTTAATTGGGAATGGTTTCTCTGCTTCTTCATCTTGTTCATACCGCTGTGTCACTGTGGCTTATGGATTATCAGTTATCTATTTTGGGTCTCAAAGTAGTTTATTTATTTATCTTTCTAATGCCTATGTAGGAATAAAACTTAAAGTGAGAGTGAGAGAAAGAAAATTTTATAAGAAGGGAGGAATAAAGGTTTGAAAACAGTGTATAATCAATTGTAGAATTGCAATTTGAATCAGACTAACATTTGAGTTGAGACGTCTTTTTTAAAGACCTAAAAAAAAAGGAAAGATATACATAAACGATATTTGAAACCTATTTATACTCAATAACAGGAGATCAAAACCAAAAGAAATGAAAATGAAATCTGGTGGATTGTGTTTTTAAGAATAATAATATAACTACTTTAAAAGAAAAACTTAAAATGAATTAAAACTAGAAGCATATACAATTGTTTAGTAAGTAGAAATTAAAAAGTTAATAGAAATTAGAGAACCTAAAGGAAGAGAAAATAAAGAGGAAATTTTAAGAGAAGGAAGGAATAAATTGTTTGAAACCCGTGTATAGTCAATTATAGAAGAGTAATTTGAATCAGACTAGCATTGGAGTTGAGACATCTTCTGAAAAACCCTTAACAAAAAGGAAAAAAATGAATAAATGATATTTGAAACCTATTTATAATCAATAACAGGAGATCAAACCCAAAAGAATGGATAATGTAATCAGGTGGATTTTTTAAAAAATAATAACTACTTTAATAGAAAAATTTAAAAGGAATTAAAACTAGAAGCATATGCAATTGCATAGAAAGTAGAAATTAAAAAGGTAGTAAAATATAATGAATAAAAAAGATGATAAATAGAGAATTTTGAAAAGGGGGAGAATAAAATATTTGAAAACAATGTATAATGAATAATTGAAGAGTAAGTTGAAGCAGAATAGCAATCAGGTTGAGATGTCTCTTAAAAAGGTTTAAAATAAGAGAGAAGAGGAAAAAATGTATTTGAAACCCGTGTGTAATCAACAACAGGAGATCAAATCCAAGAGAGAGAAAAATGACATGACGTGGACTTTTTAAAATAATACTATGATTTTAAAAGAAAAATTTTAAAGGGATTAAAACTTGGAGGATAGATAATTTTTGAGAAAGTAAAAATTAAAAAGGTAATACAAAATACAACATGTAAAAACAGGTTTAACAAAAATTGAGGGGCAGGGGTGTTCTCCTGGAGACGATGTGCTCTTAATGAGAAGCCTTTGTGTCTTTGCCCTGTTTCGTGAGCTCTGCTTGCTGTTTCCAGAGGCCCTCCATTTGTGCCCTCGTCTGTGCTGATCCTAGTGCCTGTCAGCAAGCAGATCGCGCCCCCTCCCAGCACAGCGTTCCAGCAGGAAAGGCTGGGGGCCACCCGCTGTCTCCAAGCGCTGGTCGCTCTGCAGCTCCGCTCAGCCACGCGCTCCACCCCAGATCGGCGCTCCGCAGGCAGGCAGTGGAAGACCACGTAACAGCCCCACCCCTGCTCCGTGCCCAAACTCACCTGCTTGTTTGTTCTGGTGGCACGAATTTTGCGAGGCACCAGGGCGGAATGATCCTATCTGATTCAGGCTGCAAACAAGTCACTGTCTGGCCTTTAAGGCTGCTGAGCCCCCAGGTGTGGATTCAGGTTTCACTCCCGCCCCCACCTGGGTGCCAACCACTGGATGATATGGGGGCCGAGCCCGAGCCCCGCCTCTCCTCACCAAAGACCTTCCATGGGATTTCAGAGATGGGGGCATGAACACTTCCCACCAGGGCACATCAGCTGTGCTGTTTTATGGAGGGCCCAGGTTGTTCGGCCCTGTGCACCCACTCATCCATGTTGCACAGCACCCTGCAGTCCCCCGGGTCTGCCTCAGTGCAGCCGTCCCCATCCTCCGCCCGGATCGGGCAGTCTGTCCCGGCCCCCCACTCCTGGCTCTGGTCTCTGGCTGGGCTGAGTGTTGCAGGACCCTCTGTGCCTGTTTAACTTGGTTCTGTTGGTCAAGTGTTGCTCTGTATAGATCCGAGCCTCAGAGGCTCCCCCTCTGTCCTGCTGGCCTTTCCGTTGGAGAGGGGAGACCCAGCAAACGAGTGCCAGTCCTCCTTTGTCGCTCCCTCCCTGCGGGACCGGCCCCGCACTGTTTTGCCTTTTTGTCTTTCTTGTTTTCCTTTCTCCTACCAGATTTTTGGCGTCTTTGTCTTTTGAAGAGGACGCTGTTCTGTCGGAGTTCTGCAGGTGCTCTCGTTGGCTTAGTGGGTCCGCTGATGTGAGTCTTGGTGTATCTGTGGTAGAGGGTGAGCTACGAGCATCCTACTTATCCACCACTTTGGCTTCTTCTGTATGAACTGTTTTTACATTATGTAAATAAAGGCTATGTCAGTCACATCATTTGCAAATATTTTCCCCCATTCCATAGGTTGTCCTTTTGCTTTGCTTATAGTTTCCTTTGTTGTGCAAAAGCTTATGTTTAATTAAGCCCCATTTGTTTATTTTTGCTTTTATTGCCATTATCTGGGTGGACTGCTCTAGGAGAATGTGGCTAAAATTTATGTCAGAGAATGCTTTTCCTATGTTTCCTTCTAGAATATTTATTGTGTCTTGTCCTATATTTCAGCCTTTAAGCCTTTGTGAGTTTATTTTTGTGTATGGAGTGAGGGAATCTAATTTCATTGATTTACATGCTGCTATCCAATTTTATCAACACCATCTTTTGAAGAGACTGTCTTTTCTCCATGATATATCCTTTCCCCCATTGTCAAAGATTAATTAACCATAGGTCAGTGGATTTATTTCTGGGCTCTTCATTCTGTTCCATCAAACCATATGTCTGCTTTTATGTCGATAACATGCTGTTTTCATTTTGGTAGCTCTGTAATATTGTATGAAGTCTGGGAGGGTTACTACTCCAGCTTAATTCTTTTTCTTCAATAATGCTTTGACATTTCCTGGGTCTTTTGTTATTCCATATAAATCTTAGGATTGTTCATTCCAATTCTGTAAAAGTGTCCTGAGTAATTTTATAAGGATCACATTCAATCTTTAGATTGCATTAGGAAGCATGGTCATTTTAATGATATTGATTTTACATTCCAAGAGCATAGGATATCTTTCAATTCCTTTAAGTCTTCTTTAATTTTCTTATTTAATGTTTTATATTTGTTCATGTATAAGTATTTCACATCCTTGGTCAGATTTATTCCTAAGCATTGTATTGTTTTTTATGCAATTTTAAGACGGGTTATATTTTTTTTTTTTTACTGTCTTTTCCTGTTGAGTCATTATTAATGTAAATAAATGCCACTGATCTCTGTACATTAATCTAGTATCCTGCTAACTTACCGAATTCTTTATTAACTCTAGTAGTTTTTGTGTGGAGCTTTTATGGTTTTCTCTATATAGTATCATGTCATCTGCATATACTGACAGTTTTAACCGTTCTTTTCAGATTTGGATGCTTTTTATTTCTTTTTCTTGCCTGATTGCTGTGGCTAGGACTTCGAAGACTATGTTGGATAGAAGTGAGAGTAGACAACTTTGTCTTGTCCCAGATTTCTGAGGAAAGGCTTTTAGATTTTCACCATGGAGCAGTATGCTGGCTGTAGATTTGTCATATATAGATTTTATTATGTTGATTAATGTTTCCTCTATACCCAATTTAGTAAGGGTTTTTTTGGTCATAAATTGGATTTGAATTATATAAAGTGCTTTTTCTGCATCTATTGAAATGATCATGTGGTTTTGTCCTTTCTTTTGTGGGTGTGTTGTATCACATTGATTGATTTGCATATGTTGAACCATCCTTGTGTTCCTGGGATGAATCGAACTTAATAATGGTGTATGAATTTTTTAATGTGCTGTTGGATTCTGTTTGCTAATATTTTGTTGAGGACTTTTGCATCAATTTTCATCAGTGATATTGGCCTTTAATATTCTTTCTTGGTAGTGCCTTTGGTTTTGTTATCAGGGTGACGGTGGCTTCATAGAATGAATTTGGGATTACTTCCACCTTTTGAATCTTTTGGAAGAATTTGAGAAGGATCTGTATGAGTTCCTCTTTGTATGTTTGGTAGAAATTCTCAGTGAAGCCATCTTTTCCTGTACTTTTGTTTGCAGGGAATTTTTTTTTTTTATTGCTAATTCTACTTTGAGTCAAATAGTCAATTTCTTCTTGATTCATTCTTGGTGGACTGAATGACTTCAGAAACTTGTCCATTTCTTCAATGTTATCCATTTTTTCCCCATATAGTTGTTCATAGCATTCTTTTATGATATTTTATATTTCTGTAGTATTGGTTGTAATTTCTCCATTTTCCTTTCTTTTTATGTTTGTGTTCTCTCCCTTTTCTTGTTGGTGAGCCTGGCCAGATGTTTATCAATTCTGTTTTCTCTTTCAAAAAAACAGCTCTTGGTTTGATTGATCTTTTCCATTGTTTTTCTTTAAAGCTCTATTTTATTTACTTCCTCCCTGATCTTTATTTTTTCCTTCCTTCTGCTGACTTTTCGTTTTGTTTACTCTTCTTTTTCTAAGGTTTTAGATGGGAGGTTAGTTTGTTTATTTGATAAAATCCTGTATTGCTATGAACTTCCCTCTTAGGTGTGTTTTGGCTGCATGCCATAGATCTAATATTGTTGTGTTTTTTTTTATTGTTGTCTGTTTTATTTTTTAGTTTCTTCTTTCAGTTTTCCATTGACCCATTGGCCTTTTAGTAGCATGTGGTTTAATCTCCATGCTGTCAGTTGTTTTCTCCTTTGTTTTTCTGTGGTTGATTTCTAGTTACATGGCATTGTGGTCAGAAAAAGGTAATTGAAATAATTTCAATCCTCTTAAATTTCTTGAGGCTTCTTTTGTGCCTGAGAACATGATCTATCCTAGAAAATGTTTTATGTGCACTTGAAAAGAATGTATATTCAATTTTGGGCTGATGTAGTATTTTGAAAATAACAACTAATTCCAATGGTTCTAGTGTATCATTCAGTATCTCTGCTGCTTTTTTAGTTTTATGTCTTGAAGAACTGTCCAATGATGTTAATGGTTGTTAATTTCTCTTACTATGATTGTGCCCCCATCAGTTTCTTTCTTTATATCTGTTAGTATTTGCTTTATATATTTAGGTGCTCCTACATTGAGTGCATATATGTTAATGAGTGTAATATCTTCATCTTATATTATTCCTTTAATCATTAAACAGTGTCCTTTATCTTTCTTTATGGCCTTTGTTTTAAAGTTTATTTTGTCTGCTACCAGTATTGCTACTCTTGCCTTCTTACCATTTCCATTTGCATAAAATATCTTTTTCTATCCTCTCACTTTCAATCTATGTGTGTTACTCTCCCTAAAGTGAGTCTCTGGTATGCAGCATATTATATGTTCTTCTTTCATTATCCAGTATGCCACTCTATGTCTCTTGATCTGAGCACTTAGTCCATTGACATTTATGATAATTATTGATAGATGTGTGTTTATCACCATTTTGAACTAAGTTTTCCAGTTTATTTTGTATTTCCTTTTTGTTCCTGTCTTTTTGTTTTTGTTTTTGTGGTTTGGTAATTTTCCGTTGTATTACCTTGATTTCTTTTTGGTTTTTGTGACTCTATTGTAAGCTTTAGACTTGTGGTTACTCTGTTTTTTAAGTATATAAACCTATTACTCTATCTGTTTACTTTAAACTGATAGTCATATAGGTCCAATTCCATTCTAAAAAGAAAAAAGAGAGAGAGAGAAATCTATATTTTGTTTCTACTCTCTCCCATACTTAATGATTCTGACGGTCTCTTTTATATCTTCATGTTTATTCTGTTGTAACTCATTGTGGTTATCACCTTTCCAATTATGGTTTTCTTCTTTCTATAGCATCTTGCTTCTTTCCTCTTTAGAGAAGACCTTTCAATACTTTTTTTAGCCTAGGTTTAATTTTACTGAATTCTTTTAGTTTTTGAAATTCTGTGAATTTCTTAACCTCTCCTTCTAGTCTAAATTATAATCTTACTAAATAGTGTATCTTAGGTTGCAGCTTTCCGTCATCCAAGACTTTCAATATATCTTGCCACTCCCTTCTGGCCTGCAGTGTTTATGCTGACAAATCAGCTGAAAGCCTTATGGGGATTCCCTTCTTTCTTTTTTTTTCTTTCTCTTGCTTCCTTTAGAATCATTACTTTATCCTTAACCCTGGTTATCTTGATTATAATATGTCTTTCTGTGGGTCTGTTTTGGGTACTTCTTGTTTGGGACCCTCTGTGCTTCTTGTACTTGAAAATCTGATTCCTTCTTTAGGTTTTGGAAATTTTCATTCATGTTTTCTTCAGATACCATTTCAGTCTCCATCACTCCTTCTCCTTCTAGGACACCTATTATGGCATATGTTGGCATGCTTTATATAATTCCATAGGACCCTTACATTGTTTTCATTGGCTTTTATTTGTCTTTATGTCTGGTGTTTTGATTGGGTGACTTCTGTTATCCTGTCTTCTAAGCCATTTATCCATTCCTCTGCATTGTCTAATTGGCTTTTGACAGCCTTTAGCATAGCTTTTATCTCTGTCATTGAATTTTCTGTTTTTAATTGGCTCCTCTTTATAGTTTCAATTTTCTTTTTGAAGTATTCTCTGTCTCTACTCACAATCTATGTTAGTTCCTTCAGTGCATTGATCAATCCCTTTGAAATCATGATCTAGTAGACTGTCAAGGTCTATTTCATTGATCATTCTTTCAGGGGATTTCTGTTGTTCTTTTAATTGGGAGTGGTTCCTCTGCTTCTTAATTTTTCTTATATCTCTTTGGCACTATGGATTAGGGAATATCAGTTACCTATTGTGGTCCTGAAGGGATTTATTTATTTATAAAGAGGATGCCAAACTAAACTAAAAATAAACAAAAAGAAAACAAAAAGCAGTAATCAAAACAAAACAACAAACTTCTTTTTAATTAAAAAATGTAAAGTTTAAAAAGTGGGAATATTTAAAAGACAAATTAAAATAAAAAAATTAGAATGAAAAAAATTAAAATAAAAGGCATTTTAAAATATAAAAGGAAAAAGATTTAAAAACAGAATACTATAAATAATAGAAGTAAGCAAAAAATAAAACTGAGAAACCAATTAAAAATAAAGAAAACAATTTAAAAAGAAGAAAATAAAATTTTATGATTTTAAGAACAGAAAATCCTAAAGAAAAAAAATGAAAATTAAAAAAGAAAAAAGAAATAAAAATAGGAGAATGTAGTTCCACATAGACTGTGTGATCTTAATAATTTTGATGTGAGGCCTACTTTAAGCGTGGTTGGTTACCAAGTCTTCCTTTTGTGACTTCTGGCTTTGGTTGTGGTTGTGGCTGGAGTTGTGGTGGTCAGAGCCTGCTCATTCTATCGAGCAGGTCCTCCTTTTGTTCTATCATTGTCATGGCTCCTGTCCTCACACTGCTGCGTGAACTCAAACTCCACTCTGTTGTGACAGAGGCCCTTCAATCAAGCCCTCTGGTCACAGCCCATACTGGGCCGCTTTCACTACTGCATCCAAGCATGATATGTGGGCCAATAGCGCTCCTGCCAGTGCCATTCCCAGAGCCAAGTACATTTCCAGTAGACAGACTACCAGAAAATGGCCACACTATACTTTATACCCCAGATGTGTGGCAAAATCCTGCTCCTTGCTCAGTTGTCTTACAGGTATGAGTCCACTAAGGCACTGGAGCAGAATGGTTCCATCTGCCTGGAGCTGTAAATAAATCTCAGTCTTGTCTATAAGATTGCAGAGGCCCTGGGTACAGGTTCAGGTTTCAACCAACCCTCTGCCTGGGAGGTGAGCACAGGCAAATATAGTGGCTGTGGCTGAGCACCACATGTCTTCTCCTGAGAAGGAGCCAGCAATGGTGCCACGAGTCTGCAGAGACAAAGGCTACAGCACCCCTCTACCCAATACACATTAGCAGTTAGCTTTGCTTTTTATTTAAATTTTATTTTACAGGGGATTCAGGCAGTTCTGTTCTATATACTCTCCCAGCCACAGAGCACAGTACACTCCAGTCCCCTGAATTTGCCTCTGTACAATAGGCCCCAGTCCTCTGCCTGGTTGGGCAGCCTGTCCCATCCCACCCCTGCCAGTTCACATCTAGGGCTGAAGGTCTTATGGACCCTTTGTGCCTGTTTCACTTAGTTCTGTGGGTCATGGGCTGTTCTATACTAATCTGAGCTTTGGAGGTTCCCCTCTGTCCTACTGACATCCCCACTGGGTTTGGGGAGACTCAGCATAGGAGCAATAGTCCTTCTTTGGTGCTTCCTCCCCGAGGGACTGGTACTGCAGTAATTTCCTTTTTATTCTTTCTTTTTTTCATTTACTTTTACCAGATTTGTGATGAATTTTGTCAGTTGAAAAAGGTGATGTTCTGTCAATGTTAAGGAAGTGTTCTGAGTAATTAGGTGGGTCCATGGATGTCTCTCTTGCTTTTTTCTTGGGAGAAGTTCAGCTAAGACAGTCCTTCTGATACAGGAGGAAAGGGAGCATTGCACAGCCATTTAAAAAATGACAACAATTAACCCCAAAACTGGAGGATTCAACTCCCAGTAGGCCTTGAGGATTATGATGGCAGGAAGCTTAGCCTCTATTAGACTTTGAGCTTCACTATATGCTCATTGTAAATAACATGCCCATAGGTGCCATGACAGCCCCAAGGCTAACCACACAAAGTCAAACAGTGGGTAGTGGCCCAATTCCTGGGATTCCCAGCCCCTTCCCCAGTGTATATGGAATAGTCCTCACACTTGTAGGCATGTGAAGCTATGAAGCCCATGAAATCTGGCAAGACCATGCCATGTGGCCGCCTCTCTCTTTGAAAATGGTCCACACACTGTCTTTAGGGTGTGTGTCTACTTTTACTTTAACCTGAGCACCTAACCCCAACACCTCCTAGCTTTTCTTTTGCCTTCTGAAACAGCCTACACTCTATGCAGTATGTATCTCTTTAAATAAATCTACCTTTCCTGAACTGTGGCTCACTCTTGAGTTAATTTCCTAAGTGATGCCAAAGACCCACACTCAGTGGGGAACATTCGAGGAGATCAACTGAGACATGGGACATGGCCCTCCTCATGCCCCACATCCATTTTTCCTGCATCACTTCCATTCCACTATCTTGGCTGCTCTCTTAAATATCTTAGCTCTTTTCAATTCAAGTATTGCTTCTGTCCATTTCCCTCTTTAACTTCTGTGATTCTAATCAAATGCATTTTAGAATTTTTTAAATTGTATTTTAATGGTCTCTCATTTTCTCTCACTGGGTGACCCTCTTTTTGCCTCTACAGTCTTTATTCTGAATTTCTTTTCTACTATTTATTCTGTTCAGTAAGTTTCTGGTTATTTGTTGTTAAGATGTGCATTTTCAAACACATCCATTGACATCTTGATGTTATTTACTTCTCATGTTTTTAAAAATTTGTTTACTTTTTCAAAAAATTACTTTATTATTTTAAAGATATGTTCCACTTCTTTGCCAAAATATTTAAACTTGCTTTTTATCTCCCCAAATCTACTAAATATACTTGCATCAAGTTAGTATCAGGAGGTCAACTGAGCTGGGCGAGAGAATTGAACTGCCAGGTGTCAGAATAGCCAACTAAAACAAGAAGCCAAAGATGAGAGTTAACCCTTTAATCACATACTGCAATATTTAATCAATAGTACAGAACTTGGGAAAACACCAACTCCCTCAATTTTATTTTCCCCCATAGAGTAGCACACTTGAGGTTCATGTGGATCAGCACAGATATGAGGTACATCTCAGTGTGGAGGGAGGCCCCAGACAAAATATCACAGCAGTTTATTAGACAGTAGGCTAAGGGAGAGGCTGAAGCAAAAGGGCTAGGAATGAAAAATTACGAGGTACTGAGTCAGAATCAGCAAAACAAAGTCTTTAAGATTTCCTTTTTCCTCCCTCATAAGGAAGCCTCAGGAGAAATGCCTGAGGGAGATCTCTGTGCAAGGCCACAGAGAAAGACACCTATGAATGGAGGTGTCAGGGCTTGTGATGAAAATATGAGAAGAGCATGCATGAGCAGATATGCCTTAATCCTTGACTATAACTCCCTTCAGAGACTGCAGTGTGTCAAAAACAAGGCATCTGGTGGGAGAGCAGCTACCCCCAAGAGGCCTGTTAGGTAGCATCCTTTGTAATATCTTGGTATCAGGCCTAAACTTTTCCATAAGTTTAATTTGTCCATTCTTGTTGTTATAACAGAATATTTTAGACTGATTGTTTTAAGCAGGAAACATTTATTTTCACAATTCTGGAGGCTGGAAGTCCAAGAGAATGATGCTACAGATTCAGTTCCCAGTGACAGCTGCTTCCTGGTTCATTGACAGTCATATTCTCGCTCTTTCCTCACATGGCAGGGAGGGAATGAGAGTTCTCAGTTCTTCCATTTCTTTCTCTTCCTCACTAATTTTCTCTCGGAGGCTCCATTCTCATAGCAACATCTAAACCTAATTGCCACTCAAAGATTCTGCTCCCAAACACCATCACTCTGAGGATTAGGGCTTCAAAATAAGAATCTGGAGGGGGATAACACTGATATTCCGTCCATTTCTCATAAGTGTTTAACCAGGATCTGGAATCTCAGGTAGTAATTTTTACCTAGTAATTCCAACATCTGAACCATTGCTTGTGTGGTTCTAGTATTGGCTGTTTCTTCTGATTTTTCTGTTGTCAAGTCTCCTCATTGGTTTAGTTATAGTTGATGATAAGGTACATTTTTTTTATACAAAATTGCTTGTGGAAATAATTTGAGGGCTAAAATTTTTGTGTTTTTTCTCTCTCTCTCTTCCTTCCTTTCTTCCTTCCTTTCTTCCTTCCTTTCTTCCTTCCTTTCTTCCTTCCTTCCTTCCTTTCTTCCTTTGTTTCTTTCTTTCCTTTCTTTCTTTCTTTCTTTCTTTCTTTCTTTCTTTCTTTCTTTCTTTCTTCCTTTCTTCCTTTCTTCCTTTCTTCCTTTCTTCCTTTCTTCCTTTCTTTCTTTCTTTCTTTCTTTCTTTCTTTCTTTCTTTCTTTCTTTCTTTCTTTCTTTCTTTCTTTCTTTCTTTCTTTCTTTCTTTCTTTCTTTCTTTCTTCTTCAGCCCTTTGGGGGCACAATTAATCTGGAAACTCCTAAAACCATTTCTGGGGACTGAGACTATTGTTGGACACAGATAGGCCACATTGATTTGCAATTCTCACAAGAGCATACTTATTTTGGTTCACCTTTATTCTGAAAATGTGCATGTTCAGCAAAGCACTCCAAATTGCTGGTGAAGGTATTGCAAAAATTCCAGCCTTAATGAGTCTGGATTCAACCATTTTTCCCTGTCGCCCTGTGCATCTGTCCAAACTGTAACTGTATGAAGTTGAAAGTTTGCTGCTGCCTTTTCAGTCTGCAGTCAGTACATAAAGAACAAATGTGCATCATGAACGGTGAACAATACTCTTTCAGAGCCTGTTGGTGATTGCTTAGTATGTATCTATTTTCCATATGTACTTGTGTTGCCAGTTTGTCTCCCCATCTTTGGGAAATAAAAAGAAATAATTGCCCAAGAAAGACAAAATTTCAGCAAAGAAACAGAAATGATGATATTGGAAGTAAACTTGTATGTAGTTAGGGGACAGCTGAGTATAAATATGAAAAAACTGCCACCATGGGAAAACAGTAGTTGTGCTGCCAGTGGAACTGAGTGCAGAAGAACTCAACAACATGGACAGGCTGAAGATATCTCAGGGAAATGATTCTGGTGAAAACTTAACCATTCAAGGAAGTCTGAGAGATTTTTCAATACATTGAATGTACAAAAGGTTAGGTGTTAGAAGCTGGTCTGAACTTAGAAAGGAATATGACTGTCCATCAAGACATAAAAAAGATATCATGCAAATAAGGCAAGTTGTGTTCAAACCACAGTTAGCATGATTTAACAAATTAATAAGATGCTTTAATTTTAATGTCTTCAGTTACGGTATAATAAATATTTTTCATATTTTGGTATTTTATACATTTTTTAATTGCAAGTAAGGGTGTTTAATGTTTTGACCAAATCTTTGAGTGTCATTGAACAATTGTACTTTTCTCATTGATTAACAAGATTACTTTTTTCAACTTAAGGTTTCACAGTCATATTATGGTCCTGAACTACCCTGCAAATTGATGATTGTTTATAATTGTGTCAAATATCTAGTTGTGATCATTTAGAATGTTGGTGCTTGTTTTTATGAAAATACCTAGATATTTATTGTTTATGTACAAAATAATTGAGAGTTTAGTAAATTATTAGCATCTAGGTATATGTGCAAATGGCATTTCCAAAAGAAATTTTCACATTTTTTTTCGTTTTTTCTAATTATTTGCTAAGGCATTGGACTAAAAGTAGAGACTGGCAGGTAGTTGGACTCACATAATCTTGTTTCTCTTAATAAAAACTAAAAGGAATATAATTGACATCTCTTCTGTAAGGGAGATCTGGAGGCAGAATTGTATAATCATTAGCTTCCTTGTTTTTCTTTATCCTTTCATCTACTCATGGACACTTAGGTGGCTTGTTTATCTTGGTTATTGTCAATAAGGCTGCTGTGAATATATGGGAGCCTATATCTTTTTATGTTTTTGTTTTATTTGAAAAAATATCCAGAAGTGGACTTGCTGGATTGTGAGGTTTTCATTTGAGTGTTTTAAAGGACCTAATGTTTTCCATAGTGACTGTATCAAGGGACATTCCAGTCAGAGGTGCACAAGTGTTCCTCTTTTTTCCACTTCTTCACCCACCAAGCATATTATTTGTTGTCTTTTGTAGGATAGACTTTGTCAAGTGTGATGTGATATCTCACAATGCTTTTAATGTGCGTCTCCCCAATGTTGAATGATGTTGAGCATCTTTTCGTGTGCCCATAGGCCATCTGTATGTCTTTTATGAAAACAAAAATAGTTTATTCATGTCTCCTGCCTATTTTTTCCATCGGATTATTTGTTCTTTTTTTGGAAGTTGAATTGTGTATTCTTGATCTATTTTGGATATGAACACTTTATTGGATAGTTCTTTTGCAATTCTCCTCTTCCACTCAGCAGACTGCCTTTTTGTTTCATAGATTTTTTTCCTCATGTTGCCACAGCTTCTCAGGTGGATGGAGTCCCATGGGTGTATTTTGGGTTTTGTTTTCCTTGCCTTAGGAGACAAATCCAAATAAAATCTCACTAAGACTGATGTCAAAGAGCACACAGTAATACTATTTGTGTTTTCTTCTAGGAATTAGACCATCTCCAATCTCACGGTGAAGTCTTCAACCTCTGTTGAGTTTATTTTTTGTAGATGGTGTGACAAGTGAGATGGTATGTGTGATCCGTTTGAATTCGTGTTTTCCTGAGCTGTGAGGTTTAGGTCTGTTGAGGTCTTCTGTTTATTTATTTATTTATTTTTCACCTACTTTTAGGAGGGTGAGTTTCCATTCCTGGTCAGTTTTGGATAGGAACCACTTACTGTGTATGTGTGTACTTTTTCAATTTTTATTGTTTTAAATGCGAGACTAAGGAAGTTCTACAACTTGATTTACTGTTGGTAGTTTGTTTGTTTTGGGTTGGACTACAACTTGTCATCAACATTTAGCATATTTCAAATACACATACACATATAGTGTTGCATTGTATAGATGTAATGGAACTCAATTTATTAAGTAGGTAACTATTAACTACCCCAAACACATTTTTTTCCTGTTATGTGGTAAGTCACGCTGAAATCCATGTTCTCATGATGGCAAGTGCGTTTTCCCCAGTGTCCCACACAAACCCATTTTTTGTCTTTAGATATTTTCGTTGTCTATGCAGAGCTATATTTTTATTTATGCTTGTATGGGGTCAAGAGTAGTCATTCATTATTGTCTAGCTTCTAGGATTTGCGTGTCTGCTTTTAAAAGACCTCCATTCAGAAAGATGGAATCAAAACCAATTCCTGCATTGTGGTCTGAGAGCGTTTGCCAGACCTGCTTCCCTCCCTCCCTCCTCCACTTTTTCCCTCCAGGAGCCCAGAGGAGCCCTGGATCTCACTCCTGCCATTCGGGCTCTGGGTAGGCCGTGCTCGTGGCCCAGGCACCCAGAATCCCTGGCATCTCGGTGGAATGTCCTCCATCCAAGAATTGTGTGGAGATTACATCCCCTTTGCAGCATCCGCCTGCCAATATCTTCCTAGCTTCCCCCCACCTCTGGTTTGCCTGCCAGGTTATAGTCATGCAGTACCTTGCTGGGCGCTACCTTGCTGGGCCCTGCCTTACTAAGCAGGGAGCTATATCCTAGGCGTCACCCTTGCCAACCAACAATCTGGATCCGTTCCTCTGACCTTTGCGCCGGTTGTCGGGCACCATCTGGCGGCCGCTTTTATATCGTCTTTTCCCTCCGGAACTCTGGAGAACTTCGGAAGGGATTGGTCTCTGCATTTGGGGACGAGGAAGAGTTTAGGGATTTAGGCAACGCTGGCGGTGACCACCCTGGTCGCGCCGGGACTTGGACGCATCATTCTATCACCACAGATTGGACATTCAGGCTTCTGTGGGTGATCAGCGCCACTCTCCCTGGTGCTGGTGGGTATTCTAGCAACTGCAAGCACTTCTTGGCCTCGAAAACAGACCCCACCATGGCCAGGCCGGGCCTGCACTGAGGAGATGGGGAGGATGCTTTGCACCTAGATGTCTGTGGGCCACTCTGTGTCATGGTTATTAATTCCTCTGCTTACACTCCAATTCCTGCTCCAAAAGTGAGGCCCAAAGAGGTTTCCAGTCCCTAAAGTGAGGACCCTTGAATACGGGTCACTGGATTCTTTCTGAGTCTTCTGATGTCACATTCTGGAGTTGGGGACTGGCCTGGACCTGAGAGGTAACCTAAATGGAGTGACATAAGCCTGGGCTTTGCATATAATGGGCCCAGTCATCAACGGCTCCTCTGTGAATTTGTTCCAAGTCTCCATTCAGAGACTTGGACAGACTGGTAGCTGTCTAGTTGGGCAAACAAGCAAGGGCATCCCTGGCCCACCCTGATTTCCTTGTATCGTCAGTTCCCCTGGCTGTAACTGCACAACTTTTTTCATCTGATAGCCCTGAGAGCTCTAGGGCTGGCAGTGATAGGGTAGTACTGGGAGCCAGTGGGCAGACCAGGGTCCCATACACCCTTTATACTTTATGGATAGACCCTATTGCTGGGTGTGGTAATGTTTCATCCAAAGTGGGCACATATTTGTCACCAGATTGGTCTTGAGTACATGTTGCCAGTACAATGAGACTCCGGATATGTACATGTTTCTGGGCTTGAGCACGATCTTACATCCAACTTTTTTTTTTTTAGCTGCCATCCTGGTCCTATTGAGCTGCTCTTGTGTGTATTCCCATTTGTCCCAATCCATGGTGCCGTCTCGGATAACCCAAGGCAGTCGGGTCATGCAGGGTGACTCCCATATCCCCTGTGCTTTTCACCATATGCACCTACTTGTGGCTGTGACAGCCACATTTTGTGTGCTCTGCACCTCATTTCAGGTGTAATCATCCCCAGGTTGTTGTGTACTGCCTACTGAGAGAAAGGTGTTGGCAAAGCTGAAGTAGATTGTTTTAGCCAGACCCCTTCAGGGCTTTCCCATATCTGCATTGATCAGTGTGTTGATGTGTTCTGTTGGGTCTAAGCCATGCCAGAGAAGGGATGAATGTTCATGAAAAATTGGCCATTGTTTTACCCACGAATCTCTTGTCTCTCTCTTAGTGATGGATGGAATGTGGAATCTGGCCTGATCATGCTCTTCTAACCCCTCTGTCTTGGTGTCACTAGAGTCCTCAAATGAGGTATTCTTGCCTCATCTTCCTGGCATGTCTCATGAGTAACCCTCCCTGCCATGGGGAAGGTCACCTTGCTGTGCTCTATGCTGTATAAGTGAGTTCCATATGGCCTTCTGTGGGGCCCCTGGAGTGATCTAGGTCATCTGTCAGGTGCCCAAGGCTGAGCAGTGGTGGCATCTCTTGTTCCCAGATAGCCCCTTGGATCTCCACTGTGCTGCTGCATCCTGTGAGCAGATTTATTGGGGGTTGAAATGGTAATGTAGGCACACATCTTCCCCTTATGGGGCAGGTGCCTCTTTATGGTTGTTTTCATTGAATGCTTAGTAGATTGACAAGTCCATGTGCATGACATGAGTTCCCTTTTCTTAGTGTTGTGCATATGATGTATGAACAATTGTGGTGGGCAAGACAATATGAGGGGGACATCAAAGGTGAAGAAAATCCTCCTTGTAAGGGAAATGGACAAGCCTGAGGCAGCACAGGTGTTCCAGGCCTTCACTCTGAATGCTCAACTTTTCCACATCAGAAAATCCCCGGACCCCCTAGGTCATGATATTGAAGTGTTTCTGTGGGCCTAATGGGGAGATTACAATAGGGGGGGAGAGCATGTCCACAGTGAGAAAATGCACTCTAAGATCCAAAATTTGGGATATTGAACTCCCAGCTGCTGGTCCTTCAAAGTATGCAGTAGCTGCTGGTTTAAAAGCCACAGCCTGTGGAAAGAACCCCTCAGCTTCCTGTGAGGGGTGAACTGGCCTTGTGTTAAGGGCCAAGAGCTTCTCTTTGTCTACCATGGCCTGTGCCTTCCTCCCCAGGGGAGGATACGACTGGGCCAGTATCCAGTGCAGTGCAATTTATGTGTCTTGCCTACTCCTGTCCTTAGTCACACCCTGTGGTTGCATGTGGGTGTGGGTCAGATGGCCTTGATTAAGAATATCATCTTGATGTGAGTGCAGAGCAGATGCATGCACAGATTTGGTTGAATGGACTATTATGTTGGTGGCCAACCCATGGCAAGTGGCCATCAAGTGGGAGCCTGGTGGAGGGCTGAGGGCTGTGTAACAGGAGGCTTATGGGAGATTGAGGTTGCCTGGCATTCTGGACACTGTTGGATTGCCCTTTTGTCTGTGGTAAATGGATCCTGTGCTTGTTTTTTCCTGGTGGCCCAATTGCATCTGAGCTCTTCCTTCTCTGGACAGTGCCTGTGCACTTGCTTCATGGCCCTCACCCTGTGGGCTAACCTTTACTGTTGTTGGTCTTCTATCCTAACAGAAAACTGTACAATCTGCTCTCTGAAATGTCCTTTCTTTGTGTGAGTCACCCCTAGGTGAAATATTCTTGGATCCAATGATGGATTCAGCAGCAGCACGTACATAAGGGGCCAATGATCAATGATCATCAATGTGTGGGCAAGAAGTCTCATGGGCGGTCTGTGGCTGTGTGGTGTTGGTGCTTGCAAGCCCTGTGAGGGGTCCTGGGGACCAAAGAAGTCCTTGATGCAACGGGACTGCTCCCGTACTGGAGACCACTGGCAGTGAGACCTGGTGCCATGTCCTGGTGACTGACATATCAAGGTGGTCTTGAGAGTATCAGGTCCTGTTTGGCAGCACATGACCCCCTTTTGAAACCACCATTCCAGCACCTATCCTTGATGCCAGCCTTTCCTAGTCACGTCTCTCCATCTCTCTGTCTATACAGTCAACCTTGCTCTGGTCATGTGGGTATGCAGGCTCTGGTGTTTGCCCCTCCAATTCCTTACGTTGGTGGTGCTGCTGCATTGCCCATTCCTTGCACTTGGAGTGACTGCCCTCTGATTGTGAGCCAGCTCTTGTGATCTGGCTTTTTGGAGCATGTGCTTGTCTACCTGATCTTGCCCGTAACATATGCTTGTCTCAAAGATTAAGCCATGGATGTTTACGTACACCCAGCTGATACAGTGAAATTGTGAATGGCTCACTAAATCAATTTTGGTTCCTTTGGTTGCTTGCTCCTTTGCTGTTTGAATAACTGGTAATTGTAGAGATAATACATCATGATAAGCACTAGCCCCGTTTGTTGGGGGGGGAATGTGTGCATTTATCAAATCAACACCCACCTGGACAAATCATCTTCCTCTTGGACAGAGGTGAGCACCAGTGTCTTTGTTGACCCTAGATAACATGCCCCAGTATTGGCAACGACCCCTTTAAACAAGCTTCCCTGACAAATTTCACTGCTAGTTGTTGTGCCTACCGTGGTGATCACGGGTGATGGATGCTGGGAAATCAGGGCTTGATTCCTGAAAGGGAGGCTGAGAAATAGCTACTACATCCAAGGAAGGCAGCAGGTGTGCAAATTACTCACTCCCAACCCAAAAAAGGTGTAACAAATCTAATACAGGAGACTTGTGCGGCCCTGTAAATGGAATGATTACACTTAAAATATTTTTCTGAGGATCCATTGGAAGACAAGTCTGGTGCCAGCAGCTATGGGAATTCTAGCTCCAACAGCATATCGGTGGGGCCTGAAGTGTTCACTTTGGAAAATCCTATTCCATCATCCCCAGCTATAGTATCCAGACAGCTCAGTCCTGTTTTGAACACTAACCTTGGTTCTGTGAGTTTGGTTTTTGGAAGTGAGGTCATGATTAAGAGAGACTGCCAGGGGCATTTGTATGGCACCACTAGAGGTGAAAATTTTGGACTGCTGGAAGCTGGACCAGAGTAAGAGCATTTGCCAAGAATATTTTCATTAATGAACAATGAAAGTTGATTCTAAGACAATTGGATAGTGTAATTATGACCATAAATGATGCCAATTCACACTGTGATAACATTCCCGTGCCCACTGAGCTGCTTGTGGGAAACCAAAGTCTGGGTTCCACAGGGAGTATGATTGCAAAGCTGAAACTTTAAAGGAACTGATGGAAGGGCACCACCAGGAATGGGAGCCTGTGGCTTAATTTGACTCAGCATGGGATACCTCCATTGGTCCAGACATCTACAGGATTGACAAACCAACAGCTCTGCCTTCATGCCATGGGTGATGGTGTATGGTCATTCTTAGTTGGTGGAGCCATTTGTTAATTTTGACAATGAATGGACTGGCATGCTAACTAGTTATGTGACCCACAAGTATTCCTGTTTCCCAACCACTTAGATGGACAAGTGGTATTAGGCACCTAAGATATATCAATAATAGATCAGCAATGCCCCCCCTTATATATGTGAGCTTGCAGGTATGCTACATTGAATGGCTTAGTGTGTGCCTAGAGTATGGCATCAAGTCTATGTAAATTTTTGAATCCCATTTTGATTGGTATTGGGGATTTCAGTTTTTCCTGATGAACAAGGAATTCCCAATTGTGGTTGTAAGCTTGTCTTCAGTTCTTGTCTCTTTTATACACCCCCTATTGCTACTAACAATTGAGTGGCTTCATGAGGACCTTGCATCAGCCCAACTGGTTTTGGCCCATGACCCTGGTGGGTCTCTGATAAAAATGTTGAATGTCATTTAGAGGAATAAAAGCAAACATTTTCTATAAGTGAACCTGTGGAGGGATGTTTAACAACAGAGCATGGTTGGTGTTAGCGATGACCTGGGCTGCTTGTAAGCCTCCACTAGTGAGGTGTCAAATAGGAGAGAGGGAGGGAGGTTTCCAGAGGCATGGGGGCTGTGCATAACTCTGTGGTGGTTAATATTCTTCTGAAAGGGAGGGAAAAATGAGATGGTGTCAAGGGACTGAGGGAAGGCTCCTTGCTTCCTCTTCTGGTCTCCCCCATGCTCCTCCTAGATGCCCATCTTAGACATCCAAGGTGACCATGTCCATAATGACATGTTGCTCCCATTCCCACCCTGACACTTAGGAGCTGGATTGAGGGTTTGGGGGCTGTGGTTCCTTTTCCTTCATCACTGGCCCATTTGCCCTCACCAGATTGTGAATTCATGTGCAGAACCTTTGGCCGTTCTTGGGATGTGTGTTCAGGTGGTGGTGGACCCTCAGGGCCTAGGTTGTCATGGGCCCACTGTTGCTTGCAGCTGCTTCTTGGAACCCAAATTGGACCTGCTACTTTGTTTTTTGCCCTGATCTTGCACCCCTTTATGCATCTCTCTGCTAAGTCCCAGGCCTGTCCTTATCTGACTTTATTTCTCCCTGTGCCATGCCCAATTCTACCTCACTTGTCTTAGATGTCACTCTGTGGTAAGACCTATGGATGCATGCAGGGAGGGCTGGGGGTTGGGAGAAAAACAGTGTCAGGGTGCTAGAGGGTTTGAGTAGCATCAGTGGAGGAACTACATGAGGGTTGGGCAGTGCCCAATTGACCCTGCCCCAGGCCTGCAATGCTGAGGTCTGTTTCTCTTGGGCAGCTGTGGGTGGAGCATGGTAGTCAGTGATAAGTTTGAAGTTGTACCCCCACCCCGTGCCTTGCCTTCATTGCTTTCCAGGTACATAGTGCTTCCTGGGAGTAGAAGTTTAAACACCCTTGAGAAAAACCCTCCTGCCTAGGGGTTAGGGTGTTGTGGCCCAGTGTGACTCATGAGGCCAATGTGTATGCTATCATAAAATCTTCTGACCTCTGGTCTCACTTTGATTTTGCTAGCCACAGACAACTCCATGGGATGTGCTATGCAGGGGCTTGCCTCCCCAGTATGAGAGGGAACTTCAACACCAATACAACTTCATACACTGAGATGGGTTGTGCCTTTCAATGAGGAACACAGCTATTTGTGAGACTGTGAATTTTAGGAGACATCAATTTATTGACATCTCAAAGGCATGAGTGGCCCTGGATTCCTTGCCTGTCTGTTGCTTGAAAATCAATCTACCCTGAAGTGGAGTGTGTGTCTCCTCAGAGTAATGGGGTGAAAGTTCTCACAGTAACATCGAACCTAAGTGCAGACATGGAATTTCCCCTCATCCTGGCTTTGCCACCTGCTTGATATATGTGATGGGTTGGTAATGGGTTTGGTGCCAAGGACACAGGGTGCTGCATAAGAAAAGGAGAGATGGTAGCTTGCAAGAATGGTATGGTCCTGTGTACATATGGTCTGCAGGCTGTGTCCAGGTGTCCATGCCTTCTACCAACATTGGCTTAGTCCTGTCTGAATAGGCTGACTGGGATGATGCCAAGTTGTGCTTGGCTGCATCTTGGGGTATATGTGCCCAGCAGTGATGGCAGAATGTCTCTGCATCTTCCCTTGGGTTGTGGCCACTCTGCAATACAACACGGATCCAACCAAGGTTTAGGGGTTTCTGCTGTCCATTGTTTGAGATGTCTTGTAGAGTCATGTTTGCAGAGCATGTGGAATGGTTAAGCAGGAAAGTAGTTAAGCCTGGTGCTTTGGAGATTACTTCCCGGTTGCAATATCCCTATGTCCCATGCCCCACATCAATAAGATAATGGCTCAGGCTGGGCATAGCACGGTGCAACATTTCTCAGACTGTGACATCATCTTTTACTACAGATACTAGTGTTTCTCTCCCTACATGCCAGTTGAGTGAACACCGGGTATGAAAAATTGCTTGGCATTCTGTGACAGGATGTGATGCACAACTTCAAAATGATTTGTATTTACCCTTCACTTACTGAGTCCTCATATTCTAGAGTGGGTAAGAGATTTGGGGACCTGAAAGTTATGTGTGGTGTGTGTGTGCCCAACTTCCACAGCCCATGTACTAACAGAAAAATCTTAAGAGAAATGAGATATAAAAATTGAAGTATAAAAGTTTGGAGAGGAGAAATGATTTCATTAAGAAGGAAAATGAGAGATGACTGAATAATAAACCTGCAGGGGACTGAGGAAAAAAAGCTGCATAAAATATATATGGAAGAAGAAATTCAAGTCATCCTTAAGGGCAGGGGTAGGGGAAAGTATATGGGAATGAAATTAAGCTGCAGAAAAAAACGATGCTAGGAGTGGAATCATGCATATATGGTTGGAGTTTTCCCAAAATTAAGGAAGAGATGAGTGTGATATCTTAGAGAAACAGCTGGGGTGCATATACACTGAAAGAGATTTCACAAAGAAAAGATGTCACTCAATGTGAAGGGAAAGAAGGAGGTTCCATTCTGAAAATTAAGGAAATTTTAACCAATGTACTAAATTTTATCAATATTGGATGTCTAGGGTAAAAGTTAAGTGCATCCAGATAAGTCTCTGTGGGCAGTTGCTGAGCCAGCAAATCAGTTCATTAAGGGAAGCCTACGCGACTTAGCGACCCTTGAAACCTCGCATGCACTGTGCTCCTGCTCCTAAGGTTCTCCCCTTTCAGGGCTCCTCTCCCACCTGACCAGACAGGAAGCCTTGAGCACAGCTAGCGCCTCGGAGGTGAGCCAGAAAGGACCGAAACCACTGGCACAAGCAGCCTCACGCACCCTCTTTCCCTCGGCTATGATTCTTGAACTCCCGTAGGACCAAGGGCCACTCAGCTCCCTCAGGTCCTGTTCCCCCAAAGGAAAGCCATTTCTAGCCGGGAGTGGAGTCCAGGCTTGCCTCCAGCACCCAGACCAGGAGCACCAAGGGGAGGAGACGGCTCCTCTCCATAGCTTGCACACCACCACGAAGTGTCTGTAGCCAATTGCATATTGGGCTCGGAAACCACGTACAAACCCTTCAGCACAGAGGCTCGTTAGAGGACACCCCTTTTCCCTGAGGCTGGCTGGCTTATCTTTGGTTCCTCCCAACGCACGAGAGACGAAGCCAGGCTAAGTTTCGGCAGCCAGCTCCCCGACCTGGAATTGGGACTCACTCGGTTCGGGCCGGGTGGCATCTGGACATGGAACCCGAGAGAACAGGAATCCCGAGACTGACATTTACCTGAATTCTGCTTTCGGGAATGCCCAGGTCTCGGGCCAGGCTCTCTCGGGCCTTGATGCCAGGGTAGGGGTTCTGTTGAAAGAGGGCTTGCAGAGCATCCTTTTGACTGAGCTTCAGAACCAGCCTTTATCTCCGCTGTCCACTTGGGCGTGGGCCTGCCAAAGACAAGAGGGGGAAACGTCTGAGAGGGAATCCGTACGGCTGCACCAACGGTGGTGTGTGGTGGTGACGGGTGGTGCCAAACCAGGCTGCTTTTTGTGTCCGGGAGGTGGGGGGGAGTAGACCCCAGTGCACAGATGACCGTCCTTTTCTATCTAACGGAAGCACACACACAGCCCTGCTGAAGGGGTGACCCTGGGACTTCCATCTAGGCCAAGTAGCAAAGATGAGGTGGCTCATGTTCTTGGGATCTACCACCCACTCACCGGCAGCCCAGAGAACTACAAACCAACCAGGTGGGAAGACCAAGGGCAACAGGGTCATATTCCAAATGGGTGGAAGATGTTCCCAACCAGGGGACGCGGCGGCCGGCTGCCGGCCGTGCAACGTCTGGATGGCCCCTGGCAGGACGGACCTCGAACTTTAGGCCAGCTAGAAGAGCCCGCCTTGCGGCTCCTCACACACCCATGGCACACCTGCTTGAACTACTTGAAAATCAAGCCAAGCACGGCCACACGTGTGTAGGGTGTGTCAGATACCCAGATTGCGGCTCTCGTGCCCCGACCCTGATTCTGACGACGCCTGGGCTGGGACACCACAGAGGATGAGCACCCCATCCTGGACGTCAACGTGTCATGTGGACTGGCTGTGTGCGTGCTATTTTTCTCTGTGGAAAGCTTGGAGTGATAGAGCCCTGTCCTAGTGGACACTTGTTCTCTGTGATGCAGAGGAATAGGACTGTGCTTGTTCACACGTTCTGCGGAAAGCCCGCCGTGGTGTCGGGCACGTCCCGGGCTTCGGGACGACTTGGATTTCCTGAAGTGTATTCAAACTCTAGAACATCAGCCCTCCCGACAAAGGAATTCCCCGCTAGCCACTGCCAGCTGCCAAACTAGGGTGTCAAGGTGTCTGCCTGGAAGGACGCAAGGCACGGCTTGCGCACCCCAAGCAATGCTTCCTTCACAAGCACCCTTCCTCCTTGCCAGCTCCAGTGAGATTGCTTCGGACAGAAGTCATGGAGCACACGGTAGCCTGGCCTTGGGGCTTTTGCCTTCAGAAAGCCCCACCCCCACATGCGCCCCCAGCCGCCCCTGCCCCCAGTCTCCACTCCCTACTTTGGAGTCGAGTGGGAGGCAAGTAAAGGGTTTCTGGGTTCAGTGCCTCCCGAGCCCCAGTGTTGAGTTTGGTGGCAAGGGAACCTATGACCTGCCGTGCTTCTTGGGTTTCCTGCGTGTGGACTACTTCCAGGGACAGCAGAGAAACGGACCTGTTCCCAGGGAACTCAAGGCAAGAGGGAGCTGCTAAACCACAGCGAGAAAGTACCAACACCACCAACTCAAATGTCCTAACGTGTTCCACTAGAAATGCGCTGCATGCGATCGGAAGCCTTGGACAACGGCTGCAGCTTTCTGTGCAGCTGCACGTCAGGACTTCTCACAGAGGAGCTGTGGGTGGGCAGCAGGGCTACCGCTCCCATGTCAATTTCAACAGGGCCAAAGAAATCAATGAATAAAAACCAAAAAAGGAAAGGAAAAACAGAACTACCCAAGCCACTCTCTCAATCATTTGGCCCAATGGCTTCCTTACACAGAGTCCAGCCAGAGCCATCCCTGCAGTCTCAGGGGGCCATTTCTCCCCTCGTCCACATCCCTGAGAGGGCAGGAATGCATTTCAGATGAGCCAGAAGGAGAGCCCAGGTGCTGATGTCTACTTATGTTTGGGCGTGCGTGAGTCATCCATGGCCGGAGAGACACCCGTCCGGCACAGAGGCTGCTGGCCAAATGTGGAGTTCCCGGGAGCACGGGCCTTATCAAGGGATCGGGCACGCCCCGCCCCTATTTATGGAAATCGCTGCCTCGGGATCCCAACCCCCCCTTCCACCTTGAGAACCTTGAAGGTTTCCCATGTGTCCATGTTAGGGGACTTGGACTGAAAGGCAAAACCGGAGTCCAGCAAGGACCTTTATTTGGAAGCCTGGCATCCTCCGTTCCCTGGGCTGAATGGGCTCCAGGGCTCTCTGGTTTTCACACGTTTTCCCATTCCACGCAGTGTTTGCTCTCCCTGGCTTTCCCCAACCCTGGGTTCGTGGTGACAAGGCTTGGCCCCAGTGTTCTTTCCAGTGTGGAGGGCCTAGCTTCCCGGTGTCTACTTCCCAATTCCCTCGGCATCTCCTGGACCTCATTGCATTCCAGGCCTGAGGCATTTCCTTGACTGGAGGCTGAGGACCCGCTCATTCCAATAGGAAGGCTGAATGCACCGACGGACACAGGATTCGACACACGGGTCATGCTCTTCGGTCACAAACTTTGGAAACTTTTCCAGCTGTCATCTGCAGCCCGCCCCCTTCCTCACGGGCCAGGGAGTGCATGAAGGAAGGGACAGACCCCACTACCACACTAGGAGGCAGCTTCGAAGTGCGAGGCTTGTCCTGGGTGAACCCAACATGGCTAGGTTGCCCCTCCTGTCTGCCAGCATCTTCAAAGCCTTTCCAGAGAGGCCTGATGAGGGTCCGGTCCCCTGAAGTCTATCCAGGCCGAAACGTGTCAGCTACACCCGGCTACGTCAAAGCAGTTCTCTTGGCAAGCCTGTCTCCCAGGGAAGCCAGGTCGAATGCACGTCCCAACAGTGGGTGGGGGAGGGGAAAAGAGGGGGAGGGGAAGAGGGGGAGGGGGAGGGGAGCGGGGAGCTGCCCTCACTCGCCTGGGGCCATCTCCCAGGTCAACACAGGTCAGAAGCTGTCCAGCAGCCCCAAGGACTCATGCCCAACGGCATCGGGAGCTCTGCTGTCGGGAATCCGGCCCACGCAAACGGAATGCATTCCCAAGCGAACTTCCCTGCTGGAGCCGCCAAAAGGGAAGCAAGGAAAAATCGTTTGATGGTGAAAACACATGGAACCAGAGAATCTGTAGACGGTCACTCCTTCTCCGGACGGCAGGCACGAGTCCGGGAAATTCAGGCAAGAAACCAGAGCTGAAAAGGAGGGCCCGGCACCACAACTTGGGAGAAGAGACAGATAACTCAAGTAACGCTGGGGAGTGCAACGATAGCCCTGCCTCAGCCAAGATGGACCCAGTAGGATAGAGATGGGAAGCGAGGGTGTGTTTTCCAAAATCGAATACCTGGGCAGGAGGAGAGGGAAGGGAGGGGTGTGGGGAGAGGGATGAGGAGGGGAGGGGAGGGGTGTGGGGGAGGGGAGTGGGAAGGGGGAGGGGAGGGGGAGCAGAGGACAAGAAGGAGGAGGAGGAGCAGGAGAAGCAGAAGGGGAATTCCAAAGCGTCCTAGAGGATGGTGGCGCAGCTGTGCTAGGAAGGAAAATTTGGCTGGAACCTACAAACCCATCTGACATTTTAGCTGAGCCTAGGCCCTAGACCCTCGAAACATGGAAACCCAAAACACATAATGGGCCGTCTTTAGTGTACTCCTTTGCCACCCTGGTTCATGAAACTCAGCCATGTGCACTGAGATGGAGACTACGAGCTTCTTCAGCAACATTTGGGGATGAGTCTAATTATAGCAGCACTTGGTTCAAACGATGCTTGTGTGTTTGTGTGGCTGTGTGTGTGCTGTAAGTGTTTGTGGCAAAGAGACCATAAGACAGGGGGAGAGGGAGAGAGAGAAAAAGAGAGAGGCAGAAGGAGACAAGTGAGAGAGGGAGGAAGGCATGGTGTGTGTAAGGGAGAGAGAGAGATTGATTGCCTGCCTAATATCCCCAGCACCTTGGTTAATTTGAGCCCTGCTGATAATAATCTGTCTATAATCTGGGAACCAAGAAAAGTGCTAGGAGAGTTGTGTAACGGTGCTCCCCTGTACTGGCCCTAATGGAAGCTCTCTTGCTCCCAGAATCCCAGTGACGGTGCTTCATTGTTGTAGGGTTTCCAAGAGAATCTAGTTTGCAAGTAGAAGCTGGCTTCTTATCAAGGGACCCGACTCCCTTCCCATCCAGTCCCAGGCAAAGGGTGACATGGTGAATCTGTGAGGAGTGGCATGGATGCTGGGGCACAGACTACAAGGGGACCAAAACAGAGCCAAAGACTTTGCGTTGAGTTCCAAGCCAGGTTTACTGGATCAAGGCAATGTCAGATAGAACCCGCAAATCGACCTATAAGCCAAGAGGACTTGGGCGGTATTCTTGTCCTTTGGCATGCTAGCATCCCTTCCGACATCAGGGAGGATGCCCCTCCTGGTGCCCGTGCGTCCCGAGAGCGCCCACGGAACACGGCAGGGCTGAGGGAGGCCACGCAGTGGCGCCCGCAGTCTGGGCGTCTTGCCCTTGCTGCCGAGCCCTAGGAGTGTGCCTGGTTCCTCGTCCTTTTTTCTCAGCCGTGGCTCGGCATCCCAGGGAAGGAGGCCTGAATTGGGCTCGACCGAAGGCTTTCCTGAGGCCCTGGCGAGCCTGGCAGCATGTCCAGGAGGGCCTGGAATTCGTCGTCACTGAGGGGTTCTTCCAGGGTTGGCCAAAGTCCCTCTTCCGGGGTGCCGTCACTCAGGAAAGGTTGTGCCTTTTCCAGAAGGCTGGCGTCTGACAAGAGTTCATCTAAGAGGCTCCCTGAGCCTCTGGCGCCCGAGGGCTGGGGCTGCGGTTGGAGCGGAGGAAACGTGAGCTGATCCGATGGGGCCTGCTGCTGCCACAGGTGTGTCTCGGCCTGTTCGGGCTGCAGAATTGGCGTGTGGGGGCTGCGTGGCTGAGCCGGATGCTGCCCGGTGTGTGGAGGAGCGCTGCGAGGGACAGGCTGAGGGCGTGCTGCCAGGCCAGGGTGCAGGCTGCTGTGCGGGCAGGCCCCTCCGTGGGCGGAGGGCGTGAGTGCCGCGGGCATGGGTGCGAGACCCCCTCCTGGACTCGGCCCTGCTGTGGTGCTGCCGGGGTCTGTTCCCGGATGTGGAGGGTTCTCTTCTCCCTCCGAAGCCGGGGCGGGCTGGACCACCAGGAGCATCAAAGGCTGGCCCACCCAGCCACCATGGGGAGCACAAGGCACAAAGAAGCTTGGGGCCAGAGTAGGGGCTGCAGCGGTAAGGGACCGGAAGCTGTCCAGTGGATCAGTTGGAGGCAATTGATGAGCGCTGTTGTGGATGTTGGGCAGGGGCATTTGGTCCGATGGGACAGTCGAGGCTGGTCTGGCATCGGGGTCTTCTTCCAGGGCCTTGGCAGGCGCCCCTCTGCTCTGCTCCGGGTGCCGAGCTCTCCGGTTCTGAAACCATATCTAGGCAAGATGAGAGAAAGGGAGACAGGTACATCAGAAGCACGATCTCCCACGTCGCCTTGCAATCCCCATGGCAGCACCCCTGGTCTGACAGGCTCCGGGCAAAAACACTGCCTTCGGATAGGCCTTGACCCAGGGTGATGGGACCTTTGCCAGTCCCCAGGTCCTTGCAAAATGAGGGGCCAAATCAGGGCCACACTGGGACCCTGGCTTCCATGAGAGATCCCTCGCTGTCTGGCTAGACTGTCGGGACCCCTCCCAGGCTGTCCGGCACCTCCTCTGCTCCGTCCCCTTCAGGAAATGGATGCCTTCAGGTCAGGCACCTGAGTGAAAGTCTATTTGGAACCTTACAAGCTCCATTCCTCTCCCCAACCCCCCAATGACCCACCCACACATCCAAAACCATCAGCAGTGCCTACGTATATCCAGCACCGGCGCGGGAGGAAAACGGCACTCCCGCCTTGGGACATACCATCATCCACCTACTGAGACCTTACCTGGATTCGAGGTTCGGGAAGTCCTGTTTGACGAGCCAATTCTTCCCTGGTGGCAATGCCAGGAAAGCGGTCCCTCTCAAAGGCTTGCACAAGCATCCCTGTTTGAGAGGGTGAGATGAACGTGCGCTTTCTCCCGGCCTCTTTTGGGTGGCCATCTATAGGAGCACAAACAAAGAAGAGAGGACAATGAAGGCCACTTCACA
Organism: Camelus dromedarius; assembly: GCF_036321535.1. Taxonomy (NCBI): domain Eukaryota; kingdom Metazoa; phylum Chordata; class Mammalia; order Artiodactyla; family Camelidae; genus Camelus; species Camelus dromedarius. Next base: position 4,948,456 of record NW_026989814.1, read on the forward strand.
TTCAGTGCACACAAATTCTGCCATATGTAGGAAATGGCATATCAGATAGGTAGGTAGATAGAAAGATAGATAGAGGGATAGATAGATAGATAGATGGATAGATAGATAAATAGATGATAGATAGATAGAGAGATAGATAGATAGAGAGATAGATAGATAGGTGAGAGGTACAGAGAGAGAGAGATTGAGACATAGTTAGGTATAGATCTACATAGATAGATGATAGATCTATAGATGATAGAAAGATAGTTAATCTATACAAATATAGTTTTATATACATATATGTATCGCTATGTCTATAGTGAATTATCATGTGTATGTAGAAGTATACACAGGCACAATGCATTCCCCCACCCACACAGACACACCCACACATACACACCCACACACACACACACAAACACACACACAAACACTCACAGTTTCCATTTTACATTTTAATTATTCACTTTAAAATTTTATTTCTTGCTTGACTGTTTGTTTGCTTGTTTCTCTAGTTTGCTGTTTGGTTGGTTCCCAGCATGTTTTCTGGAGCGTTCTGAAGCCCTGATGGGCCAATTCTGGAACGAATCTTGCTATGGAGCCCGAGGAAAATCTTTGTGAGTGGATAAGAGATGGGAACTCTGCACTTTGGACAGTTTCAGGACCAGAGGGTTGAAAGGCTTCCTGGCCATGCAAGACCCCGCCCTCCAAACAGGGCCATGATGCTCATAGTGTGAGCACTAGCAGGGCAAGGCCCAGATAGGCTTGTTTCCTCTCCTAAGTGTTCTCTGCTGACTACTTGTCACCCACGTTCAGAGATGAATCTGTCTCCAGGAACCCAAATGGGAAAATGCCTTTGGAAATCCAGGGACACACCTTGCGTCAGAGCCTGAGGCTCGTGCACAGGATGCGATTGCCCGTCTGGTAAGATGTTCCCCGACGGCGGTCGGCTCTGCCTTAGGCTTCTTCTTCGTTGGTTTTGGAACCAAACCTAAGTAGAAGGAGTAAAACCCCTGTCACTCAAATGCTTAGGGACAGATTTCAAGAGCTATCACAGTGATTCGCAACACAACAAACAGACAAGCCAAGGAGTGGACAAACTCTAGACTCCATGTGCCCCCAGTGGAAGTATTCAGCACCCAAAGGGACTGGAATTGCCACAGATTATGGCTTTCACCTCGGAAGAACTGCACAGGATTCCAGAAAACACTCTGCACGGAAGAAAATCAGCATATCCCCTGCCATCCTCCCTCTGGAATCCAAAGACAAAAAACACGTGAGGCAGGAGACAATGTTTGCTTTCCCAAAGTCAGTCTGAACGGGCTTGCTGATATTCTCCCTCTCTCTTCTCCTCTCCATATCCCTCGTTTCCTCCCCCAACCCACTCTGTCTGATCATCTCTCTTGCTATCCGTTTCTGTCTCTCTCTGTTTAGCTCTATGTCTCTCTTGACATTTTCCATTCCTGTCACCTGCCATGGTCCCTGTTGGCCTGTTAGTCTCAGTCTCCGATTCTGTCCGTCTACCTGTTTATGCCTGTTTCTCTTTTCCTCTCTCTCAGTCCCTGTCTCTGTCTCTGTGTCCATTTCTCTCTGTTGTTTCTCTCACTGGCTCCCTTTGAGTCTTTGTGCCTCCTTTTTGACCATGCTCAGTGCCTGAGGAATGTTCCTCTGTCTCCCTCCTTGCCCCATGGACAGCACCCTTTCCTAACACACCATGCATAGGTGAGTGCTCTTGTCCAAAATTCCCAAAGGAGGGCGAACTCCTGAAAACCCCATGCTGCCTGGAAAAGACTCCTTGACAGGGAACTCTTAGGAGGGCAAGGTTCTGCCACTTCCAGGTCTGGAGGCTCTTAGGTACCCGATCCCCATCGTTCAAATCTGTGTCATTGTCTCCAACATTGAAGCCACATGCTCCCTTCCTCCTTACCCAAGAATCAAATGCAGAGTTACGTGTGGATGGAGTGGAGTGGAGTGGAGTGGAGTGGAGCGGCATGGTGAAGGGTAGGGTGCAGCCGAGTGAGGTCGGGTGAGGTCGTGTGAGGCTTGGGGGACGGCCGGGTGGCAGGGGTGTGGGGTTGGGGTTGGTGTAGGTGTGGCAATCGGGGTAGATATGGGTGTCGGTGAGGGTGTGGGCGTGTGTGTGTCCATTTTTAGGCATCTCTGATGGGGCTGTGTGGGCAGTTTGTTGAACCTGCCAGTCAGTTCAGTAAGGGAAGCCTACGCGTCTTAGTGCCCCTTGAAAGGTCGCAGGCACAGTGCTCCTGCTCCTAAGGTTCTCCCCTTTCAGGGCTCCTCTCCCACCTGACCAGACAGGAAGCCTTGAGCACCGCTAGCGCCTCGGAAGTGAGCCCGAAAGTATTGAACCCCCTGGCACATGCAGCCTCACGCACCCTCTTTCCCTCGGCTTTGATTCCTGACCTCCCTTAGGACCAAGGGCCACTCACCTCCCTCTGGCCCTGTTCTCCCAGGGGACAGCCATTCCTAGCCGGGAGTGGAGTCCAGGCTTGCCTAGAGCACCCAGACCAGGAGCACCAAGGGGAGGAGGGGGCTCCTCTCCATAGCGTGCACCCCACCACGAAGTGTCTGTAGCCAATTGCATATTGGGCTCGGAAACCACGTACAAACCCTTCAGCACAGAGGCTCGTTAGAGGACACCCCTTTTCCCTGAGGCTGGCTGGCTTATCTTTGGTTCCCTCCCAACGCACGAGAGACGAAGCCCGGCTAAGTCTCGGCAGCCAGCTCCCCGACCTGGAATTCGGACTCACTCGGCTCGGGCAGGGTGGCATCTGGACACGGAACCCGAGAGAACAAGTATCCCGAGACTGACATTTACCTGAATTCTGCTTTCGGGAATGCCCATGTCTCGGGCCATTCTCTCTCGGGCCTTGATGCCAGGTTAGGGGTTCTGTTGAAAGAGGGCTTGCAGAGCATCCTTTTGACTGAGCTTCAGAACCAGCCTCTTTCTCCGCTGTCCACTTGGGCGTGGGCCTGCCAAAGACAAGAGGGGGAAACGTCTGAGAGGGAATCCGTACGGCTGCACAAACGGCGGTGTGTGGTGGTGACGGGTGGTGCCACACCAGGCTGCTTTTTGTGTCCGGGAGGCTGGGGGGGTAGACACCAGTGCACAGATGACCGTCCCTTTCTATCTAACGGAAGCACACACACAGCCCTGCTGAAGGGGTGACCCTGGGCCTTCCATCTAGGCCAAGTAGGAAAGATGAGGAGGCTCATGTTCTTGGGATCTATAACCCACTCACCGGCAGCCCAGAGAACTACAAACCAACCAGCTGGGAAGACCTAGGGCAACAGGGTCATGTTCCAAATGGGTGGAAGATGTTCCCACCCAGGGGACGCGGCGGCCGGCTGCCGGCCATGCAACGTCTGGATGGCCCCTGGCAGGACGGACCTCGAACTTTAGGCCAGCTAGAAGAGCCCGCCTTGCGGCTCCTCACACACCCATGGCACACCTGCTTGATCTACTTAAAAATCAAGCCAAGCACGGCCACACGTGGGTAGGGTGTGTCGGATACCCACATTGCGGCCCTCGTGCCCCGACCCTGATTCTGATGACGCCTGGGCTGGGACACCACAGAGTAGGAGCACCCCATCCTGAACGTCAACATGTCATGTGGACTGGCTGTGTGCGTGCTACTTATCTCTGTGGAAAGCTTGGAGTGATAGAGCCCTGTCCTAGTGGACACTTGTTCTCTGTGATGCAGAGGAATAGGACTGTGCTTGTTCACACGTTCTGCGGAAAGCCCGACGTGGTGTCGGGCACGTCCCGGGCTTCGGGACGACTTTGATTTCCTGAAGTGTATTCAAACTCTAGAACATCAGCCCTCCCGACAAAGGAATTCCCCGCTAGCCACTGCCAGCTGCCAAACTAGGGTGTCAAGGTGTCTGCCTGGAAGGACGCAAGGCACGGCTTGCGCACCCCAAGCGATGCTTCCTTCACAAGCACCCTTCCTCCTTGCCAGCTCCAGTGAGATTGTTTCGGACAGAAGTCATGGAGCACACGGTCGCCTGGCCTTGGGGCTTTTGCCTTCAGAAAGCCCCATCCCCACATGCACCCCCAGCCGCCCCTGCCCCCAGTCTCCACTCCCTACTTTGGAGTCGAGTGGGAGGCAAGTCAAGGGTTTCTGGGATCAGTGCCTCCCGAGCCCTAGTGTTGAGTTTGGTGGCAAGGGAACCTATGACCTGCCGTGCTTCTTGGGTATCCTGCGTGTGGACTTCTTCCAGGGACAGCAGAGAAACGGACCTGTTCCCACGGAACTCAAGGCAAGAGGGAGCTGCTAAACCACAGCGAGAAAGTACCAACACCACCAACTCAAATGTCCTAACGTGTTCCACTAGAAATGCGCTGCATGCGATCGGAAGCCTTGGACAACGGCTGCAGCTTTCTGTGCAGCTGCACGTCAGGACTTCTCACAGAGGAGCTGTGGGTGGGCAGCAGGGCTACCGCTCCCATGTCAATTTCAAAAGGGCCAAAGAAATCAATGAATAAAAACAAAAAAAGGAAAGGAAAAACAGAACTACCCAAGCCACTCTCTCAATCATTTGGCCCAATGGCTTCCTTAAACAAAGTCCAGCCAGAGCCATCCCTGCAGTCTCAGGGGGCCATTTCTCCCCTCGTCCACATCCCTGAGAGGGCAGGAATGCATTTCAGATGAGCCAGAAGGAGAGCCCAGGTGCTGATGTCTACTTATGTTTGGGCGTGCGTGAGTCATCCATGGCCAGAGAGACACCCGTCCGGCACAGAGGCTGCTGGCCCAATGTGGAGTACCCGGGAGCACGGGCCTTATCAAGGGATCGGGCACACCCCGCCCCTATTTATGGAAATCGCTGCCTCGGGATCCCAACCCCGCCTTCCACCTTGAGAACCTTGAAGGTTTCCCATGTGTCCATGTTAGGGGACTTGGACTGAAAGGCAAATCCGGAGGCCAGCAAGGACCTGTCTTTGGAAGCATGGCATCCTCCGTTCCCCGGGCTGAATGGGCTCCAGGGCTCTCTGGTTTTCACACGTTTTCCCATTCCTCGCCGTGTTTGCTCTCCCTGGCTTTCCCCAACCCTGGGTTCGTGGTGACAAGGTTTGGCCCCAGTGTTCTTTCCAGTGTGGAGGGCCTAGCTTCCTGGTGTCTACTTCCCAATTCCCTCGGCATCTCCTGGACCTCATTGCATTCCAGGCCTGAGGCATTTTCTTGACTGGAGGCTGAGGACCCGCTCATTCCAATAGGAAGGCTGAATGCACCGACGGAAACAGGATTCCACACACGGGTCATGCTCTTCAGTCACAAACTTTGGAAACTTTTCCAGCTGTCATCTGCAGCCCGCCCCCTTCCTCATGGGCCAGGGATTGCATGAAGAAAGGGGCAGACCCCACTACCACACTAGGAGGCGGCTTCGAAGTGCGAGGCTTGTCCTGGGCGAACCCAACATGGCTAGGTTGCCCCTCCTGTCTGCCAGCATCTTCAAAGCCTTTCCAGAGAGGCCTGATGAGGGTCCGGTCCCCTGAAGTCTATCCAGGCCGAAACGTGTCAGCTACACCCGGCTACGTCAAAGCAGTTCTCTTGGCAAGCCTGTCTCCCAGGGAAGCCAGGTCGAATGCACGTCCCAACAGTGGGTGGGGGAGGGGAAAAGAGGGGGAGGGGAAGAGGGGGAGGGGTAGCGGAGCGGGGAGCTGCCCTCACTCGCCTGGGGCCATCTCCCAGGTCAACACTGGTCAGAAGCTGTCCAGCAGCCCCAAGGACTAATGCCCAATGTCATCGGGAGCTCTGCGGTCGGGAATCCGGCCCATGCAAACGGAATGCATTCCCAAGCGAACTTCCCTGCTGGAGCCGCCAAAAGGGAAGCAAGGAAAAATCGTTTGATGGTGAAAACACATGGAACCAGAGAATCTGTAGACGGTCACTCCTTCTCCGGACGGCAGGCACGAGTCCGGGAAAGTCAGGCAAGAAACCAGAGCTGAAAAGGAGGGCCCGGCACCACAACTTGGGAGAAGAGACAGTTAACTCAAGTAACGCTGGGGAGTGCAACGATAGCCCCGCCTCAGCCAAGATGGACCCAGTAGGATAGAGATGAGAAGCGAGGGTGTGTTTCCAAAATCGAATACCTGGGGAGGAGGAGAGGGAAGGGAGGGGTGTGGGGAGAGGGATGAGGAGGGGAGGGGAGGGGTGTGGGGGAGGGGAGTGGGAAGGGGGAGGGGAGGGGGAGCAGAGGACAAGAAGGAGGAGGAGGAGCAGGAGAAGCAGAAGGGGAATTCCAAAGCGTCCTAGAGGATGGTGGCGCAGCTGTGCTAGGAAGGAAAATTTGGCTGGAACCTACAAACCCATCTGACATTTTAGCTGAGCCTAGGCCCTAGACCCTCGAAACATGGAAACCCAAAACACATAATGGGCCGTCTTTAGTGTACTCCTTTGCCACCCTGGTTCATGAAACTCAGCCATGTTCACTGAGATGGAGACTACGAGCTTCTTCAGCAACATTTGGGGATGAGTCTAATTATAGCAGCACTTGGTTCAAACGATGCTTGTGTGTTTGTGTGGCTGTGTGTGCGCTGTAAGTGTTTGTGGCAAAGAGACCATAAGACAGGGGGAGAGGGAGAGAGAGAAAAAGAGAGAGGCAGAAGGAGACAAGTGAGAGAGGGAGGCAGGGATGGAGGGCGTGAGGGAGAGAGAGAGATTGATTGCCTGCCTAATATCGCCAGCACCTTGGTTAATTTGAGCCCTGCTGATAATAATCTGGCTATAATCTGGGAACCAAGAAAAGTGCTAGGAGAGTTGTGTAACGGTGCTCCCCTGTACTGGCCCTAATGGAAGCTCTCTTGCTCCCAGAATCCCAGTGACGGTGCTTCATTGTTGTAGGGTTTCCAAGAGAATCTAGTTTGCAAGTAGAAGCTGGCTTCTTATCAAGGGCCCCCGACCCTCTTCCCATCCAGTCCCAGGCAAAGGGGGACATGGTGAATCTGTGAGGAGTGGCATGGATGCTGGGGCACAGACTACAAGGGGACCAAAACAGAGCCAAAGACTTTGCGTTGAGTTCCAAGCCAGGTTTATTGGATCGAGGCAATGTCAGAGAGAACCCGCAAATCGGCCTCCAAGCCAAGAGGACTTGGGCGGTATTCTTGTCCTTTGGCATGCTAACATCCCTTCCGACATCAGGGAGGATGCCCTCCTGGTGCCCGTGCGTCCCGAGAGTGCCCATGGAACACAGCAGGGCTGAGGGAGGCCACGCAGTGGCGCCCGCAGTCTGGGCGTCTTGCCCTTGCTGCCGAGCCCTAGGAGTGTGCCTGGTTCCTCGTCCTTTTTTCTCAGCCGTGGCTCGGCATCCCAGGGAAGGAGGCCTGAATTGGGCTCGACCGAAGGCTTTCCTGAGGCCCTGGCGAGCCTGGCAGCATGTCCAGGAGGGCCTGGAATTCGTCGTCACTGAGGGGTTCTTCCAGGGTTGGCCAAAGTCCCTCTTCCGGGGTGCCGTCGCTCAGGAAAGGTTGTGCCTTTTCCAGAAGGCTGGCGTCTGACAAGTGTTCATCTAAGAGGCTCCCTGAGCCTCTGGCGCCCGAGGGCTGGGGCTGCGGTTGGAGCGGAGGACACGTGAGCTGATCCGATGGGGCCTGCTGCTGCCACAGGTGTGTATCGGCCTGTTCGGGCTGCAGAATTGGCGTGTGGGGGCTGCGTGGCTGAGCCGGATGCTGCCCGGTGTGTGGAGGAGCGCTGCGGGGGACAGGCTGAGGGCGTGCTGCCAGGCCAGGGTGCAGGCTGCTGTGCGGGCAGGCCCCTCCGTGGGCGGAGGGCGTGAGTGCCGCGGGCATGGGTGCGAGACCACCTCCTGGACTCGGCCCTGCTGTGGTGCCGCCGGGGTCTGTTCCCGGATGTGGAGGGTTCTCTGCTCCCTCCGAAGCCGGGGCGGGCTGGACCACCAGGAGCATCAAAGGCTGGCCCACCCAGCCACCACGGGGAGCACAAGGCACAAAGAAGCTTGGGGCCAGAGGAGGGGCTGCAGCTGTAAGTTACCGGAAGCTGTCCAGTGGATCAGTTGGAGGCAATTGATGAGCGCTGTTGTGGATGTTTGGCAGGGGCATTTGGTCCGATGGGACAGTCGAGGCTGGTCTGGCATCAGGGTCTTCTTCCAGGGCCTTGGCAGGCGCCCCTCTGCTCTGCTCCGGGTGCCGAGCTCTCCGGTTCTGAAACCATATCTAGGCAAGATGAGAGAAAGGGAGACAGGTACATCAGAAGCACGATCTCCCACGTCGCCTTGCAATCCCCATGCCAGCACCCCTGGTCTGACAGGCTCCGGGCAAAAACACTGCCTTCGGATAGGCCTTGACCCAGGGTGATGGGACCTTTGCCAGTCCCCAGGTCCTTGCAAAATGAGGGGCCATATCAGGGCCACACTGGGACCCTGGCTTCCATGAGAGATCCCTCGCTGTCTGGCTAGACTGTCGGGACCCCTCCCAGGCTGTCCGGCACCTCCTCTGCTCCGTCCCCTTCAGGAAATGGATGCCTTCAGGTCAGGCACCTGAGTGAAAGTCTATGGGGAACCTTACAAGCCCCATTCCTCTCCCCAACCCCCCAATGACCCACCCACACATCCAAAACCATCAGCAGTGCCTACGTATATCCAGCACCGGCGCGGGAGGAAAACGGCACTCCCGCCTTGGGACATACCATCTTCCACCTACTGAGACCTTACCTGGATTCGAGGTTCGGGAAGTCCTGTTTGACGAGCCAATTCTTCCCTGGTGGCAATGCCAGGAAAGCGGTCCCTCTCAAAGGCTTGCACAAGCATCCCTGTTTGAGAGGGTGAGATGAACGTGCGCTTTCTCCCGGCCTCTTTTGGGCGGCCATCTAGAGGAGCACAAACAAAGAAGAGAGGACAATGAAGGCCACTTCACATTCAGTGCACACAAATTCTGCCATATGGAGGAAATGGCATATCAGATAGGTAGGTAGATAGAAAGATAGAGAGATAGAGGGATAGATAGATAGATAGATGTATAGATAGATAAATAAATGATAGATATATAGAGAGATAGATAGAGAGATAGATAGATAGGTGAGAGGTACAGAGAGAGAGAGATTGAGACATAGTTAGGTATAGATCTACATAGATAGATGATAGATCGATAGATGATAGAAAGATAGTTAATCTATACAAATATAGTTTTATATACATATATGTATCGCTATGTCTATAGTGAATTATCATGTGTATGTAGAAGTATACACAGGCACAATGCATTCCCCCACCCACACAGACACATCCACACATACACACCCACACATACACACCCACACAGACACACACACACACACACACTCACAGTTTCCATTTTACATTTTAATTATTCACTTTAAAATTTTATTTCTTGCTTGACTGTTTGTTTGCTTGTTTCTCTAGTTTGCTGTTTGGTTGGTTTCCCAGCATGTTTTCTGGATCGTTCTGAAGCCCTGATGGGCCAATTCTGGAACGAATCTTGCTATGGAGCCCGAGGAAAATCTTTGTGAGTGGATAAGAGATGGGAACTCTGCACTTTGGACAGTTTCAGGACCAGAGGGTTGAAAGGCTTCCTGGCCATGCAAGACCCCGCCCTCCAAACAGGGCATGATGCTCATAGTGTGAGCACTAGCAGGGCAAGGCCCAGATAGGCTTGTTTCCTCTCCTAAGGGTTCTCTGCTGACTACTTGTCACCCACGTTCAGAGATGAATCTGTCTCCAGGAACCCTAATGGGAAAATGCCTTTGGAAAGCCAGGGACTCACCTTGCGTCAGAGCCTGAGGCTCGTGCACAGGATGCGATTGCCCGTCTGGTAAGATGTTCCCCGACGGCGGTCGGCTCTGCCTTAGGCTTCTTCTTCGTTGGTTTTGGAACCAAACCTAAGTAGAAGGAGTAAAACCCCTGTCACTCAAATGCTTAGGGACAGATTTCAAGAGCTATCACAGTGATTCGCAACACAACAAACAGACAAGCCAAGGAGTGGACAAAATCTAGACTCCATGTGCCCCCAGTGGAAGTATTCAGCACCCAAAGGGACTGGACTTGCCACAGATTATGGCTTTCACCTCGGAAGAACTGCACAGGATTCCAGAAAACACTCTGCACGGAAGAAATTCAGCATATCCCCTGCCATCCTCCCTCTGGAATCCAAAGACAAAAACACGTGAGGCAGGAGACAATGTTTGCTTTCCCAAAGTCAGTCTGAAGGAGCTTGCTGATATTCTCCCTCTCTCTTCTCCTCTCAATATCCCTCGTTTCCTCCCCCGACCCACTCTGTCTGATCATCTCTCTTGCTATCCGTTTCTGTCTCTCTCTGTTTAGCTCTATGTCTCTCTTGACATTTTCCATTCCTGTCACCTGCCATGGTCCCTGTTGGCCTTTGAGTCTCAGTCTCCGATTCTGTCCGTCTACCTGTTTATGCCTGTTTCTCTTTTCCTCTCTCTCAGTCCCTGTCTCTGTCTCTGTGTCCATTTCTCTCTGTTGTTTCTCTCACTGGCTCCCTTTGAGTCTTTGTGCCTCCTTTTTGACCATGCTCAGTGCCTGAGGAATGTTCCTCTGTCTCCCTCCTTGCCCCATGGACAGCACCCTTTCCTAACACACCACGCATAGGTGAGTGCTCTTGTCCAAAATTCCCTGAAGGCGCGCGAACTCCTGAAAACCCCATGCTGCCTGGAAAAGACTCCTTGACAGGGAACTCTTAGGGGGGCAAGGTCCTGCCACTTCCAGGTCTGGAGGCTCTTAGGTACCCGATCCCCATCGTTCAAATATGTGTCATTGTCTCCAACATTGAAGCCACATGCTGCCTTTTTCGTTACCCAAGAATCAAATGCAGAGTTACATGTGGATGGAGTGGAGTGGAGTGGAGTGGAGTGGAGCGGCATGATGAAGGGTAGGGTGCAGCCGAGTGAGGTCGGGTGAGGTCGTGTGAGGCTTGGATGACGGCCGGGTGGCAAGGGGGTGGGGTTGGGGTTGGTGGAGGTGTGGCCATCGGGGTAGATATGGGTGTCGGTGAGGGTGTGGGCGTGTGTGTGTCCATTTTTAGGCATCTCTGATGGGGCTGTGTGGGCAGTTTGATGAACCTGCCAGTCAGTTTTGTAAGGGAAGCCTACGCGTCTTAGTGCCCATTGAAAGGTCGCAGGCACAGTGCTCCTGCTCCTAAGGTTCTCCCCTTTCAGGGCTCCTCCCCCACCTGACCAGACAGGAAGCCTTGAGCACCGCTAGCGCCTTGGAGTTGAGCCAGAAAGGACCAAACTCCCTGGCACAAGCAGCCTCACGCACCCTCTTTCCCTCGGTTTTGATTCCTGAACTCCCGTAGGACCAAGGGCCACTCACCTCCCTCTGGCCCTGTTCTCCCATGGGACAGCCATTCCTAGACGGGAGTGGAGTCCAGGCTTGCCTCCAGCACCCAGACCAGGAGCACCAAGGGGAGGAGGGGGCTCCTCTCCTTAGCGTGCACCCCACCACGAAGTGTCTGTAGCCAATTGCATATTGGGCTCGGAAACCACGTACAAACCCTTAAGCACAGAGTCTCGTTAGAGGACACCCCTTTTCCCTGAGGCTGGCTGGCTTATCTTTGGTTCCCTCCCAACGCACGAGAGACGAAGCCCGGCTAAGTCTCGGCAGCCATCTCCCCGACCTGGAATTGGGACTCACACGGCTCGGGCCGGGTGGCATCTGGACACGGAACCCGAGAGAACAGGAATCCCGACACTCACATTTACCTGAATTCTGCTTTCGGGAATGCCCAGGTCTCGGGCTAGGCTCTCTCGGGCCTTGATGCCAGGGTAGGGGTTCTGTTGAAAGAGGGCTTGTAGAGCGTCAATTTGACTGAGCTTCAGAACCAGCCTCTTTCTGCGCTGTCCACTTGGGCGTGGGCCTGCCAAAGACAAGAGGGGGAAACGTCTGAGAGGGAATCCGTACGGCTGCACCAACGGCGGTGTTTGGTGGTGACGGGTGGTGCCACACCAGGCTGCTTTTTGTGTCCCGGAGGCGGGGGTGAGTAGACCCCAGTGCACAGATGACCGTCCCATTCTATCTAACGGAAGCACACAAACAGCCCTGCTGAGGGGGTGTCCCTGGGCCTTCCATCTAGGCCAAGTAGCAAAGATGAGATGGCTCATGTTCTTGGGATCTACCACCCACTCACCGGCAGCCCAGAGAACTACAAACCAACCAGCTGGGAAGACCTAGGGCAACAGGGTCATGTTCCAAATGGGTGGAAGTTGTTCCAACCCAGGGGACGCGGCCCCCGGCTGCCGGCCGTGCAATGTCTGGATGGCCCCTGGCAGGACGGACCTCGAACTTTAGGCCAGCTAGAAGAGCCCGCCTTGTGGCTCCTCACACACCCATGGAACACCTGTTGTACTACTTGAAAATCAAGCCAAGCACGGCCAAACTTGGGTAGGGTGTGTCAGATACCCACATTGCGGCCCTCGTGCCCCGACCTTGATTCTGACGGCGCCCGGGCTGGGACGCCACAGAGTAGGAGCAACCCATCCTGGACGTCAACGTGTCATGTGGACCGGCTGTGTGCATGCTATTTTTCTCTGTGGAAAGCTTGGAGTGATGGAGCCCTGTCCTATTGGACACTTGTTCTCTGTGATGCGGAGGAATATGACTGTGCTTGTTCACACGTTCTGCGGAAAGCCCGACGTGGTGTCGGGCACGTCCCGGGCTTCGGGACTACTTGGATTTCCTGAAGTTTATTCAAACTCTAGAACATCAGCCCTCCCGACATAGGAAATCCCCGCTAGCCAATGCCAGCTGCCAAACTAGGGTGTCAAGGTGTCTGCCTGGAAGGACGCAAGGCACGGCTTGCGCACCCCAAGTGATGCTTCCTTCACAAGCACCCTTCCTCCTTGCCAGCTCCAGTGAGATTGTTTCGGACAGAAGTCATGGAGCACACGGTAGCCTGGCCTTGGGGCTTTTGCCTTCAGAAAACCCCACACCCTCATGCGCCCCCAGCCGCCCCTGCCCCCAGTCTCCACTCCCTACTTTGGAGTCGAGTGGGAGGCAAGTCAAGGGTTTCTGGGATCAGTGCCTCCCAAGCCCTAGTGTTGAGTTTGGTGGCAAGGGAACCTATGACCTGCCGTGCTTCTTGGGTATCCTGCATGTGGACTATTTCCAGGGACAGCAGAGAAACGGACCCTTTCCCATGGAACTCAAGGCAAGAGGGAGCTGCTAAACCACAGCGAGAAATAACCAACACCACCAACTCAAAAGTCCTAACGTGTTTCACTAGAAATGCGCTGCAAGCGATCGGAAGCCTTGGACAACGGCTGCAGCTTTCTGTGCAGCTGCACGTCAGGACTTCTCACAGAGGAGCTGTGGGTGGGCAGCAGGGCTACCGCTCCCATGTCAATTTCAACAGGGCCAAAGATTTCAATGAATTAAAAACATAAAATAAAGGAAAAACAGAACTACCCAAGCCACTCTCTCAATCATTTGGCCCAATGGCTTCCTTACACAGAGTCCAGCCAGAGCCATCCCTGCAGTCTCAGGGGGCCATTTCTCCCCTCGTCCACATCCCTGAGAGGGCAGGAAGGCATTTCAGATGAGCCAGAAGGAGAGCCCAGGTGCTGATGTCTACTTACCGTTGGGCGTGCGTGAGTCATCCATGGCCAGAGAGACACCCGTCCGGCACAGAGGCTGCTGGCCAAATGTGGAGTTCCCGGGAGCACGGGCCTTATCAAGGGATCGGGTACGCCCCGCCCCTATTTATGGAAATCGCTGCGTCGGGATCCCAACCCCGCCTTCCACCTTGAGAACCTTGAAGTGTTCCCATGTTTCCATGTTAGGGGACTTGGACTGAAAGGCAAAACCACAGGCCAGCAAGGACCTTTCTTTGGAAGCCTGGCATCCTCCGTTCCCCAGGCTGAATGGGCTCCAGGGCTCTCTGGTTTTCACACGTTTTCCCATTCCACGCAGTGTTTCCTCTCCCTGGTTTCCCCAACCCTGGTTTCGTGGTGACAAGGATTTGCCCCACTATTCTTTCCAGTGTGGAGGGCCTAGCTTCCCGGTGTCTACTTCCCAATTCCCTCGGCATCTCCTGGACCTCATTGCATTCCAGGCCTTAGGCATTTTCTTAACAGGAGGCTGAGGACCCGCTCATTCGAATAGGAAGGCTGAATGCGCCAACGGACACAGGATTCGACACACGGGTCATGTTCTTCGGTCACAAACTTTGGAAACTTTTCCAGCTTGTCATCTGCATACCGCCCCCTTCCTCTCAGGCCAGGGAATGCCAGAAGAAAGGGGCAGACCACACTACCACACTAGGAGGTGGCTTCGACGTGCGAGGCATGTCCTGGGCGAACCCAACATGGCTAGGTTGCCCCTCCTGTCTGCCAGCATCTTCAAAGCCTTTCCAGAGAGGCCTGATGAGGTCCAGTCCCCTGAAGTCTATCCAGGCCGAAACGTGTCAGCTACACCCGGCTACATCAAAGCAGTTCTCTTGGCAAGCCTGTCTCCCAGGGAAGCCAGGTCGAATGCACGTCCCAACACTGGGTGGGGGAGGGGAAGAGGGGGAGGGGGAGGGGAGCGGGGAGCTGCCCACACTCTCCTAGGGCCATCTCCCAGGTCAACACAGGTCAGAAGCTGTCCAGCAGCCCCAAGGACTCATGCCCAAAGGCATCGGGAGCTCTGCTGTCGGAAATCCGGCCCACGCAAACGGAATGCATTCCCAAGCGAACTTCCCTGCTGAAGCCGCCAAAAGGGAAGCAAGGAAAAATCGTTTGATGGTGAAAACACATGGAACCAGAGAATCTGTAGACGGTCACTCCTTCTCCGGACGGCAGGCACGAGTCCGGGAAAGTCAGGCAAGAAACCAGAGCTGAAAAAAGGGCCCGGCACCACAACTTGGGAGAAGAGAGATAAATCAAATAACGCTGGGGAGTGCAACGATATCCCCGCCTCAGCCAAGATGGACCCAGTAGGATAGAGATGGGAAGCGAGGGTGTGTTTCCAAAAATCGAATGCCTGAGGAGGAGGAGAGGGACGGGAGGGGTGTGGGGAGAGGGATGAGGAGGGGAGGGGGGGGTATCGGGGAGGGGAGTGGGAAGGGGGAGGGGAGGGGGAGCAGAGGACAAGAAGGAGGAGGAGGAGCAGGAGAAGCAGAAGGGGAATTCCAAAGCGTCCTAGAGGATGGTGGCGCAGCTGTGCTAGGAAGGAATATTTGGCTGGAACATACAAACACATCTGACATTTTAGCTGAGCCTAGGCCCTAGATCCTCGAAACATGGAAACCCAAAACACATAACGGGCCATCTTTAGTGTACTCCTTTGCCATCTGGTTCATGAAACTCAGCCATGTGCACTGAGATGGAGACTACGAGCTTCTTCAGCAACATTTGGGGATGAGTCTAATTATAGCAGCACTTGGTTCAAACGATGCTTGTGTGTTTGTGTGGCTGTGTGTGCGCTGTAAGTGTTTGTGGCCAAGACACCATATGAAAGGGGTAGAGGGAGAGAGAGAACAAGAGAGAAGCAGAAGGAGACAAGTGAGATAGGGAGGAAGGCATGGAGTGTGTGAGGGAGAGAGAGAGATTGATTGCCTGCCTAATATCCCCAGCACCTTGGTTAATTTGAGCCCTGCTGATAATAATCTGGCTATAATCTGGGAACCAAGAAAAGTGCTAGGAGACTTGTGTAACGGTGCTCCCCTTTACTGGCCATAATGGAAGCTCTCTTGGTCCCAGAATCCCAGTGACGGGGCTTCATTGTTGTAGGGATTCCAAGAGAATCTAGTTTGCAAGTAGAAGCTGGCTTCTTATCAAGGGCCCCTGACCCCCTTCCCATGCAGTCCCAGGCAAATGGGGACATGGTGAATCTGTGAGGTTTGGCATGGATGCTGGGGCACAGACTACAAGGGGACCAAAACAGAGCCAAAGACTTTGCGTTGAGTTCCAAGCCAGGTTTATTGGATCAAGGCAATGTCAGAGAGAACCCGCAAATCGACCTCCAACGCAAGAGGACTTGTGCCGTCCTCTTGACTGTTGGCATGCTAGCATCCCTTCAGACATCAGGGAGGATGCCCCTCCTGGTGCCCGTGCGTCCTGAGAGCACACGGGCAGTACGGCAGGGCTGTGGGAGGCCACGCAGTGGCGCCGGCAGTCTGGGCGTCTTGCCGTTGCTGCCGAGCCCTAGGAGTGTGCCTGGTTCCTCGTCCTTTTTTCTCAGCCGTGGCTCGGCATCCCAGGGAAGGAGGCCTGAATTGGGCTCGACCGAAGGCTTTCCTGAGGCCCTGGCGAGCCTGGCAGCATGTCCAGGAGGGCCTGGAATTCGTCGTCACTGAGGGGTTCTTCCAGGGTTGGCCAAAGTCCGTCTTCCGGGGTTACGTCGTTCAGGAAAGGTTGTGCCTTTTCCAGAAGGCTGGCGTCTGTCAAGATTTCATCTAAGATGCTCCCTGAGCCTCTGCCGCCTGAGGGCTGGGGCTGCGGGTGGAGCGGAGGACACGTGAGCTGATCCGATGGGGCCTGCTGCTGCCACAGGTGTGTCTCGGCCTGTTCGGGCTGCAGAATTGGCGTGTGGGGGCTGCGTGGCTGAGCCGGATGCTGCCCGGTGTGTGGAGGAGCGCTGCGGGGGACAGGCTGAGGGCGTGCTGCCAGGCCAGGGTGCAGGCTGCTGTGCGGGCAGGCCCCTCCGTGGGCGGAGGGTTTGAGTGCCGCGTGCATGGGTTCGAGACCCCCTCCTGGACTCGGCCCTGCTGTGGTGCCGTCGGGGTCTGTTCCCGGATGTGGAGGGTTCTCGGCTCCCTGTGAAGCCGGGGCGGGCTGGACCACCAGGAGCATCAAAGGCTGGCCCACCCAGCCACCACGGGGAGCACAAGGCACAAATAAGCTTGGGGCCAGAGGAGGGGCTGCAGCGGCAAGGGGCCGGAAGCTGTCCAGTGTATCAGATTGAGGCAAGTGATGAGCGCTCTTGTGGATACTGATCAGGGGGTTTTTGTCGGATGGGACAGTCGGGGCTGGTCTGGCATCGGGGTCTTCTGCCCTGGTCTTGGCAAGCGCCCCTTTGCTCTGATCTGGGTGCCGATCTCTCTTTTTCTGTAACCATATGTAGGCAAGATGAGAGAAATGGAGACAGGTACATTAGAAGCAAGTCATTGCAGGTCAAGTTGCAACCCCTTGCCACCACCCCTGGTCTGACTGTCTGGGCAAATCACTGCCATCGTCTAGGATTTGACCCAGGGTGATGTCACCTTTGACGTTCCCAAGGTCCTTGAAAAATAAGGGGCAAATCAGGGCCACACTTTGCCACTGGCGTCTCAGAGAGAGTCATCATTTACTGGGTAAAGTGTCGGGTCCCCTCACTGGCTGTCTGCATTCTCTGCCCCGTCCCCTTCGGGAAATGGATGCCTTCAGCTCATGTACCTGATTGAATTCGTATAGTGATATTTAAACGCACCATTCTTCACCGCAATCCCCTCAATGACACACTCACAAAACCAAAACATTCATAAGTGCCTGAAAATCTGAACGCCGACACTGGAAAAGGCGCACTGTCCAGGGGGGAAGCAGGGGTGATAGGCAGGCCATGTCCACGAAGTTTCCGAGCATGTGAGGTGGGGTGAGGAGGAAAGGCTGGAGAGGTGGTCCAGAACACGCTGTGATGGAGACTAGGCAGTTTGGGAGGGGGACTGGGGGATTCTGGGACACAGCAGTTGTCTGCTTCTCTGCTGGGCTCCTGTCCCTCATTGATGGCTCATCTGAACCTTACGAGCGGGTCAATTCCCCTGCCCTGACAACGTGGGGACTCAGCCAGCCCCCATCGAGGGTGACTGAGGCATACACACCCCTCAACCTGGAACCCGGCTCCTAACCAGTCCTGGGGAACACGGACGTCTCAGCCCATGCTGTCCCTGCTGGGCATGCTGTTCTTCTGAAAACTGGTCGTATTTGGAAGTAAGAACTATTTTAGGAGGGAATACAAATCTGGGTGGATGACAGTTCACACACTTGTCTTGGCCCTGAGAGCGCAGCCCCGCCCCCTGGCCGAAGGAGCCACTCCCCGTGCACGAAGCCCAGCCCCGCCCAGGTGCCCTCCTCGGCCACGCCCCTGCCTCGGCGGCCGGCCCGCCCCTTGATCAGGCAGGCAGGCAGGCAGGCTGGAGGCAGGCAGGCTGGAGGCAGGAGGCAGTTGATCCCTGCGGCCCGGGGCTCTTCTGAGTGGCGCTGTCCCTCCTTCCAACTGCCAGCAGCGGCGGCTGCACAGGCAGCGGCGCGGTCCCTTTGGCAGTCGCAGCTTGAGCCGAGCAGCGGCCTCTTAGGGGCGAGCCCAGCGCTTTGGTGGCGCCGGTGGCGTCCGCGTCGGTTTCCATGGAGGCGGCAGCGGCGGCAGCGGCGGTTGAGGCTTCGGCTGCTGCGGCTGCGGCTGCAGCAGCGGCGGCGTTGGCGACGGAGGGGAACACGGTCTCCAACATGGTCCGCGGGCAGGCGTGCGACGTGGGGCCGCCCTACAGCAAACTCTAGTACATCTGGGAAGGCTCCTGTGGCGTGATGTCGTGATTGTCTGCATCCCGTGTGCCGGCCGCGCACCCCCGCGAAGCTTCCCACCCGACCTAGGCGTTCACAGCCGCGGCCTTGGCCTAAGACCCTCGACCCTGATTCCAGCGCCGACCCAGGACCCCGCCAAGCCGCCCCGTCTTCTGCGCGTCCAGAGTGTGGTGAAGGGCCTGGCCGCTCTTGCTGGGGCTTTGCTCCCGCAGCTTCCAGGTCGGCCCTCGCTCAGCGCGGGGAGTCGGGGAGGGGCACAGGGCGTGGGGGCCTCGCCCCGGTGGGGCCCTTCGTGACCCCCAGGACGGGAACTTGAGCCACCGCCCCAGGGTGAACCCCTCGTGGCCTTCCCTTGACCACCCCGAGTGAAGCCGCCAATTCCTTCAGATGATCAAGACCGTTGCGGCCATGGTCGGGAAATCTGTTGGCAGGGGCGTGTGTGCAGAAAGCCGGGATCATCGTCTCTTTTAGGCCCTCGCCTGTGTTTCCCGCTGACAGCTTAGCTTCAGCACCTTCCGCGGTGCCAGTGGTGCTCTCCTGAGTAAGCTTTCTTAAAAGCCTGCAGTGGCATCAGTGTTGGTGTGGAATGTTTCAAACCTGAAGTTTCCAAATGGATTCTGCTATGGTAGTGTTCGCGTTTCAGGAATGGTAAGTCAGCATCGCTGTCTTGATTTCTTCAAGTGTCATTTGGTTTATGACCTAAGTTGATGCTCCCCCTGCCACTGCCCCGCTTTGAGCCCGACTGAGCTTTCCTACTAGTAGATGGGCATCTAGATGTCTTAGCACAATGACTGTGGGCTTTTCCTTCTAAAGCTTTAGCGCTCAGTGTGTATGCAGCCCAGTTGGGGTTCTTGGAGAAGCAAGTGCAGGCTCCCGGGGTGGCTTGAGATCCCTCAGAATCTTCCCTGGGATCGGGGTTACGATGTTGCTATTTAGTTATTTTTTTCAAGTAGATCCAACCACCTTTTGTCTTTTGGGCTTACGGAGACTTGTGAAGCTTTAAGCTCCCTTCCACCTCTGCCTTCATGGGAGTGTGTCTTTTTTGTTGAATGGAGGGAGCAAACCATTTCAGATACTGAGCTAGGTATGTTATCTCATATTACCTGAACAGGCACCTGCAGAGAGGAAATGGCACAGAGAGCTGTCTTTCAGATGAGAAGCTGTTTCAAGGTGAAGCTAGTACTTAGCGTCGCCCAAATAGTCGGGCTTGAGATTGCCGCCTGAGATCCTGTTCCGGTTGCTGGAGCCCTTTCCATTGCTCCCTGTTTTCCTTCATTAGTGTTGGGAATAATTTTGAAATTTTATCGTAGTTTACCCTTACAAGCAAATTTATTTCAGAAACATATTGAACTTTGAACGTTCAAAATTTGAGAAATGCATTGAGGGAATATTTTTCCATGTATGCTTTATAAGTACGACATTAATACAAAATGTGTAAGAAGAAATTCTTGAATATTTCCTTCCAGTTCAGGAGCAACTTTTTGTGAATGAATGAACGGACATGAGAACATTTTTAAGTGAAAGAATACAGACATTAATTACCGCATATTGTATGAATCCATTGAATTGGAAGTCAGGAATATGCAAATCTGAATTTCATATAAATGAAATCAATCCCAATGTACAGTTTAGTGGCTGTTTGTTTTCTCTCAGTGCTGTTTTTGATTGCTACATCTTTTTTATATGAATATGACATTCATGCTGGTCGTATTGCTGAATATGCCATGCATTCATTCTGTATGTAGGGCATGTAAGAGTGTATCACAAACTATGTATTTATCCCTTCTTTTAATAATAGATATTTGTGTTAGTACCATTTGCGTTACTATAAATTCACAGTTTGTGTATTTATGCATGCATCTTTTTTGTAATTATCTGATGTCATTTACCATGTGTGAAGAATTTTTGCCAGCAGTAATATTGGGTCGATGTGTCTTAAATACAGCTTGAGTGCCTTTTAAGTATTTCCTTTTTTATTACCTTGGTTTCCTTTTGGTTTTTGTGAGTCTATTGTGTGGTTTTGGTCTGTGGTCACCTGTTTCTCAAATATATTAACCCATTTCTCTCTCTGTTGTCTTTAAACAGATTGTCATATAATCTCAAACACATCCTAAATAGAATGGAAACAAATCTCTATTTTCCTGCTTCCCTCTCCCATCCTTACTGATTTTGATGCCGTGTTTTTCATCTTCATGCTTATTCTCTTGCAACTTCTTGCCGTTATTGCCTTTCCAATGATGGTTTTCTCATTTCTAGATCATCCTGCTTCTTTTCTCATCAGGGTCTAAAATTCTCAATCTTTCTTGCAGGATAAGTTTATTATTGCAAAATTCTTTCGGTGTTTGCGTGTCTGTGAAACCCTTGATCTCTCCTGTTATTCTAAAGGATTGTCTTGTGGCATAGGTTATGCTAGGTTGCACGTTCTTCTCATTCAGGGATTTGACTCTCTGTGAAATCCCTCCTTGGCCTGCAAAGTTTGTGTTGAAAAATCTGCTGAATGCCTGATGGAGGTTCTCTTGTGACTCACTTGTTTTAATTTTGGTGCACTTAGAATCGTTTCTTTATCATGAAATTGGGTCCTTTTCATGACAGCATGTCTTGTTGTAGGTCTCTTGGTGTTTATCTTGTTTGGGTCCCAATGTGTTTCCTGTATTGGGAGAGCTGATTCTTTCTTCAGTTTGGGAAATGTTAGTCTGATTCCTTCAGTTTCCTTTTCCAAATCCTTTTCTCTTTCTTTTCCATCTGGGGCCCCTATGATTCATAGAATGGCATACTTCTTATTATCCCAGGTTTGAAATGCATGGCTTCCATTGGTTTTCACTTGCTTCTCTATGTCACGTTCTGATAGTGTGATTTCCCTTATCCTCTATTCTGAGACAATTCTTTGTTCCTCTGCATTTTCTAGTCTGATTTGACCATTTTTAACAAGGCAGTTACCTCATCCATTGTGTTTCCTGGTTATATTTGGCTCCTCTTTAGAGTTGCTGTTCTCATTTTATAGTATTCTGAATTTTTATTCATAGCCTTTCTTCTTCCTTCAGTGTTTTTCTCACCTCTTTTTTCAAGTAAAGTTCTTATGGAGTTTTGGTTCTAATTCATTGTTCATTCTTTAAGGTGCTTTCTCTCTTTTTTAATCGGGGATGGTTCTTCTTCTTTTTCATTTGATTACATCTCTATGTCTCTCTGGCTTAAAGATTATCAGTTATCTCTTTTAGAGTTGAAGGGTATGTTTGAAGTGGCAGCTTTTCTATGTAGGTCATGCACAGTTCATAATATTACCGTGAGGACTGCTTTGGGTGTGGATTGATGCTTCTGTGAGCATTGCTTCTTCTTTCTTTAATTGCCTGCATAACTTTTGTGATGGTCACTCACTCTTGTCGTTTAGCAGAGCCTCGTTTTGGCTAGGTGTTTATCACAGCTTTGACTGTGGCAGAGAGCCTACTCCTTTTTGGTTGGAATTGTGGCTACCAAACGTTCTCTGGGCTGCAGTGTGTGATATGTGGAGTTGGACATTTTCCAATACTCTTTCTTGACAGTGCCCTTGCCCTTGTTTTGCCACGGGAAGGTCAGCACCCTACTCTGGTGACCCACAGGTTCTCTGGCCACACAACCACCAGTGAAAACAGTCTAATAAAATCAGGTCCTAGGGCCTGGTGCAATCACCTGGCAGTCCTTCATCTGGATCGTCAGGGAAGTACCAGGTCAGTGTCATCCCCATTTGTTGCATTTTCCTATGTTAAGCAAGCCTGATGGAAAGGCTTCCCCTTCCCCTGCTGTGCACAAGCACCCTGCTCCTTGCTCTCTCCTCCAAGATGTGAGGGACCACAAAGACAGCAGCAGAGCAAATCCACACCCTCTGTCTGGGACTCCAAACCTTATCTCAGTCCTGCTGATGAAGTTGCAGATTATCTGGCTCTGGATTCTACTTTTCCCCAACTTCCCCCAGAACACTCGAAGCAAAATGATGATGGATGTTTGAGCCCTCCTCCTCTATTCAGAAAATGGCACATTGAGCCCAGGACCAGCACAGACAGTGGCTATGGCCATAGGATACCTAGATAGTCACCACCAGGCCCACGATGACTGTTGGTTTTTATCTGGGGTTAACCAGTTCTGTTCTGTTCTGTACAGAGCACCATCTACAGCCAACAGCTCACTCCAACCAGTTAGACTGCTTCTGTGCTGTCAGCCTTAGCCTTCTCCCTCAGCTTTAGCAGCCATTCCTAGCTCACCATTGCCAGCTCGAGTCAAGTTCTGGGGATCGATTGCTGGCCTATTTTGTGCTGGTCCTTTTCACTTCTCACAGCTAAGCATCTGCTGTGCACTCCTCTCAGCCTCAAGGGATCCCCTTCGATCCCTGCTATCTTGTCCATTATGTGTTTCCCAGTAAAAGAGCATCTCCCGTTTTGCTGTCCCCGACCACCACCCAATATCAGGGCCTGCACTGATTGACGTTCTACTTTTCTATTTTCTCCTACCAGATTTTGTCAGGACTCTTTCTGTCTTTTGAAATAAGAGATGTTCCACCAACGATCAGCAGGTATCTTGAGCAAATGGGTGGGTAAGTGGATGCATGTCTTGCCGTATACATGGGACTGGGTGAGCTAGAAGTCCACTTACACTCCACCATCTGGGTACTGATAAATCGACACTATTTTTTTAAGATATCAATCACAGAATTGTGCTTCTTGTTTAGACGTCCATTTAGAGCATCCATAGTGAGAGAGAGGGTCGAAAGACTCCAGGTCTGCCATTGTGTTGATATCATACTTGCAGCCTTTGAAATGCTTCATAGATTGATTAGATATTATGAGGTTTGTATCCAAATAAAATCATTTCTTAAACCATCTAAATCTAACTACAAACCACTATTGCCAATGTTGGGTACCAGCTTGCCAAGTCTATATGTACAAAAACAGTGAATTGATAAATCAGCAGCCGACTACTGTGATGAAGAAAACAGTTTGCCCAGGTTCAATTGGTGCATTGGACTCACCGATTAGAACCATGAAATAACACCTGGGCTTCCATAGTGCGTGTGGTGCACATTTGTCTCATTGAGTCCTCCTGGGCTCTGGTTGGTGAATCAATGGGCAACAATTTGCTTGAGAAATACCCAAGGAAACCCAAAGAACGCATTTCTATTTAGACTTACTGCGAAAAACATCTAGATCCATGATAGCTATGAGAACAATGCTGCCTATTTTGAATGATATTGAGAAACAGGAGCTCTTATATCAATGATGGATTGTTTTAATGGTACTTATGCACTGGAAAAATTAATTTAAGCCTACAAATTCTACACCTAGATATCCTGCACCCAGGATTTTACTTAAGGGGAAAGAAGGTCCATATAAATGTGTCCATAAATGCTTCTGGTAGCTTTTACAGTTCACTTCTAGGACTGATGTGTAATAATTACCCATACTGTCTTGATACGTGTATGCATATACAATTTGCATATCCATGTTGATGTTAAATAACACTCATATATGTAGTAAATGATTTTATTTTTACTGTGGAAAGTGGATGGGAATGGATAAATTGGGGAGTTTGATATTTGCAAATATTAACCACTTTATATAAAAATAGATTAAAAACAATCTTCTCTATAGCATAGGGAACTATATTCAAAATCTTCTGATAAACTTTATTGAAAAAGATTATGAAACCATTATGTGTTTATGTATTCATGACTAGGACTTTGTGCTGTACACCAGACATTGACACATTGTAACTGACTACACTTTAAAAAATAAACAAATAAATAACATTAAAATTGTTATTCTGGTGATTCCTTTTACCCACCCTACCCTAAATATCATTTTATATGCAAGAAAATCAGCTCCCTACTTTCTCACCAGCACTTAGGATGCTTGCCTCTAATCACTTCATAACTGTAAATTAAAGTGATCCCAATTTTCCCAAGATGGGAAGTGGGAGGAGAATGAGGAGGAGAATTATTTAGTGGTCATCAACTATTCATTAATACTACTTGGAACCAAATAAATAAAGCCTGGGCTTTATTTTTGCTGATATATCTTGATTTTTAAAAATTGTACATTGATAAATCTTTCAAATAATTCCTTAAAAATGAATGGATTCAGAATTGCCTGTGTAAAATATTTTTATTGAAGAGGGTTAACAAAATTAACATGCTTTCTATCCCTTCATTAAAAAGAAAGAATAATTTCAAAATATTATCTCTAGAGCAAATTATGTATTTCACTTTCTACTATCAATAAAAAATAACATTCTCCAGGGATTGGAACAATACTATGAAGCAGGCTGTATTATACCTTTGAGACAGAAGGCACCCTGAAATTTCTAACTGATACCCTGATAGCTAAAACTCCAGATGTCTTCCCAGAATTGTCAACAAGTGGGCAATCCACTATGGATTTTCTATTTCTGTACCATGCCTCTCTGGCCTGAAATTATTGTTGTCATATATTAGCGATATGTAAATTATAACAAAATCTGGTACTTCCAAATACTAGTTAGTAAATTTTCTCCCTTTCTTTGTGTCTCTGTTTCCTCATCTGTAAAGTGGACAGACTGCCGTCCCTGCTATGGGCACTGTGTGTACATGGGAGCATCTTATTTTTATTCATATCCTCAATTTACTCCCCTGTTTTCCACACTACACATCACCCCTGCCTCCGGAAGGACTTAGTACCCCTCATCCGTGAATCCTTCTAGGCTTCTGAGATACTAATTGTCTTTTGACTTTTTGGCAAGCCCTCTCTAAGCACTTGACATCCAGATTTCCCAGCCCTCATAACCCCTCACTCAGCCTCTTCCATCTTCCAAAATCATGTTGACTTACTTGCCTATTCTTTTTATTGGTTTAGTGGGTTTCATTTACAAAGTATGCATTTTTGAGTCTGCTGTGTTTAACCAGAAGTCTCCAACAGAAAAGGAAGGAAGGAAGGAAGGAAGGAAGGAAGGAAGGAAGGAAGGAAGGGAGGGAGGAGTGAGTTGAAGATCAAAACCAACTTCTCAGTTTTCAAAGACCTGCTAACTTTTTAACTTCATCAAGTACCTTTGTTGGAAAGAGGATTCTACTGTGATATTCTTTTCTCTTTATTGTTGGTATGTGAACTGGAAGGTGAGTGGAATCTGTAACCTGAATCAAGGAGATAAAAATAAATAAAGGCAAGCAGTCTGTATCACCAAAATTTTAAGAATTAAATTATTTCTCAAGTAAGGCAAAATAATTATATGGGTTAGACAGAAACACAGGAAAACTAAAATCCTCACAGTGCAGAAAATATACTTTAAGTAATTTAAATATACACCTTCAGTTTCTACAAATGAAATATATGTATAGTTCATATACTTTATTTCAATTTGGCTATTTTAAAATGTGTATCATATCATGCAGACTACATTAGAAGGAGAATATTGATCATAAACATATTTGAAGGATACTTTTAATAAGTAGGTATATGATTAGAATCTTCAAAAGCTTTTTGGACTACTTGTCTTATAAATGTAGAAGGGATTTATGACCGTAAGTATGTAGGAATATATTAAAATTAATTAGAGGGTTCAGTAAGGTTTTGTGAACACTAATAATTTAAAAATATGCTCAGATAATTTAGAATACATTTTTAAATTAGACTTCAAAGTCATATAAAATTTAGCTGTCTATATGAAATAAAAATTTTCTTTCCTAGGAAATAATAAAAAATATATTTTGAAATGGAAAGAATTGGATGCTTATAAATGTTAATGGGGAGTAAAGTATTATATAATATATAGCCCTTTCAAATTGGCTTCAACCACTTAGTCATATGCATTTAAGAGTCCTCCATGTCTTTTCATGTCTTCATAACTCATTTCTTTTTATCACTGTATAATATTCCATTGTCTCAATATTATACCACAGTTTATTTATCCATTCACCTATGAAGGACATCTTGGTTGCATCCAAGTTTTGGCAATTATGAATAAAGTTGCTATATATGTACAGAATTTTTTGTGGATGTAAGTTTTTATTTCATTTGAGTAAATATCAAGGTGCATGATTGCAGGGTTGCATGGGAAACCGCCAAACTGTTTTCCAAAGTGGCTGTACCATTTTGCATTCCCTTCAGTGTATTCTTTTGTTATAATGGTCATTTGGGGACAGTTGGTGAATCTTGAAGGGGTCTGAGGGTTAGATGATAGTAATGTATCAATGTTAGTGATGATGGTTATAGTGTGTGTGTGTGTGTGTGTGTGTGTGTACATACATATATATATATATGACAATGTAGAGGAACATTCTTATTTGTAAGAAGTACAAGAAAAAGCATTATTCAAGGTGATGGAAAATGAAATGGCAACTTCAAATAGTCTGAGAAAAATAAACTTATACTGTGCTTGAAATATTTCTGTAAAATTTATGATTGTTTCAAAAAAATTAAACCATTCAGTTGGCAAAAGCTTACATTGAAAATATGCATTTCTACTAGACAATAGCTAGAAAATTATTCCATATGTATATAGGCAAGCAGGTCCCAACAGGCTCATTATAATAGAGAAATTATAATATGGAAAATAGGCATTAATTCTTCAAAAGGAGCATGGTTATGTGAACTTAAGTATATTTATACATGGAATACTACACAGCAATTAAAAATGAATGAGTGGTCTTGACATGAATAAACAGTGTGAAGAAAATAAGTTGTAAAGAAATAGGGCTCCACTGTTCAGTGTTTTTTTTTTTTTATCTGAAACAAAAATGGCAACTGTTTTACTAAATTTGTGTGTAGTAGGTATATAGGTTGTGATAGATTATTTTTTATACCTTCCTGTGTGATGGAAATTAAAATGTTTAAATTAATATTAAAATTTTAAAACAATAAGATAAAATAAAGCTATCAAAATTTTAGAGGCTCTGAGCAGGATTTGAAAACATGGTCTGGCTTGGCTATAAACCAGACTGAAGTTTTCCAAACAAAACTGTATACCCTCATGAGAACTTTCTGCCTGCCCTCAGGATTCCAAAGTGGGCAACAAAACTTGTGCTGCCCAGATTAATCATCATAAGTGAGACGCAAAGAAGGAAGGGAACAGCATCTTTGAAGAGAGATAATATGGTCTGGGTGACACTAAACCCTTTGGCCTCTGGAGAAAAATATTTCCTTTTGTAGTGTCATGCCCTCTGAATAACATGAAGGGCCAATAAATAGTTATTTCATGTACCATCATGTAGGAGGTATGAAGTTACCTCTAATTTTAACAAGTGCAGTCACAAATGCATTTTAATACCTTACTAAATATATGTAATACCAGACAATGTTATGATGATTACATAAAATGTTCCTATTATAGCATGACTCTAATATTAATTAAAGCATTCTAAATAGCAAGGATATTGTCCATTCCAGACCGTATCCCCTCATGCTTTGCACCACAAGTTTTACTGACCATTCCATAGTTCACTGAATTGTGCCCTCTGCTCTTTTAAATCCTCACTTCGTAGTAGGAGCCCATCATTAAATTCTTTGTTCAAGAAGTTTGTAGAATTTTGGTAGAATTTTGTCTTTTTTCACTAATTTTCAGGAACAGTTTTCTCATTTGAGTTTCAAATCTTCCTGTGTTATTAGGTAAACTCAATATTCCCTATAGACTGTTCCTAAACCAAGCAACACATTTGATTAGGAGAGAAACGGCATTATTTCTGATAGGAGTCATTCTCTCTTTGCAAGTGAAAAGTTAGAAAGCAAAACTACCCAAGGGAGGCACCTTAACTGTGTCTGCTTCATCTCCACTGTATGAAGATGGAGATGTGGACCCAGAATGATGTAAAACTTGATCTTTAGATTCTGTTCAAATATGTTCTCAACTGGATCAGCCTAGAAAACTTTGGGGAAACAAAAGTTCAAGCCACGACTGTAGAGAATTCACGAGTCTTAGTGGAAGTCATGAACATTACTATATTTCTTAATAATGGGTGAAAAAACTATAATTTTAGGATTTTTGTTAGAAGAATGCCAACATACAAGATGGTGGCCACGATGCTACAACAGCACGTGCAGCTGCTCCTGCCTGCACCTCTGAGTAATTCTCTTCAACATGTGCTGTTTCACATCCATCATTCCATTCTATGTAGAATACCATCGAGACAGGAGGGCAGGGGGCAGGGCACAACCATTAAAAGAAGGACATAGCTGTTGAGGAAACGGGATGGAACAATTTGTCCTTCAAAAGCATTTTTAGTTTCTTGGCCTTTTGCATTTCCATATAAATTGCAAATTCCAAGAAAAAAATTAGTATTTTTATTGATATTATATTGAATCTTGATATATTATATCAAATCTTCAATCTTCATGGAATCTTGATTGAACTGATATATTATCAGTTAAGGGAGAATTAATATATTTATAATATTGAGCCTTTCAATCTGGAATTTTACTCCCTATTTAATTGAGGCCTTTTCAAATGTCCCTCTTTAAATTTTATCATATTTCTTCCTAGAGAATTCTTTTAGCTATTGTTAGTTATATTTCTAAAGATTTGATTTGTTATGCTATTGTACATGGTGTGTGTTTAATAAGGTAATTACCTACTATTTCTTCTTGGTATATAGGAAAACATTTGGTTACAGTATATTGACATGATATATATTTATTTCTATGTATTGACATTGTAGTCAATATATTCTGTATATACAATATACTCTGTATATTGAATTTTGTGTATTGACATAATAGTCAACCACCTTGCTAAACTCTATTAATCCTAATAATTATTTGAGAAGGCCCTCTATTTCATATTGAATAGAAATAGTCATAGTAGGCCTGCTTGTCTTGTTCTTAAACATAAAAATGGAAAATGTTCACTATTTCATCATTAATTACACTGTTTGCTATGGATTTTGTTGCTAATATCTTCCATCAGATTAAGAAATTTCTATTTCTAGCTTGGGAAGAGGGGTTTTGCTTTTGGTTTTGTATCATAAAATGATTTTGAATTTTATCAGATGTTCTTATGCATTTATTGAAGTTATATGTTTTTTTATTTTTTAATCTGTTTGTGTGTTATACTGATTCATTTTCTAAAGTCAAACTTTACATATCTGGGATAATACCAAATTGGTCATGCTGTATTATTCTTTTTATATAGAACTGGGTTCCATTTAGCAATGTTTTTAAAAAGAATTCTTTATGTTCAATATTTCATGGGAATTCCCATTGTATACCTAAGAGTGTACAAAAGGTCAGATTTGATATGTGTTTTATGAAGTTGTTCCACTTCTGGTCAAAAATGATGAAATATACTGAAAACCACTTATATAGTCTTTGAAGCATTCCAAGGAATGCCATTGCTGTCAGCACAGTCGAAGCCATGCGTGTTCTTGTTAAAATTCCAACAACAGTTCTAAGAATGTTTCTGTATTTTCTCCAGTAAATATACCAGATATGAAATAAGAATTGCAATTAGAGTCCCCATTTGATTAAGTTTCAATAAACTACTGCATGCTCCAATATCTGCATCCTTCTGCACAGAGCAAACAGGTGATTAAAGGAAGATTGATAAAGACAACTAGCCCTGCATTTTTCAAATCTTCACACTACCTTCTGCAAACTACCTGCAGAATGTTGGCATTACTTTTGCTTTACTATTTGCATTAGTTTTCTACTGCTGAGTAACAATGTACCACACACTTGGCACCTTAAAACAATACTCATTTATTATCTGACAGTTAGGCATGTCAGGAATCTGGGCTTGGCACAGCGGGGTACTCTGCTCAAGGTCTCTCATGACTGGAATCATGGTGTCAAAAAGTTTGGCATCCCATTTAAGGCTTGGGGTCCTCTTTCCAGCTCATGTGGCTATTAGCAGAACTCATTTCCTCACAGCTATAAAACTCGCAGGGGCTGCATCTTCAAGGCAGCATCTGTCTGATGCTCAAACTTCTGAAGAGTTCACCTGATTATGTCTGGGTCACCTAGGATGGTTTCCCTTTTCATTAACTCAGTCAACTGATTAGTAATCTAATGAGAATGATATTCTATCATCTTCACTGGTCCTGCCCACACTCAAGGTGAGATTTTACAGGGTATGTACAGCAGATGGCAAAGGCCTGAAGGATTGATTAGAATTTTGCCTACCAGACCATCCCAGGGAGAAGGTCTCAGGGCTTCCACTTGGCTCTTCCTCCCATAGCAGGCCTCCCTCACTCCCCAGTCTGCGGAGATCATGCGTGGATCATACCAATTTTTTAGTGTGTTTATTACCATTATATGTTCAGTAATCACAGGTTAGATCCATGGTCACACTGAGTCCACTGAAGGACAGCCCAGAATGTCATTTATCACCTGTATGATAGAGCTCCAAGCTGTCTGGTGGATATTAGTGGTGCTTTGGTTCCCAGAAATTAGCATCGACATAGAGCCATTTTCATAATTTCTGTAAAGCCTGGGTGTTTTCTCTTGCCTAGGACACGACTTTATAATTGCCCGCAGAGCCCTCTCTTCAAGCACCAGTTGGTTCTCATCTGCAGTTTCCTTCTACACTCTGTGAACCAACCCTGACATCTAAGCTTCTAGGTTCTGAAACCCCAACCCCTTCATTTTGTTTCTCAAGCTCCAGAGGTGACAGCTGCTTCTTGCAATTTCCACTTCTGTGTTGCCTCACTGTTTGCTTTTTGCCTTTTTAGTCCTCCTTTGTTTGTTTAACCAATTCTGTGTTTTCAAATATCTCCCCTACATGAGTGAACCCAGAGGACATTATGCTTAGTGAAATAAGCCAGTCACAGATGGATGGATACTGCGTGACTCCACTTCTATGAAGACTCTAGTCACACTCATAGAAGCAGAGAGTAGAATGGTGTTGGCCAGTGACTGTGGGGGAGGGGGAATGGGGAACTGTCTGCCAATGAATATCAAGTTTCAGTTATGCAAGGTGAATAAATTCTAGAGATCCAATAGTTAATATTGTATTGAGCAGTTAAAAACTCATTCAGAGGGTTTGTCTTCTACTAAGGGTTCTTACAATGGCAACAACAAAAAAGCACAATGAAACTTTTGGGGGTAATGGAAATATCTATTACCTTGATTGTTGGTGATGGTTTCATGAGGGTATGCATATGTTCAAACTCATCAAATTGTATATATTCAATATGTACATCAATTGTATAACAATTGCACCTAAATACAGCTGTTTGAAATGAATAAAATAAAATATCTCCATTAAAATAACTGTTACAGTTCCTATTTGACTGACTGGAGTCAGACACACAGCCGAGGGTTCTGCAACAGTAGAATGGGTTAATAAACTACAGTATATTCATATAATGTATTGTTATAGTGAAATACAGTTGAACGTTTTATTGCTGTATGTGGATGAAGCTCACAAACTCAATGCTGTGACAAAATGAACGCATATGGGGTGATTTCACTTCCCTGCATTCTAAAATTAAATCCTCTTGTTTTTAGATGCATATATTGAGTATGAAGATATAACAAAAAGCAAGGACATGGTTACCATGAGCCACAGAGGAGCAGATGCCCCCAGCGGAGAGGGAGAGCTTACTGCCAGTGGGAAGGACACACTTCTGGGCATCAGCCATGTTTCCTGTCTTCTCCTGAGTGCAAGTTAGAGATGCTTTATACCCTTTTCTGTATGTGTGTCATAGCTCACAATGTGAAATGTTTTGTTTGTTTTATTTTAACTCTAATACAGATGACTTTGCAACTTGAATAAACTTGCAGCCTTAATTTCTATGAAAACTGTTTCTTTCCTATGTGCGCATTCCAAGCCCTCAGTCCTCTCACATGGAATTATGATGTTAAAACTGTCGACTGAAATAAATGCACAGCCTAAAAGTTAAGAGTTATGTTTTATTTAGCGGGAAGACTCGAGCCTGGATGACAGCCTCTCAGATCGCTCTGAGGGACTGCTCCGAAGAGGTTGGGGAGGAGCTAGGATATATAGGAGCTTTACAACAAAGTCCAGGTAGTTGGAATGATAAAAGGATGCTTCTTATCTAAAGAAAACCAGGCATCTCAAGTTAAAGAATTTAGTGCTTTTCTATGTATGGGAGGAAGCAAACATTTGGGCTCAGTGAATTCATTCCTTTGACAAGCACCTAGCTATCTAGGGCCAGTATCCTGTCCTTTCTTATTCTGAGTCCACTCAGAGGGCACCATTGTGAGTGGCTGCAAAGGCTGGGCTGCAGGCCTGTCCCCACTGGGGGGTGGCAGCAGCCGCTGATGACTTGGTGTCAGCAATCTTTGTTTACTGATATGTTTGCAGTATTTTCACTCGCATTGTAGTATTTTTGTCCACAGTGCTCCCACTTGGTCCTAAATTTGACCAACATTTTGGGAGACATTTCGTGACCAATTTTGTCCCACGGTGCTAGGAAGGCTCATTCCTAGATCAGGTGAAGAATCTGTTGACATGCCACTCAAAGCGCCAGTTTTGGATCAGGCCCTGTTGATACTAAAAATTCTCTGGATCGCCTGTCTTACTAGTCTATTATGATCCACAAGATGTTTACCCCT
Source organism: Camelus dromedarius (assembly GCF_036321535.1). Taxonomy (NCBI): domain Eukaryota; kingdom Metazoa; phylum Chordata; class Mammalia; order Artiodactyla; family Camelidae; genus Camelus; species Camelus dromedarius. The sequence continues at coordinate 4,981,424 of NW_026989814.1, forward strand.
CGTTGCTCATTCCCATACCTAGAATCAAACTATTACAATTATTTTATGCAGGGTTATAAATTTTTTCTATTTTCTCAAGTTGTTTAGCCATCATCAATCTTGTTGGAGGCCTAGTTACACACTGGGAAATGGAGGAGACAACAATTTTATAAAATAGACAGGATATAAGTAATACAGCTAGTAACGTTAATAAAGTCACAAGTAAGGATTTAATAGTCGAGAAGTTACATTTTAGGGTTAAAATTTTGCTTGTGTTTCTGATTGAGCTTGAGTAATCTTATAAGAAAATTTATATTTATGGTCAGGTTCAGAGCAGGTATTATTAATTGGCCAGATGAGGTCTCCCGCCTTGTACTGTCAATAGTTGCCTACACAGAACTATCATTCCTTTTTAGAATAAATCTTCTGAGGGCTATCTAGTTAGAGCTTTGGAGTAGGGAAACCCACCAAGGTGACACAGAAGTACTAGACATAGTTAATTTACCATAAACCTAACAATTGGATTAGTTCATAATCAAAGGTGTGAACAAATATCAAAGTAATTATTATACAGGCCTTGTCCGGTGTCTTGGGTCAGCTGTCTACCTCAGATGTCATCTTCTTCTCATCCTGGCCTGGTAGCCTTTTCTTCATTTGAGCATTGTTTTAAGGTGAGCAGTGCCCTATAGGTCAGTCCACTGCAGGGGCTCTCTCTGACTGGAAACTAATCCAAAAGTCAATTTCCTTTAGCTTTCACTGTGCATGGTCTAGTTAAGAGTACCTGGTAAAGGGTCCTTTCATTCAGGTTGGAGACAGTTCTTTAAGTCATGTCTGTTCCAGTATGTATAATCCCCTGGTTGTAGGTGATGGGGCATTGGATCTTTACCCAAGGATAGATTACTGAGCTTCAGAAACAAACATACAGTGTCCTTTTAATAATTCAATTAGACTTTGCAGCAATGTAACATAACAGCAAGGAATGATCTGGGAAGTGTCTTAGTAAATATAGACCTCAATTAACACAAGTAGAATTTAATATTCACTAAAATATAATCTTTTCCTCTCTAAAGTTCCCTCATTTTTATCAAATATAGTCAAATCAAGATTAATTTGTTTACAAGTTAGGTCTAATTATTTGATCATATAGGCACTTTTAAATTGGCTGTGTTGGAACTTTTAATAAGGAGTCTCAGGCTAGAATGTGAATAAGGTTTCCTAAGGCCAGGAAAGCCATGTCAAGGGGTTGTCATAAATTTTTGCCTTATACATTTAGGTAAATTGTTTTCTCTTTAAGGTCCTAAAATACCTTTAGATTCCTATATCTGTTAGGAGATTATCTTTTTAATTTATCTGATAGAGCCACTGGGGACCTAAAGAGTTCCCAGTCTCTGGAGGGATCAGACAGAGAGAAAAGATAACTGTTCCAAGTCTGCTTACATAGGTATAATTCATCAAATTGCTGTGAGTCATAACTAGCTTAAGGAGAAGAGTTTCTTTATGTCTGGGAACAGATTAAAGCCAGCAATATTTCAGACAAAATCAAAAATTATAACCATATTCAGCAGTTTACTCAGTCCCATGAACTAATCCTTTTGTTAACAGTGTTATGAAATCAGAGTTTTCATTAGATCTTTAACATTTCTTACCAAGTTTAGTTCAGTGCGATAGTTTTAATTTTATTAGAAACCAGTAAATCTCCTTGAAGAGAAAGCATTTTGTAAAATCATCAGAATAAAGCAATAACTGTCTATAAATGACAAAAGATTTAAAAGCATGTTTAAACACCATTACACTGTAATCAATAAAGAAACCTGGTCACAATAACCAGAATTATGACTGGTAACATTTCAGATACACCAGAATTTTAGGGAGTCCATATAAATTCTAGAATACCTATATTAATAATATTTTCTCATACAATATAACCTAGGAAGATTTATTATTCATTTGACAATACTTCCCATGTTATTTAACATACCACATGAAACTTACTACTTTAAAATCTCTCTTTGGGATGTTTCAGGGGCCCTCTGTAGCATCCCAAAGTTAACTGGAGATCAAAAGAACTTTAATCAGAAATTGACATTTGGGAAGCTTGTTAAAAGGTTTTAAAACACTTGGTCAGATAAAAGTATAAATTACTGTGGAAGAGTACTTATTCATTAACAAGAAAATATTTCAAACGTAAAGGCATAACAGATCACTTAAGGGGTATGAGTAGATTTACAATCTGTTACTGAAGGCAGATTAACATTTTAAGAAAACTTTGTTCATTTAACAGAGAGAAAACCAAATCGAGTCTTTTACCGGGTTATTTCTAAGATTTATTTACTTTGACCAAATTGATTCTAAACTTAGCCAATCGTGACCACGTACAAAACTCTTTCCTCAGGGTTCCTCTTCCACAAGCCTTCCACAACTTTCTATACTCATATTATTTTGTCCCTTATTTTCTCTTTCATTCAGAAGTAACCAGCTTCAGGACAAAGTTACTATTTTCCATTAACAAAACATAATTCCATTCCTTATATCTTCCTTTACACATTCACCTTATTTTCCTAGGATACTGAGAGATTTCCCTTAATAGTAGAGAATACTTCAGGGTGGCGCCAAACATTTATTAATACTTTTAAACACCTTTAGTTTCTCTGTGAAAGGAAGTCAAATGTTAAGCAATTCATATTTCAATCTTATTTTATCTGAAAATGGCATAGCTATTTAATAAACTCCCATCATTTAACTTAATTTAGCACAACTCTAGAATTTAAAGATACCAAACATTTAGAGATTATCTTAAGCATACATTTTTAAAAATAAATTTTTTTAAAAATTTACCCAAAACGTCTCATCTCATTAGCATTTAATTTACTTAGAATTTTATCACACCACATTACTATTATTATTATTTTGACGAATCTGCGACACATATAACAGGATCTTATTTGACTTTCATTAAACCTAGGTACAGTAAAGTTATTATACTTAGTATTGATGACTCTAAATATGTCTATATTAACTAGAACAAACTTAAACTAAACTTAATACCAAGCATTAGGTTAATATGTATTATTTTCCAGTTGACGTGACCCTGAAAGTCGATTTTGACAGTTTTTATTTTAAAAATACTTAATTTGTAAGCTCTTATTTTTACATCAGTTAAGCAGAGCTCTTTGACTTTGATTTTTTTTTTAGCAGTAGAAATAGCTCAAATGTATAATATGTACAAAGACTTATAAACAGACAAAAGCTAGAGATCTCAAAGCTTCACTTTAAAACTTACTTAGGAGTTAGGTATTACAATATAAATTTACTGCTATTAAATAACAGTTGGAGTAAGCTGAATTTGCTTGCTCAAATCACTAAGGCTTACTATTGATGAAAAAGACATTTAAGATTTCTTGACAAACTCTGAAGGACCCGTCAGAGTTCTGAGTTCTAAAATGCCAAAAGTTTCTTTGGTCTTAAGTTTTATCTCTTTGAGCTAATTAGGCTCAGTCCTAGGTCACTGTTTGCTGTATTTACATTTCTGATCTGCAAGACAAAGACAGTTGCTTCCAGTTGCCCAGAGAACTGCTCTGTCACGCAGGCCCAATTGTATCTCCTTAATTTGCTTTTCTGTATCAGTGAGAAGAGCTCTAAACAAAGAATTCCATGTTTTAAAACTTTAAGGTTTACTTTATCATGTCTTCAAATGCTTCCAGAAGGCATATAGTAAGATCTCTTTTCCTTGAGTTATAAGTTAGTTATAAGTTAAACCCAGGGTAAGCCTTTTTGTTTGTTTGTTTGTTTGTTTGTTTGTTTGTTTGTTTGTTAGTCAAGAAAAAAATCTTTTGACAGTTTTACATTTCTTTTTCCAGTTACTCAACCTAATTAACATTAATTATTCTAATGTTTTTATTAGCCTCTCTAAAACCACTGAGAGGAAAGGAAAAACACAAATGTAGCTTTTCAAACCGTTTTTTTTTTTAACTAAGTTGTTAGGTTAAACATTAGATATATTTTTCCACCTTTAAAGTTGATTGATTTTAATAGGTACCAATAAAACCGCTGCTTATAATGAGAGCTCTTAACTTTCACCAATTTAGAAGTTTTTCCAAATTAAAGGATCCATCATATGGCCATCAATTAATATATATATAGTGATTTTAAACCAATAAGATGAAGAGGCTTTTCCACATGAGATTGGGGGTGTTGCCTAAATAAAATTCAAGAGTTTACTCCCCAAAAGGTAAAGGCCTTTGGGGCCCAGGCTGATGAAACAAAGGTTAAAATGGAAAATGCCTGAGAATTGGTACAAAGAATTTTTGAGAATCTCAGTTTATTTCCTTGACCGCCATATGTACAGAATACTTGTACCTTTGCATGGCAGAGTCCAAGTTTTCTTTTAAAAAAAGGAAACACGTATATACACACATACACACAGATAAAACACCCAGAGAAAGACAAAACATCTACATTTCAAGGACACAGGAAGAGAAATCCAAGTTCCCCCTAAAGGGGCTTTTGTTTTTATAAGGTCAGAATTCCAGAAAATATTTTTATCAGGCCTGGCTAGTTACTTTCAGGGTAAGAATTTTTTTTTTTAATTCCCAATTAATGTTGTAAGTTTTGTATGCACGTAAATCTGGCTGGGTTATTAGTTGGAGGCTGGCAACCTGTCATTACTTTTTCTTTTGTTTTGAAAGTTCTATATCCCATTTTAAGGTCGGGTTGTCAGAATAAAATTGCTAGTAGGTTTTCCCGCAGGGACACCTAAGCGACATGAGGCCTTTGCCTCTACCACTCCTGCAAGTTTCTCAGTCACCTGAGAAAGCTGTTACCAGCCAGGAGGAGGGTCCCATTATTTGAGTTGAAAGTTTTCTCATAAGAGTTTTACTTTTATCCCAACAAATTCAATGGAGGTAGCCAAATTGAGGAAAGTGTTAGAGCAGCCTCTTACCTAACCACTCAGTCCAGGCCCCAGTATCTTTCAACCAACCTCACCCAGGACGTCTCCACTGAGTGGGCATTTCCCAGTATCTTTCAACCAGCCCCTCCCCCACCTCGGAAGTCTCCACTGGGTGGGTAATTCCCCCCAGTATCTTTCAACTGGAGGGCCAGGTACCTGGATATACCGCCAAATAAAACTCAGGATCATCAACCAATATGGGAGATCTGAGATCCAGAAGAGACTCACCCAAATTCATCTGGACCCCCCAAGGAGGCTCATGGGCACAAAGGGCCACTGCTGGTACCAAGGCTGTAGTTCCTTGGAGAGTTCAAGCGAAGGAGAGAAGTCTGCTCTGGGTCCCTTCGTGGTCACCAAAACTGTCAACTGAAATAAATGCACAGCCTGAAAGTTGAGAGTTATGTTTTATTTGGTGGGAGGACTCAAGGCAGGATGACAGCCTCTCAGATCGCTCTGGGGGACTGCTCTGAAGAGGTAGGGGAGGAGCTAGGATATATAGGAGCTTTACAACAAAGGCCAGGTAGTTGGAACAATAAAAGATTGCTTCTTATCTACAGAGAACCAGGCATGTCGAGTTAAAGAATTTAGTGCATTTCTATGTATGGGAGGAAGCAAACATTTGGGCTTATTGAATTCATTCCCTTGACAAGCACCTAGCTATCTAGGGCCAGTACCCTGTCCTTTCTTATTCTGAGTCTGCTCAGAGGGCACCATTATGAGTGGCTGCAGAGGCTGGGCTGCAGGTCTGTCCTCACTGGGGTGGTGGTGACAGCCACTGATGACCTGGTTTCAGCATTTTTTATTGATATGGTTGCAGTATTTTCTTTCACACCGGATACACCAGTCCCTGTGTATCAGCTTGCTGAGGCGGGGAGCGGGGGCGGTGGCGTTAGTTTGCGGTGGCAATGGGGGTATAGGGGCTGCCGCGTGGGAGCCAGCAGTTTGCTCCGCTCTCCCCCGCGGCGTGGCCTGGGAGCGACCTCTGCTGCCCAAGAAGCCAGAAGCCCTTCTCCAGGTCAGCTTGTTCCTGGGAGGCAGGAGCGGTGAGGTCAGGGGACGGGTAAGCTTATTTATTATTAAAGATGCAAAACTATTTACATGGGCTCTTACTTAGAAGTAGCTTTATTAGAAGACTGAAGGGTATTTAAAAGATGGAAAAATACCTATGATGATACCATCATTTTTATTAACTAAATATCAAGAACTGTGCAGGGTTAAGATTTGACCCCTCTTGCAAGCTAGCAAGTTAGCAAGATGCAGTTTTGTGGATGCTGCCAGCAAACAGGAGACTCTGTCCTGGGTCAAAGACCAAGAACTTCCTGCCAGGACAGCAGGCAGCCTGTGGTTCATGTTCATGTTGGTTCCTGAGTTCCTTTCCTATTGCTGTTGTAACAAAGGACCACAAAATCAGTTGCTTAAAGCAATACACATTCATTGTCTCACTGTTCTAGGATGCAGAAGTGCAAAGTCAATGTCAGTGGGCTAAAAAAAAGTGTGGTCAGGGTTACATTCCATACAATACCTACCCTTCCCAGCTTGCAGAGTTGCTCACGCTCCTTGGCCCAGGGCCCTGTGTCACTGTGACCTCTGCTGCCACTTCACATCTCTGTCTCTGACCATTCTGCTTCTCTCCCCTAAGGACCTCCGTGATGACGTTTGCTTACCCACAGTGATCTCCCATCCCAAGATCCTTGACAGTCACATCTGCAGAGTTCCTTTTGCCACGCACAGTGACATATTAACGGGTTCTAAGGATCCGACCGTGGACATATTGGGGGCCATTATTCTACCACATTCTTCCTTTGGCCCCACAGATTCATGTACATCCCACATGCAAAATGCATCCACCTCATCCCAACACCCTCCAGATTCTCATTTACTACACCATCAACTCAAAGTCCAACATGTAGTCTAACTGTTATCAGCTCAAAAGCCTAAATACTTTCATCCTCATCACCTAAGTCTGGCGTGGGTGAGACCCCGAGTTTGATACTTCTCTGCTCAAAATCCAGCATTGGCTTCTCATTTCACTCAGTGAAGAAGCAAGAGTCCTTACAGTGACCTTACAGCTTTCCTCCCCCTCCCCAAGCTGAGCTCATCTCCGGTTTTCTCCCTGGCTCACTCCGCTCCAGCCACGCTGGCCTCCCTGCTGGCCCTTGGGGACATCAGACATGCACCCACAGGCCTGTTGCCCTGGCCGGTCTCTGTCCAACTCATATGCTGAAGTCCTAACCCCCAGGACTAAAGAACATGACCTCATTTGGAAATAGGTTTGTTGCTGATGTCATTGGTTAAGATGAGGTCATTAGGGTGGGCCCTAATCCCATATGATTTGTGTCCTGATAAAAAGGGGCAATGTGGACACAGAGACACGTGTACATGGGAGATGATGTGATGAGATGTGGAGAGAAGACGGTCGTCTCCAATCCAAGGAGAGAGACCTGGACCAGCCTCTCCCTCCCAGCCCTCAGGAGGAACCAGCCCTCTGACACCCTGCCTGCAGACTCCCCGCACCCAGGGCTGTGAGACAGTGAGCCTCTGTGGTTCGCATCACCCAGTGTGCAGTGCTGTGTTAGAGGAAGCTCAGCTACTAGCACCCCCTTCTCAAGGTCCTCAGTGAGCCCAGCTCTGGCCATCTCATTTTAACCTGGAAACTGCCTTCCCCTTGTCTCTGCCCCAGAAACCCCCTCTCCCTGATCATATTATTTCTATCACCTTCTAGAATACCATATATTTCACATGACTGTCACGACTGTAGTTTATGTTCTGCTCCTCCTCAGTCCTACAGGGACAAGGATCCTTATTTGTTCCCTGACGGACCTTAGGTGGCTTGACCAGTACCCGTGGCACAGCAGTCAATACAAATTGGCCGGATGGAAGGAGGGATCGTTCCTCACATTCACAGGTGAGTGAACGAAGATTCCGGGGGACTGAGTGTTTCGCTCAGGCCCAGAGCTGGTAACTGTCAGGCCAAGGTGGGTTTCAGGTACCTATGAACCTGAGGGAGGCTTGAGTGATTCCCTTTATGTTGATTAGTATTTCTCAGGTGTCTCTTTTTTCTGGCTCTAACTTTTGACCTCTTTCTGTTATTCTTCTAAGCTTTCAACCAGTTTTAAGTTTTAATTTTGCTTTGTTTCAGGTAAACAAATGAAATCGGTAAATCTTTTAACTCATTATTTATTTCATCTAAATACATTGTGATTAGTGATGATGTTTCATTTCTGGCATCTTGTTTTGTGATTTCTATTTGCTTTGCTCTGCTTTTCTCTTGCCTGTTATACACCTTGCCGTCATGGTTAAGAGCATGGCGTCTAGAGACAGCTTATCTGGGCTTGGTTCCCTCCCTCGCTAACCATGTAACCAGGATATGTAATCCCTCTGAGACTCACTTTCTTCATATACAAAAAGTGGTACTATCCAAATCACAGACTGTGAGGATTAAGTGATAAAATAGATGAAGAACTTAGAATAGTGACCGGCCTATTTTGCATGCTTCATTTTGACTTCTTTATTTTTATTCTCTTTTTAAACAATTATTTTAGAGATTACTCTTGAATTTTAATGAACACCCTAGATATTGAAGGTTAAAATGTTATTTATCCCACACATTGAATTTTATATACCAAATGTTATCCGTATTTTGTTTCCATAAGTTCTGTTTAATTCTTTATAAAAAATTGATCTGTTTTATTTTTCATGATGTCCTGATTTTTCATTATGTTATATATGATTCGTTTTATTTTTAAATGATTCAGTCATACTTATGCTCTCTCTTAGATTGTTTCATAATTTTAGGCTCTGGAATATTAATCATCCTGTGTTTTACGGTTAGACCTTTCTTCCCTGCGGCCACTTACTTCCTTCTGTTTTTAGTTGTGTGTCTGTGTGTGTGTAGAGTTGTGGGAGATTCTCTATAGTGAGTAGAATTTTTTCCTATGATTGTCCCTTACATCCTGGTTTTTAAAGTTTCCCTAGAGAACAATTTTGTGTTGCTTATCCTAAGGCTCCAGGTGATTTGATCAACCTTGAATTATTATATTTTTTTGGCTTGGGAATTTCTGAATCTTAAGTGGAGTATCAATTTGGATTCCACATTCATATAAAGCAGGGGCGTGGAGATTAGATATTTTTAAGGGAGACTTTGTTTTTCCCTAGAGAACCGGTTCCTTCACCCCTTTCCTGTGTGCACATGTGGAGAACTTTGAATCTTCCTTTCAGTGAAGAGGCAAGTCTTCCAATATGTCTTATGCAGAGGTTTCTATAAAGGAAGACTCTTCTACATCTGGTATGGACCCTTTTTCCTAAAAGGACATTGTATCCCTATTTATGTGCAGATGAAAACCCCTTCCCTCCAGGGTGCGGTGGCATCAGCTCCCAAGATTACCACCATTCTGGCTTTAAGTGTCCTCTTTGTATTATCACCTGGGAACTTCCCTCTCCATAGTTAGCTCTGTGTTACTTTTGTTGTTGTAATTTATCCGGCATTACTGAAAGTTGTATTTAACAGGGATCAAAATTCACTCTGTTCACTTGTTTCCAGAACTGGAAGCTTCAGTTCTAGAGTATCTGTTTGATTTTTCTTAAAAGTACATTCCATTATATTTCTCTGGTGAAAACCTTTACCCTGTTATCTATTTTCCCATCATTTCCTTATATTCTTGAATATATTAAACATAGTTACTTTATAGTCTTTATTGTTAACTCTGAGGCCTGCATCACCTGTGGGTTTGCATCCATTGTCTAATGTTTCTTATTCTCATATTATCCATCATACAGTTTTGACATGTTGCATGTCTAGAAATTCTTTATTGCATGGCAGACATCGTGAATGAAAAATCCATATATTAACTTCCATGAGAGGTTTTCTACCTTCCTGTTAGGCAGACAGGGTGAGGGACTGATCTCACTCCAATCAGGCGCTGAGGTGGGTCAGGGCTGAAGTGCCTTTTTTCTTAAAACAGCTTTGAGGTATTCTTGACAAAATAATTTTCACATACTTAGTGTACAACTTACTACACTTTGGCATCAGTATATCCCCAAGAAACCATGGCCACAATCAAGACAGTGAACATACCCATCACCCACAAAACTTTTCTCCTGCCTTTTGTTGTCCCTCCCTCCTTCCCCATCTCTTCCCCTGGAAACCATTGATCTGCTTTCTATCACAAAATACTGGTTTGCATTTTCAAGATCCCTGTATGAATGGATTCATGCAGTATCTACTCTATGTTGTCTGACTTCTTTCATTCAGTGTAATTATTTTGAGAGTCATCTGTGTTGCTGTGGGTGTTATTAGCTTGTTTGTCTTATAGCAGAGTATTGTTTAGTGCTGAGTTATTGCTGACTAGTTTATTGTGAGCAGTGTTTGGATAGACCATCATTTGTTTCTCCATTTACTTCTTGATGGATGCATGGGTCATTTACAACTTGAGCTATTATAAATAAAATTGCAGTGAATATTTGGTTCCATGTCTTTGTATGGACATACACTTTTATTTTCTAAAGCACCCAGATGAGGAAAGTCTGGGTCATATGGTAGATAGGTGTTTACCTTTTTTAAGGAAACTGCTTAAGAGTTTTCCAAAATGATTGTATTATTGTAAATTCCTCATGGTATACATCAGTTCTGGTTGCTCTGCTTCCTTGCCAGCACTTTGTGAGGTCGGTCTTTCGAATTGTATTCATTCTAGTTTGTCTGTGTAGTCGTATCTCATTGTGGTTTTTAAAAGCATTTCACTAATGACTAATGGCACATTTAATCAGCATCTTTTCATATGCTTATTAGCCACCTGGATACATTTAGTGAAGTGTGTTTTCTGGCCTCGCTCATTCATTCAGGTGTTGGCTTTATTACTGAGTTCTAAGAGTTCTTTATTCTGGATCAGATACAAAGAGAGGTCATCCTTTGTCAGATATATGATCTGCAAATAGTTTCTGTCTATGGCTTGTCTTTTAATTTACTTAGCAGTGTTTAAGAAGAGCTTCGAAGAGTCTTCATTTTGATAAAGTTCACTATATCAGTTTCTTTTTTAAATAGATTATACTTTTGGTCTCATAGCAAAGAAATATTTGCCAAACTCAACGTCATAAAGTTTAAGCCTATGCTTTTTTTCTTAGATGTTTTATAGTTTTAGATTTTCTGTTAAAATCTATGATCCATTTTGAGTTAATTTTTGTGTATGTTGTGAGGTATAGATCAAAGTTTCTTTTTTTTTTTTTTTTTTTTGCATATGGATATCTAATTGTTCCAGCACTATCTGTTGAAAAGATCCTTCCTCCACTGCATCCTTATTGAGAATCAATTGTCCATATAAGTTTTGGTTTAGTTCTGAACATTCTATTCCTTTCCATTTTTCTATTTCCTGTTTTATGTCAACACCATACTTTCTGATTACTGTAGCTTTATATATAAAAAAAAAAAATCTGAGAATCAGATAGTGAAGTCTTCCAACTTTGTTTTTCTTCTTCAAGGTTGTTTTGGATATTTGGGATCCTTTGCATTTTTATATGAATTTTAGAATCAGTTTTTAAATTCCCTCCATTACATCCTGTTCTGCCAAAATTCCACCCATGTCTTAGGCCATCTCCAAAGCCACATTTTCTGAAGAAGTCTCTCTAGATCCCAGGTGAAAGGAATTTTTCTTCTGTGCTCCATTCACACTTCATAATATTTGATTGCATTTATTCATATTTGGCTGTATGTACTTGTCTGATCTTTCCTGCCATATAGTAAACCTCTCAAGATTAGGAATCTTGACTTGGTTCCCTCTGTCTGCTGAGAAAAGTAGTTCTATGCTTTTCAGGAGTGAGCCCTGCAGTAAGAGGTATCTGCAGCACACATGTAGCTCATTGCTTGCATATTGTCAAGGAATCCTGCAGATCTAGAATTGTTTATTATTTGTTATCGCCAAGATGGCTCAGTCTTTATTATTTCTATTGCTACTGCTGCACTTTCAAAGAACAATGGGATAATTATTTTCCAAATATCAAAACATACTGTAATTGACTTGTGATGCTAATATGTGCTGCTGTGTCTTACTTAACAACCTACTTAGTGTTCACAGGCTCCTTCACTCATGGAACTTTTGGGAGGATGTCATGTCCTTAGAGATAGCAATGCTGTCCTTGGCTACCTGAGCAGCAGTATCTGAACTCACTCCTGCTGTTTTCCCAGTGTCCCCTCTAGCCCTACTTCAGCCCCTCCTTTAGGGGACCTGCAGTTCTGCCCTCGAAAAGCCTGTTGCTTCTCAGGAAGACTTTTCATATGAAATATAATCGTGTCCTTCTTGTGGGGACATTCAGTCCAGAGACCTGACATTAGGGGAAAATGTTTAGCCTGCTTTTGGTAGAGCCTAAACTCTTCCATACTTATTAGAAGCAAATCCAATGAGGAAATTGTGTTGGCATCTAACAAATGAGCATAAATGTCTGATGAGGAAGATCAGCTTCCCCATCCCACTCAGGCGTCATGTTGATGTGACGCTCACCGTGGCTAACATTTTCTCCTGTGAGCAACGTAAGATTCAAGACGTTATGAATGGCTTTTTGTTTTTCTTCCTTAGTCTTTCCACATTCGCTGTGTCTGGTGAGATTATAAGAATCCTGCTTATTTTCAGCCCAGCACTAAGCTTTTTAAAAGGATCACGTGTTTAAAAGGCTAGTGGACAATTTGTTAGAAGATAGAAGTCTCCTTAGATTTTGGTCCTAGAGTTGAATCTTGGTTAGTGGTGAATGAAAATTCCCCTTAAAATTTTAAATACAGTGATACAAATCTTTAAAATAATTAAATATTAGTTAATTCATTAAACACTATAGCAGTTATCCTCTACGCCTGTTTCTGTGGCAGTTTTGCAATGATTCACTCTCTTTATTGATTCCCTCTTTATCAGAGTCCTTGAGAGGCCCCTGTCAGCACTGTCAATATCATCAGCATCATGGAACTGATTCCTCTGGAAGATTCTAGGAAAATAAAGATGTATTGGGATACATGTAGGTGTGAGTGTGTGCATATACAATAAGAACAGTTATCAGACATTAGATGCATAATATCCATTCCATTTAGAGAAGAATGTGGCCATGAAATCCTGATGTGGTGAACGAAGGAAGTGGTGGGAACAGGATGGTCAATGGAAAGGAGGAGGAAGTGAGAAAAGCTGGGAGCATAGATCCTCAGTTAGGAGATCACATTGGTGAGAATGAGGAGAGTGTGGTGGCAGAATAATGTGTCCCCCCCCAGCAATGTAGCCACCTGTGACATGCTATTGTGCATGTCAAAAGGGATGACAGATATTTTAGGACAAAAATATTAGAGGACTTCTGTCTTCTAAATTGTCTGCTACTTAACCTTATAAACCCATGATACATTATTAAAGATTAGTGCTGGGCCACAAATAAACAGGAGTCATATAATCTCACCAGACATACTGAATGTGGAAAGACTAAGAAAGAAAAAACAAAAAGCCATTCATAAGTGTCTTTAACCTTAAATTGCTCATGAGAGGAAACGTTACCCAAGGTGAGTGTCACAGCAACATACATAAGGCCTCAGTGGGATGGGACAAGGGGATCCTGAGAAGAAGTGAGTAGCCTGGATTGTCCAGGTGGGCCCAGTGTAATCACAGGGGTCCTTAAAAGTGGAGGACATTTCCCGGCTGAGTTTAGGGTCAGAGGGAGGTGCAGCCATGGAGCAACGTTCAGAAAGGCTGCTGGCCATGAAGATGGAGGAAGTCATGGGGCACAAGCTAAGGAAGGTGGGTGACTGCTGGAAACTGGAAAAAAACAAGGAAACATTCTCTTCTGGACCTTCCAGAAAGCAGGAATGCTGCTGGTACCTTGAATTTAGCCCAGTGAGAACTGTGTTGGATCTCTGACCTCCACAGCCATAAGGTGATAAATCCATGCTGGTTTAACCCTTTAAGTTTCTGGAAATTTGTCACAGTAGTAATAGAAAAGTAACATAAGGAGGGGTTGTGTAAGGGATTAAAGATCTGGGATGGGGTGTGGAGAGGATTCTGACATTTACACCTAAAAAACAACCAGATGAGGTGGTAAGGTGGTATCCTCAAGCCAAATTTTAGGGAGAACTACGTGGCAGGGCTGTTAAGCAGACTGGAGTGAGGAGAGCATTGGAATAAAGGAATCAATGAAGCCTCTACCAGGAAAATAAGGAGTCAAATGTAACAGGGCTTCAGTGGTAGTGGATGTAGGAATGGAAATGGGCACAGAGATATAAGCATTACTTTGAAATTAGCTACAGGTTTGATGGCCGCATGTTGGGGAGAGTTAGCAGATGTGTGGACTGAATGTTTGTGTCCCCTCAAAATCCATATGTTGAAACCCCATCTCCCAGTGTGACAGTGTTGGGAGGTGGGGCCTTTGGGAGGTGATTAGGATAAAATGAGGTCATGAGAGTAGAGCCCTCATGAATGGGAATTGTGCCCTTATAAGGGTCCCAGAGAGCTCACCTCTCTGTGCTCTCTGCCCAGTGAAGCTAGTGGGAAGACAGCCATCTTCAAGCCATGAAACCAGTCCTTTTCCAGATCCCTTGATCTTGAAAGTCTCAGCCTCCAAAACTTGAGGAATATGCTGGTTGTTTAAGCCACCTGACCCATGGTAAATTGTTACAGCATCCCAGACTGATGAAGACAGTGGAGAATGGCTCTTAGTTTGGAACTGATTGCCTGGAGAATGCTGAAACCCAGGGAAGTGGGCAGCACAGACGTTTACTCATTTAATCCTGCCAGCACAGTAGGAGATAGAGTCTACATATTCCTCACTGTTTAAAAGGTAAGGAAAATGAGGCACAAATAAGTAAATAATAATTCATAACAACAACAACAACAACAACAACAACAACAATAATAATAATGATAATAATAATAATAATAATAATAATAATAATAATAATAATTATAATAATTTGTCCAGGATTCACACAGACCCCCTCCGGAGGCAGAGTGAGAATTTATACTCAGGCAGGCTGGCCACGGAGCCTCTGCTTTAACTACCAAATCAGATCACCTTGCTTATGTGGATCAATTTTTTTCAACTGTAATATGAGGGTACTGTGTCCAGGAACTTATAATTTCAAAATACCTCACTGTAAGGGAATCATTAGTCACAGGCATTACAAACCACAGAAAGCTAGACATACAAAAATAACTCATTAGGGCAAGAAAACCACTAAGGTTTCTAAACATCATACATGCTGAGCTTTTGCAGTAAAATGTTTATTGATAATTGTGTCTGGCTACAGAATAACTTCATAGTCCTGCATGTGGCTGGGGGCTCCCATGTTGGACAGCACAGGCCTAGAGAATTTAAGTGACTTGTCCAGCCTCGCCCAGGAAGCTTGTGGTGGGATCAGAGCTATAGTCTGGGACTTTTCCTTCCTACCCAACAAGTCCCTCATGGAGGCTTAGAAGCTTCTCCTTTGGTGCCCAGCTGTCTATCCATACTTATGACATCTTGTCAAGTGTCCCAGCCTGCTCCTGAACATCAGCCAGTACCCACTTCTGCTCTTTTCTGGCCAGGTAATACCTTCTAGCAACTTCCATTGCCTTCTTGGCATCAGTTCTTACCTGGAAGGGTAGTGGCTAGAGATGGAAATGTGTCCACATAACAGGTTTTTCATAAACATAGCAGGAGTGGTCAAGAGAAGAAAACATCACGAAGATGAGTGGAAGCAGGTCATTTAATATATCAAATGGGTACTTTCAATGTATGTTTGTGTTACCGAGTCCAAACTCATTCTGCTCGCTGCATGACAGGCCAGTAAGTCAGGAGACCAGGTTTTGAGGCAAGGAATACTGACTTTATTCATAAAGCCAGGTGACCAAGAAGATGGAGGGCTAATGTCCTGGAGAACAATCTTCCTCAAGTCAGAATTCAGACTCCTTTTATACTAGAAAGGGGCAGGCGGTGTGCTTGTTTGTTGCAGAAGTCTTGGTGTAGGAGTTTTTGTTGTTAGAATCCTTTAGTTCTTGGAGCTCTCCACCTGGATCAGATCCCTGTAAACCTCCAACAAAACAAATGTTATTTTCCATTCTGCAACTTCTCTTTATATGAATGGAAAAGTGTTAATATCCTTAAAGGTCAGAGCCTTGAGAACAGGCTCTCCGATCTATTTCAGGCTCTAGGCAACATTGTTTTACAGAAGGTGCAGAACCAACAAGACTAAGCCTAGAAGACAGGGCACAGGGTTAAAGTCAAAGGAATAGATCTAGTATGGAGTCAGATTTGTTCTTTTCTATTAAAAGGGCAGAACCCTCTTGAGGATGATGTTTATTTGATTTATAATTTTCTAATTCTTTTGCTCTCTTGCTCACTTCCATTTCATTTGCTTGTGTTGAATCGCTCACGGCCTCTGTACCCTTCAGTATAATTTACTGTGATCCCAGTACTGTCCAGCCTTTGTCTGTGTGTTTGTGCTGCTTCCATTTCCCCTTTTTTGCTCTGATTACTTTTAATTTTCTATTTATTTTCTGTACTTTGCCAACTCTTCTTTCTCCCTGTAGGCTTCCAATATATTTCTTAAACTCTTGTTTATCTTTGTTGTACTTTTGTTTTGTAAAAAAAATGATTGCTTTAAGTCATGTTTCCCATAATACATTTAGTAACACCTTTCACCGTTCTTGAAAAGCTATTTTGTTTTCTAGAGTGTTCCATAATCTGCCATTTTATTATTTTCCCTTTTTTCTTTTTAAATAGTATTTTTGTATAAATACTAAAATACTAGCTAGCTCTTTTTTCTTTTAAGAGCTTTTTATTTTTTCCATTTCAACTAGAAATCCAGGCCGAGCTCTTTTCCAAATATGTAGAGAGGTGCCCCAGTCATGTGCCAGTCTAGAAAGATAAAATTAGGATTTTTTTCAGTGTTGTCTCTCCCCAGTCTGCCAGAATCACTTCTGCACAGCTGCTCCCAGTGTGCACTTGCCTCATATCCACTGCCTCATGTCCTGCTTCCTGGAAATGCAGCTTGTCTGTGAAGATTCCCCATGAGCTCTCCTCTCTCGGAACCAAACCCATGCACGTTCCCAGTGATGTCCTCTAGGCCCTGGTCCTGTTGTTATAATGAAAAAAAAAATGTTGCTTTTGCTCTAGAGTGCTACTTACACTATAAAGATATGTGTTATCAACACTTTCTGAGCTCCAAAGTCATGGGCGTTCTGTAGCTTTGTAAGCACAGTCTGGAGTCAGGAAGTGTGACACCTCCAGCCTTTGTTCTTTTTCCTCAAGATTGCTTTGGTAATTCCGGGTCTTTTTGGGTTCCATACAAATTTTAGAATTATTTGCTTATCCACTGACATAAGTCAGACTGAGAAAGACAAATACTCTATGTTATTACTGATATGCGGGATGTGAAAAATAATACAAACAAATGTGTATAACAAAACAGAAACAGACCCAGATACAGAGAGCAAAGTAGTGGTTATCAGTGGGGAGAGGGAAAGGGGGAGGAGCAAGATAGGGGTAAGGGATTAAGAGACGCAAACTACTATGCAGAAAACAGATAAGCAACAAGGATCTATGGTAAAGCACCAGAACTATAGCCATTTTTTTGTCAATAACTTTAGATGGAGCATAACCTATAAAACTATTGAATCCCTATGTTGTGCACCTGAAACTAATGCTACACTGTAAGTCAGCTATACTTCAATAAAAATAAATGAATAAATAACTAAAATATAAGTGAATAAATAAAATATAAATGAATAAATAAAAAATAAAACTTGGGGCATTCTTTTCCCGTGTCCTTCTCTGTTTTATATTTACTGATTTGGGCAGCCTCCTCCTATTTTGTTGTTCAGGAATTTAAGTAGCCCACATACCTCAACAAAACCTTAGATTTACATTTTTATTTCTTATTTTTCCAGTTACTTTTTTATATTTAAGAGAATAAGTGAGAAATGAAGGCTTTGATCAGCCACATTAGAATGGAAACTTTTTAGTACCCTTGTAAGAAAACATTTTGGACTATATTTGGTATATGTTGTTTATTTGTAATAGGTCTATCAGGATCATCTACTCTTCTTGACTCAATTTTAGTAATTTGCATTTTTCCTAGAAACTGTATACTTCATTTAGATTCTACATTTTAAAAATATATGCATTATTTAACATATACATAGATCTCTTTTCAATGAAGAAAGTTTTCCCATTATTTGTAGTTATATTCACTTACCTTATTTCCTTCAACTAATTTGCCAAGTAGGTTGGTATGGCTCTTTTCAAACTACCATATATATTTTTATATTTTAAATATCATTTAATACATTGTTCTTAAAAAGTTCTGTTTTATTTGCATGTTACTTATCTGTTTATAGATTTTGAGTAGAATACCTTATTTTAAATTTTCTTTCAAGTACCTTAGAGCATCATGAATTAACTCTGATTATCGCTTTTATTGTCTCATAGAAATTGATGAATATTTTTCTCACTAATTTTAAGACTTTATTTTTTATTGAAGCATAGTTTCGGGAGTACAACATAATGAGTTATGTTAAAAGAGTTTCTAATGCCAATTTTGATTCTCAAAATTCACATTAAAGGCCAATAAAGAATTGTAACAGTTATCCATTTTTTTATTTCTATGTGAAGTAATTTATTTGGCTATTATTTCATTTCATTGCACTGTAGTTTATGGGTATAGCTTGAATGATATCCATTTTTTATTTTAGTTTGTCAATTAATGAGACAGTGATTGATACTTACCATATGGTAAATTATTTGTAGATACTTTCAATAATGTTAGGAAATAATGAGTATTCCTAATCTGGGTTACATACTTCTATGTCTAGTAAACAAGTGTTGCT
Source organism: Camelus dromedarius (assembly GCF_036321535.1). Classification (NCBI taxonomy): domain Eukaryota; kingdom Metazoa; phylum Chordata; class Mammalia; order Artiodactyla; family Camelidae; genus Camelus; species Camelus dromedarius. The sequence continues at coordinate 5,000,165 of NW_026989814.1, forward strand.
CATTGCAGCTTTTAAATCTTCTATACTTGGTTGGTTTCTAAGAAAAAATTGTTAAAATCCTATGGAATATTAAAGAGAAATTCAAAGAATGAAAGGATCTTTATGTGCCGACAAGAAAGGTCCTCAGAATGTAAGGGCTATAACCCAGCTTGGGAACCCCTCCTCCAGGGCTTTGCTCAGATCTTCCCTCCTTGGGAAGCTGGCTGCGTGCGCTATTTGATGTTGCACCACTCTCCACTGTGCACATAGGAAATTCTCACTCTTTAGTCCACTTTGCTTTTTCCACAGCACTTACTATATTCTGCAATATTAAATGATTTAATTATACGTTATGTTTATTGTTAATTGTCTGCTTTTCTCCACTCTAATATAAGCACCACAAGCCCAGTGATTTCTGCTTGTCTTGGTTGTCCATGTCTCCCAGTGCCTGGTACACGATGAGTAATTGTTTAATATATATATACTGGAAAAACTGTTTATTATTATAATTCATGTAAGAATAAAATCCCAAACTATTTCAAAAACATGTTAGATGCAAATACATAGAAAAGACCCATAAGTAAACTCACACAATTGTTACATGTTTGATTCTAGGATGGGGTTGAAAAATCAAGGAGGCTTTTTACTTTTAACGTGATATCCTTCCTCATTTGATGGTTTTTATAATAAAGAATATGTAAGTATTCAGTATGTAATTGCAATGTTAAAGATTAAATTTGAAGTGACAAATAGCTCAGAATAAATAAGATGTTTTGATAAAGAACAGTAATAGACAAGGATGACCCTTACCATGTATGAGAGGAGACTCTAAGCTTCTCTGTAGGGTGGCACTGATAAAGGAATAGACCTGCACGTTGTGGAACCAGGCAGATGTCTGAGATAGATTCCTTAGCAGAGATGAGAAAATACTACATAAGAAAGGCATGTCAAGTCAAGAAGGGATAGAAAAATGTGGAAATAATTATTGAGCTCTTGGGGTCAGGAGTGAAAAAGTGTGAATTTCACCTCACATCAAAAAGGAAAATATAAATAGAGAAATATAGGAACATTATACTACTCACCACAGGAAACACCATAAATAAAATGGAAGGTCCAATACTACTTTGAAAAAAGCATTTAACAAATATAGAAGATAATTGGATTGAGATCCTTATTAAACCAAGGTCCATGCACCCAAAAGGAAAACACTAAGACTCTGGTAAGTGGACAAAGCTCTTAGACACGCAGTACTGATTCAACCAGAATCCACCAATTTGCTTCTTTCCTTAATGGTCAAATAAGCCATTTACAGGTGGTTACTTTACACTGAGTGACCCCAAGAGCAGTCTGAAATCTACAAACAGTAGACTTGCAGAATTTTTAAAAGGCTTTCAGATCATAGGAGTACTGGTTTTTGGATAAAATAAGACTTCCAGCAGTTTTTTTTTTATTGTAGTTTAAACACAAATCAAGGATGCCAGTTCAATGAAAGACCCATGCAAACTAAACTGGGATGAGAGGTTATTTAATTGCCCAGAACAGGGACAATCTGTCTACCATCCCTGTCAATAATAATTAGTGCTTTCTGAAAAGGATGTTGTAGATACACAGTCAAAATGATCCTTCAAGGGGGGATGTAATTTGGCTTAGGGGAATCCATCACCAGGAGATAACTGCTCATGGAGGAAAAATACAACAAATCACTGCACTCGGAAGTGATAACCACAGTAAATACCACCCCGCCCAGGCTCAGTCTTATATAAGAAACTATCATATTGTCAATTAAATAGTATCTCAGTGATGACACTTTGAAATGGCTAAATACAAAACTGAGAGAAGAAAGGAATTGCTCCCAGGCACCCCTCTGTCCCCCTTCCCTGCCTCCGCAGCCCCACAAGCAAAACAGCACAAGAGAAAATCCAACAGTCCTGTTAGAGTGATTTTCCTGGCTCATTTTCACAAGAGACCTGGAAATAACATCGCATCAGTTTATAAACCAGACAGGGCCTGGCCCGCTGTGTCAACACAGAAAACCAATCCTGGAGTCCAGCCCTGCCTTGGGGCCTTTAGGACTGCTTCAGAAATCAATCCTAGGGAAGAATAAAAGGGCAGTGCCACCAAGCTCAGGGACGCCCCTCGCAATCTGGGTTCCTGTGGATTCACCAGGGAAAAGAGTCCCAGCCACTCATGCATGCTCATTCCAGGTGCTTCCAGCCCTTTCAGGCTGAGATGCTGGAGGACTTCGAGGGTGAGGTACTGAGCTACTGAGTTACAGCTTTGCATGAATTACCTCATTTCGTCTCCACAGCAGCCCTTTGAGGAAGATGCTATTCTGGTTCCCCTTTGCACAAAGGAATAAAGATACTTGGAGTCAGTTGGCTAAGGTACTGATCTAGTGTGTAAAGTTGGCCCTATTTACTTTAAGTATTTAAAAAATAAAATATTTTTCTGGCATCTTTGTGTTCATTTGTTTGGACAGCCAGGGCCAAGTACCACGGACTGGGTGGCTTAAACAGCACAGATATATTGTTTCAAAGTTCTGGAGGCTGGAGGTGGAATATAAAGGTGTTGGCAGGGTTGGTGTCTCCTGAGGCCTCTCCCTTGGTTTATAGATGGCTGATCGTTCCTGCGTTCTCACATGATCTTCCTTCCATTTATGTGTCTCTGTCTCCTGACTTTCTCTTCTAAGAACACCAGTCATATTGGATTAGGGTCCACCCTAATAAGCTCCTATAACCTAATTACCTCTTTAAAGGCCATGTGTCCAAATATAGTCACATTCTGAGGTATTGAGAGTTAGGACTTTAAACATGAATGTTGGTGCAGGGTCGGGGGGACACAACTCAGGCCATAGCAACTTTATCATTGTAATTTTTACAGACTTACCATTTAATATTTTATGAACTAATATCCATAACCTGTAGATCTCACTCTTTGTCTCTCCTGTAAAAAATATCTGATTTTGTCTGGAGAAAACCCTGCAATACGCTAGCTGGCTGGTCTCATGTTGCATATTCTTGACATTCGAGGTAGTTAGGGTGACCCCCAAAATCAGACGGTAACTACCTGTCCAGCGGCTCAGAAACCCCAGTGTGCATCAGGGCCCCAGAGGCCCGGCTGGGCTCGGCCTCCAAACCCAGGTCTGAAGTGGGTCTGAAGGAAGTCCTGGGAATCTGCATTTCTCACAAGTTCCCAGGTGATGCTGTTGCTGCTGGTCCGGGTTTGCCCTTTGAGAAGCGCTGTTCTAGTTTATTCCCAGTCCACTGTCTTAGGTGCCTCTCCCACACCAGCCTGCCCCTCATGAGACATGAAGCGCTCAGAAGAGAACCTGCTTAAACTCCCAATGCTGCCTTCCCCCACCCCGCCACCGCCACTGGCACCTGCACTCACTCTGCCTGCCTGGCTGTTTGGGAAGATGGAGTTTCCATGCTCTTTCTAGAGCCAATCTTACCACATGGGTACTCGATCCCAGACCCTGTTGCACACTCAAGAAATTTGCCCAAGCATTTTCCCTGTCTCTCCTACATTGCCAACTTTTTTCTCCTTACAAAATCATCCTCATCAGCACATAAGCATGATGTTAATTCTCTTGTCTTAAAAAGCAAAATAGAAACAAACAAAAACCACATCTTTTACTGTACTCACCCTTCCCATTAGTTGTTACTCTATTTCTTCTAGTCTTTGCAACAGAACCCCTGGAAGGGATGGTCTTTACTCAGTCTCTCCAGTTTCTCTCTAATCTCTCATAAACTCCCCGTGACCAGACCTTCACTCCCACTATTTCACCAAAACTGCTCTTATTAAGGTCACAAATGACCCCTAGACTACTAAATCTCATGGCCCACCTTCTGCCATCTCTTATTTCACCCCATGTGACAGACATGACATTCCTTGTTCATACACTTCTTTTGGCTTCTAAGGCAGCTGGTAATGGGATTGTTACTGTCATTTAGAACATTTCAAAAAGTCTTTAGCTTTTCTTCTAATAAGGTAAATATAAATAGCTATGACCTACATTTAAAAAAAGCCTTTGGGGTCTTCCATGATTTTGTAAGACTGCAAAGAGGTCCTGACACCAAAAGTTTGAGAAGCACTGCAATCCTGAATGCCCCTGGGTTTTGAGACATCCGGAGTTCAGTGTTATCTATTCCATTCTATCTCTAGTGTTTCTACGTAGAGTTCTAGGGAAAGGTGGGTTGTTGTCCCAGGGATGATGAGGATGTGATTCTCAGAAAGGCACCACCACACACAAAAAAATAAACGTCTTTTTAATGTGGTTAAGGTTTAGATTTTTCTCCTTAAAGAGGAAGGAGCAACATAGAGAAGGGACAAGGTTTTCAGGGTTTCAAATCCTACAAGTTTCCCAGCTGCCAAGGGTAAGGCCCCATCAGGTTCTTTGAAAGGTGTCCCTCTGCCAGTGTAAACTGTTTCAGGGGTTGCATGAGAGCTGTGCCTGCTCACCAAAGGCAGGCGAGCAGCAACCTGCTGGGAGATTTGTGGAAAATGCAGGTAAATCAGAGGTTCTGTTGCCATGTGACCGATTCCCTTGGCAGGCCTGAGCTTTAGGCCTAAAGATCTGTTACTCCAAATAGAAACTCTTAATACTCCAAATACTTCTCAATTAATTGGTTGATTGACTGAAGAAATAGCCAAAATTATAAATTAAGGGCAAGTGATATATGGTAAATTGTCACAGCTTTATAAATATCCTGAAAGAGATCCTTTGGTTTTGAGTGAAGTTTGTAAGCATTTGCAAAATTAGGAATGAATAATTTAAAATAAATTACAGTCACAATAATTTAAAAAAAAAAAAACTACTACCACAATGGTAAAAGCTATGAGATTATGTAATTCACATTGGCAGATATCCCGTATCTCTTGAATTATCATAAACTGGGACACAAAAAGCCTAGGTATTCAAAAAGATGAATGATTCAAAAATGGTAATATTTCAATTACACAAACTCTCAGAAGAACTATACAGCAAACTGAGAAAACTTGGTATTCTGTCTTGGCAAGACCCCATACTGCATTCATTTAGGGGGGAAAAACACCTGAAAGCTAAATTTTATTGAAATATTGCAAAAAAGAAACAAAAAAGGGAAAAAAAAGAATGAATAAAACAATGCATAAACCATTATTGTTTTTCCTTGAGATTCAAAGTACAATTCAGCCATTGTTTCTTCCCTAGGAAGTTAAACAAATACTACTGTTTACAAATGGATAAATAACATCAAGAGAAGAAAATACACTTCTTTTTATTTTCTCTGCCATTGAAATTCTACTAACGTCAGCAGAGAAGAATCCATTAATGCATAGCAAGTCACAGTGCCCTGTGAGTTTTATTCTACATCAACCTAAACAGGGAAATTATAATTCTTACTATGCACTTTTTCCCTCTTTGTAAAAAGTGTATCAGTATGAAGCTTTCAGGGATAAAATATTGCAATCCATTCTTTCTGAACTCAAAGAACTGTTTGCCCATGAAAAGAAATTTCACCAAATTAGGGACATTATTTTAGAGAAGCAATAGAATACTCTTTCTGCTAGATAAAGACAGCAACTCCTACAGTTTATTCTAGCACCTGTATGTAAATGGTCTTCTCAAGCTACATCACATTTACAACCTTTCCATTATACAGTGCAGCTGTGTGAGGGCAGAGGATGTGACTTCTTGGTCCTAGGACCCAGTCATTGCCTGGTTCAAAATAAGTTCAACAAATGTTTGTTAAATTGAAAAATTAAATATTGTCATTTGAATCTTCAACAAGAACTACGAATTCAGTATCTTCTTCTCCCATTGTTATCTATCGTATGTTGCTTATCACCTATCATTTTCAAAGCCAAAAACGTTGGCTTCAATGACCGCGCACTCTGCACTCTGAACTTTATGCCCAATTAATGAATCCAACAGACTGCAAATTCTATATTGGTACACCAATTTGGATGTCATTATTAATTACCAAAATATTACTTTAGAGTCATTCATTTTCCCTAGTATAATGCTTTCTCCAACCCCTTTCACTTTAAATTTGGCAGTATTTGCTTTCCAAAATGTGGAAAAAAGGAGTATAATTGATATGCTAAGACAGGAGGAAAAATAGAATCATTAAATGTTCAATTAAAACCACAAAAGGCAGGAAAAGAGTAGAAGACAAAAATAATGACAAAAAACAAGGGCAACAAATATAAAACAATAACAAATATGGTAGCTATTAATCCCAACTATATCAATGATTACTTTACACATCAGTGGTCTAAATACACCAATTAAAAGACAGATTGTCAGTATGGATCAAAAAATAAGACCCAACTATATTTTCATATAAGAAATCCACTTTAAATATAAAAACATATCTTGATTAAAAGTAAATGGATGAAGGAAACACATCATGCTAATATTATTAATCAAAAGAAAGCAGTAGCGAGACCAATTTCAGACAGAAGAAAATGTAAGGAAAGTTATCAGGGATAAAGAAGGGTATTACATAATGATAAGTCAATTCTCCAAGAATATATAACAATTTTTAACATACAAGCACCTAAGAACAAAGTGTCAAACTACATGAGGCAAAAGCTGATAAAACTGCAAGGAGAAAGATATGAATGCAGTATCATAGTTGAAGACTTCAACAGCAGACATCAACCTCAGTTGAAGACTTCAGCCTCTTTTTTCAGTTTGTAGAAAATTAGTAAAGACATAGTTGAACTCCACACCACCATCAATAAACTGGGTAATTAACAGCTATAGACTACTTCATCCAACAACAGCAGATTACACAGTTTTCTCCAGTCACATGGAATATTCAAGACAGACCAAGTTTTGAGCCATAAACACACCTTAACAAATTTAAAAGAATAGAAATCATACAATGACCACTCTCATACCACAATAAAATTAAACTAGAAATCAATAACAGAACAATAACTGAAAAATCTCAAAATACACAGAGATTAAACAGTATTCTCCTAAACATAACACACAGGTCAAAGAAGATATATCAAGAAAAATTTTTAAATGTTTTGAACTAAATGAAAATGCAACTTATCAAAACTTATGAAATGCAGTGAAAGTAGTGCTTAGAGGAAATTTTTCAGTATTGAATGTATATATTAGAGAAAACAAAAGGTCTAAAATCAGTAATCCAAGCTTCCACTTGGAAAAGAGGAGAAAATTAAATCAAACTAGGCAGAAGAAAATAAATAAGAATTACAATACAAATCAATGAAATTGAAAACAGAAAATAAATAGAGGAAATAAATCAACAAAACCAAAAGCTGGTTGTTTGAAAAGATCTTTAAAAATCAACAAGCCTGTAGCCAGGCTAACTAAGAAAAAGAGAGAAGGGGCACAAATTACTAATATCAAAAATGAAGGAGAGGACATCACTACAGATCCCATTGACATTAAAAGCATAATAAAGGAATACGGTGAACAACAAAATGCCCACAAATTAGGTAACGCTTGGGCTGCACCCTGCAGGTCTGTGAACCCTGTACTTGCCCAGCCTCAAGACTGAAGAAAGAGCTCAGAGTCAGCGACAGAGGCATCAATGGTTTAGCATATGGGTATGCTAAAACAAGAGGGTCCTGGAGTTATACCCCACCATGGACAGCAGATGGCAGGCAGGACATAGCAGCAGTCTTCAGTACCAGGGTAAGAAGGAGGTTACCAGTTACAGGGGGACGACATCAGGTTGGCTTATCAGTTTACTGGAGAAACCAGCAGAGGAGCTTGCCCCTCACCACCGTTTAGATAAGCTAACATAGTGGAGACATTTTGATCTGAAGATGAGAAAAACCCCTAGCTAGAAGCAGAGGCAAGTACATAGGTGTTTACTGATTAGGTTCTGTAATTAAGAGGGAAAGTCAGTCATGTGAGTAAGGTGAAGGTAAGACAGGGACTAGTCACACAGAAGGTGTACAGAGAGCAAGAGAACAGCCATATTGGATGGCCTGATCATACTGTAACTTAGATGAAATAGACCAATGCCTTGAAAGACACAATTTGCCAAAACTCACACAAGAAGAAATAGACAATCTGAATGAGTCTGTATCTAGTTAAAAAATTGAATCAATAATTAATAGCTTTCCAAAACAGAAAGCACATGCCCAAATAGGTTCACTGGTGAATTCTACCACAAATGTAAGGAAGAAATTATACTAATTGTCTACAACCTCTTTCAGAAGGTTAAAGGAGGGGAAATACTTCCTTACTCATCTTATGAGGCCAGCAGTACCCTAATACCAAAACCAGACAAAGCAAAAAAAGAAAACTACAAATCATTCCTCTCATGGACATAAGTGCAAGAATTCTCAATAAAATAGCAAATTGAATCCAAAAAAAAATTTATAAAAAGAATTAAACACAATAACCAAGTGGTATTTATTCCATGCATGCAAGGCTGGTTCTGCATTTGAAAGGTAATAATATAATCTATTCCAACCACAAACTAAAAAGGAAAACTTGCATGATCATAGCAATAGATGCAGAAACAGCATTTGACAGACTCCAACACACATTCATAATAATAACTCTCAGTAAACTAGGAACAGAGGGAAACTTCATCTACGTGATAAAGACCACCTCAAAACTAAAGCTAACAGCCACAATGGTGAGAAATGTAAAGCCTTCTTACTATGATCAGGTAGGAGGCCAGGTTATTCCTTCTTACAACTCTTTTTTAACATCAGACTAAAACTCCTTGCTAATGCAATACAAAAAAAAAGGAAAGAAGAGGTACACAGATGGAGAAGGAAGACGTAACAGTGTCTTTGTTTACACAACATGCTCTTCTTTGTAGAAAATCTGAAATAATTGACCAAAAAACCCCCCAAACAAACAAAACTTTCCTGTAACTCATAAACAATTATAAAGTTGAAGGATACAAAATTAATATATAAAAGTCAATTGCTTTCCTCTGTAACAATCTGAAATTACAAACACAATATCATTTACATCAGCACACCAAGAATGAAATACTTAGGAATAAATCTAACAAAATATGTACGTAATCAGTATGAATAAAACCACAAATTCTGATGAATGAACTCAAAGAAGCACTAAATAAATGGAGAGATATTTCATATTCATGGGCAGGATGACTCAATATTGTCAATATTTCAGTTCTTCCCAACTCGATCTATAGATTCAGTATAATCCCATCCAAAATCCCAGCAAGTTGTTTTGTGGGTATCAACAAACCAATGCTAACATTTGTATGAAGAGGCAGAAGACCTTTTAAGACTCACTGTAAAACTACAGTAATCAGGAAAGTGGGTGTTGGCAAAAGACTAGGCAAATAAGTCGATAGAACACAGTAGAGAGCCCAGAAATATGTTCCCACAAATAGTCCACTGATCTTTGGTGAAGGAGCAAAGGTAATGCAATGGAGCAAAGATAGTCTCTTCAACAAGTGCTACCGGAACAAGTAGACATGCACATCCAAAAAAAAAAAAAAAAAGAAAAGAAAAAAAAAAAGAAAAAGAAAAGAAAAAAAAGAAAAGAAAGAAAGACATAGACCTTACAGCTTCACAAAAATTAAATCAAATGGGTCACAGACATAAATGTAAAGTGTAAAACTATGAAATTCATAGACGACAACATAGAAGAAAATCAAAACAACCTTGGGCATGACCTTTTTAGGTGAAGTACCAAAGACACAATCCATGAAAGAAATAATTGATAAGCTGGACTTCATTAAAGTTAAAAACATCTGTTCTGTGAAAGACGATGTCAAGAGAATGAGAAGACAAGCCACAGAATGGGAGAAAATACTTACAAAAGATACATCTGGTAAAAAAAACTATTTTCCAAAACATACAAAGAACTCTTAAAACTCAACGATAAGAAAACAACAACAACAAAAAATACTGATAAAAAAATAGACCAAAGTTCCTAATAAACATCTAACCAAGAAGATACATAGATTTCAAATAAGCTTAAGAAAAGATGATCCATATCATATATCATCAGGGAAATGCAAATTAAAACAGTGAGACACCACTGGACATCTATGAGAATGGCCAAAATCCAGGGCACTGACAGTACCAAACGCTAATGAGGATGTACAATAACAGGAATATTCAAAGATTGCTGGTGAGAATGCAAAATGGTACAGCCATTTTGGAACACAGTTTGATGATTTCCTACAAAACCAAATATACTCTTAACATGATCCAGCGCTCACACTCCTAGGTATTTACCCAAAGGTGTTAAAAACACGTCCACACAAAAACCTGCACTCAAATGTTGATAGCAGCTCTGTTTATAATTGCCAGAACTTGGGCGCAACCAAGATGCCCTTCAGAAGGTGAAGGATAAATTAAGGTACATCCTGATGGTGGAGTATTAGTAAGCCCCAAAAAATGAGCTGTCAAGTCATGAAAAGGCATAGGGGAAACTTAAATGCATATCTCTAAGTAAAAGAAGCCAGTCTGAAAAGGCTATATGCTGTAGAGTCTAACTACAGAACATTCTGGAAAAGGCAAAACTATGGAGACAATTAGGTCAGCAGTTGTCGGGGGTTGATGGAGAAAGATAAACAAGCAGAGGACAGAGGATTTTTAGGGCATTTTTTGCACTCTGGATGATACTATAATGATGGATATGTGTACATTTGTCCAAACCTGTAAAATATACAAGACCAAGAATGAACTCAAATGTAATCTATGGACTTTGGGTGGTTATGATGAAAAACAGAGAAGACAGCACTGCATGGTGATGTTGAAGGAAACTGTGAGTGCAGGCTTCATCCTTGCTCATAAAGGTACCAATTTAATAAGTGATGTTGATAATGAGAGAGGCTTTGCATACATGGTGGCAGAAGATCTGAGGAGTCTCTTTCCATTCCTCTCAATTTTGTTGTGAATTGACTGCTCTAAAAATTATCTTTTTTTAAAAAATGGATATAAAATATTGCTTCAGCTTTCTTCTCAATTTTCCCTGTGCTTAGACTTTCAAAGGCTCTTTATTTTCTATATTAGTCACATACTTACCATATTCTACTGGATTTTACTATGTGCCTCCAAACAACAGTATGCTCATTAGCTCCTGCCTACAATTTCCATACACCCTGTGTTCCCAACAAGTGTCTCTGTCTTAAGGTGGTTTCCCCAGAGGCAGATCCAGAGGCAAGGATTTGTGTGCAATTGCTTTATTATCTGGGAGATGTCCCTGTGAAGCACCATAAACATTTGAGAAAGGAAGACAGGAAAAAAGAGAAACAATAAGGTTTGTATTATAAGTAGGTTTTAGAATGAGGGCAAATACAGGTCAATCTCACTGGGGAACCCTGGGATACAGTGAGGAACACTCTTCCCTGTTATCCAGTGCCCAACCCCAATTGCTTTCAAGGGGAATATATTCTCCGATCAGTTTGCCACTGGCCAAGAACTGCTCCTGGATGCATTCGCTCCCTAGCATTTTTAGCCTGCCTCATGTATGAACAGATAGAATGTCTCTGGCAGAGTTACAGGTGCTTCCAGCTGAAAGCATGCTACCAAAATGACGACTGCCAAGGACATATGGGTGGGCGCTGATGCAGGACTATTTTAGGGCACATGATGCACAGTCTCACTTATATGTCTGTTGCTGTGCTTAAACTGTTACTCATGTAGGGGCTGCCTTTTTGGTTGTTGTTGTTACCAGTGAAATTTTACTCAACCTCTAGTCCCAAGGTCAGCTGTCACTTACTCTAATTCCATCCCTAAGGAAGAATTACAGATTTCCTCCTCTGAACATCTATAGTACTTCCCTAGAGATCAAAATGTCAACCTGTACTCACAGTCTCCTTCCACATCACCATGCAGTGCTGTCATCTCTATTTTACAAATGAGGAAACAGTCACGCAGGTCATGCTCAAGATTATCTGACTCCTAAAAGTTGGAGCCCAGACTCCAACCTAGTACTCTTAACCCAGAATCTTCTACTTGGTTCAAGAAACCAAACAACTTTGAAATGAACTCAACTTGCATCTTTTCTATGAAATAACTGAAGACCAACTGGCCTCAATAAGTCCCCTGGCACTCAGAGAATCAGTACTGCAGTGCAAAGCAGATTTATCTGAAGACACCACTTTATACAAATGATTTCTACATGAATTGCTCCGCAAAATCTGAGTGCAGATATGAACATGTCTGTATTTCCTATCAATAACTCAATCATTACCTGCCTTATGAAAAGAAGTCCAGTTTCTCCCTCTTGATGTGCCTCATTTCCCTGTTTTTTCCCCCAGAATCAGGGCAGTTTACACAAACTGAAAATATTTCACAGCCTTCCACACCCAAGCCTGCAGAGATTCGGTGTCTCAAATAACCACTTCTTTTGCATCCTGCCGCAGCACAGTGGACAATGGAAATTGGTCCCACACAGTCTGCTTGTCAATGCTAGTCTCCTGCTGTGACTGTCTCAGGGGTCTAAATGCTACCCAGCTGATTTTCAAGGAATTGCACTCATCTTGTGCCCTCAGGGCGAGGCTCAGCCTTCCAGCACTGATTGAAGCAATTGAAGCAAGGGTGGTTCTGGTACCTATCAATTTATGTAAGGATAATTTTTTTCCTTCCCTATTTTCCCTTCTCAACCCCACTCCCTGTACCCTCAATCCAAAATTAGAGTCCTTGTTCTTTTTGACTCTATTAACATGTGTGATGCTCAGCCCACAAATTCAATTAAGCAAGAAATAGACAATCCTGTGCATCATAAAACTCTCTTAATTTTTATCGAGACTCACCTTACCCACAAAGGTAGTGGGAAACTTAAGCTCAGTCCTATTTATAATGTTCTGTCTCCTTTTGGGGCCTTGGAGGGTGCCTTGGGATTCAGGAGTGGGAGCTCTCCGATCCTCAAGCACTCGCCCATACAGATAGCCGCTGGGACACCCTCGGCGCTAATGCGCATGCGCCCTTCTAACCCGCTGGTTCACCCGTGCTGGCAGCACGGTGGGGCATGGAACTCCTCTCTGAGCTGATCTATGAATCCGATCGTCTCAGATACCCGCATAGCCATGTCCATTCAGAGATTCTGCCCTCGCTCACCATTCCTGGTGGTGGCCGAGGCCCCAGCCACTACCACACAGGGCGTGTGCGTGCTGTCTTGTTTCCTCCCTCCAGACTGATACGTCCCTCCAGTGATATGGGGCTGAGTCCCACTCTGCCTGCTGCTTTGGGTCAAGTATTTTGTCCAATATGCCATTGCTCTCTCCTCTATGGGGCTTTTGAAAATCAAACAGATAAGCTAACAAATAAAAAGCCCAAGAGATTAGCAAGCTCTTTCTACTTCCTGCTTTTTCATACCTCTTTCCTGAGTTGGACGGAAGGAAGAATAATTTAGGGAGAAAAAGATTCCAGAGCAATATTGCAAACTGTTACCTTAGATACACCAACAAGATAAAAATAACCCTTTCTACAGGTTCTGTCTTTACTGTCTATAAAGCTAACACCCTAAACCCTGCTCATGAATACCCCCTTTATACTGCATTTCTCTCCAAATACATCCTTTTGCTCTGTCCTACTCTTGTATATATAAAAAAATTTCAATTCTAGAAAGTCCTGTCCATCTTTCCCCTTTTAAATAATTGCTTCCTAAAAGTCCAAGGTGGTTTTCTGAGTACAAATCTATTCTTTAATGGGCTATTCTAGAAAAAAATATATATAAGAAGAAAAAAATTAAATGTGTCAACTGATATAACTTGATAAACCTTAATATCAACACAGTTACTCCCAGAGGACACAGGTGGAGAGGACGGGTAAGCTAATCAGTGATGGGGAAACTTACTTCTGAGTTGGGACCTGGTCCTCTGTTTCTAAATATATCCCTTTATTTTAAAAGACTTAAATATTTCTAGATAAAGCAAACTTTTACTTTTTCCCAAACAGGGAAAGATATTTTTGTGAGTGTCTGTTCTTATATTTTAACAAGCGTCATCTTAGACAAAAAAAGAAAAGATCAGAAAATTGCTAAAAAACAAATCTGCTGTTCAGATATAAGGATCATACTTGTCCCTGGGGGCTTTCTTAATCCTACCTGGGTTTACTTTCTGTGAATCTCTGAGTAATCAGAAGTTACAGGTTGGATGCATTTTGAGCTAGGGACACCCATGGTGTAACTGCTTCATTTTTTTTTTTTTCATTTCAAAGAAGATGGTCCATCCTAAGTGAAAACTTTTTTGTTTGTTTGTTTGTTTGTTTGTTTGGTGGTAGAGGATGTTTTCCCCTTTGTTGGTGGTGTTATTGTTGCTGTTGTTTTAATCAGACCGTTATTTAAAACAGAAGCGAACAAGTTTCTTTTTTCATTGCCACCTCCCTCCACCCTTTCCACTCAATCCATGCTGCTAAGAAAATACCCTTGTTAGTAAAGTGATTCATCTATTTTTTGTGCAGCTGAGCAGCTGGAAAGATTATTGTAAATGAATCTTTTCAGATGGTCGGTGTAAGTTAAAATGTCATTAGAAATATGGCGATGCCTCGGGGTCATAGGTATTTTCTGAGGTCTAATGTGTCTTCCAGAGAAAGAAAAAGAAGTTTCCACTCAACAGGGTTCCAAAGAGGACATTTAACTCCAAGCTCCACAATCTGGCATTGGTCCATGCAGCTCCATCTGTCCCTAAAACTGGAAGCCACAGTCAGTTTCTCTTCTCTTCATCCACGTGTTTACTGAGACGAGTACTTTCTCTACAGACAGACAGAAAGTGCACTCCTCTCTGTTTAAGTAAACATGAAATTCCCACTGTGAATGCCATGACTCTGGGCTTTCCAAAGGACAGCTGACAAGTCTGCATGCTTCTACTCAATAACGTGCTTTGGTTTACAGACTGAATCCCATCACTCCTCTGAGAGGAAAAGCTCTCAGGGAATGGGATACAAGACAGTAAAGCATGACGACAGGAAGGCTGAGGAGGACCTGAAGCAAGGCCCGCTATCTGGAGAAGTCAGGTTCAAAGTGAAAGTACAGCAAAGAGAGAAAACACCCATCAAGCCTGTTCAAATCTACACTCACAGCATTTTATCTAAAGCCATTCAGAGCGTCTCCTTCCTAAACAAAGGAGTATGGATTATAAACATCGGTTGTTCCATATGGTAGCTGAAACAACTCACCAGAAACCCAGCTGTATTTTCTGCAGTTTAGTGTTGGATTATATGAGTCACAACTAGACTTTACAAAGAAAGAGATTATTTCATGTTTTCTTAAATGTAATAAAAAAGTTTCCTGTTTTTAATCAAAGTCAATGCAGTCCAAGTGACTATTATTTTATCTGATTTGTAGTTATTTCTCCATGTGTTGTTTTGACCAATTGGAAAAGTATCTCTAAGAAGAGGTACCCGAAGAGGAGATAGTTCCTTTCTTCCTCAGCACTTCTGCTTTAGTAGAGGTGAACCAGAGAAGGGACCATTATTGAAATATTGTCATAATTTTTATGGGTGGTTTGAACTTGTTAAAAGTTGTAACTAGGATTTTCTGTTCAAATTTTCTCCAGCCCACGTATCCAGAACTCATCACGAGAGTGTTAACTAACCACCTTCAAAGTTCCTGAAGGCCCACCAGGCAGAATGGCTGCCATTCAAAAGTTCACAAATGACAAATGCTGGAGAGGCTGTGGAGAAGAACGAACCCTCCTACACTGCTGGTGGGAATGCAGTTTGGTGCAGCCACTGTGGATGACAGGATGGAGATTCCTCAAAAGACTAGGAATAGACTTACCATATGACCCAGTAATCCCGCTCCTGGGCATATATCCAGAAGGAACACTACTTCAAAAAGACACCTGCACCCCAATGTTCATAGCAGCACTATTTACAATAGCCAGGACATGGAAAGAGCCTAAATGTCCATCAGCAGATGACTGGATAAAGAAGATGTGGTATATTTCTACAATGGAATACTACTCAGCCATAAAATGACAATATAACGCCATTTGCAGCAACATGGATGTCCCTGGAGAATGTCATTCTAAGTGAAGTAAGCCAGAAAGAGAAAGAAAAATACCATATGAGATCGCTCATATGTGGGGAAAAAAAAGAAAGAAAGAAAGAAGAAAAAGACAAATGAACATAAATACAAAACAGAAACAGACTCATAGACATGGAATACAAACTTGTGGTTACCAGGAGGAAGAGGGGTGGGAAGAGACAGACCAGGAGTTTGAAATTTGTAGATACTGACAGGTATATGAAGAATAGATAAACAAGGTTGTGCTGTATAGCACAAGGAAATATATACAAGATCCTTTGGTAGCTCACAGTGAAGAAGAATGTGACAATGAATATAGGTATGTTCATTTATAACTGAAAAGTTGTGCTCTACACTGGAAATTGACACAAAACTTTAAACTGACTATAACTCAAAAAAAGAAAAAAGTTCCTGAAGGCACTTATACTTGAGAAGAATAAATAATTTGTCAATCAGAATGGATGTTGTTGTGTAACCAGTGTCTGTGTGTGTGTGTGTAAGACAGAGCAGGAGAAGGTGCAGAAAAGAGAGAACACATTAAGATAGACAATAAGACGGAGAAGTGGAATGGGTCTGTCCATGGCACCCTAAAGTAAAAAAGAACCTGGAGAGAACTTTGGAAGCAGTGTAGTATCCATCCGCTTAGTCTTTTATCCTTCCATAGCTGGATCTGAGTGCCCAAGGTGTGCCAGACACTGAGGACCAGGGGGTGTGATGCCAACAAGCCAGGTCACAAGCAATCCAGTGGCTGGATATGTGGGCTGGAGAAAATTTGAACAGAAAAGACTTGAACCCAGAATCAAGAGATCTGACTTAACTGCAAGTCCTTAGGCTTTGAAACCATGTCACCTGTGAAACGGCCACCCTATCCTGTCCCTCCAAACACCCAGGCTACTTGAAAATTGTCCTCTGAATGCACTTGCACATGGTTGCATGTGAAACCCCATTCCCCCTTCACTTTAATTAAATCATTATTCCTTTCACTAACTCTGTCTGCCTGACAAGTTCCCACTCATCTTTCAGGACATAACACCTAAATGTCAGCCTCTGGGAAGCTTTCTGCCGACTCTCGGCAGGCAGGGCCTCCCTTCTCTGCCTCACCAGACTTGTAACGTTCCTCTGTTCGATGGTCCTTTTCCCCACTGGGCTGGAGGCTTCCAAAAGGCAGAGGTTGGGATCTGTTTGGCTTAGCCTTCTCAGCACCTGGCATGGCTTCTGGAACAAAACAGGTAGTATCAGGAGGTGAGAGAATGAATCAGTGATGGGAAGAACAAATTCCAAGCAAAATAAGGAATGTCATGCTCCCTGACTCTGAGAGCTTTAAAGCCTGTGAGAATGCCTCAAGTACATAAAATCCCACACAATTATTAGCAAACAACTGCACATTGTGTGCCAATATATACTAGGCATAAAGTGTGCACTGTTAGGTACCAAGCCAAGGTTAGATGGTGTGTGCTTCTTGTGGCTTTATTAAAAAGCTCTTATTAAAATAATCCTGTCTCTCCATTTTAAATATAGTCTCCAGGAGACTTCAATTTCCCTGAAATTTCAATTAATAATTCCATTTGTCCCAGTAATACAATATGTGTCAAACATCACAACGTCTAAAAGAGATCGATTAATTTGCCTTGACACACAAAAGAAGGGATTGATGAAAAAAATCTCTGAAAAGAGATTTTGATGCCAAATTAAGATTTCAAAGTAAATCGATAAAGAGCAGCTTAAGAATCGGCATATTTCCCTGTGAAGCTGTTTTCAGGCACTGCATTCGACACACCATGTGTCCTGGGTTCTCCTTGGGTCCCCGCCCCTCAGCGCTTGAATTCTGACTTGGTCTCTGTACCCGCTCCTCACATGTACAAGTTCGGTCTTGCTTCAAGCTCTCTAGGCTTTTAAATATATTCTTTGTTCCCATTATTGCATATATTTCTGCTAATTGGGTTTTGAGACGTATCTTCTTACAGCAGTTCTAATTTTGTTCAAGCTAGTTTTCCTCAGGGTACTTTAGATAAATCCCCTGTGCAGGACCCTCTGACCTCAGGGTTTATCTTTTGCTTAGTCAGAGCCCAGCAACTCATGAATGTGACATACGGTGTCATCAGAGTGCCCACAGCTCTGAGCCCAATGCCTGGCAGCTTGAGGGCACTCAATAAATATACGTAAAAAGTATTCATTGTGTATTTGTTTTCTTATCTATAGTGTGACTATAGCTTTTATCATATTGAGCCAGCGATAATAGAGTATCAATGAGATTTTAAGCCAGGATAAGGATCACATACACACACACACACAAAGACAGAATGAAATTTAGGAGCAAGTCAGTGGGGCAGTGTGGAGTAAGAAAGGAAAAAGAAACAAAAGTAAAAATAAGAGGCAGAGGTGGATTTGAGGAAAAGCTAATGAAAATTAATCTCAGGGCCCCTCATTTGTATACGCCCTTCCAAGACCGTATACCTAATTTTACATTTATAACTTTATATTCTATTTCTTAAAGAGGCCACTAAGCATTATATAACCTGAAAGTCCCATAGAAGTGAGGTCCAGCCCAGTGAGGGATAATGGCGGTAACAGTTACCCGTGTTGTCACTCAGCAAATGTTTATTAAGAGCCAGGTCCTTTGTTCATCACTGGAGACCTAATGTCATATAAGAAAGTCTGACAAGTATGTTACTTATTAACAATTTTATTCATATCTCACATTTGCACATTACTTTCAAGTGCACAAAGTATACATGCCTCATCGAGGGATCCTCACTACAAGTCAGTAAGTGGATCTTCCTAATAATACAAGCAAGAGCTATCCGTTCCATTGCACAGATGAAGAAACTGAGACACAGAGAGGCAAACATCATTGTGGTAGGCAGAAAAATGTGTGCCCCCTATCCTTGATGTCCAGGCTCTAAGGTCTGAAACCTGCAAATGTTACCTTATATGGCAAAATGGATTCTGTAGATGTGATCAAGTTTACAGGCTTTGAGATAGAAAGTGTTCTGGATTTTCCAGGTGAGCCCAATCTCTTCATTGGAGTGTTTAGTAACTGGGGGATACTGAAAGCAGAGGGTTAGAGTGATGAAACAGAAGAAGAAAGAGGAGAAATGAGAAGCATGGGAGGAATGAGACTCACAATTGTCACATTAAAGATGGATGAAAAGGGACCACAAGCCAAGGAAAGCAAGTAGCCTCTAAAATGTGGGGGAATATCTCTCAGCTGACAGCCAGCAACAAAATGGGAACTCAGTCCTACAACCACCAGGAACTGAGTTCTGTCAACAACCCAAATGAGCAAGGAGTTGGATCCTGAAAGGAATCCCAAGCGCCCCCTGACAGGAATGCAGCCTTGCTAACACTTTGATTGTAGCCTAGTAAGATCAGTAAGCAGCCTGACTTCTGACTGACAGAGCTATAAAATAGTACCTTTGTGTTGTTTGAAGCTGCTTAGTTTATGGGAACTTGTCACATCCATAATAGAAAAACTAACACAATCATTTCTAGACCAAAGACTATCATGCCGAACAAAGATAGGACTAGAACTCTGAGTTCTTTACTATTAGCCCAACTTTGATGAAGGGGTGACTCAAAAGAGATAAGAAATCTAAAACAAAGGAAGTACCCAAGCATGGAGGTTTGATAAATCAAAACCCAGACAAGCAATTCAGAATCAAAGTCAAAGAAAAATCAGTAACTAAAGCAACAAATAACCAGCCACCAGAGCCAAAGCCTGTGCCAGATGAGCACACCCTTCTACGTGTGTTTCTTCTTCAGCCAAAAATAGGGGCAGACACCCTAGAACATGCTTAGTACATAGCAAACAGTAAAAGCAATATTCAGTGGAAATTTATAATATTAAGTAATATTTTAAAATGAATGAAAATTAATAATTTAATGGTCTAACTTTAGAATTTGGAGCAAAAAGAGAACAAAATAAACCCAAGAAAGTATAATTAAAGATATAATAAACAGAGGAGCAAAATTAATAAACTAGAGGATAATATGGAGAGAACCAACACAGACAAAACTGGTTGTTTGAAAAAATAGTGAACTACAAAAGCAGTTACACAGATGGCAAATAAACTTATGAAAAGATAATCTATATCATATGTCATCAGGGAAATGAAAATTAAAACAAGACACTACTTCATACCTATTAGAATGGCCCAAACCTAGCACACTGGCAACATCAGATACCAAGGAGCATGGGAAGCAGTGGAGATGCTCATACATTGCTGGTGAGAACGCAAAATGGTACTTTGATTTTGGAAGACAGTTTGGTGGTTCTTATAAATCTCAACATATTCTCCGCATATAAATCAACAATGGGTTTCACTCAAGGGAGTTAAAAACATATGACCACAAAAGCCTACACAAAAAAGTTCAAAAGAGTTCTATTTATAATTGCCCAAACTTGGAAGCAACCAAGACGTCTTTCAGTAGGTGAATGGATAAATAAGCTGTAGTGGGTCCAGACAATGGGATATTAGGCAGTGCTAAAGAGAAATGAGTTATTAAGCCATGTAAAGACATAGAGGAAACTTAAATGTATATTGTTAAGTGAAAGAAGCCAGTCTGAAAAGGCTACATACATGATTCCAGCTCTAGGACATTTTATGAAAGACAACACTATAGACATAACAAAAGATGAGTGGTTTCCATTGGTTGCTGGGGGGTCAGAGTTGGGAAATGGATAAATAGGTGGAGCACAGAGGATTTCTAGGAAGGTGAAAATAAACTGTATGATATTATAGTGATAGATACATATTATAAATTTGTCCAAACCCACAGAATTTACAGCACCAAGTGTGAACCCTAGTGCAAACTATTGAGTTTGGGTAATTATGATATGTCAATGAAGGTACATTAATTGTAACAAATGTCCCACTCTGTTGGGTAATGTTGATCATGGGGGAGGCTGTGCGTGTGTAGGAGTGGGGGGTGTATGGAAAATCTCTGTATCTTCCTCTCAATTTTGCTGTGAATCTAAAAGGGCTCTAAAAAACCATTTGTTTCTTTTTTTTTTTAATAAATCAGGGAAAGTTTGGATTTAGTATTTAAGTAAAAGAAAGCTAGAGATGACACATATACACTATGTGATGAATGAGGAGGGAACAACTACGGTTTAGGAGATGTTGGTGCTTTGTTCAAATACCCTCCTGGCCACTGCTGTGAGCCTCATAAGGGCGGTCTCCTATGTGCAACAGGAGCCACTGCTCTCCAGGTAGGGTTATGGACAGTTCAGTAAACTGTCTCAGTTCCCTATCATAGGGCTGAGGGAAAGAAGGAGCAGAAGTTTGAGAATGAATATTTTGAGGATGAACTAGTATGGTAAATGAGAAGTTGGAGCCACAAGGCCATAAAAAGTCATTTCACTTAACTGTTAGACCAGCTCTAGGCTGAGCCCAGGCTCTGCCCTATTGCTGAGGCACAGAGGCCATGACATGTCCTCTGGGAAGACTCCCTTCTCATACCCCCAATGAATGCCCCGATTCCTGACTAGGTGCCTGCTCTCTCTGTTGACATAAAACCCAAACTGTGTCCTTTCACATCACTTGTGACACTGTATTATAACTGCCTGCGTAGTTACCTGTAACCCCTACTGGACAATCATTTCCATTAAAGCAAAGACTGTATCTTTGCCATCACTGTACTTTCATTATTTATTACCCACCATATAATAGGTACTTAGTAAATATTTGTCACATTTTTGAAGGACCAGACCCAAAACCAGAGATAGGAATGGGCAAGCCTTGGTTCTTAGAGCAAAGAAGTATTTCAGAGTGTGATCAAAGAAACACACAGGGTAGCAAAAATATGTCACCAAATCCTCACAGGGGCAAATCTGAATCTAAAGTTCTTTGCTGAGTCTGTGAAAGTCAGCAGGAGGAAAGCAGAGCGACAAAGCCAAGTGCAAGATGGGAACATGCAGTCTGAATCCATCCTCACAGGCCTGGTCACTTGGGTCAAGGGTAGTTTTAGAAGGATAGACACCCTTCTGCCCAACTGAAAGACACAGTTCTATGAGCCCGGCATTGGCCAGAGGCTGCACGATGGTTTTGAGCTAAGATTTATCTGATAAAGAATGTCCTTTCTCTAAACAGCATACACACTTGGGAATATGTATTATTTTATTTACACTAATGGTCTGGGCACAAAGAAGTTTCATGATGAAACAGACCAATGGGTACAATAAATCCTGAGAAAGCAGGCAACAGCTTCTTTGTGCTGCCTTTCTTGCCACCTATTTGAGACAGTCATTGCATATAATTAGAGTATTTCTTTGTGTGAAAATCTCCCCTTTGTACGTCACGTGTGAACCCAAATATTTTGAGCTATGCCCCAGCATGAATACAGATGAAGCATAATTATAAAGGAATTTAATGTTCACGTAGCCAAGAATCATGGCACACGCACTGATGTCACCAGAAAAAGAGTACATTCCAACCTTTGCAATAAGTGACATGCACTGATTTCTCCTCGTTTTCCCTGGGTGCCTCCTGCAGTCTCTAAGAAGCAGGCTTCACCGCCACGCTGAGTGTTACACTCAAGGTTAATTTGGTTGCGGCTGTGGTGATATCCGTGCAGTGAAAAATGCTATTTACACTTGTGTGTGAGACGGACGTGAATGACGCAGCCCGCAATAGGGCTGCCTCTGAAGGACATGGAGCTGTACTTTGCTGAGGCGTAAGAATGTCACATGTCACATGAGCCCCTTCTCCTTAGATGGAAGCTTCCAGGTCAAAGTCGAATACTCGGTGGACCTGTTTACATAGGATTACAGGATGCTGAGGTTTGACTCTTCTGGTTGTTGAAAATAATAGATTGGATGGTCATTTTGTTTTGTTTTGGTTTTGGTTTTTTATCCCTCTACTCTGTTGATCTATTTGACTCAAAACTATAGATTGTATGGATAGCTCTAAAACTCAGCTTATGTCAACTTCAAGACAACAAAGGACCTTTTTTGCTCAGCTGCCAAGGTGCTCGGTCCCTCTGAGGGCGCTAAGGCCGTGGTGGGGTGAGGCCCCCGTGTCCCCCGAAGCTCAGCACGGCGCCCGCCGCGCCCCGGCCTCGTCTCCCAGCTCGCCTGCATCTGCTCGGCCCTCCTTCCGCACCACGATGACGTGACGGTCACGGAGGACAAGCTCAATGCCCGTTAAAGCAGCCGGTGTGAATGCCGAACTTTTCTGGCCTGGCTTGTTTGCAGAAGCGCTGGCCAACATCAGCACCGGCGGACTCATCTGCAACCTGGGGGCCGGTGGCCACCGCCCCCCGCCCCCGCCCCCCCCGCATCCGGCACCGCCCCCACAGGGGCCCCGCCCCCTCCAGGCTCCGCCCCCGCCGGGCCCCGCCCCCGCCGCCGTGCCGCCCCCGCCAAGGAGGAGAAAGCGGAAGCAAAGAAAGACGGATCGAGGAGTCTGATGATGACATGGGCCTTGGGCTTTTTGACTAAACCTTTGCAGGAACACATTCAATAAAAAGCTGAGTTCTTTGCTGCTGTTGGTCTTGATTAAAAAAAAAAAAAGTAACAGCAACAACGGACCTGAAGCCTGGTTAGCCTTAGTGCAGATGTAAAACAAGAGGGAGTAATTTACCAGTTTATTGTCTAATGTGAGACTCACCCAACTATCTTTGTGTGGACGGATGTGACGCTGATGGAAAAGGTGGCTTCAGAGGAGGGGAATTAACTGGCTCAGACGGAACGGATGAGGGACATCTAAGCGGTCAGACCTACAGCCTCTTCCCGCTGATTCAGTGATGCCTCGTGTGGCTGGCCGGAGGGTGGAGTATGCCCCAGGCACTTTCTAACTCTAAGTGTCTGGGTTAGAACAGCTGTGATTTTGCATTTCTCTTGCTGCCTTGTGCCTCTATATGTTTGCACTCAGAAGATAAAAAGAACATGTCACAGAGTCTCTGTAAATGGAGCACAGGAAGAATAAATTATCTTATTTTTTTATTAAAAATATGTACAGCCATGGGGAAGACTTACCTTTTTGTCCATCCCTGTAAGTCTTTTCATCTCAGGGTCACTTGCTGCACAAGAGAGGCACCTTCAGCTTCTTCTTCGTTTTGTTTTTTTTTTTTATACAAAACTCAGCTACTTCCTCACATATTACCATTTTGAACTTTTTTTTTTTTTTGAAACAATAGATGGTGTTGGCTCTTAACAGGACAACAGCTTTTGGCTCCGAACTAGACATTCCCTCCCCATCTCCCCGAAATTAAAGTTCTTCTTGCTACCAGTGGCCTCCGTTTCAAAAATGCTCATTACTTTAAATAGACGGTGGCATATAGTGCATCACAGCACTGAGATTACCTCTCTTCGCTGTTAAAAAAAACCAAAATGAATCAACGGTTTCATATTTTAGAGACTTGGAGAGCACAAGGTGGTCCTGTCCCAGCGCCAGAATAAAAGCCCTGTAAAGCATTTAAGAAGTTTATTCATCCCAAGACATGAAAACAGAACCCATCTTAGCTTTCATTTGAGTTATGCACACTCAGTGAATGGAAGGTAGACCACTCAACTAAAATAGAAATTTAAGTAGGAAAGTCTGGAGATCAGGAGAAAAGTCCAGGCTAAAATATACTTTTAAAAGCCATCACTATAAAGATGGTATTGAAGTGCTGAGAAATTGATGTCACCTCTTGAGAGAGGGCATAGATAGAGAAGGTGGCACAAGATGAGATGGAAATCAGAAAGGAGTCTATGAGATGGAGTGGCCTGTCGGGTGGAAGAAAGGGCAGATGAAAACAAGCCAAAAGAAGAAACAAACAAAAACTGTGAAGGAGCTGGGAAAATGTTGTGTTCATGGTGACAAAGATGAGGTCAAAGAATGGCACCCTGGATTGAGCAACATGGGAGTCACTGAGCAGGGCAATTATGACGGAGTCCTAAGTCCAGCTCAGGCTGTTGATGAGGAAAGTGAACGTGAATGACAGAGCACAGAGACACTCTGACATCCAAGCTCTGTGACGGCAGAGATTTTATAGTTAATGCTTCTTTTGGTTTTCCAATGTCTAACACCTTACCCGGCATAGATAAAATGGGTGCTCCTGGAGATGAGTATGACCTTTGGATAGTTCCCATTTTTTGGCAATTATGAATAAAGCCTTTATAATTTTTAGATAGGTTTTTGTGTGAATTTAAAATTTTCATTTCCCTTTGGTAATATCTAGGGTTGGGCTTGATGGGTCATATATCAAGTGTATGTTTAACATTTTTAAAAACTTGCTGTGCCTTTTGTCAAAGTGGCTGTGCTCTTTCTTCTTCATTCTCACCAGCAACGTATGGGAGCCCCATGTGCCCCAGCGTTTCATTAGTAGTAGTGGTGGTGGTGGTATTTTAACCATTCCAGGGGGCATGCAGTGCTAGGTCATTATCATTTAATTTGCATTTCCCTAAGGACTAAGGATATTTAGTATCTTTTCATGTGAATCTTCATTGGATTTTTTTTTATTGAGTATATTCAGTTTACAATGTTGTGTCAAATTCCAGTGCAGAGCACAATTTTTCAGTTATACATGAACATACATATATTCATTGTCACTTTTTTTTTCACTGTGAGCTACCACAAGATCTTGTATATATTTCCCTGTGCTATACAGTATAATCTTGTTTATCTATTCTACATATGCCTGTCAGTATCTACAAATTTCAAACTCCCAGTCTGTCCGTTCCCACCTCCGTCCCCCTGGCAACCACGAGTTTGTATTCTATGTCTATGAGTCTGTTTCTGTTTGATATTTATGTTCATTTGTCTTTTTATTTCTCTCTTTCTTTCTCTCTCTTTCCTTCTTTCTTTTTTCTTCCTTCCTTCCTTCCTTCCTTCCTTCCTTTCTTTTTAGATTCCACATATGAGCAATCTCATATAGCAATTTTTTTTTCTTTCTGGCTTACTTCACTTAGAATGACATTCTGCAGAGACATCCATGTTGCAGCAAATGGTGTTATGTTGTCATTTTTTGAATCTTCATTGGATTTTAAGCTCCACTAAGACAGGGTTTACATGTTCATGCTGACCACTGAACCCTCAGCTCTCAATTCTTGGCATATATTGATTTTCACAAAGTTCTTGTTAAACAAAAGAACAGGAGAACCACAAGAAGTTACAGAGCCCAGTCTTTATTCCCGGTCTTGCTAGCCTCCATAAAAGTCAGAGAAAATGAAAAGACAGGAAGTAAAAGGAATGCCTAAATTACAAGGATTCCTTGCTTCAAGGCAGAGTAAGGACAAGAATGGTAACTCGGAGGCAGGCTGTGGTCACTGCTGCCACACCAGAAAACGCCAGTCTGAGCTGGAGATAGGAAGCATCAAGTGCTCAGAAGTGCTCAGCATCCCAAAGAAGGAGGTGCCCGTGACAACCAATCAGGCTCCAGCAACATCAATATCACTCTCTCAGAGGCCAAACAGGTATGAGACCCCTCACCCCCTCCCTCTCCACCTTCCTCCTTCTCTTTCGCATCATCATCACACCTATTGAGCAATGACGGTGTGCCAGCACCATTCCACAAGCACTTTGCGAGAAGTGTGTCATGTAGTCCTCACAACAGCTCTGAGAACCTTGTGCTATTATTGTTCTCGTTTTGTAAATAACTAACGAATGCTTACAGCCTGCTGAAGGTCATAGCTGACCTTCACGACTGCCCTGTCAGACAGCGAAGCCCCTGCTTCTGTGCTCTACACAGCAGCCTGCTCAGTGAGATTTCTTTGCTGTCTCTTCCAACAAGATTCATCCTACAGTAATCTAATTCCAGTTTGCCCGTTTCCTTGGACGTGAGGCCCTCAGGCCAGCCTACTGCTTAGATCAGTCAGGTAATACGATTTCAGGGACACTGGGGAGGCCCAGATGGCCTAAATTCTCTCTGACACAATGATCGATACATATTTCATCCTTTAACTTAAGACTTTGGGCTGCAAGGTTGCCAAAGAAAGATAATGTCTTAGTTGCTTATGAAGTTAATCTGGTGGGAAAATCCTAAGAGAAGGTTTTGATGGAAGGAGGGGGAAAAAGAAACATGTGAACAGTGAGTACTTGACAGAGATATAGGAGCAAAGATACAAACTAGAGAGACTAGAGGCACCAAAGATAGAGTTTTTGATATGTATTTAGTGAATAAAAATGAATAGTAAAAGATAACCTGGAGCCACTTCTCAAGTTTACCCGCTGGGAGCTCTGGCTTTTCTTGTGCTCAGCATTCTTCCTGGCAGAGGGACAGGCTAAGGAGTCCCCTGCATCAGCTCTGTCCTTCAACCTAATCAATGGGGGAGCCCTGATGGATGGAGACTCATCCAGTATGAAAGCTAAAGAAGTAACTGCCAGGTGATTCCCCCTACTTGCGTCGGCTTTGATTCCACTGAGCCGAATGTCATCTTGCTCAAAGAGATCATCAAATGGCTTTTGAGCAGCTTGAGGTTCAACAAAGTGCAACACAGTTTTCCTCTGGAACTTTCCCCTTAGTCTTTGTGACCAAACAGCCAAAGTAAAATGCATTTGTGGAACTGGCTAAAACAGAGAGATGAAAACACAGAGTGTGGTTGGCCGGAGCAAGTCCTTCACCTACCACAGTTTAAGAGTTTGAGGCTCTTGAGGATGAAGCAGGGATACCAGGAGGCACAGACAGTCTATGTGGTGGGGAGACTGTGACGATAGTGGGTCATGGATGTGATCAGGAAGAGCAGAAAAGCTTGGGAATGGAATACAGACAAACTAGGAGCTTCTACACCTCCTACTCCTAATTCCTTCTACACTGGAATTGAACACTGACTCATCCAGACCCTTTTTCGCGCAGGCTACTCTGTCCACTTGTATTTACAGGAACAGATGATATAACCAGGAGTGGTAATGCAAGTAACCAAGAGTGGAAACTGGAGGGTGAAGTTTGGAGAAGAAAATGAGTTTTGCATTATGTATACTATGAATTTCTGGTAGAGCATTCACATGAAGATATCCAGTGGGGACATGAGTCTAGAAATTTAAAGAACTACTTGGGTCTGGACCCAGAGATTTCAGAGTTATCAGCAAGTGGATTGCAATCAAAATCAGTCCAGTGCAGCTCTCATTCAGGAACCAGTCACCCTTGCTCACCTTGCTGAATTTGCCAGACACTGGACTTGATTATGCTCCAGTTCCTGCATCTGGATCCCTGCCCTATCCACAACTCCTCAACTCCTCTTTTGGTCCCTTACATCATTATTCTAAGACTGAGAAACCCTCCCTTGCTCTTCTGGTACCTTCCCAACTGCCCTTTAACCCTGCCCTAGGTGAGATAAAGATTGACCACCCCATGACTGTGCCTGGTGTATTTGCCCATCACTACAGTGTGGGCGCTTTCTGGCCTTTGCTTCTCCAGAGGAGAGTTTCACTGATCTCCACACCTCATGCTGAGGTTACATGTCCCATCTGGGCATCATTGCTAGAGCCACTTCTGAGACCATCCCTGAGGTCCATCCCTATAGCTGTCTGACCTCCAATTCTATCTTCACCAAGCTGCCATGTAAGGAACACACTGATTATCCTGGATCCATCTCATCTAGTCTTTTCTTAGTCCTTTTTCTGCCTCTCTAAACAACACTCCTTAGCATCCATCCAAATTCTTCTGTTCTCATTCCCTTGGCTCCAACTCTGCGTCCCACTTTCTCTGTAACTGGAAAGCTGCTGCTTCTCCTTTGAGCTTCTGACAAACCTAACCAGCTCTTTCATGTATGACCAAAACTTAAGGTTGGAATTCCCGGGAAACAGACCCTCAGCTGGAGATCCGCAGGCAGGAGGCTTATTGGGGGCACTCAATGGAGCAACACTGGTCAGGAAGTGAGGGGAGCAGGACTGGCTGGGCCTAGGGGGAAGCTGGACTGTGTTGCTTTTGCACCCGGGGTCTTAGCCAATCCTATATGGGCTCTGATGCTGGATGGCACATCAGAGTTACCTTGAACTGGGGCAAAAGGACCAGGCCTTTAAGACTCCCCAACAACCAGTCATTGGACAGAGGCTACTCCCAGGAATGGTGAAACACTCTGGGCAAACAGTTCCTTTCAGCTAAGACCCATTAACAGGGAGAGGAACCCTCCACTGCCAGGCGCCGAGGGTTCAGTCGTAAAGAGAGATCTGGGTGCCCTGCTCCACCCACCATATCTGTCACTGACTGACAGACCCAGCCCCATTCCTCCTTCATTTGATACAAGTGCAGACTAGCTTCATACTGAAAGTAAAAATCTTTCCTGCCTCTCCTTCTCCATCAAGTATAAACACCCGACTTAAATATGCAGTTGTTAACAGCTGTGTGTTGCAGCCCTCATGACCACTGTGTACAAAACAAGACCTTCAGTACCAAGTGAATACCATGGATATAAATCAATAAGCTATTAAACTCTCATGGCTGCTTTATTCTAAACCATTCTAGTCCACTGGGAACTCTAGGTGTTATTAACATAGCAGGCTGTAACAGAAACATCCAATCCATTACATCAAGTTTAGTACTTGGTTAATACACTTTAATAATAATAACAATAAAAACCTCAGGGACCTTAAAACTCTACCCCCAAACACATCGATATTGTGTATGAAAAACTTTAAATTTTGCAGTGCGAGAAGAAAAGGTTATACCCTCTATGAAACAACTACTTATCCAAAATTTTGAGTAAGAAACAGTGTTCCTCAAATATGTACTGTGAACACCAGGAAAAAACATACCACGCTTATTGTCAGGAAACCTAGACTTGAGATCAAGTTAAGCACACTTGCTCGCTGTGTGATCTTCTACAAAGTAAAACCCGTTTTGAACCTAAATTATTCTCATCTGTAAAATGGTAATGATAATAATGATGAGATCGACCTCATAAAGTTAACTGAAAAATTGCATAGCATTAACAATCACAAAATTAATATTGATTAATTATTAACAAATTGATTAATTGCTTGTTAATCATTCTGCTAATTGCATTACATGTATTTTCATATTTTAAGCCTTAGTATAACTCTGAGAAGTACGTACTCTTATTCTTTCTACTTTAAGGAATAAGCAAAGTGAAACCTGCAAAGGTTACATAGCTTCCCCGAGGCCACACAGCTAGTATCCACCAGGTCTGTCTAATTCCAGAGACCATGATTTAATTCTCTTCTGTGTTCCCTCAGTAAAATGTACCCAAAAGTATTTTAAAGCTGGAAAAGCCTCATTTAAAATGTTCCTTAGTATTGTCTTTTGTCTTTGTTGAGCTCCTTTTGTCCCTGGGCCTGTCTCTATGGTGAGAAGGTAATTCATGTAGGTTCCACGTTGTCTGTCACCTTGTCTGGTCAGTCCATTCTAGTTATTCTTTATACTGGTAAGAGGCAAGGGCGGTGACAGCATTTTCTGGCACTGAGAGGACATGAAAGTTGAACCCACATTTCCTGGCACTATCTGTTGGCAAAGTCATTCCCAAAGTCCAATGAATCAACTCCAAACATAAGCTTTAGCACCATTTAGTAATTTTTACAAGACTGAGGACACATCGCATTTTTAAAGTGATACTTCTCACTAATTCATTTGTACGTTGGTGAACATCCAATGATATGAACATCTTAACCCTTTTTGTAAATTCAGAAAGGTGCTACTATCTAAATATACTTTATTATTCCAGTGATGTGATGGGAAAGCTCAGCCTCAATCCTTTTTTAATTACTCTATTTCACTGTGCCCCCCCCAAATCTGTTTCAAAATATATCCAAAATATTACCTATTTGCCTGCAAAAATTGGATTAAGGGGATTTTAGAAAAAAATGCAGTTACTTTTTTTTAAGATTCAAAGAAACTAATTGCTCACTTAATTTTTCCAAGGTCTCTGAAAACTCAAAAGAGGGGCTACACAGATTCTGGACTTTACAAAAGAAATTAACTTCCCAGATTAATACATTGTTTGCCAAGTTTCAGTTTAGAGTGAATTTTTATGACCAAGTTATAAAACTCCTGAAAAGACCAGGGGGACTAAGAATGGAAAAGCTCAGAGGATTCCAATATATCTGATGATAACCTAAGAGCCAAAACCACATGAGATTGCTCTCCCAAATGGTGAAAAAAGGGACAGAGTCAGTTCATATGGTAAAATAAATGATATATTTTATAGTGTTCATATATTTTGAAAGGCATGCCATAGGGTATTCTGTAAAATTTTATTTGTGTCTGTGGGGGACTGAATGACTCATTGGCTGGTAAAGGGATACAGAGCTCTCTGCTTTGGGGCCACTGATACAAATCTTCCCTGGAAAGAGAGTGAGATAAAATTGTTACAATGGATCAACTTTTGTTTAATCCCCACTCACCACCCACTGCTGCACTCTGCATACCCGGTGATTTGCCCCATCCTCCCATCTTACAGCTGAAAAACCTCCCATTTATAATCGAAAGATACATACATGTTTAATAAAGTAAAAATCGATGATTCTCATTTATTTTATCTCTGTCAGTCAATAAATAATTTGTGGAAAATTTAACATCAAGAAACTAATGTCACATATCACAACTTATTAGCAAATGTTATAAAAGGACCTCCTTTGTGCTTAAAATATTGGCAGAAAATATAAGGAAAGTACCCATCTGATGAAAATGTATTCAGAGAACAAATAACCAAACTGAGTATTTAAAGGAAGTAGAGGAACAGGAAACACATTCATTGGGCACTTTCTATGGCCTGAGTGTCAGCTAAGTTCTTCCACTTCTCATTACCCTCTGAAATAGCTGTAGTTTTTTTAACATGTTGACAGATGAGGAAACTGAGGCTTAAATAAATTAAGTTGCTCAAGAGATAGGGCTTAGACTGAAACATAGATCTCTATGATTCTGCAATCTGTCTCTCATTTTACCCTCCAGCTGCTGAGAGTATGCTAAAGAAATAAAACTCACTGTCCTCTGCCCCTAGCAAATTAAAACAACTGTGTTGCCAGCGAGTCTCCACTATTCAGTTTTCCAAACACAAATAGTCTATTCTTACAGGGCAGATCTCCACCCAAAATTTGGAGTGCGTTAGCGACCTGATTCTAAATCTTCCATGGGAGCACACCCCAAAATGACAAAGATGAGCATCTCCATTCATAGAAGTGCTTCCCCTAGTGGCCAATCTAGCCTGTGACACCCAGAGCAGATAATTTTTGACACATCCTTGTCTCCATGACATTATTTTCAGGAATCATCAAGAAATAAATAATAATAAGGAATAGAAAACAAGTGCAGGCAGAGGAAAGCTTTTTTTATTGAAATATATATAAATTATGTAGGTAACTGTCCAGTAACTAAGACCAATGTGACACGGTGATTTTTCATTTTTGTTTTTTAGTTTTAAAACAATATAAAAAGAAATTAAATTGAAGTTTAAAGCTGTTATTCAATTGCAGTAAAATATTTCACGTTTAAACAATTTGCACTTCCGAAGACCTTTGTAGTTCACGTTTTATATTCTAAACACAGATTTAAAATGCCAGGGCAGATCTGCACCCAGGGCAGACCGCGTTCACTGCCCCCACTCTCCGTGCACCAGTAGCGCAGGTGCCTGTTTAATACAGACTCACCAGGGAGAGAAGCAAGATAGCGGAGTAGGAGGACGCTCGTGGCTCACACTCTCCCACAAATACATGAAAACTCACATCTACGGACCCACTCAGACAGCCAGAGCACCTGCCAAACTCTGACAGAACATCGCCATCTTCAAAAGACAAAGATGCCAAAAATCTGGTAGGAGAAAAGGGAAAAAGAAAGGAGAAAAGGCAAAATAGTGCGGGACGGGTCCCATGGGGAGGGAGCGGCAAAGGAGGACTGATGATTGTTCACTGGGGCTCCCCTCTCCAATGGAGAGGCCAGCAGGACAGAGGGGGAGCCTCCAAGGCTCAGATCTGCCCCGAGCACCCCTTGACGGACAGAACTGAGTTAAAGGGGCACAGGGGGTCCCCAGGACACCCAACCCGAGACACCAGCCAGCAGCTGGGGCCAGGACAGGAGGCCTGAGCCGGGCGGAGGATGGAGGCAACTGCACTGAGGCAGCCCAGGGGACTGCAGGGGGCCGCGTACCTCAGTCCCCCATAAATTGCGAAAAAAGGTGAAGCAGCACGGCTGGTGTGCCCTGGGGGGGAGGGGCGCCGTAGCCTTTGTCTCCTCAGACCCGCGTGCCATTACTGGCACATCTCGCGAGAAGAGAGGCAGGGCGTGGCCACAGCCGCTGTCTCCTCCTGTAGGAGCGCCCGGGCGGGGGCGGGGGCGGGGGCGGGGGCGGGGGCGGGGACGGGCCCTGAATCCGCACCTGGGGCTCCGCAGCCTCCTGCGCAGGACTGAGACTTGTTTACAGCCCGAGGCAGAGAGGATCTTTCTGCCCTGGCACCTCAGAGAACTCACATCGCCAAGACAAACAAGGACTGAGATTTGGCATGGAGCGGGGGTGGGGTGGTTCCATGGTCTTCCCTGAGCCCGCCTACGGAGCACCGACCCGAGGCGGAGTGGGCAGTGGCACGGAGCAGCGGAGCGACTGGCCCCGGGAGAGGGCGGGCGGCCTCCCGCCTTCCCGGCAGGAACGCAGCCCCTGACCACCGTGCTGGGAGGTGGTGCGACCCGCCCACCTGCCTCGCCTAGAGCACAGTATCTGACTGTGGCATCAGGAGGGGGAGTGACCCACCTGCCCACCGGCCACAGTGCCAGACATATGAGCAAGATGAAGAAGCAGAGGAACCACTCCCAATTAAAAGAGCAAGAGAAATCTCCTGAAAGTATGATCATGGAAATAGACATTGATGGCCTACAAGATCAAGATTTCAAAAAAGGACTGATCAAAGTACTGAAGGAACTAAAAGAAATAGTGTTTACAGATATAAAATATGTCAAAAATGAAATTGAAGCTATAAAGAAGAACCAAGTAGAATTAGTAAACTTATTTGCTGAGATGAGAGCTGACCTAAAGGCTATGCAATGCAGGCTGGATAATGCAGAGGAACAAATAATTATTGACTCACCAAACATGTCTGCAATGGGGGGATAGCTCCTCTATGCCATAGGACATATAACTCCTCCCCGATGAAGTACAAGTGAACTTTCCACGGAGACCCTTCTTCATGAGGGAAACATCCTACTTTTCTGACACTATGTAGCACTTCTATCAAGTGCTCATTTGAAATTACATGCCCTCAATCACCATCTCCAGCAACAAAAGATGGAAACATGTGTCTGCTTTGGGTTTTTTGTCATCTTAGTGCTAGGTCCTGACTATAACCAAAAGAATATGGCTGCATCACAGAATGAATAGGATAATAAACATCCAATGACGTGGCTAGCCATACAACAAGAAGAGCTCAAGCCACTGTCCACCCAGAAAAGGCTGGCAGTCTGGTCCAAATCCTTCCATCTGTATTTAAACTTTTCAATTTAAATAAAGGTTAAACTTGAATGTGGACATGTTTGTCAGCTATTCTGCAGGAAATCATGTCCAGCCCAGTTAAAAGTCAGTTGGGGGGATATACAAAGTCTGTAATTTAAATAAAAAATAAACAAAGATTAATTCCATAAACTGTAAAATTCATGTGTCTGTCACCAAGATCAACCCTGACAATGGCTAGAAGGTGCAAAGATGATCTAAAAAATTATAATACAAAGTGAAAACCTATGAGTGGGAAACAGCAGATGGAAAATCAGCTGTGGTCAGTGGAAAACAAAGCCCAACTAAATGTATCCAATACTGCATCCCGTACAGTTAGCAGTTCAGCTCCACACATGAATTACCTTCTGTTCTACTATATAGGAAGAGCACAACTTTGTGCCTAAACTTGTCTACAAAATTACTCTATATAATGTACTATCTGCCAAACACACACACACACACACACACACACATACACATCAGCAACAGTAAAAACCACAACATGAGTTAAAAACTCGACTCTGTCAAAATTCTTCTCTGCATTATTTTTCAGTGATATTTGTACCGATAACTTGATTATAAGTAAAGCTAAGTATTCATCGGGACAATTTGAACTGTTTTTTGCTAAATCTCATGATAGATCTTCATTCTGGACCTGGATTTTCGTTTGGTTTCCGTAGGCTGCTATGCTATAGGAATAGATGCCTCTGCATAAACACTTCTCTGAACGTTGCCTTCAGCTTCACCTTCTTGCATTAACTGAAATCTGAAACCTCTTGAGGACATCGCTGTCTTTGCAGCCCTTTCAAAGGGTGGCTGTTTACCCTTCTCCACCCTACTTACCACTAAGGCTGCAAATGGCATGTACACTCATTGCTCTTCAATGCTGTCCCCAGTCATCAGTTCCCCCACATCCCTAACAGTGCCCTGTTCCTTTAAAGTGCTTGCCACTGGGCTCTACTCCCCTGCCACGTTGCAGTCATCTGCCATCCTTCTGGACCCAGCCTTCTGATCTACCATTCTTCCTGCCATTCTCTCTCCTTCAGTGAGTATTTGGCTGCCTGGTGTGCTGCCCTTCTCTCCACTGTCTCTCTCGTCATCTTTCTCCAAAAACTCAATGGAAACTCGATTCCTGGAGATTCACTTCCTTGATGTCCTTACCATCAATCATGTCTCCTTATATCAGGCCCCTCACTCCACGTTCACACCACCAATAACTAAATCATCTCAAAAATATCAACTATATGGCCATGCAATTAGTTGATCCCCCACCAAGGAGCTTAAAAAATTGACCAAATCACCTTTTCACTGTATCACCCTGTCACATTCTTATTTCCTTCTCTATGCAACTTGCATTCCATTCTATGCACCATTGTTATAACTATTCCCACGTATATACCTGGCCTCCCCATCCATCTTTAATTCTGCTATAATTACTTAGCAAAGCCATATTCCTGGTTAAACAGGACTCTCCCTCCACTCTCTGCTTTTATCCTGATATCACTATAAATTTGTGTCCACACACCTCAAAACTTCAGCCTTGCTTAACAATCCAACTGCAGCACCCAACCATCTCTCTTTCCTGTTCTCTGAGACGACTCTGCATCTTGTCTTGTATCCTCTGAACACTAACATCCTCTAGCTCCCTTACTTCTCTCAGCTGTTGATCTCATTTCTCAATCCTAGAAACAGCCAGGAGAAAACCTCCTCTCACAACTAAATCTGCCATCCTACTTGCATCTGAACTTATACACTCTTTTTTCTTCATGTTTTAATGGATCAGTTATTGCCCATCCTCCCTTCAAAGGCAAACCCCAACGTGCTTATACTGAATTATGTCCCTACCTGCCAACTCAAGGACTTTGTTCCTATGGTTTTCAGTTCTTTCCTCTGTATCAGTCTCCCCGCATTTCCAAATAATTTTCATCAACATAAAATTATGCATATCTACCATTAATTTTTTAAAATTGCTCTCTTAATGAGACATCTCTAGCTACTGCTCCATTTCTCTGATGCCCTTTAAAGGAAATCCTTTTAAGATGTAACTATACAAGATATTTTACAATCTCCCATTTTCTCTTTAATAAGAATCAGGTTTTTATCTCCATCCTCCTATTGTCTTATACTGGTCTCTAAGGACTCCATGTTGTTAATCCAGTGGTCAACACACCACTGGATTCTGACTTGATCCCTCAGAAGAATTTGGCACAGGCAGGCACTCTCTTTTTCATGAAAACCTTTCTTTACTGGACCTCTTGACAGCCCACTTTTGGATTTTCTCCTGCCTCACTTGACTCTCCTTTCAGGCTGCATTCATGCCCCCTCCTCCGCTTGTTGATTTCCAAATGTTAGAGTGCTCCGGGAATCAGCCTTCTGTCCTCTTCTCTTCTCTATCTACACTCATCTCTTACATAATCTTAACTAATCACATGGCTTTTAGTATCACTTAATAGTATCTATTTTATATCTCTAGCCCAGACACTCCACTGAGCATTCAACTTGCACATGTAACTGCCTATATGGCATTTCCACTTGAGTAGCAAATACGCATCTCAAATACAACACACATATACACACCATTCCCTCAACAGATTTCTCATCTCAATTATTGGTACATTGTGCAACTAGCTGTACAGTTGTTCTTGGAGCCTCACATATAAACCATCAGCAAAGTCAGTCAGTTGAACATCAAATGTATCTCTGGTCCAACCACTTCTCAACATCTTCATTACAAGCACCTCATTTCAAACCAACATTACTCTTACAGTGAATGCCACCACAGTGACATTCGACCTGGTCAGGACTCCTGACATCTGCAGCTCATTCTCCACATAGAAGTCAGAGCTGTCCTTTAAAAGCATGTCAGATCACATGACTTCCCCATTTAGAACTCTCCAACGGCTTTCCACCACACTGACAAGAAAATCCGAAGTTTTCCCCATGAACTGCAGTGGCCTATCTGGCCTCCCTCTGACTACCTTTCCAGCATCATGTCCTTCCACTGACCTCTCGCTCCCTCAGCTTCACCTCCATGACATCCTTGCACTTTCTCAAATGGGCCGAGACTATGTCTGCCTTGAGCCTTTGCCTCTGCTATTCCTCCTGCCTGGAATGTTCTTTCACTTGATCTCGGCACTGCTTTCCTCTGCCCAATTTAAGTCTCTGCCCAAGTATCACCATCAGTCAGAGCTTTACTGAGCACTCTCTTTGAAATAACACATCCTTATCCTGCCCTTCTCTTCTTACAGCATTTGTCACCAGCTTTCATTTTAGTGTCGTATTAAATATTGTGATACTGGGGTGCTCCTATGAAGATGGGCATTTGAATCCAGAGCCATGAGAGAACTTATCCAATTAGTTATGAGCAAATAAGAAAGATGGTAAGAGGCCCAGAACTAGCATTAAACCCCAAACCATAAAATTGGAGGGGGAAATGTGTAGGTGTAGACTTGTTGCTAATGCTAAAGGGTCCAATGTGGCAACAATAATGGGGCCTTGAGGTAGACAGGCAGCATCTGGGCTGTGAAGAGGTTATCAAGATTTCTAAAATGCCCAAACACCAAGGCATGAGCAAAGCTGCTATGTAACTCCACGAATTGTCTAGATTGCTGTCCCCTCTTTAACCGTGTCGGTTCTGCTGATCTGTTTTTCCATCTATTTACAACACTACTCTTACTTTTCAGCTAGAACTTAATATTTGCCTTTGGGCTTCACCCATCCAAAGCCAGAGGAGGACCTAGGTTTATGAATAAAGTTTCTGTGAATCAACACAGAAAGCCAAGTTAAGGAGTAATGAGTTTTCCATTATCTTTCCAATTGTCTCCACCATCAGGCTGGCATGGCCTTAAAAACATCTTTTATTCCTTCATCTCATGAGCCATTTTATTGTCAAGTATTTATGTTTCCACTTCTCCATTAACTTATAAACTCAACATGAATAACCTCCCAAAGCCTGCTACAGTGGCTGACTTATTTTTCTGACTTTCTTTTTTAACATGATACCATTTCAAATACCCTGACTATGTGATTACCAGCACTTACAGTGGATCCAGGTAGGTCCTTAGAGGAAAAAAAAAAAGTACATGTGATTAATGTTAGGTTCTGCCCACTGCGTCAGAGAGATTTCAATCAGATTTTACCAATTATTTCAACAGAGAGAGTTTAATGCAAAAACTGTTAATCAGGTATCAGAAAACTGAAAAGGCAAATCAGAACAGAAAGGTATCAGAGAGGTGTGAATTACAGGGAGCAACTAGCACTCCCAGGACCGGGAAACAAAGGGAAGGGACTGAAATTATTAAAACTTAGAGAAGGTAGTTAGGACTCAGTACTCAGAGGAGTGGCTCTGGTGCTAGGAGACGAGGTTTGTTCTGTGAATATTGGAGAAACTGAAAATCAGAGTCATGAGGTGACTGACTGCTGCCAGCCTCAAGAGCTGGGCTCATCTTGACATGAATGGGAACAAATAGAAAGGAGCAAGTCCCTTCTTCCTACTCCAGCCTTCTAGTCTCCATCTAGGAATTTATTATAATTATATAATTATCTGTGTATTGTTCATCATTTTTATAAGACTTTGAGTTGCATTACTGTTTGGTCCACCATGAAATCTTTAAGCCTGGCACACAATAAGGATGAATTTCCAAATAAATGAATTAGACCCATTCATTTAACCAGCTTTCCTGGGAATGAGAGAATTTGTTGAGCGGTAAGAAAAGACTTCACTCAAGAAGGTAAGAGTTTTAGGATAAACGTCTTCTCCATGATTTTCTCAACGATGTATTACTAATTATGGCTGGTAAATATTGCACTACCCTTATCATGGTAGATTTATAGATTTCATCTTAACCTAAAGGCAAAATTGTTTCCCTATTTTTTCAATTTTGTTTGAAGTCATCTGGTGAGCACAAAACTAAATTTTTAAAAATTAAAAAATCCATGAAATCAAAGTGTATTATTGTGTGCATAATATACTTTGAGTACTCACCTTCTAAGATTTATCAATCCCATGAGGGAATTTGCTTTAGGGTAAACTTCTCCCCGTTGTTGATGGCAGCCCTAGAGAACACAGGGGAGACCACCTAGCTTATTTCTAACACCCCCGTGTTAAAATTTCATCAGAGCCTTCTAACTCTGCCTCTCAGAAGAACTTTTTAATATTTAGCTTCTTATCTGACCTTCACATTTATATCTTAATTATAACATTCTGAAATCTGATGGGATCCAAAGAGAACAGCATTTCCTCCCTTCTTCCACTGAGCATTATTTCATAGGAAGGATATGTTGGTCCTGAGGGCAGGACTAAGGACAGAATCAAAGGATACCAGCTAGTGAATCATTTCCATGGGAAGCAGCAGCCTAGCAT
Organism: Camelus dromedarius; assembly: GCF_036321535.1. Classification (NCBI taxonomy): domain Eukaryota; kingdom Metazoa; phylum Chordata; class Mammalia; order Artiodactyla; family Camelidae; genus Camelus; species Camelus dromedarius. The sequence goes on from NW_026989814.1 coordinate 5,039,804, forward strand.
GTGTGCACCATTATCTATCACCTTCTCCCTTTAAGCCTAATTATACTAAAGAAAAAGGGAATGTTTGTGGCCAAGCAACACAATATAGTTGGAAAAAGTCTTATTCAAAGATGACGTAAATATATAACACAGGAGGATATTGATAAAGTTCAAAATAATGGAAGGAAAATATGATTTAAAACTAAATGATGCACTTTAAAAAAACATATGTGGTCAGATTTCCAAATGGCCCACTCTGCTTCTACTTCTCTGTTTTTCCCAAATGCCAGTTTCCTCAAGTAAGTCAACTCCATGTGAGAAGCTTTAAAAAAGAGCCCTGTGTTATTTACAAAGGTCTTAAACATAATTTGAAATTTAAATTGTGTTCCAAAGAAATCGCAGCACCTGAGATTGTGTTCAACGTTTACTGCTGTTATTCAGTCTATTTACATACAGCAGTAAAAGACAGTTATGCCATTAAATTGCATGACTTTTTCAAAGTTGCTCTTCAATTATGATGAAATTAAGCTTTTGCATCCTATTTATAAACATGGAAATTAGCCAATACATGGCTGATACCACTGTGGTATAACGAAGTTTAATTTTCAATAGTTTCCTCCGGGCTTCGGTCATTTATTGATATTGGCCAATAAATTTGTGTGTTTGTGTGTGTGTGTGTGTGTCTGTAAGCTGTGTTGAAATTATCTTTAAGGAAGGAAGAGGGGAAACCATGTAACTCCTTGAAAAATGCAAGGCGCAGAACAGCACTGAACAGCTGTGTAATACAAATCAGTTTTGAGAAAATCGCAATTTGAAATTAGCCACAAGGCAAATGTAGAAGGGCATTCTCAGAAGACCGCAGCGGTCTTCCCTAGTCTAAGGGCTGTTTGTGTTTGTTTTTCGTGTTACAGAATTTATAACTTATGAAGGATCTTAATTCTCAGTGATTTTTAAAGAATTTTTAGACCATCTTTAAACCTCAAAAAACCTAGTCCTTGTTCCAGGATAATGTTGTGTGATGAGAAAGCAGAATTTTATGTATTTGCCCCAAGATGACTTCTTGTCTGGTATGTCTGCCTGTCGATGCTGCACAAATCCACTGGAATAAATAGTAAGTTCTCCACTCCACTTAGATTATAATCCTATTGGGAGTAATTTCTCTTAACTCCAAATTTCTTTCTTGACCAATTAAAAAGCCCAATTAAATAAGGATCAACAAATCTAAAATCAAACTGTAACTTGTAATATTTACCAAGATGAGTAAATTCGAGAGAGAACCAGTCCAGCGAATCATGTAGAACTTGTAAAGTTACTTCCTTCACTCTTTCGATTTAGCTAATTTACTTCCACAGCCACACAGCACACATTAGAGTGTTGGCAACACTCTGGTGAAATGGCAAAGAGCATATAGCCAACTTGGAGGACTCAGGGCAAAAAGACTGCCTTGGGTTCAGTTAGGAATCTGGAGGTAATCCTGTCTAGCGCAAGTTTGTGGCTTAGCATATACAAAAAGGTAATGCACTGGTGTCTGTGCTTATCACCAGTGAGATAAAAGGGCATTATAACTTATGTCACTCATCAATGTGATATGAACCAAGAGCACCTGTTTCCAGTTGAAACCCACTGAACTAATTTCTGTTTGCAAAATGAATTGAAAAAGTGAAGGTTTGCAGCAGATTAAAAGACAGAGCCTGCCTGTCCTGCCCGAGGGGGGAGTTGAGTACCATACCTTATGGAAATGCCAGTTAAGGGGAGGAACAGTTAAGGGTGGCAGCCAGAGGGTTGCAGCCAAAGATCCATCAGTGCCCCAAACTGCAGTCTGTCCCCTGACCAGAAGCAGGATGCGTTCATGTTGATAGGAACCCTAGGGAAGCCATCAAGTAGGGAACAAGGAAGCCAAACAAAATTAAGGAAATCCAGGCTCTCAGTCACAGCGCCAGTCTTACTGGGAGTGTAGAGCTGTCTCTAGCTGCTGCTGAAACACATAAAGGCATATACTTTGAACAAAAATGGTGACAAAATGTCCAGACAGGCAATCTGACCGCCGATCTCATCAGGCAGCCCTCCAGTCCCCTTCTGGCTTTAGACACCAGATAAAGATCTGTTTCTCCCTCCTTGTCTGGTTTTGGGAAAGGTGTCCCCACTGCTGGCCTCCATTATTCTGACTGACAATCCAAACTGTGTCTACATGCAAAACCAATTCTACTCTAGTCTTTGGACTAACAATTGCTCTTTTATCCAACCAACGACAGTTGCTGCACTAATGATGGTTTAAAAAAAAAAACCCACCATTTTAGAGTAAGAGGTAATGTAGGTTTTAATTTTAAACCATCTGAGTTTGAATGCTTTGCATTAGCTGGAATAACAACATTTATCCCACAGTTTGAGAGCAAGTACAGTGGCTCCCAAACTTCACTGCACATGGGATTCATGGGATACCTTTTTAAAATACTGACACCTGGCTCCAAGCTCAAACATTCCAATTTAATTGACATGGGATGTGATCTGGACACTAGGATTTGCAAAAACTTCCTAAGTGATTTTAATATGCAGTGAGTGTGGGAACAACCATAGTAGTGACTAAACTCAGCTTCTCTATTTGCTATGTGTGTGACTTTGGAAAGATTACATCAGCAACTGACAGCAATGAGCTCAGTTACTGTGAGGATTTAATACAAATGCAAAGAGAAGCGCCTAGGTCAGAGTAAGTGCTCAACAAATGTTTGTTTAAAACTAAATCACTTATAAAAGCCATATTTAAGTACCAGCCCCAATAAAAGAAGTCTGTTCACATAATTTTCTTATGAATTTCTTAGACTAATTTTACTCATTCAAAATGTATTGACTAAACAACTTGCATTTATTTTTTATGGCTGATGTAACAAATTACCACAGGCTTAGTGATTTCAGACAACACAAATGCATTCCCTTAGAATTTTGTCAGTCAGAAATCCAATGCAGATCTCACTGGGCTAAAACCAAAGTGTTGGCAGGGCTGTGTTTCTTTCTGGATGCTCTAGGGGAGAATTCGGTTCCTTGCTTTTTTCAGCTCGTAGCGAGGCCTCCCACTCCTGGGCTTCTGATCCCCCAACTTCTCCATCTTTGGAGCCAGCAATGTTATATCTCTCTGAGCCTTTCCACATCGTCACATCTCCTGATGCCTAACCCCATCTGGAAATGGTTCTCTGATTTTTAAAGACTCTCGTGATTAGATTGGGTCCACCTGGATAAGATTGATTAATCTCCCCATCAAGATCTGTAGCCTCAATCACACCTCTTAAATTCTTTTTGCCATGTAAGCTCACATACTCACAGGTTCCAGGAATTAGGGTGTGGACACCTTCGGGGAACCAACATTCTTACTACCACAGAATTACTGTGGCCTTATATCATATTCTTTCTAAGTGTTCTCTTGGATGAATAAACTCCCTCCATGCCTTAAAATCTAGAGTAAACTTCTTGTTTTGCAAAGTATACTTTGGTTCAAGTCTTATAGAAATGATTATAGAATTTTAACTACCTGTGTCCACCCATGTCATCTAGTAATTGATAACTGAGGTGAGCAGTTAACCAAATCAATCCCAGGAAAATATAACAGTGATTATGCACTCACTTTTTAAACTTTTCTGTCTTGTTTCTGCTTAGGATTTATACAAATTTTTACCTAATTTCCCTTGGTAGGTTTAGTTTTTAGCAGGTTTTTAAAAAGTTTTTTGAGCCCCTCCCCATTGGGACAGTACTCACCTCTGCAGATTCCAAACACCACGCCAACCCCCCACCAAAAAGCTACTTGAGCAAAAAGAAGTAATGAGATCCCACCCGAATCGGTCATGTGTCCTGACACTGCTAACTCCTCTCTGGATAATCCATCATTTGTCTGCAGCACCAATTGACTCTGAACATTTGGGCACGTTCTGGAAATCTGTGAGCCGGCCCAGAAATTTGTCCTGGGGAGTGAGCGTTACAACCTGGAAAGAATTACTCAAGCAAATGTCCTCCTTCCAGCCAAACCCTCACCTTGAAAATGAACATACTTGAAAATTGAACAGCCTGGCACTGCTGCCTGCCTGTTCTGCTCAGAAAGACTTGCTGACTCCACCATCAAGTTCAAGGTGGCTGCACACTTACACCCACAGCCCTTCTTTACCTAATGTGGCTGTGACTCATGAGAATCACTCACATTCTTCTTCTCCTCCCCCCGCTTGCTGCTCCTCTTCTGTCTGCAAAGTGATTGAAAACAGTCCGGCTTTCCCCCACCCATGGAGGTGAAGAGTGGGGGGGTCTGGGCCCACACAGTCTTGTTGTGGTGAAGGGACCAGTGGAAGGCAAGGTGAGGTAGGTACAGCAGGGCCAAATGATGGGAGGCTGTGGGTGCTGGGCTGAGGGACTGGGGCTTGAGAGATTAAATGATAGGGAGGCACCATGGGCTCCTGGTTAGAGGAGTGACATGAAGACAGTGGTATTTTGGAAAGAACATTCTGTCAGTGCCATGTGTGATGACTTAGAAGCAGGGAGGAAACAGATGAGAAGCCAATTAGGAGACCATCACACAAACCAAGTCCAAGTTGATAAGAGCCTGCGATTCAGAAAATAAAATATTTATGATAATTAATGGCTATTATACATATAATTAAACTCAAAACATCAACTCACATTTATTTCTAATACTTTTTTTATTCTTACAATCCATGTAAGTCATTTAGGTAACTACTTTGTCAATATGATTATCTGGCAATAATCCATTATTTCAGTATTAAATATAAATGCAAAGTTTATTTTTCCTGTTTGAGAAAAATATAATTAAATTTGTAAAGGTGCTGTTAATTAAAAAGGGAATTATGTTTCCAGCTCATGTAAGAATTTCCTTAAAGAAGAAAATTTTTAAAGAAGTCAATTAAGGAAAATTAGTTTCAAAAGGTGAATTGTCTAGGCTTAATTGTTGGTGATGAAAAATCAACAACTGGTAGAATTATGAGACTTATGAGACTGTCAAATCGTCAGGCAAATGCGATAGTGTGACAGTACATTTCACCTTCTGAAAGAATCTGTTGGGCTGTCAGAATATGAAACAGCCAGAGTGTCTTCCTGCAAATTTCCCTCCACTTAATGATACTTATACTCACTCAGTGATGTTTTTCTATGCACAGTACAGAAGTTCCATTTACTCACTGTGTGTCAGTGTGCATGTGTGCACGTGGGTTAGTGCACTAGTGTGTGCACATATGTAAGGGTGGACACAGGGACACTCACTTTAAATAAGCTTTAAATGGTATAATAATATAGTAGTTATGATCACAATTATAAATAAAATTAGGCCTAAAACTCCAATAATTAGGGTTTACCTTAAAATAGCTTATCTAAGGGTCGCCCCTCTGGACAGCACTAGAGGGCAGTGAGTGACTGGCCTTGAATACCTGGGAGTCATCACGGCACCCACCACTGAGCACCTTTTCTAATGCATTAAGTTAAAAGAGAAAATTGCCCAAAATGAATTGCCCCAATGATTAAAATGAATTTCACTTATTTCATTTTTCAGAGTAAGCACATTCGGTAGTCCTGTTGATTGTTTACAGATACAAATATTTGTCATTCAAGTTGTTTCTTTAGGCTTTAAATGCCTGAGCAACCTCTACCATGCCAATTTGCAAAAGTAATTTATTATTTATGAATCTATTATAATGGATAATTAAGCTTAATAAATCAATAATAGAAAGAAAACTGAGGTCACTGGTAGGGAAGAATTAGGAAATTGTAGTTTTGCTCCCAGGTAGATTTTTTAATAGCATATTTTAATTTATACATACATAGTTATACATTACATACTGAAATAGTAACATATTGGACATAGCAAAACACAAAATTTGCAAATTTTGGAGAGACTTAAATGGAAATATTTGCTACCATAAAGCAATAGTAATAAAACTGAAGTATCTGATTATATGGCAGCTAAATGGCCCACACTGAGTCATTCTTGATGCTTAGATGCAGAGAAGAAAGTACTCTGCAAATCAAAATCCAGGAGCTAGTCAAGCAATATGGTTAATTCATTGAATCTAAAACATCTTTTATTAGCACTTTACCCATAACAATTTCCAGGAAATAAGACAGGGTTTCATAATGGAAAGCAAAAACACATTTCACACTGACTTTTACAATGGTCCTGTGAAAAAAGAAAAATGTGGTGGTTTGAGCTCTGATAATACTTCAGGTCTAGGGACAGGCAAATTCTAGATGCTCAAATGACTACAAAACTAAGTATATGTGCATACAATTGTGTCTGGAATGACAGGGTAATATGCACAACTTATAAAAACATGGTTTAAACATGTCTAGGTTTTACCTTAATTTCTTTCTAATGTCATCCAGGTTTGATGCCATTTTATTGCACATGGTTTTTGATTTTTTGTTTCTAATTTGAGTGTTGCTTTGAAAGCTTGGCCATTATAAGATCTATCTGCTCTCTCAAGAAAAACTTTCACCATCTTTAGAGAAGCCTCACTTCTCCCTAAGCCATAGAGAGTAACTAAGCAATCCATCATCTGTTATTTCCTATTTTGGCCTCGGATTGGTGGATCAAAGCCCATAAACATAAAGAAAGTTACCTATAAGCATAAAGCTGCCCTCCCCACAGCAGCCTCTTCTCAGCACAGAGATAATTTCTAAATTGTAAAATCAGATGGCGCCAGTTCTGTACTCAATATTCTCCGATGACTGTGTGATAAACTGCGTCAATGTTCAAAAATATTCAATACCCTCTTTCTAGGAGATCATTCTCTCTGTCTTGCCTACTAGGTTTGGTCATGTGATTTGCTCTGGACAACGTCATGTGAGCACAGACTGTGTCATTTCTGGAGAATCTTTAAGAGCAAATATGGTTGAGCATATTGTCTCTCTTCTGTCTGCTACAACTGCAATGTTCCAAACAGGCTACTCCATCAGACTGGATACCTGAGTGACGACTGTGGAATGAGCTACAGACAGCAGTGATGGCTCGCGAGCGGGGCTGACCAGTGGGAGCCCATCGATTTGCTCCCATTTTCCCATGGACTGGCCTGGGGGCGCCCTCTGCTGCCCCAGGTTCTTGGGGCGCACGTCTCCGTGTCGGGCGGCTCCCGGGAGGCGGGCCCGGTGCCATCAGGGGGCCGGGTCGGTGTGGGGAGGGGGGCTGCCCCGCCGAGGTGGGCTATTTGCTCCCATCTCCCCGCAGCCTGGCCTCGGGCTGCCCTCTGCTGCCCCAGGTTCTCCAGACACACCTCTGCATGTCGGGCTCGAAAAGGTCAGTTTGTCCCCGTCTCCCCCTCGGCCTGGCCTGGGGGCGGCCCCCGCTGCCCCAGGTTTGCGGGAGGCACCTCCCAGCTCGGCCGGCCGGCTTCTGGGGAGCCTGCGTGGTGTGGTCGGGGACATGGGCAGGGCGGAGGGACAAGGACTGGCTGAGGACTGGGCTCCAGCCCGGGATGATCAATTCTCCTCCTGCCTTCTCCCTTCTCCCCGGCGGTGGCAGAAGCGCGGGCGTCGCAGGTCCACCCTCCCCCGCGGCAGCCAGCCCCTGCGCGAGGGGAGCGCGGAGCCCGAGCCCGGGGCCCTCGAGCGCTGGAGACGGCAGAGGCGCCGGCCTCCCAGGCCCCCGCTCTCTCCTCTCCAAGCGGAACTGGACCCGGATTTCGAGCCCCGGTGCCAGACGTGCTCCTCCCTGTACATGGTCACTGGTGAGGCCAGATCTCCAGGGGAGCCCTGCCAAGCCCTCGAGGAGGTTACCAGTGACTCCCTAATCCTGGAGGAGTAGGACCAGGACAGCGGTGGTCCAGAAGGCTGGGTCATGGCGATCCACCGCAGCAGGGCTGTGGCGCTGGGCTCTGCATTGTTTTTTGAGCACTCGCCCTGACCAGGCTGCTGGCTCCCGGAGGGCAGGACCCCAAGCCTGGACCAGCCGCTGCAGCACGTGCACTGAGAACTGGGGACGCTGACGCCTCATGCCAGCGAGATAATGTTGGGTAGCTGGTTCTTTCCTGTAAGACCCTGGCGCTCCTGGCCCTCTAAGCAGAAGGTGGAGTTGCTGCGGAGCACCGTTTGCCCCTAGATATTCCTGTGTTTCAGAACTTTCCAGGGGTAAGCTATTGATTTAGTTTTCTTTCTTATTGAGATATAATGGACAAATAACATTTCGTTCATTTTTGGTATAATAATTTGATATATGTATAGATTGCAAAATGATTACCACAGTTAGGTTCATTAACATCTATCACCATGTATAGTTGTAGTTCTTTTAAGCCATTCACTTTTAAGAGACTACTGGTAAAAGCTAGTTGTGTTCCCTGGGAGGATCAGCTTAACACAAGTTGGTGCTCCAAAGATACAAGCCTTTAAAAGCTTATTTCCTTGTACATAAGGATGGTATAGTATGTGACCTTTTGGGATTGGCTTTTTCCACTCAGTCTCATTCCCTGGAGAGTTATCCGAGTTGTTACACCTGTCAGTAGTTTGTTGCTATTTCTTTGCTTAATGATGTTCCATTATGTGGATCTATCACATTTTATTTAAATATTTATCGGCTGATTGGCTATTTGAGTGATTTCCGGTTTTGTGCTGTCTTGAATAAAGCTGCTATGAACACTTGTGTACATATTTTTGTGTGAACTTAAGTTTTCATTTTTCTGGGATAAATGCCCAATGACTTCATTTTAATGATGACCTAATATTTCATTGTATGACATTGTTTTTCATTGTATGAATTAAATACATAATTTACTTAGCTGGTTATTTCCAGATGGATTGTTGAGTCGGTACCTCTCCCCTCACCCCCACCCTGTTTTCCTGCTGCTATGAACATCAGTGGTGAGACTCTTACAGGCAAATCTTAAGGCGTATCCTTCTGTTTCTAGAAGTAGAACTGATGCCTCCGAATATGCATAATATAAACTATTGCCTTTTCCCCAGTGTCTTTCTGTTTTTCTTTCATAAAAACCTGCTGGACTCCTACTAGCTATGCCTACTTCTCATGCTCCTGCCAGCAAAGAGCATTATTGACTATTTAAAAAGTCTTTGTAGATGTCAGCCTCAGCCCTGGTGGCAGTGCACACTCAGAGTGCCACTGCTGGTTGTCCAGCCCCACTTTTGCCTGAGAAGAAATCTCTCAGAGGAACAGACTCCAGCAAGATCTTGTTTTGTGTGATGTTTGTGACCCTGCTCTAGTGGTTGCATAAAGCTTCAGAGGATTTGGTATGAGGTGGGCACAGAGAATTACAGGAAATCACTCTGAGTCCAGCTTTTCCTATGCGGTGTCTCCTATTTGTACCTTATATTTATCCAGAAGAACTAGACAAGGCCCTAAAAACAGAAAAATCTTTGAGATATGAATCACTTTCTATAAAAGCTGATTAATATAAACAATATAGGGGTGTAGGTGTGTCTGTGTGTTCTACACCCATTTGAAGCTCTTAGAAATGAGATTTAAGTATAGTCTTTTAATGAAACTGTTAAGTATAAAGGCTGGTAAGATTCCTTTCTTTCTCCTTATGCCAAAGTGTTGCAATATTTCTCTCTGGTGACTAGGCGGTGATTTTCAAGGAATAAGGTAAGAGTTAACAATATATATCTACTAAAATCCAGGAAATGCATTTGTGTTTTTCTGAGATAAGTGAAATCTTTGGTTTGAAATTACTTTCTGGTTGGAATGTGGAAAACTGACATTCCTTCCAGTGTAAGACTTTGTGTGTGTGTTTCAAGATCTATGGTTCCTTGTTTTTTCTTCTTTACCTGTGGTACTGTATGTAAGATGAATTGGGCTGATTTCAGTAAAAATTGTTTCACTGTTAGAATTGCAAATCACCCTTACAGAAGGTTGGATGATTTCAAGAAGAGATTGCACTCACTAACTTGTTTGGTGCTAAGTTTTAATGTCTCGTGACAAAGAAAGATCTCCCTCTTACACATAAATGGATGAAGGAGGTTAGCAGAATCTGGCATTTCTCTGTTTAAAGTTATAAGAAATTCTTATTCAGCCATTTAAATACCTTCTATAAGTTCATAGCTGAAGACCAATCATGAGTGTAGCAAAGTGAGTAAAGCATGTAAAGCATCATCTGTGAAAACTGTTCACTTTTTCAGGGATAATAAAGAAGGCCGTCTCTTTTCTTGTCATTTTTTCTAATTATCATGATTCCTAAAGGATTGGTGATATTAACATGAAGTAGCTAGACCTAGTAAGTTGACATGATCTTGGCCTAGGAAAGAAAAGATAATATTGAACATCTTGTTGGTCACTCTTTTTCTTTTTCAATCTGTAAAATGTTTATTCTGTAAACCCAGTATTTGGCTTACACATAAGTACCCAGTAAATGTTATACGATTGACTCTCATTATTTGTAGATTTTTAAAAATTGAATTATAGCTGATTTATAGTGTTTCAGGTGTACAGTTTAGTAATTAGGTTATATATATTGTGTATTCTTTTTTCAGATTCTTTTCCATTATAGGTTGTTAAAGATATTGAATACAGTTCCCTGTGCTCTACAGTAGGTCCTTGTTGTTTATCTGTCCTTATATATAGTAGTGTGTATCTGTTAATCCCAAATTTCTGTTTTATCCCTCTCCCCAGCTTTCCCCTTTGAAAGCCATAAGTTTGCTTTCTATACCTGAGTCTGTTTCTGTTTTGTAAATAAGTTTATTTGCATCATGGTTTTAGATTCCCCATATAAGTGATTTTACATGATATCTACCTTTCTCTGTCTGACTTCACTTATTATGATAACCTCTAGGTCCATCCATGTTGCTGCAAATGTCAAGATTTCATTCTTTTTTATGGCTGAGTAGTATTCCATTGTATAAATACACAACATCTTCTTTATCCAGTCATCTGTCAGTAGAGATTTAGGTTGTTTCTCTGTCTTGATTATTATAAATAGTGCTGCTGTGAACATTGGGGTTGGTCAATCTTACCTCCAGGTATTATAAATAACCTGAGAATGCAGGAAGGGGGCTCTGCTTACTGGGGGAGAGAGGGGTGATCCCTGGGGGAGTTTTTGGTAGAGCATTTTCTGTGAACTAAGCAAGTCCAGCCTTTGTCAAACATAGTAAATATCCTCATTTTCCTTCAGGGCATTAGAAGGGTCCTGGAATGTCATCTTTATTGAAGCTCAGAATTTAGTTTTATTTTTGAAATAAAATTTTCTCTACAGGACACATTATAGATATTTTTTTTTTAATTTAAAAAGAAGTACTTTTGTAATGATCATGGAAATACCTGCAGGCCCAAGAACTCCTAGAAGAATCTTTGACTATGAACTTGACTAGGCATGGGGACCTCAGCTGTGCTGAGAGAGGATGGTTTGCATTTGATTAAATGCAAACAGTAGCATCAGACATGCAGACCATTTTGACTAAAATGATGATGTTTGTTTCTAATCTGAGTGGTTGTTTGGAGACAAGTCAGCACCATGAAAATTCATTTACTGAGGAGGTCAGAAACTGCTGGAGGAGAGAAAAAGTTACATTTTAAATAAATAAGATTTATTATGTATATATTTCAGGGAAGGTTTGCTTGTGAAAATCTAGCATGATGGTGGGTGTAATAAGAAATAAAGAGGAACTGAAAGACAACAGTACATTTCTTGGCACAAAAAAGGGGCAAAAGCCATTGGGTTCCCTCACCCTCTTTAGCGACAGGTTGAATTTTGGTGGATTATTAACCTTTGGGTGGCTAAGTGGAAAAGCTGATATATTTTGTGTACTTTTTGGATTTGGATAACGTTTACCAGTGACCATGCCTTTGTCTGCAGTGAGTGAACAGTCCTGCTCTACAACTGTATTGCCGTCTGGTGGTTTCACATGATTTATTAGCTCATAATGTCTGGTACTGACCTGTTTGTGAACATGGGGCAGTCAGTTCCCATTCATTGCTCATTGTTGTGTTTGAACAACAAAAATGTATGAGAGTTTGAGGGTCTGGGCTAGCGCTGAAGCTGGACAACAGCCTGTGGATTCAGCCAGAGAAAACAGCCAGCCTGGATGTTTCAGGTTTCCTCAAGTTTTTGAAGATTGGTTTTCTGGGTTGCAGCTTCTTTGCTGTTCGTTTGGGTCTTGTTTTTGGTTTTGGCTTTGTTTTTAAGCATCTGGAGAATTGTCTTAGCTCCGGCTCATCCGCATGGAGAGGCCCTCTGTGCCACATCTGAATGTCCGGAGTGGGCGGTGACATGGAGATGCTCCCATTTGCTTGTGATACAGCTCACCCGGGGATTGTCATGGCCCCACAAGAAGACAGAAAGTGGTGTTTAAAGCCAAGGGCTTCTGTTCTGCACATGCTATTGTGCAAGGGCATGGGCTCTTGGCTTTACTAAGTTTTATTTTTAATCTTAAAATGTTGCTGAGGCCAAAATAAGCCTTCTTAATTCAGATAAGTGAAGACCACAGTCACACTCTTTACTACAGGGAGCCTTCTGTTAAACTACTACTAACTTTTTTTGAGCACACACAAAGCATCAGACACGGCACTGGGTCCTTTACATGCACGACTTCTAACCCACACCTTGAAAATTACTCATTTCTCAGAGAAGGAAACAGAGGCTTAGATCAATTAGAAACTTGCCTAAGATGCCACTTCTAGTAAATAAAGGGTGGGATTTCAGAATGAATTATCTTAATTTCATAGATGGTTTGGGGATAATCGGAATAACCCTTGAAAGAAAACATGTTTGTATTTTTCACTTTAGCGCAAGGAATATCGGGATGTTTCCTTTTGGTCACCTGCTTAGATAAAATGAGGGCTCTGGCCAGGACCGCTGAGGGGGGAGCATGGAGCTGGAGAGTGAGGCTGAGGTAGGGCAGGAAGTGAGAAGAAAATTAGGTTGAAGGGAGGAGTCACAAGATGCAGTTATTTTGTAAAATGTGGTACTTCTGCATCACTCAAAAGACCAGGAAGACCAGTGTTTTTAATTTTATAATGTGAGCATAGGATATTTCATAATTAACTACTTTGCCAATTGTCACTGGTAAAAATGTCTTGAGTTTTTCAAATACATGAATTACCTGTAAATTAAGACAATTTGTGCCACAAAATAACTTCAGCCTGAAACAGAACAATATAAATTCAAGGGAGGTAGGACAGGATGGGAATACAAATAATTTGGCATCAAAGGTGTGAGGGCTGGCATTCCGTGTGGTTTCATAGGAGGCTGATCAGGGCCTCTGCCTTGGTCATCAGTAATGATTCTCTCAGTTAATGGCTAACTGCTGCTCTTGCCTAGAAATCCAGCAACGCCAGAGGAAGAGCTCTTCCTGAGACTAGTTCCCCAGGGCAGCACCCCTTTTGTCCATCACCGCACCTCCACACCCTGTCTCCTCTTCCCCGAGGCGGCTAATTGGCACATCTGTCTGGTGGGGCGCTGTTTTCTGCATGGTGATCAGGCCCCTGCAATTGTGACATTCCTCCCCTCACCCCAAACTCCTTGGGTTCTTGACACACAGTGGCAATGCCACTAGTAGAACAAAAACCAAAAGGAGAAAAGAGGGGAAAAAAGTTTTCTTGAATCTGATGTGTCTGCATAGCTCTGCTATGCTGTAATTAAGGAAACTCCATTACAAACTTTCTCCTTTTCCCCAGGAGGCAGTCTTGTGAGCAGGTAGGTTCAGAAAGCTAGGGAGCCAGCCAACGGTTTCACAGGGAACCATATTGATATCTTGTAGTAACTTACGGTGGAAAAGAATATGAAAATGAATATATGTATGATCATGTGTGACTGAAGCATTGCGCTGTATGCCAGAAACTGACACAACACTGTAAACTGACTATACTTCAATTTAAAAAAAAAAATACAAAAAAAGAAAAGAAAAAAGAATCTGAATTAATGAAGTATCAAAAATTACCCCCAAACAATCCCCAAATGCCTCCTTATTAATACATAACTTACAACCCTACATTTTCAAGGAGAGTGACTACAAGCCCCAGCTTCTGGATGTTTTCTATATGAAGTCACATGATCGGTTGTAATGACTATTCTTGTGATGTTGAGAGTGGGAGGGGCTGGAAATAAATTTAGGCCTGACAGACTTCCTCTGTTAGCTTGAGATCCCACCCAGTTCCTGGGACAGATAGATGCCATTATTCTTTATTTTCAAGCACATTGGCCTGAGTACATTTCAAGAAAGTTTATTAAAATATAATGATATAACCTATATGGCATTAAGATAACCAACTCCATTGGTGAGTCCAACCACTTATTTCTTACAGAAGAAGTTTCTTATATAATATAATTTGCTAGCTATGAGAGTGTAATCAGAAATGTCTTGGTCCCGATTTTAAACCTAAAAATATTAGTTACCGTGTAAATTATTTCATGCTTCAATGTGTGAGTATCTAAAATTGAATTAACCATGTCACCTCCCTTCACATAAATGTTCTGAGTATCAAAACAAGTTTTATAGAATTGCTAAGTGCTGTTCCAGTGCACACTGGGCACTCAGTTTAGGGGAGCTGGCTAGCAGTTGTTGCAATAACAGTGACATTAGTGGCAACAGTAGCAGTGACAACACTCAGTAATACCACAATATTTCTCACATCGTATTTTGACATTGTGATTAGATAGTTATTTGATTGTCCTATTTCAAATATGTTACCTTCACATGTAATGTTGGCTGAAGTCGGAAAAGTGTTCATGATGTCTGTAATATTCCATGGATAATCTTGAATAATTTAATAAAAACTTACGTTTTCATTCTTGACTAGCAAATAACATTCTATTTCTCAGCAGTCTGTGTGTTTATTCTCTACCCTTTTCATAAGATGTATTATCAGAGATGATCTTTATGAGAAGCCACCCGTCTACACAAATAATTCACTCGTGGATAAGACATTATTCTCTTTTGGGAGCGTGGTCAACTGCAACAATTTTAGAAGGATTCAGTGTGGTAGAAGACCATGAGAATGCATGAAGAAAACCCCAGGACATCTAAAAAAATCTTTATTTATGACTTATCTAAGTAGAAACAGAGGGTGCCTAAGTAAAAATTCACTAAATAACCTGATGGGATTAAGAAAAAAAAAAACATTGCATTTATCTTACCAGTCTGAAAAAATCAATGTGAAGTATTAATAGCCAACCAAGTGTTTGGATTATAGGCCAAAAGGATAGTGCTTGATACTTGAAAGTATCTAAGTAAATTACTAAACATATATAACACATAGAAATTTAAAAGTATAGCTTGATTAAAATGGCCACTTGTTAAAGCATTTATATTGAACAAAATAGCCTAAAACTACATGCTCAATATCTGATCAACTGCCCTTCATAAATGTTGCTCTGTTTAACAGAAGGTCGGTCCAGTAAAAAGTGGATAAGATCAACAGAAATTGTAGCCTGAGCTTCAGATTTTAAAGTGTGATTACATCAAAAGAAGGAAATACCTAGGAATAAACTTTAAAAAAGATGAGAAATCTTTACACTGCAAACTATAAGACATTGATGAAACCAATTTGAAGAAGACAATAGTAAATGAAAAGATATTCTGTGCTCATGGATTGAGGGAACTAATGTTGCTAAATGTTCGCAGATACCTTCCTGCAATAACAGCCACCCTAAAAGTCTGTTTATTGTGCACTAAATCAGGTTTCAAACCATGTTCTTTGGAATCCTGGGATTCTCTACGTGCTTCAGGAATTCTACAGATGGTGGCTATTCTGTCAACCTGTTTTATAAGTTGGTGTTCTGGGCAAGATTTCATTTGAAAAAAGTGTTCTATGTCAAATAAAATTTTGAGGAATCGGTGAGTTAAAACTTACACATAGTTCTACCATTAGTTTCAGACCAACTTTTCCTGAAGTGTGTTCTATTGAGCATCCATTTAGTGAGTTGAAGAGAGAGTTTTTTTTTTTTTTAAACACTTTTGTTTGCTGTACCCTTATATCTATAATATTACCTATGAAAATCCCCAGAATGAGGGCTCTGGGTTGGCCAAGAGACATTTTCTACCATTCAAGGCTGTAGTCTTAGACCTCTTTAAGACCTAAAGAATTTTCAAAACTCACTCCTATTCTTGGAGAAACTTTTCTGGTTAACAGTGGTCAGAGCTGTCCCAAGGATGAGAAAACAGACAGAGCTCCTGAAACAAGTGCACACAGTGAGGCCAAGCAGACCAGCCACGGTGGGTGCAGCATGGAGAGTCAGTGCAGTGGTTCTGAAATGTGGTCCCCAAGTGAGCAGCAGCAGATCACCTAGAAACTGCCTAGAAATGCAGATTCTCAGGTCCCACCACAGGCCTACAAAGGCAAAAGTTCTGGCCCATGGACCAGCAATTTATGTTTTAACAAGGCCCCCAGGATCTTCTGCTGCACACTAGAGCTTGAGAATCACTGGTGAGCAGAAGGAACTATTACTAGAAATGGAGTTTTGATCACCATTTCTACCCCTCCCCAAATGCATCTTTCTAATTCTTTTTTTATGATAAATGTCTTTGGTTAGAAAGTCACTGCCATCAACCTGTTCTTTCTGATAGCCATAGTTTAATTTGAAGAACAGCTTGAATCAGGTGTTTTAAAGAACAAATATGGCCAGTCATAGCCCTGTGGTAGAAATTATTGCTCAGGTGCTCTAGGGGTTGGTGAGGGTGTCTCCTTCTGGTTGACTGCTTAATAGTCATACTTTGACACGTGCCAAAGAACCTTCTCAAGATTCCACCACTACCATGAGTAAGAGAACATCTGGGCCATGTCATTTCTGTTAAGGAACCACAGTGACCATGGGCTGTTGATTGGAAAGCCCTTTGGTCCAGCAGACTATGTGGGAGCCATTGCAGAGTGTTGATGATTAAATATGAAATGGTTTCTACTTCTTAGATTTCAAGAAAGGCAGCAGTAGATTTGGCCCTGCCTATGATACAGCCCCACAGCAATTTATTATTGCTAATAAAAGCTAAAAGCACTGATGACTGTCCACCATCATTGTAGTTTTAAAAGAGAAAAGAAAAGGTGTAAGAGTATGTTGCATAACTCACTTAAAGCTTCTGGTGAGCTTTCTCTTCTTTTAAAAAAAAAAAAAATCCCCTAAACGTCCAAGCCTTGTAGAACATCTATACTCAGGGAGGATTTAGCATATTCAAATTTGGATTTTCATGAAATTTTAACAGTCAAATTATTTCATAAAAAGCTGTGGTTATCATTTTTGTTATCATTTATGTTAGTATGTGCTGGGAGAAGAGAGTAGTGTTCACATTTTCCTCTGGTACAGGATCACAGCTGTCCCACACTGCAGTCCACGTGAGTTCAGAAAAAGGTGCCTCTTCTGGACAGATACAGCCAGACCACCTGACCGATGCATGGTTTAGAGAATGGGAGACACCTTTGATGATACATAAACCTTTCTTTGATTGATAGATTGTGGGTGGTGAGCCAAGCCTGGCATAAATTGCATCTCCACTCTGCCACTGCTGGTGCCTTTGTGGGGCGCATAAACCGGGAGATGAGGGGCGCGATGAAGCTGGGCTGATATGGAATCTATTTGAAAACATGTATTAGTGTTTATTCTTATGTATCAATGTTTGCTTGCAATGATTAAATTGAATTTCTAGGATAGACTCCTGGGTGCTATTGTTTGAGACTGAGATGGAAGAAAAGGGAAAGCTCCTGGAGTTGTCTTCAGGAATCCAGGTGGAAGAAACCTGGTCTATCTGCACTGGGATTTGATTGATTGGTCTGGGAGGGTGGGGGAAGGGTTAGACACTTTCAAGTAACATTAATGGAAAATAAAATCAGGGAAAGCACAGCTTCCTCTAGCAAAGGACAAACCACAGTGAGTGAACTGAGAATTCTTTGGTAGAAGCAACAACTGTTTCAGACCCTGACGTGTTTTGCCTGAGGTTCGCTTCAGGTTAAAACTTTGTCTGCTGCTTCCTGTGGGGAATCTTTGGAAGTTTCTGTCTCTTCTTAGCCAGTGATTCCTGAGGATTACCTGTCAGGATCTGCCTTGATGTTTATCTAGTGTCCTGATTTATTTGGCTATATAGCCAAGCAAAATATCTAAAATGTATATATAACATTGTAGAGCAATTAAAACTGTTTTATTTTTCTAAAGAAAAACATTTTTCCTACTTCTCAACATGCATACATGGTTGTTATATTATATAGATATTTAAGAACTAATGTTTTGTTGTTTTGTTTTTGAGGCTTGTTTGTTTGTTTAAGCATTATCTGTTTTCTTTGAGTTCCTTAATCTGGGCGTTTGCCCCAAGATGGCTTCCACTTTGATTCTTACATAAGATTGGCAGATGCCAGGAACTAGCTCCTAGAGAACTGTGGACTAAACGCAGTCCAACTCTGGTAAGGCAGCACACCCAGATCCCAAGCAACAGGTGCTCATTACAAACCAGTGCCAAATATTTAAAAGCCGTTTTGAGAAATTAAAGTGCTGCTTTATTTTGCCAAGGAGAATAAGATTGACTTTGTTTAAAAAAAATTTTAAAATTTTTAGTTTTAAATACAAAAACAGCACAATAGCAGAACACACGTTGTCCATTAACTAATTTAATCAGACTTGATCATACTACCCTTTCCTCAAGAATCCTAAAGGAATGCATTTAACTTTCTGCTGTTCTGTACTTATGATTCCTAATTCACTGACTGTTGTCACTAATTTAACACTGTGGGCTGTAGATTCTCAGCTAATAATGCCCTTCAATATCTAACTCAAAATACTCCTTAAAAATCCAATTCCCAAATTTAGAAATGTCATCTCTTATTAGATAAATTCCAGTCCTGAGTCATCCCTTTATTTTTCTGTTGGGAGAAGCAATGATCACATTGTGATTTTCCTAATACCTTCTGCATCCTAGGCAAGGGACTTAATGGATTCTCCTAAGGCGTTTGCTCTTGTGTTGGTCCTCTCAGCATCCTGTCCAGTTTGCTCACCATCTGCTGTCACTTTGGGAGTCTAATGATGCAAATTTGGGAAAAGCGTAATTAATAGAGATGATGAGGCTTGGGCAAGATAAGCTCCCAGCAGCTGCATTTTCTTTCAAATATTACTTTGAACCCAAAGCAATCTAAGAATTATTGATCAGATGTGCTGGAAATGATGCCTCGTGCTCTAGTATGCAATTAAACTTTGTTACCTCTTCCATTAAATGGAAATCAGAGAGCTGGATTTGGCCTTTTTAAAATTCTCATTATATGTAATAGCACAGATGAAGCGACAAAGCATAATTATTTTTGAGATATCTTTAAGGTACTACTGCCAAAAGTCTTCAACGGATTCTTCTGCCCCCGCATGGTGCAGTTTTGTCCGTATTTTATGTGCTGAAGAAGGAGTAGCAGTGATCTGTTGAAGGAGCACAGGCAGCCTGTCTCAATAAGCTTGTTCCTATAGATTTGGTTTAGATCAATACATTAATTAAAGAAACAAAGAGGGGGAAATGCTTAGCTACTAAGTAGTAAACACTTGTTTTATAAAACTCTGTAAAGATCCAGTACAACATTAAAAAAAAGAATAAATGCTAACTTTCCCCATATGACATCACCAGAAAAGCTTCTTGTAATTACAGAACCATGTATTACTGTCAACAAAATAAAAGAGAACCCCACAACAGCTGCCACCTCCCGAGGGGTGTCCTCATTTTGTTCCACCCTCATTCACACTGCAAGTGCCATCCGACATAATGAAATCCAGTAGTTAAGGTAGTTAAGGTACATCGTAGTTAGTCAAATAAAAATGACATATATGACATTAAAATTTCAGATACTACAAGGCTTAGAGCATCTTGTAATAGGTTTATGCTTCATTTTTCTATGTGTATGCATATGCTAATAAATATGACTTCCTTTTCTAAAAAGATAGGGATAATATAATTACAGATAATGAATCAAAGAATCACAAAGTGCCTCGATATAATTTGAATAAAGTCCAAGTTGGCAGAGCATTTCTGCTCGACAGTCTTGTGTCAGAGCTCTTGCATTTTAGACATGCCCAGAGAATCTACATTTTTTTTAATATGTAAAGGGATTTTAAATAGAAGTTAAAATAGAACTAAATGTCTGGCCAACATGGACCATGGTAGGAGATGCTGCAGGAATTATACTACATTTTATGATTTCCCAGGAGGCAATAAGAAGTTTAATTGATAAAATTTTGAAGGTTTTACATAAAAGGTAGAATATAAAGTCCAACAATATTCATCTAATTTTTCCTTCTTTCTTTTTATTCCAAGCTATTTTATGGGAAAATAAATGAGTAGAACTCAGTGAAACATTGGGAGAACAGTCTCTTAGATAAATGAATTCCTTAGTTAATTCATTTCTTCTTTTCAACAATTTACTTTTCAGTGGTCCAGATGGAATTCTAAACGGAAGAGCGAGCTGTTTTTCCTCATCCTCACGGTCCAAGTCGTGGGACACAGTGCGGTTCTTACTGAAGTGCACACCTATTGCAATTAAAGGCATTTCGTGTTCCCTTTGATGAAGTTTTCTTTCTCCCTGGTTTCCTGCTTTATCTGTCATTTGTCCAGTATCAGGGTGATCAGCCAGAGGAGAGAAGTATGCACAGTTAGCTGTTCGTGTGTGTCTTCGTCTTTATATATACTCAGTGATTAGCTCGCATATTGCCTGGCAAGTACTCTTTAAGCCTCTCGTGTCTATGTGCCATTCTTCCTGTTGGGGTATGTGTCCTCTTGGGACTCCACGATCAGGCCTGGCAACTCTCTGAACAGATGCCTGGATCAGGGGCATACACATGGGGTGGGAAGGTGGGGGATGAGGCCCAGTGCTTAATAACTGCCCAGGAGACTAGGCTGGGCGGTGTGGCAGAGCGCGCCTACCCTCGGCGTTGACCAGCAGGGGGCCCCTCGCTACATGGAGGGTTCCAACACCTCTTGCTTCTGTTTGGAAATGAATTGATCTTCCTTTACAGACAGGTATACTTCTTCGTGAGGATCACAGTAGTAGAACTTTCGGATATAAGAAATCAGAGGCTTAGGCAGTGGGACATCCGGGATGTGATCCTTCCGGATGAGCTGTCGGATTCAGAATAGGCAAAGGTGCGGAAGGGATTTGACATTGCTGAATCGGGACACTGGACAGAGCAGCTGTCCTGGAGTTGGTGGCAGTCTTGGAACCCTGGATCTCAAGATATAGAGAAACTTCCATTCTTGGGGTGCATGATGGCTCTCTTAATGAACTCCACTACTGACTGACAGTGACCCTCAAATTTGGGATGATACCACAAGCTGAAGGTTCCTCTGCAGTGCTCCCTCCATTCTAGTGTGGGGGGCGGTACCCTGTGATTGGAAACTGAGACTCAGCATACAACTAGGATCAGACCTGCCTCCTACCAGGAAAGAAGCAACAGGCTTGCCTTTCAGCTTCATCTCTGCATCTTCCCAATTCATCGGCGCCCAATACCAACACTTCTCCAGCTCTCGAAGTCTGGCTGCAAAGCTGCTCCAGTCAGGCTGATAGAGGGGACACTGGAGGTGTGGCCGGGGCTGGCTGTGCAGGGATTCGGCTACTCAGATGGGAGCAGTCCAGGGAAATGTATCTAGGAGACTGAGGCTTCTTCGTGGAGGAGGAGGGGGAGTTGGAGGGTGTGGAGAGGTCATGCCCCGCTGAGGTATGTCCACGTCCACAAGTGACAATGTTTCACCTGTGAACAGGGGGCTGAACGAGACTGGAGAAAAGGCACTTTGAGTTCTTGTCAACCTGGGTTTCCTCTCCTAACCCAGCTCACGGCCCACAGAGCCTCGCATGTCTGTCATGCTCGCAGCTGAAGCAGCCTGCTCTCCAGAAGGCCTCTTGCCGGCCGGAGCATCACCGCCAGAGTCACCATTGAAGCTCTTTGAGCGAAAGAGGCAACTGGGGCGGATTTTGAGCGAGCCCTTCGGAGAAGGGCCCGCGAGTGGCCGGGGGGCCCAGGAGGAGGCGGGGGCGGGGGAGGTTGCAGCTGCTGCTCCCTTTACTAGAGCGCCCTGGGGGACCAAGTCCTGCATCGGGAAGGCAATCCAGGGCCTGGGGGCTGCGGCGGAAGCCGGCCGCCCCCTCCTCCCCTCCGCGGCCCTGGCTGCTGAGCTCCTGGTCCTCCGACTCCAGGCCCTCCAGGCCCAGCAGCGCGTCGCTCGTTTCTGGGCTGCGGAGGGGGAGCTGCGGGGGGCGGGGGCACGGGCAGCAGCCCCCGCCGACCGTCTTGACGCCTGGCCCCGCCGGCTGCCCGAGCCCCAGAGCCGCCAGCTGCGCCTCCAGTCCAGCCGCCGGCCCGCAGGTCCGCTCGAGCGCCCACCCCGGTGGCGGGGCCTGGGGTCCAGGGCGCAGCGGTGCCGGGGACACGGCAGTTCCGAGGGTCCCCGATCCCGGGCCGCCGCCGCGCCCTCGTCCTCCTCCGGCGGCGGAGCCGCGTTGCGGAGCACCGTCAGCTGCGGCGGCCGGGAGCCCCGCGGCGCGGGCCGCGCGAGAAAGGGTGGCTGAGGGGGCGGCGGCGGGCCTGGCTCGGGGGCGCCTCCCCGTAACCGGTACGGAGCTGCCGCCGCCTCCGCCTCGCCATCCCTGAGCTCGGCCCCCTGCATCCACGAGAGGGAGCGGGGGCGGGGGGGCGGCGGGGAGCCGGGCTGGGGTGGGGACGAGCCCGGCCCCGCCCGAGCCCCACCAGATCCCCGCCCGCCGCGGCCCCGCAGCGACAGCGTTAAGGGCCGCGCTGGGAACCCCGATCTCAGGCCGCCGCCACAGCCGCCCATCACCTAACTTTTCAGCCTGCAATTGTTATCATCACAAACAGAAGGATGAAAGGATAAGAATCCAATGGAAGTTTTAAAAGGGCCTCTTTATAGTTTCAGTATATACACACACAACGATTTGGAAGATGTTAATATATTAGAATGCTCTCGATTAACTTGTAAAACATTAGTAGTGGAACAATTTTCACTTGTAGGTTTGACGCTCAGTTAAGTCAAGAAACTTTATGCATACACACCACACAAATGTATACTCACATAATGTTTTAAATATTGCTTTTGAATGACTAAAGTCAACTGCTTAAGATTTCGGCCGTCTAGATTGCTTTAGGTGTCGTCTCGTCGGGACGTCACTGTATTCTGTAGTATCACTGCCATTTCACACATCACAGAACAGTATAAGGGACTCGAACTACATTATGATCATTTTCAATATCTCAAGAATTAATATATCACCAGCACTAGTATCTCTTACTACACAGAAAATGTATAATTTGAACTAAAATTTATTTCTTTATCATTATCTTATTTATATTACCCAAACAGAATGCCTTACATAAATGTTCATACCCTCAAGTTTACCAACTCGTGTATTCTCAAAGCATCTAATCTTTTTTAAAGTAAATGTATACTGATTCACTCTCTTTTTCACATTCTGGATGATCAAAGTAGTATTCTTTGCCTCAGCTTCTACTTATCTAATTAATTTACACAATAATGTGTAGAAGTCCTCATTAACAAACTCTGTATCAATTACATGAGCCCTCCAACATTAAGATGTCAAGAATTCTACGTGGTAAGAAATAAGTCAAAAATGTTATCATCAAGACTATGCAATTAACTTCCCTGGCTTCCTTGTAACACATGAAATATGCCAAACTCTTCCCTTCTTAGGGCCTTCTTGTATTCTGTTGCCTTTGCCTGGAATGAGCTTCTGCTCAACCCTTTTAGTGACTGGATCCTTGTCATCAATCAGCTTTCAGTTTAGTCAGTATCTCTTCTTGGTGCGGCCACCCCCAAGGCAGCTAGCTAGGTTTCAAAATTTCCTGCAACAGAGTATTTTCTCCATAGCACCGTGATAATAGCATTTTAGAATGACTATGTATGTGCTGGCATACCTACCTCTTGGCTACCTCCCTGACTACAAGGTGAGCTCTAAGCGGACAGGAACTTGGTCTGTTGTGCTCAACACTTTATAACCAGCTTCCAGTGTGATGCCTCACTTACAGCAAATATTGAGTGAATGTTGTTAAATATACAACTAAACAACAATTTTCTAACTAATCTTGCCAACCCCATTACCATTCTTACTGCCTAATTATTTTCTGCCATTCTAGGAACATTCCCAGAAAAAGCTTTGTTCATACTGTTGCTCCCTAACTCCTCTCTAATTATCCAAAATGGATCCAGCCCTCAAGAAGACTCAGTTTCATCCTCACTTTCTCTTTGAGACCATCCCTGAGTATTTTGACACATACTCTCCTTTCTTGGATTTCCAAAAACAACTATTATTACTATTGTTTATAACCATTGTGGGTAATTATTTTGTTAGGTGTTTTGCCATCTAGTCTCAATCCTTTGGGGCTAGAGCTATGTCTTATCTTTTCTTTTTTTTTTTTTTTTTTTCCTTCTGAGTGCCAGGCATTGTGCCTGACAAACTATAGGGGGTCCAAGATGTTGGGTGTTTGGCTGATATAATGATAATCAAACAAACTATCCCTTGGAAGCTCTAAAGCCTGTTGGAGGAAAGAGCCATCTCTCTCCATGTGCCTTCCCAGTACCATTCAAACTGGCCTCGTGCCTGGCGTTTTGCTGGCCAGCGAATGTGGACGGCTGGGCATTTTTCTGGGCATTTTTCAGAGCCTCTTAGGACGCTGCTGCTGAAGAGCCTAAGCTGCATAGTGCTCAGGAGGAGAGCTAGGTCAGAGAGCTCCCAGTCCCAACCATGCTGCCTTCCAGTCACTGGCTTCCTGGTCACTCAAAACCAGCCTACAATTGCAAACCAAATACCGTGCTGGGGAGGGTGGGTGGAGGTAGGGGTTAGGGATGGGCAGAAATCTTTATGGCCAGCACAGTGCTGTCTAAGGAAGAAGACAGCCTCCCCTCTGCACAGACAAGAGCTTCCTCTTGGCTGCACTCCAGGAGAGGAGGGGATGTGAGGTTCCTGGCATCACAAGGCATTGATTTGTGGTAGTAGCACTCTGAAAGGTGGGTCACACAGTCAGGCTCAGCTGTACCCCAGATTGATATGTGTGTTCAGAAGGGCCGACAATACTCTCTTGTGTTTCATTTAGTCTTCCTGCCTTGAGAGATATGTAGAGAGCATGATCTCTGTTGTCACACTGAGAGATTGAAAGTGAGAATGAAAGTATGAAGAGGTTAAGGGACTTATCTGAACTCATACATACAGGGAATTGGGGACAAAACACACATTTTCTGTCTCACAGCTTTATATTTTGTATCAAACATTAGCTTATGTTTGGTAACATCCAGGAGGACTAGGAAGACAGTATGGAAAAGCTAAGCATTCTGGATGGAAGGAGAGACATTGTTCCAGCCTCTGTGGTTCTTTAAGTGCATAAACTAGGTTTTAGTAAATTAACACATTTAAAAATCTGTATCAGAACACCATATAGATACATTAAGAAATCATGTCTCATGACACAGTAATTAAGTAGAGGAGTCACCTTGTCAAAGCTACCCATGAGAGACTCCATAAAGGAAGCCAGTCACAAATACACTGTCACCTGTGGGGAGTGGTGATCGATTGCAAAAAAGTGAAATTCACAAAAATCAGTTTCACCCAGGACAGGCTATTGATAACGTTACAGATGAATGCTAAATACTACACGCTGGGAGCTATCTGTCTGACTCAGTTTGGCTCTTCCTGCATTTTATTAAATTACCATCCCCATGACTTAGCTTCCTTCTTATGCACTGTTATCTTGTCCTTTGAGTATCTGACAAATGTTTCCTCATTTATCCTCATATGTGGTACGATCTTCCTCTCATCCTCTTAGATTTTTTTACTGTTACACTCTCTTATCGCTGTTCTACAGTCTTCCCAGTGCTCCTTTGTGGGTGATATCTTATATAGAGTTTTGCACGTATCTCTCTTACCTTTGATTAGCCTTTTTTTTTTTTAAATTCAGGTTTACCCAACTAGGTATTTTCTCCTTTTATTTTATTTCATTATTTTTTTTTAAATTTTAAATCCTGAATTTCCTTTTTCACGTTTTTCCATCGTTTTGTTTCCAAAAGGAAATGAAAGCATAGCTCCGTCGCCTGTACACTGTCCACGGCCCCTGGGCTGGGGTAGGTCCCGACCCCTGCCTGCCGGCTGCCTCGAGGGCATGGGGCACCCAGGGGTTCGCGTGCAACCCCCAGGACCGGCTCGAGGCCCTGTTGCCCCCTTACTGATGAGGTCCGGGTGTGGCTGGGCAGCCGCTAGGCTAGGCGCGCCGGCTGGGCAGCTCCTGGGAGATGCAGCCGTTCAGGTGCTCCACGTTCTGGCTGTGGAGCTGGATGTCGTTGTGCCCGGCGCCCTCCACCCACAAAGGCTCAGTGGCCTTGGGGCAGAGCTTGGAGAGCGCCAGCCAGGGCGAGAAGTCGGTCACCTTGTCATCCGTGCGGTGGATGATGAGCACCGGCGACGTGATCTTGGACACCGTCTCCATGCTGTGGGGCGGGACACGTTAGGCTTCCACTCCCCACCCCCGCTGAGGCCCCGCCCTTGTGTCCCCGCCCCCTGGGTCCCGCCCCGCTTCTCATTGGGGAACGCGTCAAAGCAGTAGTTCTTCCTGGTGTCGGGGAAGGCGATGCGCATGCCCCAAGTGCAGCACCACCGCGGCGCACTCAGAGCGCGAAGGCAGGTCCACGGTGGGCACCGTGCGGATGCTCTGCCCCTACAGGACGATGCTGTCCCGGCTGATGCCGTACCTGGCAGGGGTGGGGGCAGGATCAGCCGCGACGCAGCGCGCGCACACCCCTCCCACTGCCCGCCCTCCTGGGCCAGTCCCCCACTCTCATCACATAGGCTCGGTCCCAGTGATCCTCCTCTGACCCCCCAACACCGAGGCGGTCGGACCAGTACGGGAGGTAGAACCCAGACAGGTGTGATGGGAGCAGCCCCACTCTGCCGTTTCTTGCAGTATCTACTTGGTCACACCTGGGCAGTGCACCTGTAAGCGCCCCACCCGCTCCTCCCTGGTCATCCAGCTATCCCCACTCGTACACACGCCTGACCAGGGCCACATGCAGAATCTGCTTGGGGCCTTCCTGTCCCCGCTGTTCTGAACTGGACAGCCCTTCCTTGCCTCACTGGAAGGGGGCGTGTCTTCCAGCAGCCCTCACCCCCACCCTCACCCACCCCTTTGGCAAGCTGTGGGGATTGGAGGCAGCTGTGTCCTCTGATGTGTCAGTCAGTTTGCGACTCCTCAGTGTCCCCTGTACTCAGTTAGGTTAGTATAACACAGGTGAGCTGGAACAGTGGCTCCTGAGGGGAAAATGGGTGGCCACCACCTCCTTCTCTGGGCTCCTTCACTACTTAGTGGCCAGGTCCTGGGCCCCACCTGCCACCCCAAGCTCCCCTGGCCCCACACCAGCACAGCT
Source organism: Camelus dromedarius (assembly GCF_036321535.1). Lineage (NCBI taxonomy): Eukaryota > Metazoa > Chordata > Mammalia > Artiodactyla > Camelidae > Camelus > Camelus dromedarius. The sequence goes on from NW_026989814.1 coordinate 5,067,086, forward strand.
GATCCAGCTTCACATCACCACGTGCCCCTTCCTGACCACAAGAGGACCACTCACCACCCTCCAGTGCAGGAGGCCTCTGTGGCCTTCCTCCCACACAACCACGACCCTGATCCCTGAGGAGCCTTTCCTCCCAGTGGCCAGAGAAGGGCTGTATCTCACCTGGGCAGCCAGACTCCATCTCCCTGTCCACCCAGGGGCCATCTGCACTGTTCCTGTCCTCTGGCCCCAATCCCCAGACATACCTCCAGGCTTCGGGGATGCCATTTGGCCTCGTGCCCACTACCCTGGCCTCTCCTCCCTGGCCAGCAGCAACCTGGCCATCTCCACCTGAACAAACGCGGCAGGTGCCGGACGGTGCGGTTCTTCCAAGCCTCCCCAGCCCCGGTTCATGGCCTGGGCCCAAGCCTCCCACTCTCCTGCTGATTCTCAGCTGTTGGGGCTGAGGGACTAGGTCTCTGGAGGTCAAGGCTGGCAGCAGGATAGACAGATAGAACTCAGAACTCTCAACCCCATGTGGGGTGTGATTCTGCAGTGACACCCCCCCAAATAGCAGGGACAGGCTGAGGCACCCGAGGTTGGACACAAACCTGCACCATGCCACCCAGCACAAGTCCCAGTGTAAGGGGACCCCACTCGCAGGGCCTGCATCAGGAACTGCTGGGGCATCACCATGGCAACCAGGGCCCACACCTCCCAAGGGCAGGCGGGCTTTGGTCCCGGTAGGAGCTGGTAACCCCGGCCGGCCAGGCAGGGTGGAGACAGGGCAGCCAGCCCTGAGCAGGCAGAGGGCGCAGTCTCCAGGAGAGTGGGGCTGGGTGCGTCTCCCTCTAGAGCATCCCGGGGCGCAGGGCCACACCCTGCACACGCTGGTTGAGATGGAGCCGCTGTGCTTCGGTGAGCGAGCACAAAGGTGAAAGAGGGCTGCCAGGGTCTGGATGACCTGGGCTGTGGGGTCCAGGGAAGGAGGTGTATGCTAGACCACAATGGCCCTGTCTGAGTCAGGCCCGCTGGTTTGTGCTGGACACCATGCCCGGGGAGGACCCAGCCTCTGCTCGCTGAGCTCTCCCCAGCCACCAGGACTATGATGGGTACCAAGCTGCCCAAGGGGTCCTTCCAGGCCCAGAGGATCCCTGCCCTCAGGATGAGACCACGATCCATTACCAGCACCTGATGCAGAGGCCCTGCCCCACCTGCCCCATCCCCAGGGGCTAATGCAGCCTGGTGGGGGTGGGGCTGAGCCCTTTCACACAGGCCTCACACACCACCTCCTGGGCTGGGAGGGACCCATGTCCTCCATCCTTCTCCTTCCAGGTGGATCCTCCACTCCCATGGGGATCAGTGCCAGGCCCTGTCCCTGCTCCCATGCAGGCAAGGGGCTCCCAGGAGGGGCCAGCCCCAGGGAGGCTTGAGGCTTACCCACCCACCTCCTGGCCCTTGCCTGTCACCACGCAGAGAACACACAGGCCAGGCCTTGCCCTGTGGCCCAGAGTGGCCGCAAACAGGCTCGCTCTCCTACATGCCCACCCTCCTGGGCTTCCTTCCTCCCCAGGGAAGCCGGCCTGAGTGCCTGGAGGGGGTGCCTTGCAAACACCTGGTTTCACCTGGTCTGATCACCTTTGAGGTGATGCCCATCCCCTCCCCCATCCCACTGTAGCGCAGAGCTCACGTGGTGCACAGGGCTTGCCAGGCAGCAGAGATGTCAGCATAGAGGTTCATCTCATCTCAGAGGGCTGGCCCGAGCTCACACTATAACCAGAGTTGTCCTAGGAGGTCTGTTTTGTTTTCTGGGGGGAGGTAATTAGGTTAATTTATTTATGTATTATTTTATTTAATGGAGGGACTGGGGATTGAACCCAGGACCTTGTGCACGCTAAGCATGCACTCTACCACTGAGCTACACCCACATCACAATTTACTTCCTAATATTCCATTTACTTCCTAGTACTCCATATCCAAATCAAACAGCATATTGTAAGAGAAGTCTTACCGCTTGGCAACTTGCAGGTTAACCGTTCCCATGTTGACGACTGCAGAATAAAATAAAATTCTGACCCTATTGGGAGTCACGTGACAAGCCTTGCGTCTCTAAGGCAACACTGGATTCTACATGCTAAATTCTGATACTTGTGACACAAGTCAAAATTCTCAGATGGGCTGGAAAAAAGACTACACCTCAAAGTGTGCTTTGTTGCAAAAAACAAGACAGAAATGAAAATTATATTTATCTTTATTGAAGTATAAACACAAACATGACAAATTTTTTTGAAAAAGATTTTTAAAAATCAAAACATTTCAACCTAAAAAAGCCCATTTCTATATGGGCACAACACCTCCAGTTCACACTTTATAAATAGCCTATGTGTAGAAAAGCTATTGTTCTATGAGGAATATATGCTTTCCTGACTCAATAAAGGTGGAAAATAGAGTTTAAGTAAAAAAAAAAAAAAAAGCCCAGCAAATTTACAGACACCCCCCACACTTCCACACTCCTATTTGAAACAAGTCTTCCATAGCAAGGAAGTCTCTATATAGACCTGTGTCACCAAGGCAAAAAATAAAACAAAAACTATTCTTTGTCCCTTTTCAAATATGATATAAAAAATCATCTGTGAAAATGTCCATACCCTGTTAAGGTGCAAAGAAAGTAGTGAGCCATTTGGTTGTGCGTGCATTGGGATATTTCAATATAAACAGAAGATTAACAAACTGAGTTTTGGAGGAGGGTGTAGCTCAGTGGGAGAGCGTGTGCTTAGCATGCACGAGGTCCTGGGTTCAATCCCCAGAGCCTCCATTAAGTAAACAAATGAACAAACATAATTACCTCTTCCTCCCAAGAAAGAAACAGACTAACTAAATAAACTGAGTTCTTTTCAGGCAGGAAGCACTGAGTAATCACATCTGAACACCAGACATAAGGCGGCCTTGCATGAAGTGAAGCACATGGTTACTTCCTCCCCTGACATCTCTGTTTTCCCCCCAAATAGTTGGAGAATCACGGACCGCAGTTAACAGGGGCGAGTGTAGACTCCAGGCACTAGTGATCCCCAGTGGGGTTGGTGTACGTGGTGGACCCGCATGAGGGTAAGTTGTCACTGACAGTATGCAGTGACAGCAGAAAACAAAATAAATTTAGTTTATTTCATATTACTGTAAAATTCTCAACAGCTGTCCAGTCTCTGCGCTGCCTGCACCAGGCTGGACGGTGCCCACAGCCCCACCGGGGATGTGACATCGTCTGGTCACCACGCTGGTGTTTTCAGCATTGTGACTGTGTGATGAGGAGACAGAAGTTGGGCAGAAGCCATAGCCGGGGCAGCAGCTGCAGAACCAGTGTTCATGTCCCTGAGGGAGTGAAAAAAAGGAAATAACTAAGTCACCACTAAACAGTGTGTGCCCTCTTCTCTGCTCACTTCTTCCCAGAAGGACGGCTTTGATATCTGGCAGCTGTCACTCCTGGGGCTTTTACGGCGTTACTAGGGGTGATGGTTCAGGTGCTGGGGTTGTGGGGCTGGGGCACCATAAGATGGGTTCTCCCTCAAGAAAGGAAGAGATGGGAAGGAGGTTAGAGTGGTGAGGGGTCCTGGGGCTGAGTCTAAAGAGATGAGTGGGGTTGCGGGGAGAGAGAGGCTTTTAGAGAAGTTATGTCCTCTTTTATGGAATCTCTCTGTGAAGAGAGTTGCTCTTGGCCACTGTTCCTTCATCCACGACCACACGCCTCCCTGTTAGGATGTACTTTCGGCTACTGTAAATTTCTATTAGTTCCAATTATCTTTTTTTAGACAAAGTGCAAGCACCTTGTCTTTAACTTTCAAGGAAGCTGTTATTTCACACCAGAGGAAGCTGGCAACTTTATGTGAAACACATGTGGAGCCCCCAACAGTCACCAGTTAGTGATCGCAGTGCAAAACAATTGACACAAGGAGGTAAATGCGTTCCTGTGTCTGAAGGAAGATAAAGCAAAGTGAAACAGCAAGAATAAAATTATGCGGTTTGAAGTCAAAACGGTAATTTCTTGAAGCTTAAACAAATAATTCATTTAAAATAATTCCACTTCCCATAAAAGTAAAAAACCTCTGAAAATTGAGGTTGAGAAATTTGGAAGGAGACTGTGGGCCACAGGGGAAAAGGCTGTGCAGTGAAGAGCATTCATAAGGCACCAGGATTTTCATCACCTCCCCACAGCAGTAACTCCAGAGGGACTATTTGTGCAAAGGCAAATTTGGAGACTAATTACAGTTTTTGGAGATAACATGGTAGAAGCATGCTCTGTCGGAAATGAAAGAATATATATGTAGATTAATCAGTCAAAATTCCTCATTTTACAAAAGAGAAAACCGAGCTATTCATTATTAGAAGTGCATCCGTCTTGGAAGAACACTTAATTCTACTTTCTTTGTTCTTAATCTTTACTAGTTGTTCCTGCTATAAAATTTTGACACATATTCCTTCTGTTCTAGAATATTTTACCTAGGGTTACAGAGACAAGGTCCTACAGAGAATAAAAATTATTCTTCAGAAAATCTGCCCTGCTCCCAAACTTCTCAATGTAAACTGGTCTCAGATTGGGGGAAAAAGTTAAATTTAGAAAAATATCTAATTTTTCATTTGAATAAAGCTCTCAAGCTGTTTTTTCAGACTATTGTATTATAAAATAATTTATAAAGTTTTTTTTTCTGATTCAAAAACATTATATACCTAAAAGTTTTGGAAAAGAGTAAAAGCTTATGAAGAGAAGTAATAGAAAACCATTTAGCATCCAACAATATGTTTTGGTGATGTTTCTTCAAATTGTTATTACGTTTACTGGAATAATTTTCAATAGACAGGTTTGTAACCTACTCTATCATTTAAACGTTATTTTAGGACTTTTTTCTATGCTGTTTAATGTTCCATTTACTTCAATAGCTGCATAAAATTTGATCATATGGCTATACCTCTGTGTGCGTGTGACCTCCACCACCATCATTTATTCCACTGATTTGTCATGATGTATATAAATAATTGGTTTTAAACATTTTTACATGAAATCTTCTCCCTAAATTTTAAGGAATTATTTCCTTAGGAGATATGCCTAGAAGTGCTTAAAATGTACTAATATATTCAAGGTAATTTTGTTTTCTAAAAACCTTTGATCAATTTATAATCTGCCACCAGTGTGTGAGGCTCCTGCCTCATTTCAGGTCTGCCAGCAATGAGTTTTTGTTTTTGTTTTTGTTCTCTCTCTCTCTCTTTTTTTTTTTTTTAATGGTCTTACTATGTCTACATGTCATAGATTTAGAGAAAAAAAAAAAAACAACCTGGACAGATTTATTCCACTGAAATCGGCTCCAGATAACTATTATATTTAGTTAGAATAGCTATTCTGAGAATAATCCTTCACAAAGAAATTATCCATTTCGGTTATTTTACACCACAAAGTATTTTGTATACCACCGGCAAGTCTAAAAAGTCAAGTCCTTTGGTTTTTGCGAACTTGAAACACAATGGATCCAATAGATACACTGTTAATAAATGACAGCTCTGGCCCAGACCAAAAAGTTTTGATTTAAGTCCAAATGAACTGAAATACAGAAATAGCCAGACTGTGGGGAGAAAGAGGAAACGTTTCCTCCAACCTCCGCCAGCGCATTTTCTGAACAGGCCGCTTTTCTTGGGCGTCTACCCTCCATTCCTTCCTGCATCCTTTCGGCACATCTCGAGCGGCCCCTCCCGCTCTGGGGAGGGATGCCAAATTCTGCGTAAGTCTGCGAACAGCCTTGGGCCCTGTGACTGGCTGTCTGCTTGGCCCACGAGGACCCTCCTTCATCTCAGGGACCTAGGTCCTGAGGGCAAGGCGTTCACTTCCCTGCTGGTGTGAATGATATCCTAGCAGGAAGTCCTTCTGTAGGACAACTCCCAGGACAGGCTCTCTGGGGTTGGCAGGAAGCACACACTGAAGCCCCGCCTGAGAACCATGCTAGGAGGGACCTTTCCCATCCCACACTTTGCAGATGACCAGGCCCCAAGAGAGCAGAGGGGAGCAGGTGCCAGAGGACAGCCTCGGGCCCAGGGCCAGTGGCTCCTGTCACCAAGAGCACGGCTTCCCTCCCACCAGGAGCTGTGGAGGGGCCTCCAGAACTGGGGGGAATGCAGGCACCCTCTTCCCACCTTAGGAACTCACAGAGTGGGAAATCACGCCTTCGGTGAATTCCTGGTTTGCAGTTAAACCCTCAAGCTGGGCATCTGCCTGGTGGCGAGCTAATGGGATCCGAAGTCCAAATGTCCAGGCTGGACCCCCAGCTGCCTGGGTGGCTGCGCGGGGTACCCGGTCCCGGCTGCACTTCAGGCCGCTGCTTTCGGCCTGCACAGAAGTTTGAGGCTGGGGCACGGGGGACAGGTGGGTTCTGGGCTCCTGGCTACCGCAAAGGGCAACGACACCCTCCCCCTCCCTCGGTGCTGGTATGGGGGAAGGGTGGGAGGTACAGGAGCCGGAGGGGCGGCCTTTTCCTGTTTGGCCCTCGGGGGCCGCCCCCGCCCCCTCGGTCCAGGCCGGTGCCCGCCTACCTCGTGCCACCCAGTGCCCCACGGCTGCGGCTCTGCGCCCCCCGTGCATGCACAGTGAGGAGCCCAGGCCTGGCCCGCGCCTGCAGAGCCACAGCCTGTATGAGGGGATCCGCCTCCTCTTCTGTCCAATGGGACAGGACCTGATTCCTCCCGGGGGATCCTACCTTGTCCGGATGGCCACCTGGTGAGTCTGTCCATCCCTCCACGGAATCTGGCTCTGGTTGTAGCCCAGACACCCGGGGTCCGAGTTGCCGTCACGAAAGAGAACCCGGAATACCGTCGGGCGGCGCCACCTCGTTCGCTGCCGGAATCCCGACTCCCGGTCGGCCGGAGCCACCAGTCCAGCGGCACAAGGGGCCGGCGTGATTGTATCTCGCTGGGGCCTCCAGAAATGTTACAGAAATGACAGGCCAGCCAAGAAACAAGCACCACTCGGAGGGTTGGAGTACTCAGATGTATTATGCCAGCGGGCTCAGAGGGGCTTCTGCTCCGAAGCTCTGAGCAACTCCAAGACGTGCACATGAGGTTTTATTGGGTAAAGTACAAGCTTGGGGTATTCGGCCAATAGGCAAGGAACAGCTTTAGCAGCATTATCATCACAAAGTGGAGGCGGGGAGGCAGCACACCAACATTCCAAAGCCAGATATGTATCTTTGAAAATCCAGCTGGCTAGCAAAAAACATGAACAGCAAACCAACACTAATTAACCTAGATTTACAAGTTAGTCTAGCAGAACTCAGATCAGTATTCCAATACTTAGATTTGTGAGTTATCTTGTTAGCCCAGCCCAGCCTCTCCTTCACATTCCTAGACTTGTGAGCTATCTTGTTAGACAAGCCCGGTTTTTCCTTCACAGGGAGAAGGTGAACTCCTTGACCTCCCACTTCACCGTCTTGACCTCCTCTGATCTGTTTTCTTTTTCTTCGTGCTACTTTGTTTACAGTAATGGAACTTAGGAAATTCCTCTCAGATTGTCTGTTTCTCCTAAATAACACCAATTTTTTTCCAGGTCAGTTAGACAAGCTGTCTCTTCCTGAGTCCCCAGATTCTAACCTGAATCCTTAAAGAAAATCTCTCTGTGCAGTTTGTATTTAAGTCCCTACAACTTGCCCAGTTGCTTTGTCTGCAGTCCCTTTGGCATCACCCACATTATAAAATTGTATTTTCCTAATAATTCTTTTTGCAAAATCAAAAAGGGGTTTGCTCTTTGTGGGTTTTTAATTCAGTCATTCAATTCACTGTCTTATATAAATGAGCTAATAGAAGTATATTGATGTTTGGCCATATAAGCATTTCTCTCTTTAGGGTTTCACCAAATGTCACAACATGCTGGTCTCTGTGCCATGATGTCTATGTATCTCACACTCACTAGGGCACTGACCTTCATCACCTCCACACATGCTGTGTGTCTTACATCAGTTTCCTGCCCTCTCTGTTTGTTGTCTCTTCCAAAAGGATGTTAGTATAAGAATTAGGGGTGCCATTGGACTTTCTCTGAGCCAACCAACTGCTTTTTAGCTTATGAAAATTCATGGCTCTGTTTCCTTGGGACCTGCTAAACTTCACTTATTGATGCAGGGTAGACCAGTAGCCAATATCTACAACGATCTTGGCACAACAAAGCGGGCAACGTCAGAACCACCTGATAGCTCATAAAATGTATTCTCAGAAGGAGCACGCATTGAGATGTCTGGTTTTCTTTAGATAACAAGCAATCTTTCATTGTTCCAACTACCTGGTCTTTGTTGTAAAGCTCCTATATACCCTAGCTCCTCCCCTACCTCTCCGGAGCAGTCCCTCAGAGCGATCTGAGAGGCTGTCATCCTGGCTCGAGTCCTCCTGCCAAATAAAACATAACTCTTAACTTTTAGGCTGTGTGTTTCTTTCAGTCGACACTACAAATATTTCTTGGTCCCAAACTGCTGCTTGGCCCAGCCTGAGGTCTTGTGAGGATGGACTCATTAGGAGAGGGGATACTTTGACAGTAATACAATCTAACCCAGTTGCCCTCTTGATAAAAATATTTGCTTTTCTTGCCACGCATAAGAGCTACTCTCAGCCCCTTCTTCAAAGAGCTAATCCCCAAGCCCCAGCTCCAGGATTTGTGATCATCTTAACACTGTCTCTATGCAGATCTTCCTTTTCTGTAAACCTATTTATTATAAAGACAATTTTTCTGCTTTGCTCACATACACAAAAAAGCAAGAGTTGCACAAACCCAGAAAACCATAATGAAAGCTCCCTTTCACAAAGAAACAGTGGGGGCACAGGGCCATCCCTGGGACAGAGCAAGTCTGTAATCTCTTTGGGAAAACATGCAGGCCCTGCCCTGAGGGTGGGTACCACTACCTCCCTGGGAGGGGCTCCTAAACCCCTGGTTCTCTAGGACTCATGACTCCATCTTCTGAAAGATACTCTTCTCCTCAACCACAGATGAGAAAACATTGAAGAATATGCTATTTTGGGCAAATGTAGATGTTTAACCTGCTTCCTGTTTATAGAAGTTGGGGGAATGGCCATCAAAAATGCTGTTTTAAGTCTTGAACAAGCAGCCTCTTGTAGTTCAAGTGATTCTTTTGAAAGTGATACCTTCTCCAAAAATTGGTTGAATTGTTATATGTGAGTCAAGTCAGTTCTGTATGTCAACACCTCACTCACAAATCTTTACAAGATGTGACCCTACATTTTTCAACTTATAGATAGTTCCTTATATTGCTTTTCTAACTCTGGGTGATTATGTTTATTATTTATTTATTTATTTATTTATTTATTTATTTATTTATTTATTTATTTATTTATTTATTTATTTATTTATTTTTCAGTCACAATCCCCCTTTGATACCTTGTAACTAAAACCCTGAAGTATGGAGTCTTGTATTAAAGGCCCTTGTATACAAGGGCAGGCATGCCTCTCCCTTAGTCCTCGCTTCTGAGCTGGCTGCCTGGGGGTCATTGGTATTTACTTTGGGAGCCCATGATTGGGTTAACAAATTGGAACAGACCCCAACTGCTTGTCTCCTTTAAGAAGAACAAATGTGCTTAGTAACTGCTTTGTAAGCAGGTGCCTGTGCATTCGCACTCCTGTCTCCTTGCCTTAAAAAGCAGAGACAATGCCTTGCTTGCATAGTTGAGGTTTTAGCTAGCGCTCTGCTCGTTGCAAAACAATGACCCAGGCCCTCAGCTATAAACGCTGGGCGTGCCTGCTGTTAGATAGTCTATTATCCCCCAGACAAGGAACTGGCTGGGCTGGTGGTCTGCTCTGTAAGTAACATATCTAAGGAATGTATCTTGTTCCCCTCTCCCCATGACTTCCCTAAAGATAAACTAAGCCTTTGTACTCATTGTGACTTCTACAATGAGTCTTTCCTGTCTTTCGATCCCATCCTGTCTTTCCCTAAACTCCTGCATTCCATCACATAATTGTTTGTGATTTTTTCCTTTGATTATACACAATAAATGTGGGAGCATTTGAGAGGCTCATGGAGTTGGCTCCCGACTCCCACTCGCTCTCTTGACTTTACACAGAGTCTCGAGTAATTCATTCCATCTCGGTGGGACTTCTGCCAAACAGAACCCACAACAGGTGACCCCGACGTGATTGACTACACAGCGACGGAACGGCACGCTTCACGTGGAGACACAAACTATCCGGATCCCCATAGATTTCATCCCGGTAAGGGAACTGCAATGCCCACTCGGGATAGTTGCCAACGTGCCTAGATTTCAGCGAGAGCCTTGTTTTTCTTTCTTTTTCTTACTATGGGTTAACAACTATCTAAGAAACAAATGATCTACCTCAGCAAGTTGCAGCAGATGCTGAAAGCAGCTCACTGCTCCGTGTCGGAAAATCAACTTGTTAAATTGCTACAAATGGTACAGGAGACTTGTCCCTGGTTTCTAGGCCATGGAACAATCGATTTGGAACTCTGGGAACGGGTTGGTAAGAATTTAAAATGTAGGTATCAGCAAGGGGAGAAAATCCCCGCTTCCATTGTGACTACTTGGAGTTTGGTACACACTGCTTTCTGTCCCTTGTTTTCTTCCTCGCAGAGTAATTATTCTGACCCTGAATCCCGTTCTCCTCCTACTTCTCCTCCTACTTCTTCTCCCCCAGTCCTTTCTACACCGTCTGCCCCTCTTTCACAGGAGATCAGTTTGCCACTGCCACCGCCTCCTCCTCCCTCTCCTGAGAAGTATGATTATAAGCAAACTGCTATGGAACAATGTTTTAAAGAAGGTTTACATTTGGGAGAGCTGCATGCTTACCCGGTGATTGCAGGGTGTGGGCAGGGTGTTAAGTATGAGGCTGTCCCTTTCTCGGCTTTCAAGGGAATAAAAACTAGTGTAATGGAAAATGGGACTCAAAGTTCATTTACTAAAGTTATATTTAGTATGGTTGGAAATGCATATATTATGACTCCTTGGGATTGGAGAGCTCTCGTAAAAACTGTCTTAACTCCTGCTCAATTTGCTGTTTGGTCTTTTGAATATCATGAAGGCTGTCTCTTACAAGCTGCTCTTAATGCCAATACTGGTACTGACATAGCTATAGAAATGCTTGAAGGAGCAGGTCATTATGCCGACACTCAGCAGCAGATCCATATGAGCAGGCTGGCCTTTAGGCAATGTGCTGATATTGCCCTTGTGGCATGATGTGAGGTTCCTGATACCAGAGCTGCTACTGGCTCCCTTGTGACCATTCTACAAGGCGCCCCGGAACCTTATGTTGATTTTATTAATCATTTGAAACAGAGCATCTCTCGCCAAGTAGATAATCAGGAGACAGCGAAAATGCTCTTACAACACCTGACTTATGAAAACGCTAATGCGGATTGCCAGGCAGCTCTTGCTGGTATTCGAACTCAAAACAAAGCTATAGCCGACTATGTAAGAGCTTGCCAGAATGTGGGGACTGTAACCCATCGTGCTTAGGTCCTTGCAGCTTTAAGGAGATCCGCTTCTGCCGTGACCTGCTTTAAGTGTGGTAAGCCTGGCCATGTTCAAAGGGAATGCCACCAATCCAGTAACGGAGGGCAAGGAGGTCCACCTCAAAACTTACCTAACAGAGACTGCCCTCGGTGCGGCAAAGGAAGACACTGGGCAAACCAGTGTCACTCTAAATTTTATAAGGATGGCGATCTGATTTCGGGAAACAGGAAATGGGGCACCAGTTCCCGCACCCCAAACCCCAAGTGGAGCAGTCCTGCCCGGTCAGCTCAGACACAGGTCTTATGACCCAGCCTCCTCGGTCCGGTCCTGCGGAAACACCTTCGTCTGTGGCTCTGTGGTAGGTTTATGTTCCTAATTAATTAATCAGAATTAATTCTTAAGGAACAAGACAGTATATACTCTGCCTCCACTGGAATCTCTGGCCCTTTCCCTGAAGGGACCCAGGGCCTAATCATAGGCTGCTCAGATATCACAGCAAGGCATTCTGGTTTTACCTGTTATTTGATTCTAACTTTGCCAGTGAAGTGCCTCTCTCCGGGGACTCGGCTTGCAAAACTTCTGCTCCTTCCCCTTGAAGGGACGTTTGCCGGCTCTATAACTAGTCATCCTTTAGCTACACAGCCCTTTACTGGGCAAGAATGATTGAGTCTCAACAGCCTCTTTTAACTGTAAATCTAAATGGCATAACTGTTCATGGGTTATTAGATACAGGCCCAGGTATCTCTGTTATTGCGCAACACGTGTGGCCTCCTCAATGGGAAAAATCTGTAGATCAATTGGCCATTACTGGTTTTGGGGGAACAAATCTGCCAATGCAAAGAAAAAAATCGCTCAAATGCACAGGCCCTGAGGGGAAAGTCGCTTATATCTAACCCTTTATTTTACCTATTCCGGTCTCCCTGTGGGGTAGCGACCTTTTGAAACAATGGAAAGTCATTATACAGTTTTGGGTAGGGGCCACTGCTGAGATAGCTCTCCTTCCACTGGTCTGGACTTCGTCCACACCCATTTGGATTGAGCAATGGCCCCTGGAAGGGGAGCATCTCTCTCAAGCACGATTATTAGTTCAGGAACAATTGGCTGCTAGGCATATTGAACCCTCTATGAGTCCATGGAATACGCCTACATTCACCATTCCAAAAAAGTCAGGCAAATGGCGATTAACACATGACTTAAGAGCTATCAATGTGATCATTCAGCCGATGGGGGCCTTACAGCCGGGTCGCCCTACCCTTCCATGCTTCCTTCTGATTGGCCTTTAATTGTAATTGACTTAAGGCTGCTTTTTCACCATTCCTTTAGCTGAGCAAGACTGAGAACGTTTTGCCTTTTCTCTACCTACTGTAAATAATCAAGCCCCTCTTTCACATCTCCAGTGGCGAGTCCTTCCGCAAGGGATGATTAATACCCCAACCATCTGTCAATATTTTGTTCACCAAGCTCTGCTTCCAGCCCGCTCTCGGCATCCTGCTCGTCTGATCTGTCATTATATGGATGACATTCTTTTAGCAGCTCGTTCGCGGACACAGCTGCTCTCCGCTTTTAAATTTCTACAATCCTCTTGGGCTTCTTTCGGTTTACAGAGAGCTCCAGATAAAGTGCAAATTGAAAAACCTTGGAAATATCTAGGTTACATCGTTTTCCACCGAACTGTCCGGCCTCAACCTATTTATTTACAGACAGAAAATCTACAAACTCTTAATGATTTTCAAAAATTTCTCGGGGCCATTAACTGGATTCGTCCAGTTCCTGGCATCCCTGCTGGTCAATTGTTTCATTTGTTTAACACTTTAAAAGGGGGCCCTGCTCTGGACTCCCCACGAACACTGACTCTGGAAGCTTTACAGGAACTCGCTCTTATGGACCAAACCTTGTCGCAAAAGCAGCTTTCTCATTGACAAATTGGAAACCCTGTTTATCTATTTCTTTTCCCAACCCCTCACTCTCCCACAGGTCTCTTAGGACAGCTGATTAATGGATTAAGGTGCCTTGAATGGCTTTTCCTACCTCATTCCTTTTTATAAAATAAAAAACATTAATGGCTTATACTCAATGGTTTACACATTTGCTTTTCCAAGGATGACTTCGCTGTCAACAGCTAACTGGTTACGACCCTGATATTATCTTCCCTGGAATGTCACTGGTGAACGTTAACCGTTTATCCTCACAGTCTTCGGCATTTCAGACAGCTTTGGCTGACTTCATGGGACAATTCATTTACTCTTTGCCCTCAGACAAACTCTTACAACGATTACCTTTACTTAACGTCACTTCACCCTCTAAGGTGGCACATTCCCCTATTCCAGGTGCTCTTACAGTCTTTATTGATGGTTCTGGAAAAAATACTAAATCGGCCGTTGTGTGGTTTGATAAAAACTGGAAAAACTTGGTCACTTCAGGGCAGCCCTCTACCCGGAGGGCTGAACTGAAAGCTGCCATTATGGCTTCGCTTTTTTCTTCCCAACCCCTCAATATGGTTGCAGACTCTCGTATGTGGTTCATGTAGTGCAGCATATAGAAAAAGCTATTGTCAAAGATTTAAATGATCAAAGCCTACTCTCTCGTTTGGTTTCTCTTCAATCCCTCATTGATAAACGACAACACCCTTTAGCTATCACCCATATTCGCTCTCATAATAATCTGCCTAGTCCTCTGACATTAGGGAATGAAATTGCTGATCAATTTGTTGGGTTTAGCCAGGCTTTAAGCTGTGCAACATTCTCATGAGTTTTTTCACCAAAATTATAAGTCCCTCATCAAACAGTTTCATCTCACCAAGGCACAAGCTAAGCAAATCTTTGCTGCCTGTCCTGACTGTCAACAAATAGCCAACAGTCATCATCAAGGGGCGTCAACCCCAGAGGCTTGTCCCCTAATCAGGTATGGCAAATGGACGTCATGCACATCCCCTTCTTTGGGAAATTAAAATATCTACATGTCTCCATTGATACTTTTTCTCATTTTGTCTCAGCCTCCCTGCATACCGGGGAAAAAACTAAACATATTATCAAACATCTCCTTCCCTCTTTTGCCTACATGGGTAAGCCGCAACAGGTTAAGACGGACAATGGTCCTGGCTATACATCTCAAAAATTTAAACTATTCTGTCAAGATTGGGAAGTACAACACATGACTGGAATTCCTTATAATCCCACAGGTCAGGCCATTATTGAACGGTCCCATCGCACCTTGAAACAAATGCTGTTAGAACAAAAAAGGGGGAGCCCACCAGGGACACCCCCAGCAGAATGTTTGAATAAAGCATTGTACAACCTTAATTTTCTTAGCTGTGATGCCCAAGGTTTATCAGCAGCAGAAAAGCACTGTATGCAGCATTCGGAGAACAGCCCAAAAGCTGAAGTTCTTATCAAAGATCTAGCCCTAGAGTCACCAAACTGGGAAGGCCCTTTTGAATTGGTAACCTGGGGGGCGAGGCTGTGCTTGTGTTCTTTCACCCTCAGACCCCAGGTGGCTACCTGCTCATCATGTCAAACCCTTCATCGAGCCATCCCCTGGATTGGAGCAACCAGAGGTACCCAACTCTAGACCTGCAGCTGGCAGAGGAAATGAAAAATCTAAATCTGGAAGGACGGCAGAGATCAAAGCCAATGAAGCCAACAGAACCAAGCCCGCCGAAACAGAAGAGGCAGATCCACTCTGCCGCATCCCGGGTAGCAGCCACACCCCGGGTAGCAGTCTCCACCCGGGTAGCAATTAAAATCTCTCGGGCCAGATAAAGAAATTAGACTCTCAGGCCACTAAGGTCCTGAGGGAGGAGAAAGTGCCTCGCACTCCAAAATACAGGCTTCTGGCATATCTAGCAGTAATTGCTCATGCATCAGCTCAGGTGTTGTTGCTTCTTTTACTCTTTCTGTTGCTTCCTTTAAGTACAGGGGCCCATCTGTACTGGGCCCATATGACTGACCCTCCGGTTTTCCGGCCAGTCACTTGGTGGGATGCAGACCCCCCACTCAGCACTAATGATACTCAGTGGACTGGAGGAGCCTGGCCCCCTCCTCAAAGTCACCTGTTAGAAAATCGTGATTGGATGATGTTAAATGAAACTGCTTCTTTTATCTCCTCTTTCCTCCCCCCCAATTTGTGTGTCTAATGTCCCTTTATCCTTTGGCTTATGTGCTAAGACCCGTACTTTTTTGTATTGTGTACCTAAGACTGGCACAAAACCTGCTAAGTTAACTTTCATTTTTGCCGCAGCCTTTGACATTAATCAAACAACGTCTGCAGCCTTTCCTCCGCCTGTTGCTCGTTGTCATACGTCTAAAGAATGGAGTCCTCCTAGTCATCCCGTCTCCTGGGTCCCTTGCAGGGCACCCAGTCCCCGTGGAGCCCCACTTTTTAACTATTTAGTCTATTATTGGGGCCCACAAGGCTATCTTTCTGCTAATCATACTCTTGTTGGTTTTGGCCCTCCGGCCACCTCCCAAGTAACCTGGACAGACGGGGGACTCTCTGGACCTATTTTATGCCTCCCTAACTCTCATGCCCACAGTCCCTGGCACATTCATCTCTGGCGCATTGCTTTGCCTTTCTTCCCCAGGACTCTATCACATGGTATATATGCAATTTCAAAGTGGAGGCCAAAACGCTTTACTGGCTGGCTGATTGCTTTTATCGTCTCAGTCGTTGTTATTCTTGCCGCTGCTTCAGTAGCAACGGTGTTTCTTACTAAATCAATCCATCCCGCTCAGGTTGTTAACCATGTTATGACTAATGTTACTCAGGCTATGGTAACTCAGACTCAAATTGATGATGGAATTATACATCGGCTTCAGGACTTGGAAGCTGCTTTGGAATGGCTCGGTGACCAACAACAAGCCATTGCCGATCGCCAGCCCCTGCAGTGTGATTGGCAACATGATAAGATACGTGTTGCTCCTGTTAAATATAACCACCCCTGGTATTCTTGGGATGTTATTTAAAAAAAAAAAACAAAACTTCAAGGAGTCTTTTCTTCTGATTTACAAAATAATGTTGATACTCTTCCTGCCTAGCTGCATCAGCAGCTCATTTACATTCAAAAGGAGACTCAAACAAATATAGAACAGGAATTATATGATAATATGAAATGGCTTAACCCTGCCAGCCTCAACCTCCGCATCTGGGTTATGGTTCGATTTTGTATAGTAATCGCTTGTGTTTTTCTTATAGTCTGCAAGGTAATTTACTCCCTCTGTGTCTCTTCAAATCAGCAGCGCCAGGTGATGATGTCCCTTCTGCAATTGAGAATGATCTCCTTCAATCAAAACAAAAAAGGGGGATACGTGGGAGCCCATGATTGGGTTAACACATTGTAGCCGACCCCAGCTGCTTGTCTCCTTAAAGAAGAGCAAATGTGCTTAGTAACTGCCTTGCAAGCAGGCGCCTGTGAATCTGCACTCCTGTCTCCTTGGCATTCCTGTCTCCTTGCCATAAAAAGCAGAGACAACACCTTGCTAGCATAGTTGAGGTGTTAGATAGCACTCTGCTCATTGCGACTCAGGCCCTCGGCTGGCTATAAATGCTGGGCGTGCCTGCTGT